>NC_081304.1:22024826-22649826 GCF_030435805.1 Mustela lutreola | reverse complement strand
CTGCAATCTATGGGGTAGATCAAATCTATGTCAGATCTATGGAGTAGCCTGAAAAGAAGGAACTCAGACGGAATAACAGAAACCACCTCTGTGGTGGATACTTCTTGAACGATCAGACCCAAGTAGCAGAAGGGGGAGAAAGCCTGGAGAAGGGCCCATGGGCCTCAATGATCCTCTGAGGTCTCAAGGGTAGTTCCTTCCCCAAAGGGCCTTTTTGGGAAATCATCTCTAACGAAGGGAGAAATTCTTTTGTAGCCTTTCGGTGCCTGATTCTAATCCACCCTGGGCCGTGATCCCACCCCCACCCACGCCCCCACAGTGTTTATATCTCAGAAAGTGATTTTCCCCAGAAACTGAGAATCTGAATGACGAAGACCAGGCCGGGAAGGAATTCGTTCCAGAAATGCTCCCAGTGCCTCTGGCACTTTGCTCTGCATTTCTTCATTTTGTGTCCTTTTTTTGTGCCGGGGGCTGACTGTGAGTCATCTATTTGGGTGCCTGAGCCCTGCAAGCTAATTTGTGCTTTTGTGCCAAATCACCAGAAACCGGCAGACCCAGCCCTGGGGCGGGCAATGAGTGAGAATTGCTTCCCTGTCTAAAGATCCATTGTCCTGCTTCTGGAAGCTGCCAGAACATCAACCTTCTCCCCTGAAGGAGAGGAAGCCGGCCAAGGGAGAAATGAGGATTCTAAATTTGGGTCTTCTGGTTATTCTGTGAGCCTACGGATAGGCAGTCCCCTCCTTAGCTGGGCTTGAAGGTTATCCCACCCCTCCCCCTGGGGTCTGCTAACCTGCAGCCCACCTGAACCCAAGGCTTGCAAGAGAGTCACCGCTGGACTTTTCTTGGCTTTATGTGCCTTTGAAAGAAAATGAAGGTTTTTCACCTTATTCCTTTCCATCAAAATACCTGTGAGAGTGATTTCTCGGGTAAGGAAGAGAAGGGTTTCTGTTTGGGTTAAGAAGCATGTCTCTCCTACATTCGCCCTTTCTACAAATAGGCAAATGCCTATGGAGTGCCAGACCTCAATGTTGGGACTTTATTAGTTTAATCTGTTTTTTTTTTTAAATTCCAACGTCATTAAAATACAGTGTTATATTATTTTCAGGTGTACGATATAGTGATTCAACAATTCTATATATTACGATAAGTACACTCATAAACCCCATCATCTGTTTCACCCATCCCCCAACCCCCCTTCCCTCCGATAACTATCAGTTTGTTCTCCACTGTTAAGAGTCTGTTTCTTAGGTGCCGGGGTGCCTCAGTGGGTTAAGCCTCTGCCTTTGGCTAGGCTTACTAGGGTCCTGCTTTCCCCTCTCCCTCTGCCAGCCTCTCTGCCTACTTGTGATCTGTCAAAAATAAATAAATAAATTTTTAAAAAAGAGTCTGTTTTTTGGTTTGTTTCTTTTTTTTCCTTTGTTCGTTTGTTTCCATCCTTAAATTCCACACGTGAGTGAAATCATGTGTTATTTGTCATTCTTTGCCTCATTTTGCTTAGCATTATACCCTCTAGATCCATCCATATTGTTGCAAATGGCAAGATTTCATTTTTTTATGGCTGAGTAATATTCCATTGTGTATACACACTACATCTTCTTTATCCACTCATATATTGAGGAATATTTGCATTGCTTCCATGGTTTGGCTATTGTAAATAAAGCTGCCGTAAACATAGGGAGTGCATATCTTTTCGAATTAGTATTTTTCTATTTTTTGGGTAAATACCCAGTGGTGGAATTACTGAATCCTATGGTAGTTCTATTTTTAATTTTTTGAGGAACTGCCATCCTGTTTTCCATACTGACTGCACTAATTTGCATTCTCGCCAACAGTGTGCGAGGGTTCCTTTTTGTCTATATCCTTGCCAACACTTATTATTTCTTGTGTTTTTTATTTTAGCCATAGTGTGAGGTGATACTTCATTGGGATATTTTTAAAAGATTTTATTTATTTATTTGACAGCAATCACAAGTAGGCAGAGAGGCAGGCAGAGAGAGAGAAGGAAGCAGGCTCTCCGCTGAGCAGAGAGCAGATGCAGGTCTTGATCCCATGACCCCGGAATCATGACCTGAGCCGAAAGCAGAGGCTTTAACCCACTGATCCACCCAGGCACCCCTTCATTGTGATTTTGATATACGTTTCCCTGATGATGAGTGATGTTGAGCACCTTTTCATGTGCCCGTTGGCAATCTGTGTGTCTTCAGAGAAATGTCTCTTCATGTCTTCTGTCCATTTTTTAATTGGATTATTTTGGGGTTTTTTGGTGTTTAGTTGTACAAGTTCTTTATATATTTTGGATACTAACATTTTGTCAGGTATGTCTTTTACAAATATCTTCTCCCATTCAGTGTCTTTTTGTTTTATTGATTGTTTCTTCTGCTGTGCAGAAGCTTTTTATTTTGATGTAGTCCCAATAGTTTATTTTTGCTCTTACTTCCCTTTCTTTAGGAGACATATCTAGAAGTCGCTGCTATGGTCCATGTCAGAGACATCATCGCTTATGTCCTCTTTAAGGATTTTTATGGTTTCAAGCCTCACATTTAGGTCTTTAATCCACTTAGAGTTTAATTTTTGTGTGTGCATATGGTATAAGATAGGGGTCTAGTTTCATTCTTCTGCCTGTAACTGTTTGGTTTTCCCAACACCATTTGTTGAAGAGACTGTCTTTTTCCCATTGTGTATTCTTGCCTCCTTTGTTGAAGATTAATTGACCATATAATTGTGGGTTTATTTCTGGGCTCTCTGTTCTGTTCCATTGATCTCTGTGTCTGTTTCTGTGCCAGGACCACGCTGTTTTGATTACTGCAACTTTGTAGTAGATCTTGATATCTGGGATTGTGATACCTCCAGTTTTATTTAGAGTAATCTGTTTTTAATTTAGGTTTAACAGGAACTAGAAGGATAAACTCAGTGCCTCAGCTGATCTCTTACAAAACAGTAAGACTTGAGTATTGAACCCTTCAAAATTAATCACCGAGGGAAGTTGTCAGGGGTTGATTTCTGCAGGCTGAATCCTACAATATCCCTTTCTCATATTCTTTCTTTCCCCCCCTAAAGAACATGAAAATAAGTCTTTTGAAGATAAATATAGAAAGCTAAGAATGGAGAGGGAAGAGAAGTTAGTTTCAGTGCCTGTTTTGGTCAGAGTCACAGGAGCCACCCAGTTGCAAGGATGTCTGTCAACATCTATCCCCATCCTGGGGGAAGTGGGACGCTTTTGGAGAGGAATATGCTGTCTGCTGAACAGATCGCCAGCGGAGCGCCTCCTTCTGGTGGAAACCATACCCAAACATAAAGGCAGCAGAAAGTGCCAGAAAATCCCATCCCCAGGCGCCACTCTCCCCACCCCACCGCCACCGCCCATAATGAGTCCCGCTGTGGTTAGTAATTAGCAAGTAAAATCTAGCAAGAAAAAAAGAAGCCAAGGTCTTCTGCCGCGCGAGGTTTGTCTCCAAATACTGGAATGTTTAATCCTCACAAAAGCCTGATAAGGCAGGTGCTTCTATTTTCTTCCTTCCTTCCTTCCTTCCTTCCTTCCTTTCTTTTTTTTTTTTTTTTTTTTAAGATTTATTTATTTGAGGGAGAGAGTGCAGTGTGCAAGTGGGGGAAGAGGCAGAGGGAGAGAGACTTTCAAGCAGACTCCCCACTGAGCAGAGAACCCAACATAGGGCTCCATCCAATGACCCTGAGATCACGACCTGAGCCGAAATCAAGAGTCATATGCCTAACCACCTGAGCCCCCCAGGTGCTGCCAGGTGCTACTCTTTCTACCACTTTCTTTTAACTAATGCTGCAGGCAAGCAAGGACATCAAGTCATTGTGTAAGGTCACAGAGGTGATATATGGCATCACCAGTGTTCAACTCGGACTTGATAACATTAGAGCCCTTGGGCTTACCCACCATAGGTGCTAGTCCTGAGAACCAGCAGCCTGGGGGCTCTCAGGCTTTCTGTGTGGTTGTGGGCAAGTCGTTCCTGACCTGCCCGGCTTTCACAGGCCTCGGTTTGTCCCTCTGTAAAACGAAGGGATTGGGGAAGTGGACAACGCCATTCTTGTAGCCTGGGCTCGGCTCATCTAGACAAGAACACCTCGGGTAACAGCCTCCAAGGTGTGTGGCTCAAAGGGTGGCAGGAGCACCCCGAGAGGGTTTGTTTCTAGAGGGCTAACATCTAGCAAACTAGGGGTCAGTCACTCCATCTGTGGGGCCTCAGAAATTCAGCAAATTCCCTCATGTGCTTTGCACCTCAGTGGCTGCCTTGTAAGGGAGAGCTAACCACAGACCTGCCTCACAGGAGACAACCCAAATAAATCTTGTGACACACCGCCTGGAACCTAGTCAGCACTTAGTAAATGTGAGCTGCTACCCATCCCTTCGTCATCTCAGAGGATGAAAGTAAATAGATCAGGGCTTTTGTAAGAAAGTCTGGCTAATTCCCAGTTTTGTTAGTTTTGGTTCCTCCTTCAGCATGAAGAGGGCTGAATACTCATCTCAGGAGGCAGGAGGAAGAGCAAAGTCAGCTGGGCAGATGTGGCTCAGTCCGTAGAGGAACAGAGAGTGGTGTGGGCAGCTCGAGAGAGGGGACACCGTGGGCCCTGGGCAGCCTGCCTTTTAGGCCTTGAGGAGAGGTTCTGGAAATGACTTCCGGTTCCTGGGGCGGGGTGGGGGGGGCAGCAAGGCAAAGGGCTCTCCATTCGGCACTTGACTGACCACATCTGAGTTAGTTGAGAGCCACTTATCTGTGAATTCAAAGTGGGATCTAAACTAAGGGAATTGTGAGGTGGGTCAGTGGAAGAGAGACGGGACTTGTTACTTCTGGAGGATTTTCGGCCTTTCCTCAGCTGTGCACAGGGAGCCTTATATTATACCTTTTGGACCCTTGATCTGAAGAAAAAACCTTTGAAGAGGGCCGACTGAAGCCAGAAGGGGAGGTTGGATTGTATGACTGGGAGTGTATATGCTGAAATATTATTGGCCTGCATTCAGATAGTTCCTTTTCGGTGCTTTTAACTTTGTGGAAAACTGTGGGCACGATTTACCTGTCTCTAGGGACGAAATGTAAAAATGTCTTACGAACATCAGAAACCTCACCCCCCAAAGACTGTCTCTTTGGTTTCAGCAGTTCAAGTGAGGATTCCCCCTCCCCACTTCCTTGCTCTCTCCAGTCCCACTGTGGCAGATGAAGTCATCAGTTGTCCTCCATTCAAGAAGGAGACTAGCACAGAGGCCTGAGCTTCGGTTCTGTAAAGCTTTGTGGAGAGTGCTTCCAAATCTTCGTGTGAGGGGGTCCCCGAGTGAGCTGGAGGCGGGGGGGGGGGAGGCAGGAACAATGAGGACTTTTTTTTTTTTTAAGATTTTTAAAGATTTTTTAAGATTTTATTTATTTATTTGACAGACAGAGATCACAAGTAGGTAGAGAGGCAGAAGGAGAGAGGAGGGGAGGCAGGCTCCCCGCTGAGCAGAGAGCCCCCAGGACCTTGGGATCATGACCTGAGCTGAAGACAGAGGCTTTAACCCACTGAGCCACCCAGGCGCCCCCATTGAGGACATTTTTAAGCTCTTGGGACTGTGTAAATAAATACCTGACAAGCTCACAGTTTCAGGATCCAAGAACAAGGACCTGAAGTCATCGTTGTATGTCTTTGCGAGCCTCTCTACAGGCCTGGGAGGACTCTGTGACTCCACAGTCCGCTTCCGTTCTAACTGTGGTTGGGCAGCTCTGGCACCACCTGGTCGTCCCCAGGGAACAACCTCAGCTGGGAATCCAAAGCCCTGGTTTTGGAGATTGTCTAGGCGACTTACTAGCCGTGTGACCTTGGACAAGTCACTTGATGGTGCCTGACGCATGGTAGGTGCTTCATGAGTATGGATCAAATTAAGAAATAAACAAGTAAACCCTGTTTGAATCTCAGTTTCCTTATCTGGGAAATGGGGGAATAACACCTCCCCAATAGGCTACACTCATGTAAGTAAACTTGCCTCCTAGAAGTGCTTCCCAGACTTTCTCGGGCCTCACATGAGTTACCTGGGGAGCTCCTCAAGCACAGATTCTGGGTCGGATGGGCCTAACTTCTGCATTTTCTGCTAATCCTTCGAGGATGGTGATCCAGACCACACTTGGAGTAGCTACATCCAAGACCCTAAAGTCCTTGAAATTATTAACCTTATCTTTCCAGCCCGTGGAATCTGGACAGACTCCAAGGCTAGACTAACCAGTTGATCCCAGGGCGCCAATCCTGGAGGGGTTTCCTGGGACGTAGGACCCTCAGTGTTCAAACCAAGAAAGTTCTAGGCAGACTTTCGTAACCCCGTCAGGATAATGGGCAGGAAAGGGTTGAGCTGCTGTGTGAACTGGGGGAAGAATAAAAAAGCAGGTGAGGTAGTCAGCTAAGGAGAGGGGCATCTTCCCACCCAGAGAAGTTGGGTGACTTGGCCCACATCACACAGCTTCTCAGCGACAGGGCTTCTACTGCTCCTGGCTTCTAAGCAGTTAGACACCTCGGCACTTTCTGCACTAGTCTTTGCTGCCTTCTGCAACACATTCCTCCTCACTCGGCAAACACAGTGTGTTTATTTATAAACCAGCTTGTTTGGAACCTAAAATTTGGCGCAGCTGATTTTGGCTGTGAGGGGTTCAAATTTTTCCTCTCTTCGTTTTGGTCTGCTTTGTTTTGTGTTTTGTGAACGAAAAGCGCAAAGTAATAAAAGCACAATGAGGCCACTAGAGTGGTTTGACTGCGAAGCCTCCAGAAATGTGGCAGCCTCATCGCATGCAGATGGATTTTGTGTCTCTAGATGGTAGATTGGAAACCCACGAGGTTTACTTCCAGGGATTTACAAACTTCAAATAAATAAAGAGCTGGGATCTCTTTCCAAGCTGTTTCTCCTGGAGGCAAGATGGGAGGTTGGGAGAAGCAGCCAGGATGGGGCAGGTTTCTGGAGGCTGCTCCTAGGCTCCTTAGTCCAGTTCCTGAGAGGAGATGGACTCCGTTCATCGGGCCAAGGCAGGAGCTGCAATTTGCAGAACACACTCGGAATTCCTTTTTTTTTTTTTTCACTCAGAATTCTTGGCATTTTATTTTGCACACTGCTGAAGTCTTAGAAGAAAGTGGCTTTTATCCCCCCCTAAAATTTTATTTATTTGTCAGAGAAAGAATGAGAAGGCACAAGCAGGGGAAGTGGCAGGCAAAGGGAGAAGCAGCCTCCCCGCTGAGCAAGGAGCCTGATGTGGGGCTCGATCCCAGGACTTGGGATCATGACCTGAGCCAAAGGCAGCCGCTTAACCAACTGAGCCACCCACCCAGGCCTCCCAAGGTTGCTTTTTATTATTAACACTGAGTATAAGTTCAGGTTTTTGTTGGGAGGTGGAGTGGGGGGAAAAGCGGGTGTAGACAGAGACACACAGAGAGAGAGGCAGAGAGGTTGGCTGCATTTTCTCTGACTCTACCTGGTGTGGATTCCCGAGGCCACAGAGTCTGCCGGCAGCTCCCCATCAGTGCTCTGTGCAAATCTGTCATCCTTTCCAGGACCAGGAGAAGGGAGTCTTAGCCTTGTCCACAATCACATGAGTGATTCAGTGATTCAGTCCTTTCAAAATGGTGAGGTTGGGGCGCCTGGGTGGCTCAGTGGGTTAAAGCCTCTGCCTTCGGCTCAGGTCCTGATCTCAGGGTCTCAGGGTCCCAGAGTTGGGCTCTCTGCTCAGCGGGGAGCCTGCTTCCCCCTCTCTCTGCCTGCCTCTCTGCCTGCTTGTGATCTCTGCCTGTCAAGTAAATAAATAAAATCTTTTAAAAACAAACAAACAAACAAACAAACAAACAAAAAACGGTGAGGTTGGGGGGCAGCTTTTGCCACTGCCTTAAACCTGAGGAAGGCATCAACTTCCTCCGATGTTTTTGGCAATACAATGCACACGTGTGTGCACACCTCCATGTGCATATACACATGGGGATACTGTGCAGAGGGGAGTCCTAATAAAACACACGAACTGAAAAATTTGCTTTCTGTGGTCCATAAAGAACATGAACAGTGACCAAAGGACACTCTCCACCTCGGCTCTAGGCTGAGACCGAAAAAGTGGCCTCCAGCATCGCAGGCCTGCTGCGGGGAGCGGGTGGTACCTGATTCTGGTGGGAGGGAGATGGCCAGTCACGTGAGCTCGGAAACCCCATCTGCATTCCTGGTGTTGGGGTTGATGGGTGGGCTCATATGTCCATGTTCTAGAATCAGAAACCCTGAGACCTCACAGGACACATCCATGCCCCTGGGTCCCCAGATGAAAGGAGCACAGGAGGTGCTCTCAGCCTGACCCCGGTCCCCCCTCATGTCCAGCCTCTGTGTTCCTCGTTCCTCTTCTTTCCCTCATGCTGGCTCTTTTAAGAGTTCTGGTATAAAGCAGAGCTTCCCTGAGAAGTTCTCACTTCTGAGTGCAACACAGAAGCCTCCAGAGTCCTGATTCACAGGCTTGAGGTTTCCTGTCGCAGTGGCGAACTTTCATGAATCCCACCCTCCCACTCAGCAATGAGATCACCGTGAGGACACGCGAAGGCCCCGTGTGGGAAAGGTACTGCCAGTCACCTGCTTTCCCTGGAGACTGTGCGTGCTGGTGGGGCGGAAGGTCCTGGGCAGCTGCACGCCCTCTGGGGTTGACTGTACACATATGTGCAATATGACTTGGCCTTGTTGGACTGCCAGCCAGGCATGGAAGGTTGACCGCAAGACCCCTGTGTCTCCTTCGGGTCACTCATTCCCCAAGTGAGCCTCTCTCTCTAGCTACCCGGTGAGCCTGCTCTAAATGTTGGAGTAGAATTCCAACATGTGGGAGACCCTTCTTGTCTCCAGTTCTAAGGGTAGCTGGAACCAGGGTTAACTCCGTGAGATGCCAGGCTCTGTATCTTGGGAGCGCTGGGCTATCTGTTTTGGGTCGAGAAGTCCAAAGACTTAATATCCAGTGACACATCTTTAGCTCTTTATGCTGTAAACGGGCTGCCTGCTGCCTTGACCACTGTCCTTGCTGGGGTCAGTCAGGTTCACTCTGACCTGGCAGAGAAATCTCGAGCTTTGTCCAGCTGCAGAGGTTACGGCAGAGGCCTCACACCTGCCTACCTTCCTTTCTTCCTCCCTTCCAGATTTTATTTAAGAGAGAGCACAAGCAGGAGGAGGGGCGGGGGGGGGGGAGAAGCAGACTCCCCACTGACTAGGGAGCCTTTGGTGGGTCTTGATCCCTGGACTCCAGGATCATGACCTGAGCCAAAGGCAGATGCTTAACTGACTGAGCCACCCAGGTGCACCCCCCCCCCCCACCTTTCTTCCCTCTCAATGCTCTTTCCCTTCAGGATTCCAGAGCAGGGGGACAGAGCTCCCACTGGGAAGAGGCTTGCTGGAGTCTAGGAGTGGGGTAAATGGTGCTGTGCCCTGCATTTGGCCACAACAGGAACTGCCCCACTGGCCAGTTTCGACCCATAGAGGTCACAGACACTTTGCTATTCAGGCAAGGGCAGAAATCACCCTCCTGCCGGCCGGGAATTCTGGGAGCCCAGATCATTTCAGTGCCTGGCTGCTCTTCTCTCATTAAGACAGCTCGGTTACAGACCTTTCTGTCCTTCAGAAGCTTGGAAAGAACCCTCTTCTCCTGGCTGAGCTCTTTTCTGTGTCTCACATTCTGACTCTCCCCATAGCTCTTCCTTGTCTGGTTTATGGAAAAAAAAAATACACACACACACAGCCGAGGTCCAGCATGTTTCCCACGCAGACTATCAATAGTGCCTTCACTGCCGATAAACCACGAAGCATCTGGAAAACCATGGGTCAAGTGTTTGGATGTGTCTGGTTATTTGCGGACTCGCTACCCGCCACCTCAGGAGACCTGGTCCTTAAACTGACTTCTTTCTTTTACAGTTATCTCCGGTGATGTGCATAAAAGGGCGTGACTCAGTGGGGATTGATTAAACATTTATTTGCTGCTGATATTCTTTACTCTGAATGAGGTTGAGCTATAGATTTTAATTTTAAAATTCTCTTCAGAAGCAACCCCAACTCATCCCTGGGACAGAATTCCCTTAGAACCAGGTGAAGTTTGGGAGCCTAAAGGCTTTGTTCCAAAAGCTTCCAGCAGAGCTGGGCGGTTGGAAACGACTCTCCAGATCAAGGTTTTCCACAGAAAGTCCCTCCTTCCCACACCAGCTTCCTCTGTTCCCATCCCTTCCTGCAGTTTTGCTCCTTGACAGAATCCAGCGGAAGTTCCCTGTGGAGTAAGTCTCTAGAAGTCCTCCTACCACCCTGTTTCTTCTCTTTAATGGCTATAAAAATCCAGCTCAGAGGAGAAAAGGTACTAGTCTGGTAGGCCCTGCCTTTGAAGGTACTTCCTGGCGCTGACAGAAGGACAGGCTGCGAATACCAGGGACTCGACACCAGGGACTCGACACGTGCCGTCAGAGTCTGGAGCCCCACACCGAGATGCACCCATGCCCGGCAGGGCTGGCCAGGCCAAGTCTGGGCCGCCGTTGGGGTAAAGCCCATGAGGCGGCGGGTGGCGCACACGCTCCACGTAAGACTGGTTCTCAGCAGAAAGGGTAACTCTAGGGAGTAAGGCCTAAAAATGCAACTTTCCCCCAACAAGTTCTTTCCTCTCCTGGCATTTGGCTTTCCTCCAGTGACGACATGCCAGACAGAGCCGTCCCTGTGTTTAGCAGATGGCCGGAACGTCTTCAGACTTCCAGTGCCGCCGAGGCTGGGGCAATATACACTGAATCCATAGCCATGAGGACCAGCTCTGGAGTCTATGGACCCTGGGATGTGGCTCCAACCTAGAGCCTTGCTCTCTGTGTCCTGCCGAGGGGTGTTAGGTGCCTCAGGTGGGAAGGGCCGCTGGGGCAGGACCACCGGGGGCGACCATTGAGAGACCCTCACATCAAAACAGGATGAGATGGGGTTGTTGTCCCTTAAACACCTCATGGGGTTGCTTTCCGGGCCCCTTGCTTCAGTATGTGGTGTGCAATGGGCAACCTGGGGCTCTGGCCCCAGAAGCCAGGGTCTCATCTCCATCTTCCCAGCCAGGGCAAGTTCAGAGGAAGCCGAGAAAAGTCACTTCACCGCTTCGCTTCCACTGATCTTTGGGGACCCGGGTCTTCTTTTCTATCCTTCCAAGGGGAGGCCCGGTGCCCTCAGCACTGCTCAGCCTCCACGAAGCCCTCCTTCTCGTGGCCCGAGGGCTCGACCTCCGTGTAGGTGGAGTGGTTGGGGTGGTTGCGGAATCTCACTGCTGGCCAGTGGTGAGGTCTCCGCTGGGGGGGGGGAGGAGTATGACGCAGAGTCAGTGGGGGTGCCCGCACCCACCTGGGACCCCCCCAACCTGCCCCTCCCCCACCAGGGACAGTGCTGAGCACAGAGACTCTCTTCTCAAGGGTGCTGGGGGCCTCCTGTGAGCTAGGCGGAGTTCAACCCCTGTCCAGAAGACCCCCCGACCCCCCGGCAGTGATCTCTCCACTGGTAGGAGCCTTGCTGAGAGCCCAAGGAGTCTAGGAAGAGGTCCTTTTATCCCTCATGGCAAGGACTCCAGAACACAGGTGAGAGCCTTTAGCGATGTACCTAGCGGACTCCTGAGACTGCAAAAAGTGAGGCTGTGGGTGAGAGAGGGAATGATCTGGGAGGCTCTGGAACTGCCAAGATAACCCTTCGGACAGGGTAGACCCTGCAGACAGCTGGGGACCTTATGAACATGCACCTTCCTGGGCCCATTTCAGACCTGCCCCATCAGTGTTTGTGTGGCTGGGGATCTGCAGTTCCCCGGCGGTGATACCCAGGGAGGCTAAAACTTTAGGCTGATGGGTTAGGGCTTACAAGAAACAGGGGCTTCTAAACAAAGAGGAGGAGACCCCCTGCACCTCTGGGTGATCCCTGTCTGGGAGACCTACAGAGGCAGCCTGGCTGGACCACACGCAGAGTTGGGGAGGAGCGGAGAGCAGAGGACAGGACCAGGAGCTCGTGAGCCCTGTGGCCCAGGGAAAAGGGGGCTCTGGCTCTTCTGAATTCCGAGACATTCCAAACCCTAGCACCCTCAGTGAAAGCTCCCAGAGAGAGCAACTCATGATTACTATGTCTTGTCGATTCTGACCTAAGGCAAAGAGGCAGAGATCTCTGTTCCACTATGGCTTGGAGTAAGCAGCCAGCCTAGAATTGGGGGGTGAGAGACCACAAAGCGTTAAAGACTGGCTGCACAGTCCCCAGTGATTTCTCTTGCTTTCCTCTGGGGGCTCTTCTGGTTTCACCAACAGGGGAGCAAAAGGCAGATGGGCGTTCAGCAGGACAGGAGGGGGGCAGCACTCCTGGGGGAGAATGAGGTGGGGGGTTGGTTAGGGACTCAAAGGATGGAGTCAAAGATGGTTCCTCAGGAAGGAACAGGAGCCGGGCAGGTGGGAGGGGAGGGATGAGGTGGGGAGGGGCAGGTGCCCCACGGCTTCGGAAATGCTGATGCGGAGGCAGACAGCGGAGCTGGGCCCAAATCCTACACTGACCTCGATGAAGAAGAGCGCGGCATTGGAGGTGGGGTGGCCGTTGATGTAAATCCCAGCCAGGACAATGGCTGCCACCAGGAGAACCGCTAGCACGATGCCCACAATGGTGCCCAGGTGCACGGGGGGGCCCTTGGTCTTGGGGGACAGGTTGTTCTGAAGGCCTGTGGAGAGACCGTTAGGGTAGGGAGTGGCTACCAGGGAACCAGGAAGGGAGGGCCATGAAGTCCTAGGTTCTGGCAAAATCTCAGAGGTGAAAACCAGCAGAAACTTCGGGCTGGCTTATGACATAGGTTTAAAGGTGGGGCAGGAGTGGGTAACATCGTGAGTGTGGCATTCACGTTGCACTGGGCGGGGCTCAGGTGGCTTACCAAAATCACTTAAAAGTTGCCTAAATGTCCAATAAGTATCAAAGAGAAGTTCTCTCCAATATCCGTGCCACTTAAATGCTTTTCGAGAATTCTCATAGGTTATGTGATGGTGAAGAGTTTTGGATCTGAATATTCCTCCCTGATTGAAATTCAAGTTCTATGGCTTATAAGCTGTGTGACCTCGGGAGAATTACATACCACTCCGGTAGAACAAGGATCATAATGATTACAATAATAATTACCTAATCTTAATGATTACAACCCTAAGGGTTAAAACAGATCATTCACGTCAACTGCTGAAGACCAGGGCTGATGTCTCAGATGACCTCAGCTATTTTGATAACAAAATGACCATATTTTCACCTGTCTGTCACTGTCTGCTACCAGACTGTGGCCTCCTGGAGGGCAAGGACAGTGTCTTCTTACTCATCTCTGTGTCCTTAGCTCTTAGAAAAGATGGCGAGCCCCATGGTAGGAGTTCGATAAAAGAGTGAACCTAGTCCTCTGAGGGCTAATAAACCAGCAGGCAATCTCTCAGAACATTCTGAGCATTTGAAATACATTCCACGGGGGAGGCTGACTATTGCCATAGACTATCAAGCTGGAAGGTCATCTAGTCCGGCCCCTCTCTTGGATGGCTGGAAATACAGACAGGTGAAGTGATTTGCTCAAGGACAGAGTCAGCCAGCCGCTGACAAGCCGGTATTCCCATATTACCTGGGGTGGCTACTTGCCTCTTCTCCCTACCCTACAGGGATGTGCAGATAATGGAGTAGAAAAGACTGATGAACACATAAGCAAAAGAAATGCCAAATCCTTTCCTACAGGTGTCTGGGTGGAAGAGGAATCAGCAGGAGGTGGGGACTAGAAACACACATCCCCATCACTGTCCTCCCCATCCCCTCTCCTCTGCCCTGTCCCAGGGTGGGTGGGGGTGTGGAGTTGGAGTGCACTGTTAGTGCCCCCTACCTGCCAACAGGTGAGGTGACACACCCCCTGCTAGCCTTCCCGATCCTGGCAGTCAGCCCGCAGAGACACGGGTGATCTGATAATCAGGGTTTGGGCTGAAGAGCGCACAGGGTGCAGAGTGAGCGGAACATGGTCAACGCACACTCACGCCCACCGCCCACAGAGCGGTCATGGCTTTGTCTCTGGGGGGAGACTGGATCACCATGTTGCATCAGTAGCCTCTCCCCGCTGTGAGAACCCAAGATAACAATGTCACTGCCCCTGGAGTTTGGAAGGCATTTCCAGTTCCCCTGTGTGGTAGTGTCACAAGAGCCCGAGTTGGCCCAGGGCCAAGAGCAGGGGAGGAGGTGGGACATGTCATGTCACCAGATAGAGAATATCCTTGTACTTAATCTCGGGAGCAAAGGGCCCCAATTTCCAGGGCCCTGTAAAAAGTGAGGTGGACAAGTTTTGTGTACCCTTTGCCCATGCAGGCAAGGAATCCAAGGCAACTCGATGTGGGAGAAGCTGTGCTCCACCCCTCACTGACGGTGAGGCCCAGGGGGACAAGAGGGGCGGCCAACGGTGACAGGCCCCACACTGCCATGCCTGCTCTAGCTCAGCTCTTCCTTCCTCCTCTCGCTCCTTTCAGGGCAGTGAGTAGTCAAGACAGACCTCCAGGAGGTATCTGGCTGATGAGAAATGTCTAGAGGTAGACACGTTCCTTCAATCTAAGTGGGCTAGGGGCCCAGGAGCCCAGCCAGAGGTCTGGAAAGCTCAGGCTGCTGTCACTCCCCTCCCCACCCCACATCAGAGCCAAAGCAAAGAGGCCAGGGGACTGCTGCTCCCTCTTGAGGGGCAGGGTGTTTCTAAGAGGCTGTGGACATGATAGAGAGTGGCAGGAAGCTCTGTACTTACCCTCTCCTCCTGCATAGGGATTCAGCTTGGTGTCATCTTTGAAGAGAAGGAGAGAAGGCGTCAGATCAGTGCAATCATTATGGTCTTGGTCACTTTAGGTTCAGATGGGATTTTTAGGGAGGTTTAGTCTAACCCCACATTTTTTTTTTAAAGATTTTATTTATTTATTTGACAGGCAGAGATCACAAGGAGGTAGAGAGGCAGGCGGTAGGGGCGGAGGTGGGGGGCGAGAAGCAGGTTCCCTGCTGAGCAGAGTGCCCAATGTGGGGCTTGATCCCAGGACCCTGGGATCACAACCTTAGCCGAAAGCAGAGGCCAAATCCTTGCTGACTTGGGGCCTTTGCTCCTGAGCCACCCAGGTGCCCCCAACCCCACATTTTATGTGGATTTAAAAAAGATTTTTTTGAAGACTTCATTTTTAAGTAATCTCTATACCCAATGTGGGGCTCAAACCCACAACCCTGAGATCAAGAGTCTCACGCTGTACCAACTGAGCCAGCCAGGTGCCCCAATCCTTCATTTTAAAGGCAAAGAAACTAAAGCACAGGGAGGGGAGGTGCCTTGCTTCAAGTCACACAGCAGTGTCATGGTGGAGGTCCACAAGCAAGCCAACTTTTCCTAGTCTCGTGTTCATTCATTCAAGCAATATTAATTGGATGTTTACTATGCAGTTGAGCCCTGAGAGTAGGCACTGGGGCTCAACATGGTCTCTGCCCTCAGGGAGTTAACAAGTCGGGGAGAGGGAGTGACAATTAAAACCCAGCATAATGAAGCTCTGACTGGGGGCCTCACCCAGATAAAGGGTGTCAGGACGGGGAGGCGAGACATGGGCAGGGGGAAAGGATTCTAGACAGAGGAAAAAGCATGAGCAAAGGCCCCGAGTCAGCAAGGATTTGGCCAGTTGGGAATAAAAAGCAGGTCAGTATAGCTGGAGGGTGGAGAGGGTGTGAGTAGGGGGTGGTGAGAGATGAGACTAGGGGCGCGGCAGGCTAGGAGGGGCTGAGGAGGGGCCTGTGTTCCAGGTGCAGATCTGCTTGAAGACCTCCCCCTCCTCACCTGTGCACAACTTGGAGGAAAGATGTCTACACTGCAAGGTGTGTGTCCTGTGGCTTCCTAAATCAGTTCCTATGGTTGACCCTCCCTGTGGCTCTTCCCCACAGGTTGTGTTGGGGGCTGTGGCCACAGCAGCTTTTCTCCCACTCAGCCATGGCTGGTTCCCAGCCGCCATTTTGCTGGGGGGGGCGGCATGGAAGGCAAAGTGGCTCCCTCAACAGTGAACTGCACTAGAGTCCCGGGAAGACTCACACAGTGAGGAAATGCATGTGGTAGGTGTTGACTGAGTGGTCATTTTTCTGAGTCAGTTGTCACTTTGTTTTTTTAAAGATTTAATTTATTTATTTGAGTGAGAAAGGGAGAGGGAATGAGGGGTGGGGAGGGGCAGAGAGAGAGAGAGAGAGAGAAAAGCAGACTCCCTGCTGTGCAGGGAGCCTGTTGTGGGGCTCAATCCCAGGAACCGGACTGGAGATCATGACCTGAGCTGAAGGGTAGATGCTTAACTGACTGGACCACCCAGGTGTCCCTGAGTTGTCTCCTCTTGCTGCTAGTGGTGTGTTCTGTTCTGTTCAGCTGCCCATCGCATAAGCCCTTCTCTTGCACACGCTTATTCAGGGTGAAGGTCTGGCTCTCCTTGGAATGAAATGCACAGGTTTGTGGCCGCTGCTTGCCACCCAGAGGTCATTCTGGTTCTCTTTGGAGGAGCGCTCAATCGCAAAAAAAAGCACAACGAAATCCAGCCCCCACACCTCCTGTGCACCCAGCCTTCTCTGCTCCTGAGCTTGGCTGGTGCCAGAGGGGTCCCCGCACTATCCAGCAGCCCGCTCCCACTAACTCCTCTGCTCTCTGGCTCTGCGCTGGCAGGGTGGGTCCCTTTGGCTGTCTCCCCTTCGTTCCCATCTCCCTGTACCCTAAGATAGACCGTGCAGGACAGACTCTAACTCTTGGACTGGATTACTCACTTCCTGTCTCTTCCTTATTCTTTTTCATTTAATTCATCTGAGAATAAATGCTCTCAAAACCTGCACCGTACCCCACTCCCTGTTAATCCTGGACCATCTTAGAATAATGGGAGCTACCCAATCTGCCTTGCTTGTTCACCCCTTTGCTATTTTTTCCAACCCCTCAAATCCACAAAGACCTTTTTTTTTTCTTTTTCAGCACTGGAATGTCTGGGTGGCTCAGTTGGTTAAGCATCTGCCTTCTGCTCAGGTCATGATCCCAGGGTCCTGGGAAGGAGTCCCCATCAGGATCCCTGCTCAGCGAGGAGTCGACTTCTCCCTCTGCCTGCTGCTCCCCCTGCTTGTGTTCTCTATCTGACAAATAAATAAAATCTTTTTTTTTTTTAAAGGTGTTTTTTTTTTTTTTTTCAGCACCAAGAAAAGCAGTCAAGGGGCAAGATCTCCGCTTTCGAGCCAAATGAGACCTGACTCCACCTCTTCCTGCCTGTGTGACCCTGGGCAAGTCACTGACCTCCCTAGACCTTAGTGTCTTCTCTGAGAAATGGAGATATAACAGAATCAGCATGCAGGGTTGTCAGGAGGACCAAGTGAGTGTTGATGCCTGAACAACGTTAGCCCATGGTCAGGCCCCTCAGAATGTTAGCTCACAGCGCGCCTGGGTGGCTCAGTTGTTAAGTGACTGCCTTCAGCTCAGGTCATGATCCTGGGGTCCAGGGATCAACCCCTGTGTCGGGCTCTCTGCTTGGCGGGGAGTCTGCTTCTCCCTCTGTCCCTCACCCTGCTTGTGTCGTTCTCTCTCTCAAATAAACAAATAAAATCTTAAAAAAAAAATGTTAGCTCGCCTATTATTTGCTCCCTCCTCTAGGACTTCCTTCTGGCCAGACCCATGGGTCCATTCTCCCGTTCTTTAGGCTGCAGTGAGAAAGGCAGGGGGGCACCGTGGAAAGTATATTCCACCACTTACTTTGCAGGTAACCCCAAGTAACCAACTTCGCCCCTACGGGCGTTGGTTACCCGTTGGCCGTTTCCATAGCTACCAAATGGGATGGTGGCTGAATAATATTTTAAAACATTTGCCTTTTTCTCTTCTCCTTTCCTCTGTTGTATTTGCCCCTTTCAAGCAGGTACATGGCTCCATGGAGGCGGGACAAGCCCATGTCTTTCTGAGCCTGAGGGCAAAAGGCTAACACCTGGCAGTGATGTATTAAAGAAGGATGAGAGAGAAAAATCTGGGAAGGGTCTGTACCGGGCTTCCCCAGATGCTATGTAGTACCTCTGGGTGGACAGACCTCTGGCAGCTTCAAGAACCCCAGGCCTTGGGATGGCAGAAGTCCCTGAGGGGGGTGTGGGGGGGCAGCTAGACCCTGGAGAGGTGGGGATGGAGCATCAGCATCCCTCCTGAACACAGCTGCCCCACTCCGACCCTCTGTCCACACCAGGTCCCAGGGCCAGGAAGCCGGGCTGAGGAGCACCCCTCCCGCTGAGCACGGTTGGAGGAAAATCAGGCAGTCTTTCGCTCACGTCTGAGTGTGTGGACTGAGTGTGTGGACAGCTACAAGGCTGCTAAGACCTCCCGGATTCTGTGAGGATGGCTATTAAGATGACCTGAGGCGGATCATATGACATTCCGGGCCCTGGGCTGGGACGTCTGTCTTCCCCTTGCCACAGTGAATCCATCCCACCGTCCCGACATGGGCCAGCACCTGGCTCTGCCTCTCCCCAGGCGCCCTCCTCCGTGAAAGTTGGGCCATTCCTCTTCCCCGAGACAACCCCTGTCAGGGATGGTTGCTGGGGCCCCAGGCCTTCCCCTCCCCGGGGCTTCTTCCCCCAGCCGCTCCCCACTCCTGGCTCAGGCCTTACCTTCTGTGGTGAGGCTGTCGATGAAGAGTGAGGAGGAAGTGGTGGTGAGATCTCCATCAAAGGGACTGAAGGAGCTGTTGGGGGAGGCCGAGTAGTGGCCTTCATCCCGGAAGTCCTCACACGTCCTGCCCTCTGCCTGCAGGACAGACCCCGCACCGCTCTGCACAGAAGCCTCACTGCCCGCCGTGCAGAAAAGAGCCCTTACTTGGGAGGGTGGAGGGGGACCCCTCATCCCTCAGCGGCCAGAAATCTTCAGATGCCGGTGCACGGCTCAAGGGTGGTGAGCTGGGCCCTGAGGGCACTTACAACTTCCACTTTATCCTGAAAGTGCCTGATCTATCTTACAAGGCAATTTAGCCAACTGCGGCTTCCGATTCTTCCTCGAGGAAGGAGCGGAGATGCCAATCTTACACAAATAAAGCAAATCCGTACGTTCACCACAGCCAGCGTCCCAAGTGGGCTGCTGGACAAGATTTGTTTTCAAGTCATAGGAAGCTCCTCCGGCCTTACTAATAACAGAGGAGGTGGTGAGCGCACAGACTGGGGCCTGGGGCAGGCGGTTTATGTTTAAATGTGGGGTCTTGGCACTTCTGTATCCCACCCATTGCGCGGGGCAGGTCAAATCATGAAATCTCTCTGTGCCTCAGTTTTCCGCTCTGAGCAGGTCGGGGGGACCAGCCCCCGGCTCCTGGGCCTGTTCCGATGAAATCAGAGCAAGTGTGGGCAGTGTGCTGTGGAGGGCTCACATGGCATGAAGGGGTGGAGAGGACGAGGGAGACGCCCAGATAAATGGATCTGTCTGGGTCGGGATAAGGTGTAAGAATAGGACGCTCCCCACCCAGAATCAAAGTGTGGAGCATTCTGGAAAACTCCAGCAGCGAGAAGGAGCCTGTATGGGATCCTAAAGGGGAGGTGCCTGGAACCATCTTCTTCCCTCCCAGAAAAGCTTGCCTCCAGAGAGCCCTCCAAAATCTCCCAAGTCTGGCCTCACTGGCTCAGGGCAGTCTGAGGGGCAAGGCCTGGATGGAGGGAAGAATTCCGCCAAAAGCCAAAGACACCTTGTGGAGAGCTCCTGGGGGACGGGCCTGCCAGGGCAGCCCTACCGTCCCCCACAAACTGGCTTGCTGAAGCTTCTCACCTCCTGGGCACAGCCGTAGGCCAGCCACTCCTGGCGGTAGCGGTCAAAACCACTGGAGCATCTGCAAGGGGACCAAAAGGTAAGAGGTGTGAAGGACTGACAGAGAAGCCCTCCCCTTCTTTCCCCCGGTCAGTAATAGCTCTCTGACGATGGTGAGGGGGGGGCCGACCTCCCAGGGCTGAGATGATCAAGACCACGGGGCAGGTGCCCTCCTCAGCACCAGGCAGCTGGGGGATCAGCAGTCAGACCCCTCTTCCCCAATTACGCCAAAGGAAGGGAAGGTGTCTGTGTCATCTCTATCCTCCTTCGGACCCAGCTCCCCAGGACTAAGGCCACATCTACCCAGATGTGTGTGTATAGGGCATTAGATGGACTGCATGACCTCAAATAAACTTTAAAATTCTCTTGGCTCTAGGCTGCTATGAAATTGCTGAGCACCAGGGAAATCACACAAATGTCTTCTTGGGAAAGCCTCGCTTATTCATAGACAGTCCTCCTCCATCTTTGCAGAGGGGCCTGAACTTGACAAGGAGAGGCTGGGCTGACGGTGGACGTGAACAGAGTTAGCCAGTACCTCCTGTGTGATCATTAAAGGGCAAGAAGGAGGGTCTTGCCAGAGGCTAGGAGAAATTTAAAAAACTGGCTGGTCAGTGTCCCAGGAAAGGACGCTGGAAAGGACGCTGTGCAGCTCCGCTGGGCTGGGAGAGGCCGAGTGCCTCCCTAGGGAAGGGGTGGGGGTAGGAGGATGAACCAGAGAATGTTAATGTTCTCCATGGCATCAGGCTCCCATTTCCATTCTTCACTCTGGTGCCAGGGGAAACCAGCGAGCCCTGCTCTAGCTCTGGGACATCTGCATGGGAAGAAGCATCCCATGAGCCACCAGTGCTGAGAGAGAATTCATGGTTAGTTAACTTTCTTCCCTAGCATCCGCCCACCCCTCTGCCAAAGACCTGGTGAGGCAGAAGGTTCCCGAGCACTGTCAGTGCTTCCTTCTGAAGATGCCTCCTCGGGCTCTGAGCTGCTTCTCCCCTCAGGCTCTGAGCAGCAGGGGGAGTGGGGACGCACTAAACCATCCCCACCCCCCCACTCTCAGGTCCTCTGTGTCCACTACTTTGGGGCACGGAGGATTAGGGGTGTGTTAGGGGCTGGGAGCTAAAGTTCCTTTTGAAGCCAAACTAAAGGATTCTTTCAAGGGCTGAGACTTTGATATAGGCCTAAGAGCACCACATTCTAAGCCCTGAGCCAACCAACCCAGACGCAGAGAAGGGCCTGAGATATGGCCACTATTGAGCGCCTCCTGAATGCCAAAGGTCACCCCAGCCATGTGCTATTCCTGTCCTGTTTCAGGGGACCCTCACAGTGACCCTGAAAAGCAGGGATTATGGCCCCTCATTCCCTGGGCCAAATCCTGGAGTTAAGGTCACCCCTTAAGGGGGTGGGTTGGGAGTGAGGGTTGGGGGTGATGTGGGATGAAAGGAAGACACCAGCCATGGTAAGTGAAATTGTCTAAATCAGATCCAGCCCCAGCGCAAGGAGGGGAAGCTCTGGGAGGCTGCGGAAGGCAGAGTGGGTGGCGAGGAAGGGGAAGCTGAGAACCCACAGGGTGATTGCAAGCAGCTGTGGCGGGGGAGAGTCCCTGGTGGCTGGGCCCTCGGCACCAGCCCTGCCTCCTGGCTCTTTGGGGACCCGGGGTCAGCTCTCAATGGATGCCAAGACTCCAGATGGCTGGCAAGGAGGGCTCCATGCTGGGGTGAGCCCAGGGCCACGAGCACTGGGGGACAAGACTTCGGACCCACATCAGCCTTGCCTTCTCACTGCTGGAGCTTCTGCATCCCAGAGCTGACATGACCACAGCAAAGGCCGTGTCTGCACTTAAGGCCTTGGCCTCCCCCAACCTGACCAACCCTCATTAAACGGTCACGGTCTCTGGGTTTGGGCGTATGTGTTAAATGGGGATGTGTCCATGCGAGGCTTTTGCTTTCATCTGACCCATTTTGAAGTTCTCATGGCTCAGCTTCGGTTGGACGCTGAGTCATGTGGTGGCCGGCCAGCCCCAGGATTCCAGGGCTCATTTGAGGTCATCTGGGCTATCTCTCCACGCTGAGACAGTGGCTCGCAAACTTGAGAGGGCCAGAGGGGGACCATGCTGTAAAGCCACACACCAGGAGGGACCAAGCTGGGGTCTGCCCTAGGTATCCTCTCTGAGGCTCCATGTCCTTCGTGCACGGGGCCCTGGACACTTTGCAAAAATGCTCTTGGGTAGTTGAGAAATTAAAATGATGGCATGTTCCTCACCCACTTTTCCTGGGGCCACATCACCACACAGCCCATTTTATGGGGAAATAAATTGAGGCCCCAAGAGAGTGAGTAAGAGCACAGCTGATGGGAAGAAAAACACCCTGGAGCCCCTCTCCTCCTGGCCTGGGCTATGCCTTGTGCTGGACAGGCCGCCTGCGAGGGCGGCAGCTTCTATTTCTGCACCAGGATGTTTGAAAGGAGCAAAGGAAATGCTGACAGGTGCCCCACAGCTGCATGGAACGCAGAGACTCTGTAATTTGCAATTTTCAAGACTGCCTCCGAGGCTCTCGGAGTTCACAGGGCTTCCCACTCTCATGAGAGCCCCAGTCCCCAGAGACATTTTTCCCCCTTCCTGCTATTTATTTATCTTGGACAGGAGAACAGGGCTCAGATTCTGAGTCTAATCTGTGAGGAAATGATTTCAGAACAAGGAGTGGAAGATGAGTTGATTTAAGAACTTTATCCCTGAATCCAAATCTCTTCCGGAATTTTCCCTATTTCCAAAACCAAGCAAACACAGCTTTGTAGCCTGCCCTAACCTTCCACAGATGCCTGCAATTTCCATAGCCCCGAATTTCAGGAAACTCCGTTGCAGCCTGACAAAAGATCTTCAGGAGGGGTTTTGGGGTCAGGGGGATCCCATCCAACGGCAATGGGACTTTGGAGCCGGGAGGTCCCACATTTGTTCACAGATGAGGCACTGTGTTGAAATTCAGGCTCCTGGGCGTCCCTCCCAGAGACCCTGATCCTGCGGGGCCTGGGCCGGGGCCCAGGAATCTGCATATTTAACCAGAGCCCTAGCTGAGTCTGGAATCCTCACAGCTGTGGATCGTTCTCGAGAAGCCCTGCCCTAGGATGAGCCAACTCTTCCGGGGTGTGAGGAGGAGTTACAGTTGGTGGGATCCCTGGATAGTCTTCTGGAAACCTAGCATCACCATAGGGACCTGGCAGGTCACCTTGATTGGTCTCAGGCCTTAGGGACTCACTTCTGTGACATTCTCGTCCCAGGGGGCACAGTTGACTGGCTAGAGATACTCTCATGGTGGCAGTGAGGCAGAGAGTGGGGGCCAGGCCACCCTCTGCCCCTCCTCCACAGTCCACCCGTGGGCCTCAGCCTGGGCACAAACCTCTGGAGGACATGGCACCAGCTGCAGTTGAAGGTCAGGTCCGAGGACACGCAGGCGTCACAGCTCTGATGCTGCAGGCAGGCTGCAAGAGAAAAGGTGACTGTCCCCCAGCTGCAGACCCTCCGTGGACCTCCACGGACCTCCAAAAGGCACAACTCTCCTCGGTGCCAGGCCTTTGCAGAGTTTCGGAGTCTCTGACTAGCAGGGACCCTGGAAGTCATTAATGCCACCCTCCCTCGCATCCAGCCCCGATTCTTCTGTCTGTTTCTCCCTCCTCCGCTTTCCTCCTTCCTCCTTTGGTTCCCAGGGGGCTGGGCCCCGAGCTGGGACTGGGGTTTGCACCGTAAATCCTGGTGCCTGCCTTCTTGGGCCTTATAGTCCTCTGGGTGGACAGACACTAAATAGATCATCAAATAAACATAACTATGTCATTATCATCATGATGAGGCTCGGGAAGGAAAACCACAGGGGCCTGGAAGCGTGGACAAAGGGATCTCACCTAGCCTGGGAATTTACACTGCTGGGCTGTTGCCCACAATTACAGGGTGGAAAAGGATTCTTTGTCTTAACTGAGATCTGTTTGACACAGAACACTGTATATGTTCAAGACGTAAAGCATGTTGACTTGACACCTTTATATTGCACTCTGATTGCCGTTGTAGGGTTAACTATGAATGCTACTAAGTCACACCGTTGCTATGTCCTCTCCTGGCAGGAACAAGAACTAGTCTTCCAACAAGTTTAATGTTTTTTTAAAAAATTCATTAATTTATTTATTAGAGAGAGAACACGAGCAGGGCAGAGAGGGGAGAAGCAGGCTCTCTGCTGAGCAAGGAGCTCCATGCGGGACTCAATCCCAAGAACCCGAGACCACAAACCAAGCCAAAGTCAGATGCCTAACCCACTGAGCTATGCAGGCACCCTGAATTTAATGTTTAGAATACACTTTTGTTGGCTATAATCACAGAAAAGGATGTTTATGATGTTCTGGTTAGCCCCCCGCCAGTGCTAGCTGGGAGCACACCTTCCATCCATGTGGAAGGCCTGGGGCCAGAATCGTCCCCTGGTCTGTCTCCACCTCCTCACTCACCTCAGCAGAGCCTGAGCGCTGCGTCTGTGGGGGGTCAACCAGGCTTTCTTGATTCCATCCCTTTCTTCTCCCTCCCCACTTGGAAGTGAGCTACCCCCAGGGCTATGTGGGTCTCTCTGCTCACTTGGGTTACATCTCACGTGGGGAGTTACTGAACCTCGCTGTGTCTCAGTTTCTCGTGTGGAAAAGAGGGACCCTGGTGGTCTCTGCTGGGCAGACGTGCAGTGAGGATGAAATGAGGCGACCCGGGGAGAGGGTCTGTACGTGACGTGGGCTGGCCCTGCGGTGAGTCCTGTGAATGCTGCCCGTGGCTGACTGTGACCTTACTCATGCCCCTCAGCGTACCTACCAGGGATTCATCCACTCATTCATTCATGCTCACGTTCATTCTTCTTTGCTTTTTAGAGATTTGTTTGTTTGAGAGAGAGAGAGAGAGAGCGAACGCACACGTGAGCAGGGGAGGGAGAGAGAGAATCTCCAAGCAGGCTCCCTGCTGAGTGCAGAGCCTGATGTGGGGCTCGATCGATCCCAGGACCCCAAGATCATCACCTGAGCCGAAACCAAGAGTGGGACTCCTAACCAACTGTGCGCCCTGATGCAGTCTTTCAACAGATATGTATTGAACACCTGCCACAGGTAGGCACGGTCCCAGCTGTGGAAGCTGCAGTGATGAATAGGGAAAGACAGACAGACACGCTCCTGGCACAGAGCCTGCCGCTAAGCACAGGAGATGCCCAACAATACCCAGACAACAAAGTCTGCACTAGGGTTTCTAGCAGCAGGCTGGGAAAACAAGGGGCGCAGAACAGGGAGGCGGGGTGACAGTGTGGGGGATGTCCTATTTGGGGAGGTTGGCAAAGGCCTCTGAGGAGAGGTCGTTTGGGCAGAGATTGAGAGCAAGGAGGAAGCAAGACTGGAGGCCTGCCTGGAGGAGGAGGAGGAGTTGAAGCAGAAAAGCCCCTGAGCGCAGAGGCCGGGGAGGAGCATACTCCAGCGGTGTTCCCAGCGGCCACCAGAACACTAACGGGCTGCATGGAGTCGACAAGCTGAGGGTGATGGGAATGAGGGGGAGGGACAGCTGGGGGCTGGCCTGGGGCAGCGCAGAGCCGGAGAGCAGAGGAGTTAGTGGGAGCAGGCTGCTGGACGGTGCGGGGACCCCTGTGGCACCAGCCAAGCCTAGAAGCAGAGAGGGCCAGAGCGCAGGAGGTGTGGGGGCTGGATTTTAAGCGTTGTTCGCTTGAGATTGAGTGCTCCTCTGAAGAAAACCAGAAAGACCTCTGGGTGGCAAGCAGCTGCCACAGACCTGTGCATTTCATTCCAAGGAGAGCCAGGCCCTCACCCTGAATAAGCGTGTGCAAGAGAAGGGCTCATGTGATGGGCAGCTGAACAGAACAGAACACACCGCTAGCAGCAAGAGGAGACAACTGACTCAGAAAAATGACCACTCGTTCAACACCTACCACACACATTTCCTCACTCTGTGAGTCTTCCCGGGACTCTACTGCAGTCCATTAATGAGGGAGCCACTTTGCCGGCCATGCCACCCACCCCAGCAAGATGGCGGCTGGGAACCAGCCATGGCTGAGTGGGAGAAAAGCTGCTGTGGCCACAGTGTGTCACCTTCAGTCACTGTGAGAGGGACGGGCTGTAGGTGGCACTGTGTCCTTTCAAGAGAATGGAGCTCTCCAGCTGTTTTGTCCCCTTCTATACCCAGAGGGCCCAGAACAGCTCCCTATCACAGATGGATGGTAGGCAGTTAACCAATGTTTGTGGAATCCATGCCTGCGTGATTTTGTTATCCCCATTTTACAGGTGAAGGAACTGAGGCTTAGAGAGAGTCACAGAGTTAGGAGTGGTGATCTGGGCTTGAACTGAGGTCTGAGGGAGCCAAAAGCCTGAGCTCTTAGCCTGGAGGTCCCACAGGGGGCTTCCCTGCCCCAGCTCTCACCCTCTGCCCATGCCACCCTCTTATGGTGTCTTCCAGAAGAGACACCAGGAGGAACTGGCCACAGAGTACAATGGCTTGGAGACAGGCCATCCACAACCTCTGGACAAATCTTGGGTAAGTAAACTGCCCCCCCCCACCACCACCCAAAGGTAAGAGAGAAATCCTTCATGGTTGGGGGTGGGGAGTGCAGAGTTTTCTTGGAACCAAGTTAACCGGCTTCCAGGGGCTCCAGGCAATTGCTCTAGGCAAACTGGCCACGAGAAAAAGGTCTGGGAGCCTCTGTGGGGTAGGTATACAACCCACTGACCTTTATTTCTCATCTGCATTTCAGATGTCCCGCGAGCTATTAAATGCTTACGAATTCACTGGAGGGGTGGAAGTGGCTGAAATGTAGAGTGTCCCAGAAACGATTCTCAGGATGCTTCACTTCCGCCCAGGCAGTTATCTGCCCTTCGATGTCCTTGCTCCTAAGTGCAGTTTCTTCAAGTCCTGAGCCTGGAGGTTTGCCCTCAGCAGTCCTTGAGGAACCCCTGCTTCTCAGGCCCCAGGTCTCTCCTGCCTAAGACAGAGGGCAGCTGCGGTGGGGGTGGGGCTGTGACCTTCAAGGGGTTTGTGTCCTGTGACCCCATGGTGTCTGTGTCCTTTTTCTTTCCCAGGGGGAGATACCTGCTGAGCCCCGCTGAGACAGGTCTAGTGTTCAAGAACTTTCCTCCTCCCCTTCTTCTTTCTCCACTGCCCCCGGCTTCCAGAACCTCCAGGGAAGAGGAAGCCAGGGGAGGCAAGGCAAGAAACACCCCAGAAGCCAGGGAGAAGGCCATGGACTCAGAGGGAAGCTGGTAGGTACTATGAGACAGGAGAGGACATTCAAACTCTCTTTCAAAAATGCAAGAACAGGGGTGCCTGGTTGGCTCAGTCGGAGGGCATGAGCTCCTTGATCTCAGGGTCATGAGGTCCCACATTGGTTGTAGAAATTAAATAAACAAATAAACTTTAAAAAATAAGAAGAAAGTAAAAGTGCGGGCTGTGAGAACAAGAGTGCTGTCCTTTGCCTCGCTCTCCCCAGCTGCCCTGACCATATCCCAAAGGGCACCTGACCCCGATCCTGTGGGGTCCACAGCAACAGCTGGGGCCTTGGTCATGGACCTCAGCTGTAGGTGAGTGGGGCACCGGGGAGGGCCGGAGCCGTGGTTCTTGGAGGACTGCTGGCTAAATCGCTTTATTGCCTCCAGCCTGTGAACTCTGGCATTACTGCTCCTCTAAGGAACACATGACAAGAAATGTAAGGACCCATGGGTGCCTGGGAGGCTCAGTCTGCCTTCTGCTCAGGTCATGATCCCGGGATCGAGCCCTGGCATCTTGGGCTCCCTGCTCAGAGAGGAGTCTGCTTTTCCCTCTTCTCTCTGCCCTTCTCCCCTACTTGTGTGAGCTCCTTCTCTCTCTTTCGCAAATAAATAAATAAAATCTTTAAAAAAAAAGAAAGAAAGAAAGAAAGAAATGTAAGGATTCATTCACTCGGTTCCTGGATTACCTTTCCTGGGGGCTCAGTCGAAAAATCCTCAAGGATACACCTTTCCTGGTTTTAATTGTGTGTTAATCACCACAGGTATCCTGTTTAAAGTACAACCACGCCCAGGATGCCAGCTAGTGTCAGCGCTGGCATTAATGTCCTCAACTCTACCTGCCATGCTTCTGACCCTGACCTTAGCTCTGGGAGGGAAGTGATGTGAGGCCCATGTGACAAATGAGAAAGGGCAGCCCGGAGAAATGAGGTGGCCGTACCCACACAAGGGTCAGTGGTGGGCCTGGGAATTGAACCCAGACTGTGTGACTCTGAAGCTCTTTCCAGGACAGTGGAATGCCCTCCCTCGGCAGGGACGATCCCTACTCACTTGGCATTGGGGTGAACTCCACAGCTGATGTGCTGGTGACCTTGCTGGGGTCTAGCTCCACACGATGGTATTCGAAGATGGTCCTTCGCCGAGATTCTGAAACAGAGGCAGAGCCCGTCACTGGGAGCAGTGCATGCCCAGAGGACTTTGAAGTTTGTACCCAGAACCGGACAGATGGGCAAGAGACTCAAGTGAGTGGATGGGGGCGGGGTCAGGATGCAGCCCCTAAGGGCAGGAAGTAAACTCATCAACCTTGGACAATGATCTCAAAGCTGCAGGGAGACAGGAGGACAGGAGTTCACCCTGCAAGGAGAGCTTTGAATTGTCGACAGGTTAAACAACCTAACACAGAGGCCTGGCTGCTCCTGAGGTCAAGACCTAGGAGCTCCCCTGCTTCTGCACAGCTCTGTGCCTTCACAGCTGCTGTTCCCTTGACCCATATTGTCTTCCATGCCTTCTCCCCTCCTCTAGCTCACCCTTCCACATCCAGCTCGGGGCCACTTCCTCTGAGCAGCCTTCCTTCACCAGGTCCCTCCTCTTCTCTACCCAGGCCAGGCACCCTGCTACCCCTGCACACCCCAGGTATGTGGCCCCCGCTGTCTATTTGGGGGGCGGGGCCGTTAGACAGTGAGCATCGGGTCCTGAACTTGACCCACAGAGAGCACTCTGCAAATGTCTGCAGAGGCACAGGCTGAACTTGGGAAACCTCTCCTGTCCGGAATGGAAGTCAGAGTGAGGCTCAGGGCCTGGGGCTGGGCTTATATTACGTCTCAGTCCCTGCAGGGCATTGGTTTCAAGAAACCTGAGTTTTGATTCAAGTTCCGCTCCCGGTTGGGCCTCAGTTTCTTATTTATGATGTGGAAAGGCAGAAACACCTGCTACAACACATTTGGGAGGAAAAACGTACAATTGTAGAGGAAAGACTTCTCCTAAAATGAAAATCGATGCTCTGATACTTTCCACCACATCTCCACACCCACCTAAGAACCATGACATGGGGTTGGTTTCCTTCAGCTCTGAAAGGCCGTCAGCCAGCCACCGAGCTTTGTGAATGAATTTCCCTACAAGGAGAAGGAGCCTTGTTGTGCTCGGCCTGTTCAGCGCCCCTTCTTCTTTTTGGAAACAGCACTCCCTTTGAGGGAACTACCCCTAGTCCATTCCTACATGTGCTTGGCCCTGGAGCTACCATCTTCCCCCATGACTCTACCTCCCTGGCTGCACAGTGATTGGTCCAGGGCTGGGCATGTGATGCAAGCTGGACCTATCAGAGACCTTCCCTGGGACTTTTCAACTGTAACCAAAAGGCCCTTTGCTTTTTGGTAATGAAGCTCAGAAAATGCAAGCTCCAAGTCCATGAACAGCCACAGGTCCGATCTCACGCACAGACTCATAGCAGTACATAATCGTGGCTCTCCAGCCTCTGGTGCCCCCAGGACCTGCCCTGGTCCCTGTCTCCCTGGCTCTCAGTTCTTCCTTTGGTTCTTTGGGCTGCTTCATATCCCCTCTTCCACTTAAGATAGTTTGAGCTGGGCTTTTGTTCCTGGAAGCCAAGAGCAGGCAGGGATGTAACTTTCCTCTCTCAGATGAAGGTGGTTTGGAGGAACCTTCCCCAAGGTGGCAGGAGAACTCATCAGGCCCAACTGTGAAAGGAAAGGGGTCATGTGTTGGGCGCCCTCTCCTTAGTCCTCCTCCTGCATGAAGAATCTGCTCAAAAGAACATCTCATCTTGGTTTCTATCATGGATTTATCTCTGATCTTGGAATCAATGCCTCCTACTTAATCCCTGGTTGAACCCCAGTGGGTCTGGTGCTTCTCTTCCCACACCACACTGCTGTGTGGCATAGCAATGATGGGCGTGTCGGCCCCAGGAACATTCCCAACCGCGGAATGTCCTGGAAACGTAACCCTATGCAATGAATGCATCCTGACTGGTGGCGTTTGCTGATTTCTGTGGTGTACACACGCCCCATGCGGATTTCAAGCTACCAATTTGGAGTCACTGAACACAACATCAGGAAGAGACATGGTCACTCTGCTCTCGTGATTCTATACAAGGGTGCCCGCCACACCATAGCTCCTGGTTTCTCTGCAGTTGTCCTCCACATTCGAGGCTTCGCTTTCGCAGCCTGAGACCCCACCCCCCACTCCATCAGCCATGCCGCTCACCTCCCCCCATCTCCTCACCAACGGAGGGTGTGGGTACAGTACAGTAAGATATTTTGAGAGAGAGATCACATTCACTTTCACTTGACTTTTATAACATGACATTGCTATCATTGCTCTGTGTTATTACTAGTTAGTGTTGTTAATCTCTCACTGTGCCTAGTTTATAAATTAAGCTTTACCACAGGTATGTAGGTATAGGAAGAAACACAGTATCCACAAGCTTCAGGGCTGCTCATGGTTTCAGGAAGCCACTGGGGATCATGGAACGTGTGCCCGCAGATAAGGGGGGGACCACTGTATTTGTGCTTCTAAAAGGGCAGAAGGGAAACATTTTCAGTAAAAATAAATACTTAAGCCAACATCCCAAAGATGGAGGAACTGCGTCCTTATTTTTGTCCTAAGCAACCCTAAGTCTGAAAGGGAAGGGGCCTAAAGGAAATCCTCATAGTTCTCAGGCAGGCAGTCACTGCCCGATGTCTACAGGCTTACCAAGGTCCTAGGGAGGAGAGACTCTTCCATCAAAAGCTGAGGGATGAGGCTCACAGAGCCCTGTACACATGCACGCACGCACGCACGCACGCACGCACGCACACAGACGCACATATTTATTTTGGTACAAGAAAGGGCCGTTGCCAAGCAGGAGTGGAGTCTGGAAGAGATTGGGGTGAGGAAGGTCAGCTTTCTGTCATTTTTTGCTCAGTTTTTAATCTTTAATCTTTCATCAGGGCCTGTATGCACTGCAGGGCCCTTCCCAAGTAGCACCAATTGCACTGAGAAGGTGGCCTAGGATAGGAGTGAGCCTAGGGGATGTGAGACATCTAGATGGAGGACACCCAGACTGCCTTCCACAACTCTGTCCAACACACCTCCCCCAAGAGCTATCTCTTCTTCTGAAAAATCACCCCTTTGAGCATTAAAATGTAAGGGGGAAGAAAACAAAGGGAAATTCCAGGTCTTCCAAGGGGTGTGAGACCATGGGATCTATAATCTGTGGAAACCTTTCTTCCTTTATCTGCTTCCTCTTGCAAGACTCAACGCAAAGGACACGCCCTCGAAGGCTTCCCCGCCCTCCCCAGCACCGTCGGTGGCCCCTCCTTTGAGCTTCACAGCTTCCTGCACGTTGTCCAGGATCCCCTGTTACACCCTCCATCAGTATTGACTTTGATCAACACCTGCCCCACCGTGCTGAGCTCTACCACTCCCACCACCCAGCCCCTAGCATCAGCCCCTGCACATAAAAGGGCCTCAAAAGAAATGACTGTGAACGAATGCGTGGATTATAGGTAGTCACCAAACCTCAGCAACGTATTTATAACTTCAGTCCACAGCCTACAGGAAAAATGCCCTTCCTGCCCAGCCCACCAGACTATGGCCTTTCTCAAAAGGGGAGCCCCCAATGGGCACTGTAGTCAGACATGCCCCTTCTGACCTTAGAGCTCAAAGGAGGGGAGAGCTGGCTTTCCGGATTTCCCACCTGCAAGGAGGTAGAGGAGTGCTTGACCCCAGGGTGGGAAGGAAGGAGAAATGGAAAGAACAAGTGAAGTCAGGTTGGGCATGAATGAGGGCATGAACTTGTCGAGGAGGCCGACTTCAGGGATAGAGACACACAAGCAGCAGCCACGGAAGGCAAGGTTCCCAGCAAACCTCCCGCCAGAATCTAGGGATGGGTCTCCCCACCACCTGGGCTGGGGAACCAGAATTGGGGGTGTGTTTCAAGGGAGGATGCAGCCAGACGGGGTCAGATGTGCTCCAAAGCCCATCATCGCCCTACCGCAGGGCAGGGAAGAGGAGTGTGGTAGAAAGGGGGATGAGAGTGGGTGTGCGGAAATAGACCGCTGATTAAAAATATTTGCTCACTTCAACTGCCAACGTATACTTGTTTGAGTGTGTGGCTTGGGTAATATTTTATTTCTCTATAAACAGAACTCTTAATATCCCTGCCTGAGTTATTTGCTTTTGGATTATCTCGCCAACATCTGGGGCTCGCCCAAGGACGATGACGTCCATCTGCACGACCAACAGATCCCTCCGGAAGCAAGACAGAGGCCTCCTCAAAGCCACATTTCTGGCAGTTTGGGACGTTCTGTTTTTATCTCTGCCTCCACTCATCAAAGATTCAGAAATACTAAGATCAGACACGGAAAGCGCTGCTGCCCAGACAAGAAATGTTAGCGGCTCAAAAGAGAGGTTTACATGTCCCATTTTGTTTCAAAACCAGACACCAGCGGGGAAGGGTTGGGTTGGCCAGAAGAAATCAGACTGACAAGTCCTGCCACAAAGTGCAACCACTCCAAAAATGGGTGGCTACAAGATTAAAAAAATATAAGATGGCAGTTTTAGAAGAAGTTTTCATTTCTTTGTTCATGTACTTCTTTTTTTTTAAGGTTTTATTTATTGATTTTAACAGAGATAGAGAGAAAGCATAAGCAAGGGGAGGGGCAGAGGGAGAAGCAAGCTTCCCGCTGAGCAGGGAGCCCCATGGGAACTCAATTCCAGGACTCCGGAATCATGACCTGAGCCAAAGGCAGCCACTTAACGAACCGAACCACCAGGTGCACCAAGAACGAGTTTCTTAAACAAATGAATAGAGGAAATTTTATTGACTGCTGGGGGCCGTCGTGGCCAAATAAAGAGCAAATGAGCTACCTTGTATGTTTTGCGTGCCTCTGCAGAAAGCCACTGCTAATTGCCCATAGATCTTGTCTCTGCATTAGGCGTGCTCTGCAGACTCTGCTGCAAAGCCTGTGTAACAGTTTATGTAAGGAAGTAATGGTAAGAAAAATTCTGGTTTTTGCAGCATCTCCTTCCCTCAATCCCAGAGTGAGACTGTGCTGAAGTCCCCCCACCCCCAAAACCGAGGGGTGGGAGGAAAGTGGAGCCTGGGGAAGGAGACAGTCTCGTAGACCAGCCCATGGGCTCACTGCCGGGGAATTCTGGAATAGTGGGGAAACCAACCTCCACTTCTCATTGCACTCCAGGCGTGGAGGGGCTTGGGTACTAGCGATACCATCCTTTCTGGCGGCGGCATCCCAGGGAGGCTTGGACAATGGGAGCCTCAGATAAGAGAGCTGTCCCTGAATTTGCGTCTCCCTGAAGCCACGGTTATTTGGGATTTACTGTTATTTGCAGCTCAGCCTAATCCAAACTAATTCCCTACTTGTGGGTTGAATAGCAGACCCAGAGGAATCTGACCTCTCAGCCACATCAAATCCATCACTCCCCAAAGCAGAGGTGGTGGCCCATTTAGAAACCCAATGAAGGGGGCACCTGGGTGGCTCCGTTGGTAAGTGTCGGCCCTCAGGTCATGATCCCAGGGTCCTGGAGTTGAGCCCCACATAGGGTTCCCTGCTCAGTGGGAAGCCTGCTTCTCCCTCTCCCACAGCCCCTGCTTGTGTTCCTTCTCCCGCTGAGTCTCTCTCTGTCAAATAAATAAAATCTTTAAAAACAACAACAACCCAATGAAGGCCATGGGTGCTGTCCCAGAAAAAGGCTGGCATCTGAATATGGCCCCCCCACACCTCGATATTCCTCCTAAAGTCTCTGCCCAGAGCCAGGCTAAAAACCTCTGACAAAGAGAGATGCAATTAATTAGTATGCCCCTCCACCACATCAGGCCCCTGTTCTCCCTTGGGGTCACCAGAGTGCAGAGGACCAGGTTTCTGCGGCACCCGTTCCCTCCAGAGGCTCCCGCCCCGGCCTTATTGCACATTTGTTGAGCGCTTGCCCTGCCGCGCGGGGCACTGAGCTAAGCGCCAGGGCCACGGTGAGCCCCCCAAGGAGCTCATGGCCTGCTGGGGAGAAGGGGTCTGAGGAAACCAGGAGTTCTGCTGCAGGGAGGAGACAACATCAGAGCTGGACCAATGGATGAGGAGAATTTTGCCAAGTGGCAAAAGGGTTGAAATGGGCGCCGTTTTAAACAAGAACTATGTCATAGAGAGACGCCTGGGTGGCTCTGCTGGTTGGGCATCTGACTTCGGCTCAGGTCATGATCTCCAGGTCCTGGGATGGGGTCTCATATTGGGATCCCAGCTCAGCCAGGAGTCTGCTTCTCCCCCTGCTTGTGCTCTCTCTCTTTCTCTCTCAAATGAATAAATAAAATCTTAAAAGGAAAAAAAAAAAAAAAAAAGAACTGTGTCATAGTGATGTGGACGGCCCTTGGCACGTTTGGGGAACAGGGCACGCAGACCAGTGATGCCCCGACAGAGAGTGGTGGCTGATGGGTAGGCCGTGCCAGCTGCATGGGACCTTGAATGCCGCGCTAAGGATTTGGACTTCATGCTGCTGCAACAAGATGCCAGAGAATGACATGATCAGATCCAGCGGTGACAAGAAGGAATGAGGGGAGGAGGGAAGGAGATGAGAGGCTGGGGGCTGCGGGACTTTGTCTGGGGGCCGGGTGCCTGCGGGCGGACAGGCAGACAGGACAGCTCAGCTAACAGCACCTGGAGTCCTGAATCCCGCAGCTCCCACGCCAGGGAGGCCCCGCCTCCTGGAGCAGGCGCAACTGCCCTCCTGTTTTTGCAGGTGGGTTGTGCTTCCTCCCCTGCCCCTCTTCCCGCCTCCCCACATCTCCCTGGCTTGCCCTAAGACAGCCTTTCATTCCAGAATCACAGAGAAACCTCAGATGCAGACACTCCCTGGGGGATCTGACTTCCTTTAATTCACCCTCATACAACAGCTGGATCCAACACACATTTCCTGAGACGCTGCCAGCCCACAAAGCCCTTTGAGAGAGGCACGGATGAACCAGACGGGTTCCGTAAGGCACACGGGCGCGAGGACCGGGACGCTAAGAACCGCCCATCCCGCAAAACAGCCTGGGATCTGCGGCACATCAGGCTGCGGGTGTTTGGGGAGCTGAGGAGAAAAGGATTCACCCTTCTGGCTGGAATGGGCCTGAATTAGATTTAGAAAGTCTCAAACGACCCCACGGTTTAAAAAAAAAAAAAAAAAAAAAAAAAAAAGGAAGATCTGGGTTTCAGTTCTCTCTCGGAGCTGTGTGTGTGATCACAAGCGAGTCACCTCACAGAGCCTCTGTGTCCTCATTTATTTTTTTTTTTATTTTTTATTTTTTTTTAAAGATTTATTTATTTATTTGACAGAGATTACAAGTAGGCAGAGAGGCAGGCAGAGAGAGAGAGAGGAGGAAGCAGGCTCCCTGCTGAGCAGAGAGCCCGATGCGGGACTCGATCCCAGGACCCTGAGATCATGACCCGAGCCGAAGGCAGCGGCTTAACCCACTGAGCCACCCAGGCGCCCCTGTGTCCTCATTTAAAATACAGACTTCACTTGCAGTGCTGGGAGGTTGACCAAATACGATAAAACTGAGAGCCTGGGGATGGGATTATAATCAGCGTGGTCATTAGGCAGCCTCCAATGTGGCCCCCACTGGCCTGCCTCCTGGTACTGTTGCCCTTGGACTCCTGTTCTGAGTGTGGGCTGGACCTAGTGACTTGCTTCTAACCAGTAGAATATGGCAAAAGTGATGAGATGGCACTTCCAGGATTAGGTTACAAAAAGACAGCCCTTAGGTCCTGCCCACCCCCTCCGGCTGTCTTGCTCACCTGCTCTGGTGGAAGCCAGCTACCATGTGATGAGCTGTCCTACGGGGAGGTCCACAGGGCAGGGACAGAGGGGGCCCTCCTCAAGGAAATGAACCCTGCCCACACCCATGGGAGAGCTCTCGCCAGCTCCACCCCAGTCAGCAGCGGAGATGACTATACCCTGGCAAGCACCTTGAGAGCCGCCGGGGCAAGATCTGGATCGTGGGAATTTACTTGCGGAAATACTCACAACGGGGAGTAAAAATAGCTACTTGCAAGAAAATTCACAGAAGCCTTATTTCTTGTGGCAAAAGTGGGAAACAGCTGTAAAGCCTACGTGGAGGGAGGGGTTGGTTAAATTACGGTAACATCTGTGTGACAGGCTATCAAGTAGCCAGTAACAAGAACGGAGTGGGAGCTGGTATGGTATGATGGACAGGATATACTTCGTTCAAGGGTAGAACAGTGGCATCATATGCCATCATTTGTGTTAAATAACCAAACATATGCTTGCTTACCTATAGGCTTACAGCTCTGGAAATAACCCAGTAGTGGGGTTGCCTCCAGAAAGGAAAACTAGGGACAGGGATCAGGTATGGGAGAGAAACCTATTGTTTTTTCTTTTTTTTCCCCCCATTTCTCCCAAAACCTAATTGTTTTTATAAAAACTTTTTTTATCTTTTGAGTTTTAGACCGGGTACATTTATTCGTGCAAAAATATCACCTTATAAATTGGGATAAAGAAGAGCATTCATAGGGACGTCTGGGTGGCTCAGTGGGTTAAGCATCTGCCTTTGGCTCAGGTCATGATACCAGGGTCCTGGGATTAAACCCCACTTTGGGCTCCTTGTTCAGCAGAAGCCTGCTTCTCCCTCTGCCTCCTGTTCCCCCTGGTTGCACTTCTTCCCCCGCCACTGACAAATACGTAAATAAAATCTTAAAAAAAAAAAAAAAAAAAAAAAAAAAAAAGAAGAGCCTTCATAATAACAGAACAGTCATTTATGTTCATGACAAAAACCTCAAAGGTAACGTACACATGGGTGAAGTTTGGGAAACTGCCACTGTAGCACGTGATTGTTTTCCCACTAGCTGCAAAAGCCACGACTGTGGGCGTGGCATCTGACCAATGACACACCAGTGTCAGGACATGCTCCTATTTCTGCACTGTTTGCTCCCCTTCCAGATGTCCTGCTGGGTTATCAAACACCGCATCGTGTGCTAAGGGCCAGCACAGAAAGATATCCTAATGCAGGACTCACAGACTCCGTGCACCAGACATCGGAGGGAACGCTTCGTGTGCATCATAGCATTCACCTTCACAGTCACTAGGGGGCACGAACTACTTATATCCCCAACTACAGATAAAGAAATAAACTTTAAGAGGATAAGTGACTTGCTGGAGGTCAGATGCTTGTGGGGAGTTTGGACTCCACGCTTCCCACCCCAGAGCCAAGCCCCTCACACTGGACTGAAACTTGCACATGGAAGGTGCTGATGAAGGCTTATGACAGGAGCCCTGGTCCCTTCCCTCGGATTTCCGTTAGGGACAGAGGCTCTGCTCAGGTGATGAGTCCCTCCATGACTTCCTCTTCATTGTATCTCCATAGCACCCAGGACATAGTGTCGAGTAGAAACTCAGAACATGTGTATTGATTGAATTCAACCAACAGATGTAGGAAGGATACTTCTCCCAGAACCCCTGGAGTTCCCCGAATGGTGGTGCCTTGCCTCTCCACAGGGAAGCCCTTTGGTGCCTCTCACCCACATCCTCTCATCCAGCCTGGGACGGCTAGGGTGGAGTTCAGAATATCCCCCAGTCCCATCAAGTACGGGTAGGGATAGAGAAGAACAGACACCAACCAGTCTGCTCCTGCTTGGGGCCCCGCAGGTTAGACAGAAGGACTTTGTTAATGTTCTTGTTTAAGATTGTATTAATTTATTTGAGAACAAAAGAGAGCATGGGATGGGAGAGGGGCAGAGGGAGATGAGGAAGCAGATGCCCCACTGAGCTGGGAACCCAACACGGGGCTCGGTCTCAGGGCCCTGGGATCATGACCTGAGCTGAAGGCAGAGGCTTAACCGAATGAGCACCACCACCCCCCCCCCACCACCAGGTGCCCCTAGACAGAAGGGCTTTTTTATACACAGCATAACAGAAGAGGTCAGGTTCAAAAGCATTGGAGCCAGGGGTCTAGAAAAAGCAGCCGGCCTGCCTGCCGTGCCTTCCCCAGAAATGGGAATCCAAGACCCTCATGGGGGTGAGCAGGAGAGAAAGAACTGTGATTCCCCCAAAATATCAGAACTGGAAGAGGACCAGGAAGGAAAAAGCACCGTTCCAGCTACACACACCCCCCATATTACAGAAGAAGCCACAGAGGCTAGAGAGATCTGATTTGCCAAAGGACAGTTAACAACGTGGCCAAGACCAGCTTCCTTCCCCTGAAGCCCCCTGTGATGCTCCTATCACCTGGGATGGGGATGTCCTTATAGTTGTGTTCTGTGAGGACTCAAAAATCTTAATTTGGTGTCTGTGGAGATTTTCTAAAGGGACGGGGTATTGAGTGGCTCTACTTCCCCTCCAAAACTAGAGCCACACCCCCCACTAGAGATTTCACTGGGGGAAAAAAATGGTTCCTCTGCTTTAATGAAGAAAAGTTGGAACTCATTATGCTCCATCTTCCCTCCTTCCTGCTTGGCTCTCTGTCCTCCATCCACCCCCTCCACTGCCCATCCCCACCCGCCTACAGCCTGGGTCAGCTGGAGCTCGGTCCAACCCCCACCCACCCCGTCCAGAGCTCCGCTGGATCCCTAGGGACTCACCTGGGACATCCGGGGAAGGGTTGAGAATCATGAAAGCATCTGACAGGCCTGCTTTGACGGGGTGCTGGGAGGAGCTGATTTCCAGGACAGGCATAGGGATCTGTGGCAGGAGAAAAAAGGCACCATCTACCCCCCCCCCGCCCCCCAAGCACCCCTGGGCCAGCCTAGAGCTCCCCTCTGATCTCCAGATGTATCTGCCTGCTCAGCAGCACCTCTCAGAGGACTCAAAGACATCCCAAATCCAATGGTCCCCATCCAAATTGCAAGTCTCTCCCACAACTTCTCCAGCATATTCACTTTTTTTCTTTGCTCTTAGTGGATGGCACCTCCATGCAGGCCAGAAACCTGGGAGTCACCCCCTTTCGTCCATCTCATCCACCCTCCACCGAACACATCTCCAAATCCTATTAATTCACCTGCCCTCTGGCTCTTAGATCTGTCTAGTTCTCTCCATCTCACGCCACCTACTCCAAGCTGACATCTTTCTCTGAAACCATCCCGCAGCCTTCCCTCTGAGCCACCAAGAATCTGTTCTCCACTCTGAAGCCAGAGTGACCTTTCTTAAAGGCAAAGCTGGGTGTTCCCCTGCCCTTGCTTGTCCCCTACATTCTCCCCTCCAGCCTTGCTTTCTTCCAAGGCTTTGTACCAGCCATGCCCTGTTCTGCCACAGGACCTTTGAATGTGCTTTTCCCTCTCCTCTTGGCTTCCTGTTAAGGAATTCCTTTGCTTCCTGCAGATTTCAACTCTGTTCCTCAGGGAAGCCTCCCCTGACCTCTGCTGAGATAAAAAGCCTCATGAAAAAAAGAAAAGGGGGAAAAAAGCCTCATTAAAGGCACTCCTGACACCGGGCACCTCTAACTTAGGAATACTTGTCACAGTGGTGATTCTACACTTGTCCCTGCAATTACCATCTATCTCCCCAACCAGACCTACAGCTCTAGAAGGGCAGGGCCTCCAGCCATCTCATCAACTGCTGTCTCCCCAGCACCAAGGCCTACGCCTGGCACATTTGCAGGTTCTCTACAGATAGTTGCTGAATGAAAGACTCCAAGACCCAGCCGTCTCTGCAGCTAAGCTCGCTCACCTCTTTGTAGCCAAACACAATGCGGCCATCGTGGTGCAGAGCTGCCTGGAAAGTGAAGCTGCCCCTGTCCTCCCGGCCTTGGAGGTAGACGTGGTCCCACTGAACAATAAAGACTGTCCCTGGGGAGGAGAGGAGAGAGCCGGCTGGCCAGGGAGGCGGGCCCCGCAGCAGCTTTGGGGACCAACACAGGTGTGGTGGGGTGCTGGGTGCTCAAGTGACAATCCAGGGAGAGTAAGACACAATCATGGCCTCTAACGCTTGTCACCTCTGCTAAGAGCCAAGCACTTTTCTCTTCCTATCTCATCAGATCCTGCTAGGTGGCAGGCATCCTGTCCCCATCTTAGAGATGAAGACAGTGAACACAGGAAGGTGGGTAGCTGCCTTGCTTTGTGACCGTAAGCAAGTCCTTGTCCTCTCTTGGGACTGCTCTAAAGGGGCTGACTAAGTGAGCCCCTGAGCCAGGGGGCGTTTGTAAACTCTGAGATCTGGTCTCACCATTGTCAAAGTAAGCGACTGTCGAATTCTCAGAGTAGCCGGGGTTGAAGTTGGCCATCAGAGGCGCCACGTACTGAGTCGCTGTGAGCATCCGATGGATCGTGTCCCCCATGAAGATGAAGCCTGGGGGAGGGGGGTTAAGGCAGAGGAATCACCAGAGAAGACCTAGAGGGGTGCCTTCCTTATGCGGAAGGGACAGTGCAGAGGGAGCTGGAAGCGAATCTTTTTTTTTTGGAAATGAATCTTGGACCTCTCTGTTCCCCACCCCCGCCTGCTGGGCTCTGGGTCTAGTGTGTACAGAGCAAAAGGGCTCCAGAGCAGAGAAGGCTCTCCCTGCCCCTCCAGGTAGGCACAGACTCCCACCCCTCCCTGTCCCTGGGAAAGTGCACAGGAACCTAAGAGAGGCTCCTCTTGTCAGCCAGGAGCCTGATCCCAAGAGCCAGGCTCTCAGGGAAGTCTCCTCTCTCTCTCATTCACAGACTGAAACACAGGGACCACAGGGATTGTCCAGGCTGGCTGGAGCTGGCCGAGACACACACACACAGACACACACATACACACATGCACACACACACACGCAAGTCAGCCAACGTCGGGGGACGTGGTCCAACACACACACTCGTCTCCCTCCTGAGACTGGGATCCCAAGAAAGAGCCCAATGCGGGACCCTCCACTGCCTATCCGTACACCCCCGTCTCCACTGAACCTTTCCAGGTAGGTCCCTTGGGTTCTGGCTGAGATCTCCAAACCTCCCCCAGTCCCACCGACACAGCCTTACCTCCAGTTGCTATGGTGATCTGCCGCAGAGGATGCCCATAGAAAGGAAAATCAAAGGACAAGACCACTCTCTGCAGGGCATGGGAGAGAATCAGCATGGGCCAAGCTGTAGGCCAGGAGGCTGGGCACCCACACTGCCCCATGCTTGTCTGGACAGAGCAGGGAGCAGGCATGTCCAGGACAGGCCGCCAGGACCACGGGTGGGCACCTTAATTCAAGGCAGCACCCCGGCTCCAGAGTTCCCTGGAAAGCACCTCCCAGATCATGGACCTCAGGCCACAACCCTGCCCACCGACCAGGCACAATGCCTTGGCCCCCAGCCTCCCAGCCCAAGGCAGCCCTGCCAGGGACTGGCCTACTTACCGAAGCCTGCCGGTGGGTGTTGGAGAGGATTCTATGGACCTTCACTTGGCTCTGGTTGGCCTTGGCCACATCCACCCACAGCTCGCGGCTGCGGGGCTCGTTGGGGCCATACAGACGGGACACATAGTAGTTGTGGTTGTCCTCCTGCCACCACCCGAGACAGAGAACACAGGAGGTATGAGGAGTCGGGCTGGCCAGGAGCCATCCTCTGCCCTCCCCAGGAAGTTACCGCCCTCCCTCGGGCGAGCCCTGTGGCCTCGAGTGCTGGTTTCGGCCTGGACATCCTGGGCCATGGATCATGCCCAGGCCAGAGCTCAGCTTGGGGCATCAGCAAGAAATAGCCAGGGCAGCTCCAAACAGAGCTATGGTCTTCAAGGAGCTCCCAGACTGAAGGGGACATGTAGTCTCTGCTCGGGGTTACCCTGCTTCAGGGAAAAGAAAAAAGTGGATCTTAGAAGCCCCCAGTCTGAAGATGGAAAGCAGAGAGGTGCCTCAGTGACTCAGTCCGTTAAGAGTCCAACTCTTGGTTTCAGCTCAGACCATAATCTCAGGGATCTCAAGATCGAGCCCCGCATTGGGTTCTTCTGGGCATGGAGCATCTCTCCTTCTCCTTCTGCCCCCACCACCCCCTCAGAAAAAAAATCAATAGATAAATTAAAAAAAAAAAAGATGCAGGTAGACTCTTGATCTTAGGGAGCTGCTAGTCTGATGGAGGAGGTAGGCCTTAGGCAAGTAGGACACACAGACACAAACCCTTGAGTAGAGGGAGAAATCGGAGCCCACATGACAGTCACCAGAGGCTGAGAAAGCCGAGAGAAGCAGCTGTGGTTCCTCTGAGACATTTCTAACCTCTACCATGAGCCCAAAGCAGATAAAGAACAAGCCAGAATACAGCCAGCTGGAAATTAGTTCTGTAAAGCCTCTCCTGCACAGAAGCATTTAGGGCCAGGATTTAAAAGAGGGCAGGAAACAGTTATCAGAAAGGGTGGCAGAGCCCGGGTAGGAGGCGATGTTGTAGCATTTCAACCCATCTGGGAGTGCCAGCCACAGGGAGAAGGAGGCAGAGCCGGCCGGTGCACTTGGCTGCGGCTGAGGAGATGGGGCTGCTGACCCGTGAGGAGCCCTGGACGCAGCGGGTCATTAATCAGGCTGTCCAGCGGCCGCGGCTGCAGACACAGCAGAGCAGACAGACCATGTTCTCCCTGCCAACCTGCCAGCTGCCCAGCCGGCCCTTGCCCTGGGCCCAGCATGAGCAGGGACAGGGGATGCCTGTCCTCTCCAGCCGCCAAGAGGCAGGCTCTGCTCTTCTGACAAGTGACGTGCTCTGGGGACCTGGGGTCAGGGCAGGGTTGGGGGAAGATGAGCAGGAGAAGCATGGTGTGGCAGGGGAGGGGGGCCTCCCCTCCAGCCTCCTGATCCCCCCCAGCCCTCCACCGGCCCTCTGCGCGGCTGTCAGACAAATCTAAGGCACATGCAAGGCCCCATCACTCTGCTCACAAGCCTTCTGGGGCTCCCACAGTCCTCTCCTCTAAGACCAGACATTCCCACAGGCGAGGGCTGCCTTTATCGATGGGGGTGAGGCACAGGGGATGTGCTCAACTGGAGGATTTGCCGATGAATGTGTCGCAGGGCACAGCCATGGTGGGAGGGGGGCCTGCCCCTCCCCCGTGCCACAGCTACCATTGCACATACTCGTGACCGGAATGGGATCATGTTACCAAGCAAAGCAGGACAACAGCCCACAGAGAACAGACCTGGGCAGGTAGGGTGGGAGTCAACCAAATGCAGCTCCCACGTAGGAACTGGAGCAGACCCGTGTTGAAAAACGGCTGCTTGGAGGCTTGGAGAAGGGTCTGGTTTCTATCACCTGCTTCCGGGGACTCATGCGGTGAGAGCTTTTGCCAAACCTCCAAGCGTCAGAAATGAGGGCCCCCCCAGGCAGAAGCCACACTCTGCCGTGGGTCGGAAACCCCAAACAGATGCTAACTTGTGTGTCTGCTGCCTCAGCTAAGACGGCAAAGGGTGGAGTGAGGGGACGCGTCTCCTGGGCCCCATCTGAAACCAGGTCAGTCTCGCTCAAAGGCAAAGGCTTTTCCTTGGTCTGTTGTTTCTCGGATGTTTAAGCAACTGTCCCCACTGGAAGGTGACATGGGCTGCTTTTTAATCATTGGTTAAACTCTCTCACGTCAGGGGTGCCTGGGTGGCTCAGTCAGTTATGCGTCTGCCTTAACAGTTAAGCTCAGGTCATGATCCCAGGGTCCTGGGATGGAGCCCCGCATCAGGCTCCCTGTCGGCAGGGAGTCTGCTTCTCCCTCTGCCTCTGCCTCTCTCTCTCTAAAAAAAATAAATAAGGGGCAGCTGGGTGGCTCAGTGGGTTGGGCCTCAGTGGGTCTTTGGCTCAGGTCATGATCTCAGGGTCCCAGGATCGAGCCCTGCATCGGGCTCTCTGCTCAGCGGGAAGCCGGTTTTCCCCTCCCTCTCTGCCTGCCTCTCTACCTACTTGTGATCTGTGTCTGTCCAATAAATAAATAAAATCTTTTAAAAATAAATAAAAAACAAAAAAAATTTTTAAAATAATAAAATTAAATAAATTAAATAAATAAAATCTTTAAAAAAGAAATAAAGTCTCCCCCATCAGAAGGACCAGCGCAGGTCCTTTATGGGGCACAGAGCTGAGGGGACTGTGTCATGTTCATCTTGTCACCCCAGCACCTCCCTAGTGCAGGGCTTGGCACCTGGCATATGGCAGGTGTTAGGATCTGCCTGCTGAATTAGTTGAGTCACAAGGATCCTGCAGCTGCTGGGGCCCGAGGTTGTGCTGAGAACATGTGAGGTGGTGACAAGGACAATATCTTCCCTCAGCACTGAAGGAAGGGTGAAACACAAGCCCATTGTGAAGGACCCAGCTGCCTCCTCTGAGAATCCAAGTCTGTGGAAAGCCTTCCAAAGCTGGCATGTCCTGCTCGCAGGTGGAAGTCCCCTGACGCCTCAAGCTCTTCCCTGAGGAACTGAAGCTAGAGAGGGAGACACTTTCCAAGCAAGGAAGAGAGACCCTGGCTCCGCTGAGCAGCAGGTGGACGTCCGTACCTCTGTGTCATCGGGGTGCTGTCCTAAGTGTGACTTCTTGTCCACAGAGAGGAGAAGGAAGACCTTACATGCACTTGGCTTCAATAAATATATGTTGAGTGAGTGAAAAAGAGACTAGTGTTGACTTGGGCCTGGAGAGAAAGAAAGCAGCCTTGGTTTCTGACTGCTTTCCTGGACTCTGAGTCAGCCTGTCTGTCATCTCTGGCCCTTGGAGCCCACGGTAGGTCTCTACCTCCTCACTGTAAACCTTCCTCCTGACACAGCTCAAATAGGAGCTCCTTGGAACCAGAAGGGCACTAACCAGAAGAGGCTTGCTCCTGGGGTGATCAGAGGGTCTTCCAGGGACACCCCAGACTGTCCTTCACCAGCACAGACAGTGAGACTCTGATTGGGAAGAAAGAAGTGAGAAACCCAGTTTCTGGGAGAATTTTCCCTGATAACACCCAGGCTGCCATGTTTTTCTTCTATAAAGTTAAGCACTGCTGGCTTCTTCTTCTTTTAAGATCTTATTTATTTAGGAGAGAGAGAGAGAGAGAGAGAGAGAGAGTGTGTGTGTGTGTGTGTGTGAGCGCACAAGTTGTGGGAGGGGAAGTGGGAGAAGCAGACTCCCCTTTGATCAGGAAGCCCAATGTGGGACTTGATTCCAGCACCCTGGGATCATGACCTGAGCCAAAGACAGACGCTTAATGGACTGGGCCACCCAGGCGCCCCACTGCCGATTTCTTGACTGACTATGGAGTCATGTGGAAAGTCACCAACCTAGCGGGCACTTCCCATTTGTTACTGCGGACCCCTGCTCACGCGGACGCCAGCACCAGCAGTTTTGATAGAGGAAGTCCACCCATGACAGAGATGGATACGTGCTTCCCCATAACCATTCTCTCCTTCTTCCTTTAGTTTCCAGGTAAGACTACGTGTCCCAGCCGTCCTTACAGCTCAGTGGGGCTACATGACTATGCTTGACCAATGGAAGACCAGCAGAACAGTCGTCCTCAGTAGGAATGGGCAGCCATCTTGGACCACAGCAGAGAAGGCACATGTTGCAGAGGCGAGAGCAGCAAGACGGAGGGAAGCTGGGTCCCCAACACCATGGAGACAGTACCTCACCCCCCACTTCCTTACACTTACACTATTACATGTGGGAGAATAAACTCGTGCCGAAGCCCCTCATGAGTTGGACATTTGTTATAGTAGCTGAATCTGCGTCCTAATTAATACAAGGAAGGTCCTGAGAGGCCTCCTCAGGCCGGTCAATCTGAGGGCTTCCTCGCTGTCATCCATGTACACGCATTTCCTAAAAGGATTTAGAGGCTGTGCCTGATGGTGAACTTGTCCCAGGAATTTACCCCGTTCAGGCCCGTCAGTGTGTTGGGCCTGCAGTCCCTGGGGCAGTCCCGTTCCCCCTGAGGGCAGCCTACGGCTTGGAGGCCAGAAGCTATGACGGGGTGGCCTCACAGCACAGAGGGTCAGGGGGCATAGCCTGAGCCAGACTATTTGGCAAGTCCACCAAACGGAACTGTGTTCCCTTGAAATCAGTGCAAGAAGCTTTGGTCAGTAATCCATGTTCGTTCTGGAAGGCGGCATGCCATGGATTTCAAACCTTTTTGGTCATGAAATCTTTTCTTCCAATTAACCTTCCATGGAAGCTCAGTACATAAATCATATCAAAGTTTGGCCATTCTGGGGGAAGGAAAGAAGGGCCTGGAGCCCAGCCTGCTGGGTTACTTCCTCTTCCACCACCCTCCACTCCACGGCAGCCAGTGCAGGGAAGTGCCTCTGTGAACCCTTAGGGTTCCATGGAGTGCACTTTGAAAACCACTGCTCTGGAGTCAGGTGCCCGGGCTGCGAAGTCAGACAGACCTAAATTCAAAACCTGGCTCCAATTTTTCACTCTCCTCTCAGCTTGAGTCCCTCCTCAGTAATCTCGCACGCAGAGTTCTTGAAAGGATTAGACAAAACCTACCCACGTACACTCTCAGCCCAGTGCCCGGTCCACAGTCGGTGTTCGCTAAATAGGAGCTATTACGATGATTTTGTTGGACCTTTCCAAGAAAGGTTTTGCTTGTGGAGGCTGCCTCCTCCAAACCAGCCCCAGCCCCATCCTGATCGTTTGCTGTTACAGTGTCTCTTCTGCCTCAATTATTCATGCCTGGAGCCTGCCAGGCACTTCATTGCTGACAGCGGGGCGGCATTTGCCTTGGCTGAGCTCAAGACGTTTCTGGACAGGAGCTCCGGCTAAGCTGTCACCATCGGCCCGTCAACTGCCAGCCAACTGGCAGGTGAAAATGCTGGGGCAGGCCACCAAGGGCACCCTGCAGGGCCTGCTGGAGAGGTCTGGCCAGCCAGGCTTGTCAGGACGGGGCTCCAGGCAGCTGGGTCCAACCCAGGAGGTGCTGATGGGATTGCTGGGGGAGGCGGCATCCCGTTCCCTGACTCCACCATCCCACGAAGCCTTACAAGACCTATAGGGATGTTCTCCAGATCCCTGTATCTCAAAATGTGCCCCCAGGGACCAGCAGCACCTGCATTACCTCGGAGCGCCTTGGAGATGCAGAATCCCGGGCCCAACCCGAAGCCTCAGGGATCAAAGTCCAAATTTGAATGAGCTTCTCAGGGGATTGATTCTTCACACAATAAAGTTTGGAAAGCACTGGTCTAGAGGCACCCCCTGTCTGGACCAATATGTCAGGCATTTTCATCCGTAAGGAGATGGTGTGTTAAACCCTTGGACTCCAAAGGCAGAAAGACCTGGGCTCTTGTCCTGGCTGTCACCCACTAGCTGTGCAACCTGAGGCAAGAACTTCACCTCTCTGTTCCAAGATGGTATTAGAAATATTCACCTCTTGGTATAGGTGGGTGAATTCCATGTCAAGCCATAGAATGAGGTCTGCAATCAGAAAGGACTTCCATAACATGGCCTTTTATTCGTATTTTCCCTTACCTCATATAATAATAATATTCTCCATCTGCCCTCTGGAAGTATTCAAGCCTCAGGTTAAAATAAACCCACACAGAAAACGTGTCATCACAGAGTGCAGAAAGCGGGTCTATCCTGGAAAGGGAGAGGACCCAGTCCAGACAAAGAGGCAGCGAGATCCACACCGAGGGTCCAGGGTAAAGAGGTGTCGGGATGGATAAAGCAGACCTAGGAAGGCCCTGGAAATGGGGTGTTGGACCAGGCTCAGAAAGAGGATGGGGACTAGACACAGCATTTCTAGACACAGCATTTCTCAGTGCCCCCAACACTTCATGGAAATGGAAGAATCATCCACTTTCGGTAACTCCCTATGGGGAGGAAATATCAGCCAACCAGGGATTTTGAGAGCATAAATATAGATCCTATCACCACACAGAATCAGGACAAGGCAACATAAAAACAAACACAGACCTCCCCCATCCCTCAACTGGTCCCATGTGGCCACATTTCCTTCTAGCCTTTTCCATATGTATATAACTTTACATGGTTATAATCCTGTTGTGTGGACTGCTTCTGTCAGGTTTCATGATCTCTAAAGCAGTTTTTGATGTTGAACTTGGTCTTTTAACCATCACTTAAGAAAACCCACAATTTTCTTAACTATTTCCTTATTGTTGGGGCATTCAGGTAACTTCTAATTTTTATGCTCTCATAGATACTTCTGTGGTGAACTTATTAATGTACTTTCCATCTCCAAGATGGTTTCCCCTACTTTAAAGCTTTAAAACTTCTGATACAAAGCAGTGCTTCTCAGACCCTAATGTGTATGCAAGTCACCTGAGAATCAGATACTGATTCGGCAGGGCTGGAGTTTCTGCATTTCCTTTTCTTTTCTTTTCTTCTTTTTTATTTTTTTTAAGTAATCACTACACCCAGCGAGGGGCCGAAACTCACAACCCCAAGATCAAGAGTCCTATGCTCCTCTGACTGAGCCAGCCAGATGCCCTTCAGTTTCTGCATTTCTTTTTAAATTTTTTAAGACTTTATTTATTTACTTGACAGAGGGACAATGAGAGAGGGAACACAAGCCAGGGGAGTGGGAGAGGGAGGAACAGGCTTCCCGCTGAGCAGGGAGCCTGATGCGGGAGCTCTATCCCAGGACCCTGGGATCCTGTCTTGAGTTGAAGGCAGACGCTTAACTGACTGAGCCACCCAGGCGTCCCTCATCGGATTTTTAGAACAACTCCATGAGTCATTCTCAGTCCCACCTTATAGATGAGGAATCTGAGGTTCAGAGCACATCCGTGACAAGGATACCTAGTATCTGCCATACCTGGGACAACAGTAGGGTGATCAGTATCCTAATTTGCCTGCTATTGGAATTTCCCAGGACAATGCAAAACCCAGGAGCATTCTGGGAACACCAAGGTGATTGGTCACCTAGACAGAGTCAGCTAATGTTTATTATTCCTGACCCTGTGCCAGGCCCTTAATGTAGATTCCTGTAGAATATCTTTACAATTACATTTAGACAATAGCATCCCCATTTGACAATGAAGAAAGGTTAAGAAATTTGCCCAAGACAAAAAGACAAACAACCCAATTAAAATGGGCAAAGCGGCAAAGGACTTAAGTAGACATTTCTCTGAAGAAGATATACAAATGGACAACAAGCCATGAAAAGATGCTTAACATTATTAGTCAATCAGGAAACACAAATCAAAACCACAATGAAGGGCTCCTGGGTGGCTCAGTGGGTTAAGCCGCTGCCTTCGGCTCAGGTCATGATCTCGGGGTCCTGGGATCGAGTCCCGCATCGGGCTCTCTGCTCGGCAGGGAGCCTGCTTCCTCCTCTCTCTCTATCTGCCTCTCTGCCCACTTGTGATCTCTCTCTGTCAAATAAATAAATAGAATCTTAAAAACAAAACAAAAAATCACAATGAATATCATCTTACATCCATTAGAATGTTCTAATTTTTTTTCTTTTTTTTTTTTTAAAGGTGATGTTCATAAACAGACTTGTAAAGAGATAATGCCCAAACAGCTATTGTAAGCTGATCAGAGCTGGTTCTAGCAAACTAATTTGTAGACGTATATTATTGTCCTTTTTTAAAAAATATTTTATTTCTTTATTTGACAGAGATCACACGTAGGCAGAGAGGCAGGCAGAGAGAGGAAGGGAAGCAGGTTCCCTGCTGAGCAGAGAGCCTGATGTGGGGCTCAATCCCAGGACCCTGGGATCATGACCTGAGCCGAAGACAGAGGCTTAACCCACTGAGGCACCCAGGTGCCCCTAGAATGTTCTAATTTTTAAAAAAGAAAGACAGTAACAAGTGTTGGCAAGGATGTGGAGAGTTTGAAACCTTCACACATTGCTGGGGGAGCATAAAATGCTTTGACTACTGTGGGAAACAGTTTGGAGGTTCCTCAAAAAGTTAAACATAGAGTTGCCATTTGATCCAGCAATTCTGCTCCTAGGTATGTGGCTCAAACAGTTGAAATCAGGTCCTCAAACAAATACATGTACTCACATTCACAGTGTCAATATTCACAACTGCCAAAAGGCAGAAATAGCCCAAGTGCCTATCAACAAATGAATGAATCAGCAAATTATATATATCCGTACACTGGAATAGCATTCAGCCATGAAAATAGATGAGACTCAGAAACATTATATTAGGTGAAAGAAACCAGACACGAAAAGTCATATGTCGTATGATTTCAGTTATATGTGAGACATCAAGAAGAGGTAAATCTATAAAAATAAAAACAGAGATTGGTTCTTGCTTGGGGATAAAGGAAGGGGAGATGGGAAACAACTGTTTAAATGGTACAGCAGTTCCTTCTGGGGTGATGAAATATTCTGGAACTAGATAGAGGTGATAGTTGCCCAACACTGTGAATGTATTAAATGCCCTTCATTTTAAAATGGTTAATGTTGGGGCACCTGGGTGGCTCAGTGGGTTGGGCCTCTGCCTTCAGTTCATGTCATGATCTCAGGGTCCTGGGATCGAGCCCCTCATCGGGCTCTCTGTTCAGCAGGGAGCCTGCTTCCCTTCCTTTCTCTCTGCCTGCTTGTGATCTCTGTCTGTCAATAAATAAATAAAAGTCTTTAAAAAAATAAATTGGTTTATGTTATGTGGGCGCCTAGGCGACTCAGTTGGTTAAGTGTCCAAGTCGTAAGTTCATGAATTGTGGGATTAAGCCCCATGTTGGGCACCATACTTGGCAGGAATTCTGTTTGGGATTCCCTCTCTCCCTCTGCCCCTCTCCCCATGTGTGCACTCTCTCTCTCTCTAAAATAAATAAATCTTTTAAAAAATAATAAAATGATTAATATTATGTTATGTAAATCTCACCTCAACACGAGAAAAAGAAAGAAGAAAACCAACCAACCACCAACCTGCCCAAGAAAAGGATCAACAAGAGTAACCGTTGTGGGAGATAGATGTCCTGGGGCTGAGCAGCCACGAGGTGTCCTTGGCACCCGTACTGAGCCCGGAGCGGGTGGGTGAGGAGATGACAGGACCAGAAAACTCGCATTTTGCTCCTGAATGTCAACCCTGTGAGATCAGTATTTACCACCCCATCTGGGAAATTCGAAACTAGTGGGGACTGCAGGGATTCCTTAATTGAGGGGTTCAGCATCCAGCCCAGGGTCAGGAAACTGGTACCAGCCAGTGCAAAGGTTGGGGCCCAGTACTGCTAGATTGTTTCCATAGCACTGGAGACTGGACCCTTGGGCTCCACATCCTACCTCCCCAAACACCCCTTCCTCTTACAAAACCCCTTATCTTCTCTCTTCTCTTTTCCCGAGCTTCCCTTCCCTCCGCCCACATTACACACTACTCCTGGAATTCTCCCAGGTTCAGCCTCCTCACCTCATCCCTTCCCCTGAGCCCACTGGCATGGTACGGTCTTCCCACGAGCACAGCTTGGTCACCAGGTTCTGGGCTACGAGTCTGTCTGTCTGTGCCATTCTCCCCCAGGCCCTTCCATCTGGGGAGGAGGTCTCCTAGAGGTCTCCTTTCAGGAACTGCCTCCTTTGGGAGATTATAGAAATCAGGCAGGTATTGCACTCATTTGTCCCTCTTGTTGTCTGCCATCTTGGACCACATGGTACCTGCCTGGACGCAGGGTCCCTCAGCATCCCTGGGGCTCCCCATGGTGGGGAAAGAGCAGGGAAGAACTTCTTGGTCAGAGAGGAAAGAAACTTAGGGAGGTGGGGCCCTAGGGAAGACTGGGGTGGAGGAGAGGGTCTTTCCTACCATGGAGAGAACTATTCTATTACAGGAGAACCTCCAAATCTGAACGTGTTAAAGCTTGGTTCCTCCCAGACTGTGGGCTTGATCTGAAACAGAGAGCCAAGAAAACCTTGGACTAGGATTGGAAATCCCCAGGATGGAAGAAGAACTTTGTCCAAGGCTTCCTTTCCCTTCTAGCCTCTAAGAATAAACTGAGCCACAACCCAGGGTCTCTGACTTAGTGTCTCCCCTCAATTCCCAGTCCACCCCCTCCAAAAAAGTTGCCAGTGTTCCAGGGCCTCAGAATTGGTCTTGGTGGGAAAATCTCTGGAAATCCTGGTCCAGACAAGAGTCCTAGTTCCACTGGGGCATGGTGGTAGAGTGGGTATGAGAATAAAATCTAAGGAGAGGGCTTTGGCCAGGAGCCTCAGAGCTGCCAGCTCACCCTGGCAATGCTGGCTGGATGCTCAAGGCCTCAAAGCCAGCACGTCTGGTTGGACAGAGCACTGTGGTGAGGTCGTGAGCCCAGGGTGCTGGGCAACAGAAGCTGAGCTGAGGACCCCAGTCAGGCATCTACCCTGAGTCTACCCTGGGCAGAGGGGCCAGGAAAGAGGGATGGCTAGGGAGTCTGGACAGGGATCTGGGGGGAAAGGGGATGGGAAGAAAGTGTTGAGCCAGAGGAGGCAAGATAGGAAGATGGCTAGAGAGACTGGGCAGAAGGCCGGAGCCAGAAGGGAAGCCCATGGCCGGGAGTGTGAGAGGCCTCGGGGGTGGGTATGTGGGGCAGCAGAGGGAACGGAAGCCCACCTGCTAGGCCCTCGGCCCCTTGATATGGCCCCAGAGCAGAGTTCCTGGTGAGACTCAAGAAAACCTTCTGAAACGGACCAAACCGAATCCACTGAAATATCCTCTTCCCACCACTCCCCACTTGCCTAACCCTTTGCCACCAAGTCTTAGTCTAGATGGGGTTTCCTCTGGTCAAATAGACTCCAGGTCTCAGAGACACTGAGCAGAGACTCATGAAGAAGCAGGTGTCTCTGGGGCCCTTTGCTGGGCTCCGGAGTGGCCGAGGCAGCCCGCTGTCCGGGGTAGGGTGGGCACACAGCGTGGACGAGGGCGGGGGTGGGGCGGGGTTTGAGGCCCAGCTGTGCTGAAGGGGGTGATCCTCAGTGACCCCCATCAAACACCACTCAGTGGGTTCCAGGAGAGAACGGAGCTCGGGGCCCCATGGAGGCCCCCGGCATGAGGTCACTTGGGTCGCAGGTATGGGCCCCCATGTTCTGGTGGTATGTAGCTCTGCCATTCTCTTATGTGTGGGAACCCAAGAGTAGAAGAGAGTTGGGGTCCTTGGAGGCACTGAGTCCAAGGACGGACCCTAGCATGACCTCTTCTCTTCAACAACCCCGTCTTCCGAGATTTCCAGGGAGGGGGACATCCCTACTTCCTCTGTTCCTTCAAAGGAGGCCCTCCTCCCTTGTGCCGGGCACCCATGGCAGAGTCTGGAAAGTCTCGGGCCTCACAGGGCTTCCGTTCCACGGGGAGGACAGGCAATGTAAACAAATAATAGATAATTCGGTGCAGGAAGTGATAAGTTCTATGGAGCAAAACAGTTTGTTCCCTCAAGAGCAGTCACAGCCCCGCAGCTGTGAGAAAACAGCCATCTCTCTTGAGTCTTCTCAAGAGAATGGTACCAGCCATTCTGGACTCCTCTGGTTTCTAGATAACCACCCAAAAGGGGGCACAAGCCCCTCAGTGTATGGTCAGGCCAAGAAATGCCCCACACGATCTCTAGAGCCCTAGCTCTTGTTCCGGGTTTTCTGTGGGTTTCCATTGGTTTCCACTAACAAAGTCAGCTTTCCCACCTCCGTCCTTGGCAGTCCCTTCACACTCCTGACTCATCTCCAGCCTACAAGCCGTGAGGAGCCCCGCATCTTTTCCTCATGAACTACTGCTAAGCCCCATCTCTCCCACCTTATTTTAAACTCAAGTGCCAGGATTTATATTTATCCTGGTAGTTTCAGCTGGCGTGAGGCCGACTATCACTCAGCCTGCCAAGGCTGTCTTCCGGATCCCAGTCTGATATCCGAACTCTCTTCCAACTGAGGTAGAAGTCTGATCACTCCTGTCGCTCAGGCAGAGCTGGGCTCAGCCTCCCGGGCACTCAAGAGGGGTCTCCGGCCAAGGGGGCCTTGCTCCTTCACGTGGGCTCTCGACGTGTGGCTGCTGAGGGGGCCGCAACACTCCTGGGTCATCAAGGTTAGCCATGTCGTACCTGAGAAAGCTTTGTGTTCTGCTGGTCATTCTAGTAACTGATTTTAAAATTCCTTTGACATATTACAGATCAGAAGTTCCCACACCTATATGGCCAGCAGAATTCCATGGGAACTTTAAATTTTTTTTTTTTAAGATTTTATTTATTTATTTGAGAGAGAGCGAAAGCAAAGAGAGATCACAGAGGGAGAGGGAGAGGCAGACTCGCTGCTAAGCCGGGAGCCCGATGCAGGGCTCATTCCCAGGACCCTGGCTGGGATCATGATCTGAGCAGAAGGCAGACACTTAACTGACTGAGCCACCCAGGTGTCCCTGTGTTGTTTTTTAAGTTCTGGGGTTATTGAATCTATATTGGTTCTTGCTGATCCCCACTGCCCTTTCTGAATGCCCACAGACAATGGCTTCCAGAAGTCTGCATTTCTGTGGCTCTTTGGTTAGGTCCCCTCTGCATGGACTGGGACATGGCCCTGTAACCCTGGCATCTGGCCCAGAGAAAGTATCAGTTCTTTAACCGATAGTTCAACAAACCTGGAGGTAGGGAGGGTAGGGAAGGGTGTCCAGGGGTCCCCTTACTCCCCTTACCTCTCCTGCCCTGGTCTTCTATTCCATCATTCCACCATGGCTCCTTGATTCTCCAAGATCAGGGAGAAGGGGAACACAGGGCAGAAGGGGAATTGAGTTGGGGCTTTGTTCTCTGAGGTTCTAGCAGGTTCCATCTCAGAGAGGGATGAGGTAAGGTGGTGGGGCCCTGCCCTCAGGTACTACATTTAATGTGGCACCAACAAACCCAGCCATAAACATTGACAATTTAATCATGCACTATCTTAAAATAGAAATGAGGGCCAAGAAATCCACAACGAACAAAATATCAAATTGTAAATAGACAGGATCTGTACTAGTGCCAAGCCATGTCAGAGCCCGAGGTAAAAGGAAAAATAAGTCACGGAAACGATGCAGAAGGAGGGAGAATTCAACCCATTTATGACCCTGCTCCCTCCCTACCAGGCTGCTGGTTGGCTCTGGTCCCTCTTCAGCCCCCACTTCAAGGACTAGTAAATGTGGCCCCTCCTCCTGGTTTGGGTCCCCACCCTCCCTGCCAGCTCCAGCTGGGAGCTCTCAGATGCTCCCGCTCCTGCTGTTCCCAAAGCACTTTACCACCCCCTGCTGCTTTCCTTCTCTCTGCCCATTCCCGGGGAACCGGTCCCTGCATTGCACGCCCCCACTGGAAAGAAAGACAGGAAGGAGCGAAGGAAGGAAAGAAAGAAAGGAGGGAGGGAGGAAGGAAGGGCAGAGCAGGAAACAAATTTTTTTAATTTCAAAAAAATTTTTTTTTAATTTTTAAAATATCCTAAGATAGAAAAAGTATTATATCCGTGACACAAGCACAGAATGTTTGGGGCGCCTGGGTGGCTCAGTGGGTTAAGCCTCTGCCTTCAACTCAGGTCATGATCTCAGGGTCCTGGGATCAAGTCCCCCATCGGGCTCTCTGCTCAGCAGGGAGCCTGCTTCCTCCTCTCTCTCTGCCTGCCTCTCTGCCTCCTTGTGATCCCTCTTTGTCAAATAAATAAATAAAACCTGAAAAAAAAAAAAAAAAAAAAAAAAAAGAAGGCTGAAGTGTGCCTGGGTGTTTCAGTCAGTTAAGTGTCTGCCAACTGAGCCCTCCATCAAGTTCCCTGATCAGCAGAGAATCTGCTTCTTCCTCTCCCTCTGCCCCTCCCTGACTCATGCTCGTGCTCTCTCGCTCTCTCTCAATTAAATCAATAAAATCTTGGGGCGCCTGGGTGGCTCAGTGGGTTAAGCCTCTGCCTTCGGCTCAGGTCATGATCTCAGGGTCCTGGGACTGCCTTCGGCTCAGGTCATGATCTCAGGGTCCTGGGATCGAGCCCCACATCGGAAGCTCTGCTCAGCAGGGAGCCTGCTTCCTCCTCTCTCTCTGCCTGCCTCTCTGCCTACTTGTGATCTCTCTCTGTCAAATAAATAAAATCTTAAATAAATAACTAAAATCTTAAAAGAAAGAAAGAAAATAAGATTGCGAAAATCTTCCAGAAAATGGACCACCACCACCACCACCACCAAGCAAGCTATGCAAACACACAAAGGCAAAAGGCACAGACAATAGGAGAGAGAAGGAAATTCAAGGATCAGTCCTTGATGTGGACATCTAATCAAGGGGAATTGTGCAAAGAAGAGAATAGGCAGAGAGAAGACTGTCAAAGAAATAAAACAAGAGGACTTTCCAGAACTGGTGAATGTAAGTCCTAGGTGGTAAGAGTGCAGCACATATCCGGTGTAGTGGGGAGATTTTAAAAGAGCCAGAGGCAGGGCACATGACCCAACTTCCAGAATACTGGCAGCATTTACAACCTCAAACGCTTCCAGAGGTGGGGGGAAAGCAGTTATAAACAAAGAACAAGAGTGAGAAGGACAGAAAACCTCTCAACAATGACATTGGAAGCCAGGAGATAATGCCTGCAAACTTCTGAAAGAAAATTATTTTTAATCTAGAATTCTATATTCAGCCAGACTATCAATCAAGTATGAGGACAGAATAAAGGCATTTTCAGACATGCGAGCTCTCTAAAGAATTTTCCCTCCTGTGTAACCTTTTTCAGGAAGCTAAACAAGCAAGGGGGAGAGGCAGGGAAGAGAGGACACAGGGTCCATAGAACAGGGTGCCCAACACAGGAGACAGACGAGGGGGGAGGGTTCCAGTGTCAGAGGGGAAGGAGGCCCCAGGATGACCTCTGTGACCTCGGGGCGGTTGCGTGGGGGCAGCAGCCAGCGCAGGTCAGAGCAGGACAACAGGAGAGAGGTTTCCATGGGGGTGGGGGGGTGGGGGGAATAAAAACAGATTGGTTGGACCACACCAAAGTTCTATTTGAGGCCAGTGGGTGTATAAGAATATATAACCACGGTAAGTACAGTAAACTAAGCAAAGGGGGTTCGGGGCAAGGATCCAGGAAAACCAAAAATCATATAAGAGAGTAAACAATGATATTACCCTGATTGGGTTAGTGGAGAACAATATTTACATGATTATCATGCTATAAAGCAGAGCATATGGATTTAACAAAAATATTGAGAGCAGGATGACACTCGAGGGAATATATAAAAGACAAATCTTCATCTACACAACAGGTAGGCAACAGATAATGTCTAAATGAATTAATCAAGAGGAAGCAGCACAAGCAAATTACTTAGGAATACGGTGGTAACCGCCAGGAGAAAAGGCCTCCAGTGGCGCCTCTGGAGCAAGGGGAGGGCAGGTACAGAGGGGTAGGGCGGGGCAGAGGGGCGGGGCAGAGGGGCGGGCAGGTGCAGAGGGGCGGGGCAGAGAGGCGGGCAGGTGCAGAGAGGCGGGGCGGTCTGCCTGCTTTGTTCTCCGATCTTAGCAGCATTTGATCTTTTTTGACTACCTGCTTGCACTCCTTTGATGTAAAAAGATCGTTCTTGAATATAAAGAAATGTACGCGAAGAAGCACATCCTGTTGCTTCTCGTTTCATAGTTTTTCTGCGTCCTAGGAATTCAATCTCAGCCATAGGCGCTTATACACACGGCCAGGGGCACGCTCACACGTGTACGGCCACACACATTCATTACTCACACAGGCACAGACAACCCACGGTGGCAGACACACAGGCAAGCGTACGTAATACAGAAAAGCCCTCAGACACACGTGCAAACACACGCACACATGGTGATCGATTCACCCACAGACACGGAGTCCCCGCCAGGCTCCTGGAAAGAAAGCCGGTTGGGGAAGAGGGCCAGACACCGCAAGGACAGCGCCTCCTCAGGGCCTGGCCCCCCCTGGCCTCCCTTCACCATCACAACCCCTCCTCCACAGGCAACTGGCCCCAGGCAGAGGAGGTTCTCTGCCCCAAGTTTCACACTAATTGTCTTCTTTACTCTGTGCCCTGCCCGGAAGCTAAGCAGCCTGAGCTTCTGCAGCCATTAAACCTTTGGGGCTGCGCTGTCTGTAAATGGTGCAGAAATGCAAAGGGGGAGGGGCCTGAGCTGGCTGGCAGCTGGGTGTGACTAATAATGCCACCTTCATTCAGCTTTTAGTGGAGGCCACAGGCAGTGAAAAAGTCCAGTGCCAGGAGTCCTGTGCACAGGCTGTGCATCCTTGGGCAAGTCACTTCCCCTCTCTGGGTGCACGAGGAGGAAGGCAATCTATGAAGCTTTGAGATGCGAAGAATTTATGTCCCAGGCTGGGCCCTGCTTTCATCCCCTCCCCTGGGATCCCTTTCTCCATGCTGACATCCAAGGTCAATCCCAAAGAATATGTGATTTGTGCATCTGACAGGTACACATAGGGCACCTGGGGAGCCCCCCCAATTCCACTTCCCTCCCCTTCCACGTTCCTCCAGCACTCACCACCACCCTGGTCCTGTTATCAGGCAGTGTGTCAATGGCCAGGGTGCCCCCGCCTGGCTCTTGGCTCAGCTGGGTCCTGTCTGACTCCAACACCTGCCCAGGGCTCTCTCGGGCTCTCCGACTCCAGCCCTGCGTGGTCCCCTTGGCAGCCCATCCAGAGCCTCGGCCTGCATCCTGACCTGGGAGAAGGAGACAGAAAGCTGAGTCCCAGCAGTCAGAGCAAAGGTCCACGGAGGGGACCAGCCAATGTACTCTACGGAGGCCCCAATCCCAAGCCGTCCCTGAGTATAGGGACACCCCATATGCACTGAGAGCCTCGGGCCAGCTCCACACTTCACACTCTGCGCACAGAACACCTCTAATCCCTCACCCCGGCCCTCCACAGTAGATACAAAGCTCTCCCTTTTGCAGACAGGAATCAGGGGCTCACAGAGGTTAAAGATTGTCACACCTTGGGTTAAGGATGGAGATAAGTTCCAAACCTCCAAAGAGGTAATTATGCTCAACTTCCACGGCACGCTGGAATCATCGGCAGAGCTTTAAAAATTCCTCCTGTCTGGGTCCCACCCCTGAAATGCTGATATAATTGTTCTGTAGTATGGTCTGGGTATTAGGAGTCTTCTTTTTTTTTTTTTTTTTTAAGATTTTATTTGTTTGATAGAGAGAGAGAAATCACAAGTAGGCAGAGAGAGAAAGAAAGGAGGAAGCAGGCTCCCCGCGGAGCAGAGAGCCCGACATGGGGCTCAATCCCAGGACCCTGGGATCATGACCTGAGCCGAAGGCAGAGGCTTTAACCCACTGAGCCACCCAGGCACCCCTGGGCATTAGGAGTCTTATTTATTTATTTATTTTTTTAAGATTTTATTTATTTGTCAGAGAGAGAGAGAGCGCACAAGCACAGGCAGAGAGAGTGGCAGGCAGAGTCAGAGGAAGAAGCAGGCTCCCTGCAGAGCAAGGAGCCCGATGTGGGACTCGATCCCAGGACGCTGGGATCATGACCTGAGCCGAAGGCAGCTGCTTAACCAACTGAGCCACCCAGGCGTCCCGGGCATTAGGAGTCTTAAATGATCCCCAGGGGAGCTTTCTCCAAAGCCCTGAACAAAACTCCGTAGACAAGAGTGAGAACCATTGCTCTGGAACATTCCAAACCAGTTCCTTATTTCTCCATCATAGAATCTCACCTTCCAGGGGACTCCATGAGCAAGAAGCCTGAGAGTAGAGCTCTTTTAGTTCAGGGCTTCTCAACATTAGCACTGTGGACATTCTGGACTGGAGAATTCTTTGTTGTGGGGGCTAACCTGAGTGTTCTAGCAAGTCCAGCAGCATCCCAGCCTCTGTCCACTAGATGCCAGTGCATCTCCTCCCAGATGGTGCCGATCCAAGATGTCTCTGTGATGGGGACCACTGTTTAGTCCTGCGACTACCTCCAAGCCACTTGGGCAAGTCCCTTTCTCCCCAAAACATGGAGCTTCGCCACCATTAAGGATGGCAAATAGGTTTCATCTCAAAAGTCCTCTCCAATCGATTAGCGACAGCCAGGAGCACTCTCTAATTGAGACAAACTCGGAAGCTCCATCTCCGTGTAGCAAGAGACATTGTCATGATCAATTAACAATGTCTTCCAGGGCACAGGATTGGGAAGACGCTGCACACTGGCCGGTTAGCAGCCATTCCAATCATTCTCTTCTGTCTCCTCTAGGTCGTTCAGTGCATTCCAAATGTCACAGAAATCATGCTTTTCCTTTTTTGGAAAGATCTGTGCCCCCAAAGATGTGCCTTATATTGTCACTGCAATTGTCATACCTACTATGGATGTGTGTGTGGGATACAGATCACTGGAGAGGTGGATCTGGTATTTCCTGGGATATTCATCAATTCCAGGCCCACTCCACGTCGGACGCCCTTCTCCACCTCTGCCTACTCTAACCCTCCCCAGAGCTGCTAGATACAACCCTCTTTCCTAGAGCACCGATGATGTAACTACGTGCCTCTCTGCCTGGTAGACGAGTTCCCCCAGGACTGTGCCCATCTTCTACAAATACGGATCCTCAGTGTCTAGCAAACAGTAGGTGCCCAATCATTGTACAATTGAGGACACGATACTAGAGGTAAGTAACTCTTGGGAGTCAGCAAGGACAGAGGTTGAGACAAGGCTTGGCCAGCACCAGGCCTGGGGCTGGGGCCAGGACTCTGCTGTGGGGCCCTGGTTCGTCATTAGACATTTTATCCAATTAAGTCATTCTTGGCTGCTGGTGCCTGCTGGACCCTTGCCGGCCCCCTCTCACTTCTCTGCCCCTAATCGCAACCAGATGCTCTGGGGAAGGTGGGGAGAAGGGCGGTCCCCAGGCCCCTTCCCCAAGTTGCCCACTGGCTGAGATGGGCCTGCGCCCAGAACTGGGAAGGCAGTGTGCCCAAGGCTCAGACCCCAAGACAGGGCTGTCTTGCTCCTCTCGGGTGGGGCCCACAGCTGCCTCTGGAGATAGAACCGTTTGTGCTGGGCTGCTTTGCCCGGCTCCCCAGGTCGTCTTGCAAGCAGCCCTTGAGCCTGGGCGAGAGCCAGAACAGGAAAGGAACGTGTACAGAGCGAGCAGAGGAGCTTAACGGGTCTGGAAGGGGGTGCAGAGGATCTGGAGGCATCACTATCCTGCAACAGAGACAGAACGGTACTTGAAAAGTGGGGGTCCAAGGCCCAAGAAGAGGGCTGGAAAGGGGGACCCAACCAGCTGTGGGGTCAGGGAAGGGACACCTGCACCCACAGGCTGTGTGACCTTGGACCTGTCTGTTGACCTCTCTGAGCTTCCGTTTCCTCAGCATGAACACGGGGATGACAGTCATGCCCATGAGCATCAAATTCAAATGTCAAATGAGAAGTCTTTATAATCAGAGAATTTGGGGCTCAGGTCAGAGGCAAAGTGTCCATGAAGGCAGGCAGGGAAGGGGATGGAGAAGGAAGCCCAGGAAATCCGCCCTACCCTGGCTCAGCCCTGAGTCTGACCCTCTCAACCCCACCCCCACCTCTGTCTCCCTGCCACCCCGCCCCCTCCCAGTTGGCTGGGACAGGACCTCACCCCCTCAGCCAACACAGCTGGTGGCTCACATGTGTGTTGCACGGCCCATGTGCCTGTGCACACACAGCCTTGCCCCAAGGCCCTGGCCCTCCTCCCCACGCGCTCACACATTGTTGCCAACAACCACCCCCACCCCCGGCCCCAGCTACTCTCTGCTCTACCTTCTGTCCCTCCCAGCACCCGGTTTACACAGATGCATGCATGTGAGTCCAGAAGAGCCCAGAACACCCACTCCTGGGTCCTGTAGCCACCCGTCCGTTCACCCACGGCCCCAAGTCGCCTGCCGTCTAGTGGGCTGTCTGTGCCGTAATAGGGAAAATTAAAAATGACAGCTAACTTCTCGAGAAAGCTTAGTCAGTGCTAGCCCTCTTCCGAATGCTTGAAGCCCATGAACTCATTTACTCTCTGCAATACCCCCTTGGGATGGCTGCTAGGTTGGATCTATTGTGCGAACTGGGAGCTGAGGCGTGAAGGTGTCATGGAATCTCCCAATGTCACACAACTAGTTCGTGGCAGGACAGGTGCACAAGAGGAGCCCCCCTTGACTTCCAGGAGGGCTGACTTCAGGATCTGCTCAGGCCATCGGGAGGGCAACAAGAGGGGACCAGGAGCCCCAGGCTGTTTCCTCAGATGCAAGGACATCCCGGGGAAAGCCTGGCATACAGGCTTGGCTCACTGGGGACCATCGCGCCCGATCTCAGGAGTCCTATCTAGGAGACCATGCTCACCCCTCAGCTCTCCAGCCGAAGGCCCTTTGTGACCCCATCCCTGCTGTCTCCTCCAGCCTCCTGTCTCCCTAAAGCCTTCTCCAGGACCCAGCCTGGCTCCCTCTGGCCACAGGGCCTCACACAGATGACTTTCCCAGCCAGGACCACTCTGCTCCATAAATGAACCCTTCTGACGAGATCCTTCAAGTGCCACGAGATGGCACCTCTTTCCAAAGCATCCCCCGACATCTCTCCCCTGTCACCCCAAACGCTACCTGCACCGTCCCAGCCCTGATCCCCACACGTAGTTGCTGCCTGTACTTCTGTACCCGGTTCCCGACACAGAGCCAATGCTTGGTAAGCAGGGGTGGAGGACGGATGGAGGGAGCGATCCAGGGAGGTAGGGGGGAAGGGGCAGGAGAGAGAAGGAGGAAAGGAAGAGACGGAGGGAAGGAATCTTCAAAAGCCCCTGAGTACTTGAGACCCACAGGCTGAGAATACCCTTCCCCCCCGGGGCACAGGCAGCAAGAAAAGAGCACAGGTTTGGAGTCATACAAGCTCGGGGAAGAACTCTGAAACTAATGCTTACTGACTGTGACACTGGACAAATTACATAAGCTCTCTAAGCCTCAGTTTCCTTATCTGTAAAACGGGAATGATAAAACCTACACTTGCAGTTGTTTTCGAGTCCTTAACAAAATGATGCGCGCAGAGCCCCCAGCAAAGTCCCCTGGCCTTCTTTCCTAGGGGCTTGAGAGAGTCTCCAGACCCTGAACTGAAATCCTGTGTCCCAGTTACAAAGCCCTCAGCGGCATCCTCTTGCTGGGAAACCCACTGAAGTTCTCACCGAGGACCCTCCCTTGGGGAGAGGGAGGGAGGCGCAGGGAACTAGCAGGAAGGGACCACCAAGAGGAGAAGAGGAAAGGAGAGAAGAGCTTGGCTTTCTGTGAGTTTCTCTCAAAGGGAGAGTCTGGGGTCCGTGACCACCTCCTGATTCGCTCACTCATTCAGTGCACACACATTGAGGCCCTACTGTGTGCCAGGCTCTGCGCCGGGTGCCAGGGCGACAGTGAACAGGTGGACACAACCCCTGGGCCCCAGAAGATTCTAGTTGGAAAAGACACGTAAATGAATGAGTGAATGGATGAATAAAGTGGTGGATGAGACAATGTGACATGCTGATGAGTGCAGGCAAAAGGGTTGGGCTTTATTGCTTCCCTGAGCAGAGCCATCAAGATGGGCCTCTCTGAGGATGTGGCCCTTGAGCTAACCAACACCTGGACTTGAAGACCAGCGTCCTACAGCCTGGGTGTGTTGAGGGAGGGGGCAGAATCACGGCTATAGGGACCCTAGACATGAACTGGTCCAAACCTCACTTTATAGAAGAGGAAATCCAGGTGCAGAGAAAGGAGGCAGTTGCCAGCGTGGCCAGAAGGATAGATGCTGGGCCTGATCTCCTGACTCCCAGGCCAAAGACAAGCCCTCCAGCTGCTTCTTCTTTCTCTATTTTAGGCAGCTCCCCCTTGGGCCAGAGCCTGCTGCCCCTGCCATGCCCCATGCATCCAAAGGCCATCTTCCTGTCTGTCCATCTGACTGTCTATGCAGTCTTTCCTCACCTCCCGACTATATCTTTGGCTTCTTCATCTTTCTCCTGCTCCTGTTCTAATGCTGGAAGAAGTTTCAAGCCTCCACCAAACCAACCAACCCATCAAGAGGGAGGGGAGATCTCAGTTCCCCCGTGAGGCGCCCCCGAACCCCACCCCACCCCACCCCCACCCCAGAGAGCTTAGAGTCTTGGGGCTGGATGGCACTCCTTCACATCTAGCTCCCCGATGCCCTTTCCCCAGGTCCCAGGGCTCCACCACTGATCCCAGCCAGGTTGTCCCTCCTTGGGGGCCCTCCTCTAGAATGTCCTACCCCACACACACACACATCTCTTCTTCCCAGAAGACACCCCCACCTCCGCCTCCACCCAGGCCTTTCCTCCAGTGCAGCCAGGCCTGGTGGAAAAAAAAAAAAACAAAAACGAAAAATACTGGACTGAGAGTCAGCAGCTGCCCCCTCTGGCTTCCCAAGCACTTCCTGAAGTCCAGCCCACCTCTCCTGCCACAGAGAAAGTCCATTTTTTCCTGGCTGAGTCTCTGGCAAAGCCCAGAAGACAGGGTGTCCTCGACTTAGAGCTTTGATTCAAGTTTCTGCCTGCCCCTCTCTTTCTGGCCTCCTCAGGCGTCTACTACCCCAACTGGACTCTGAAGAGGCAGCTCTCAGCCAGGCCCAAGGCTTTCCACCCTCCTCCACCCCCCAGCACAGGCTCCTTATCTCCCAGTTCGCTTTCCCCAAACCTCTCTGTGGTTCTCCCACCTCAGTCAGGGGTCCAGAGCCCTCCCTCATCATCCTAGTCACATCCTGAGTTCAGAAGGTCTCACCAAGTTTGGGGTTGCATAGAACCTCAAAAACTGACCTGGCCAACCTCTCCCTTTTATACAGATTTTTTCAATTGCCAGTTACCCACATATATCATAACAAATCTGAAAAGGAAAGACAATCCTTAATAGGAAAAAAAAGAATCTTTCATAAACCCACCAAGAATCAAAGATTTTACTTTCACCACTTTAGAAGTGGCGAAATAGGCCCAGAGAAGGAAAGTAACTTGCTCAAGGTCACACAGCAAGTGAGATGTGGGGACAAGAAGCCAAGTCTCGGGCCCTTCTCTGTGTGGTCTCCCTGAAAACTGGTGCTTCTGTATCACCGGCCTTTTGCCACACCAACTTCCACTGCTCTCTGCCTGCATTTCCACCACCATCACCCTTCCTCACCCTCCTTCTCCACAGGGACCCAGGCCTGTCTCTTCTACACACAAGTCCGTTGAAGTCAAGAACACAGTCACAGATGCTGTGCCTGGGGCTAGCACACCCCAGAGACACAGCAGCCCAGCTACAGCATCTCCCAGGACAAGCCCATGACCCTGTTCCATCCCATTTAAGGGACACCTATGTCCCCAAGGCATAAAGTTCTATCTCCTCAATTCTTGCTGTCAAGAGGCTAGACTGCAAATTACCCACCTCCCAACCCCAAGAAGTCTGGGTGCCTGAGGAGATAGGAAGGTAATATAAAATTGCATGCTGAACACTGTTTTGTTTTGTTTTAAGTAATACAAGAGACTCAAGGTAGACCTCAGAAAGGACTTCCAGGTGGGAGAGATGACTGTGGAGCACTAGTGTAGGGAAGAGGAGTGTGCCAAGAGGAGCCCCCTGCTCACTCCCATCCAGAGCCAGAGCAGCTGATGGCCAAAGGCCACCAGGACAGAAGAGCAGGAGTGACAGGAGGGTCCTGGAGACTGGGGAATGGGGGAGCAGCAAGTTGCTTCTTCCGGAGCCCCATAGGGTTCTCCAGGCTCCAAACAGGGGGAGGAAGGCAGTGGGACAGACTGCTACAGAGCTTCCTCTAGGAGAGATGCTGGGTCTCCACCATCCCTCTGGCTGCTCCCACCCAGCCCCCAAATGTGAAATGGATTCAGACCTAACCCAGGTCAGCTTGGGGCTGGGGTGGGACCTGGGGGGTGGGAAGAGAAGATGGCAAAGCTGGGGCAGGAGGCACCCCAGACTCTCCGTCTCATCGGAATTCAGCCTCCCTCAGTGTGACGAGGGGTCCCTATGACTCCCCTACCGTCCTCTTTGGGGCCAGAGCCCATTGCCTTATGTAGCCCCCTCTACTGGGGTCCCTCTGGTGTCCTTCCAGGAGGGAAGGAGAGGCGAGAGGCATTAGTGTCTGATGCCTCCACCCTCACTCACACACCCGATGTGTTTAAGAAAGTGGGTCCCTGTCCACCTTTCACAACCTGAAAGGTTCCTGGCCCTCCGCGGACAGTCCCCCCACCCACCCGACAACGCTGGCCGGTGGGTACTTGGCCTTGCCCACGCCCGCCTGCCTGCTCCCTCCCCGCCCCCCGCCCACCCCGACCGACTCCGGCCAGTCCTACCTGCTCCGGGCGGGGGGCTCAGCGCCCGGGCAGCCTCCCTGAACACCAGCACCAGGAGCCAGAGCTCTGCCCGCATGGTGGGTGCCAGGACCCGCCCCCGGCCCGCTGCGGGCCGCGGCCCCGAACAAGGGAGGGGCCGGGCTCAGGCGGCGCAGTCCCGGGGGCTGGCGCGCCGAGTGGTGGGCGGCGAGGAGGCGGCGGAGCGCGGGGCCCGGCGGGGCGGCGGGAGAGGCGCGGGCGCGGGCCGGCGGCGAGCGAGCAGAGCGGCGGCCTCCCGGAGCGCGGACGGGGAGGGGGCGGGGCGGGGGGGGCGCGGCGCCTCCCGAGCGCTCCCAGAGTCTTCCCCGGTCCTCCCAGCCCTCCCGGAGCGCTCCCACCGCGGAATTGGTGGAGGGTGGCTGGGGGCGGAGTAGGGGACAGGGCGGGGGACCCTGGGCTGGGAGAAGCGGCCCCCCACCCCGCACCTTAGCTCCTGCCTCCCCTCCCCTCCTCACCCCCACCTCCCCGCGGAAAGCCGCTGAGACAAGACCGTGGACGGGGTGTGTGTGTGTGTGTGTGTGTGTGTGTGCACACCCCAGGAAGGGACAGGCGCCCCTTTCCTCGGGCGGTGCACTCCTGCCATACGCACCCCCTCCTCCAGCTCTACCAGGCTTTCCGACTTTCTGGGCTGTTGCTCAGAGTTCTATGGGTTTCTGATGCCCATCCCCACCCCAGGAATCTCCCTTTGCAGCACAGACCACCCCCGCCCCAGCTTCTCTCGCCAACAGAGGCCTGAATGCCACTCCCCTCCCCGGGGCTCCTCTCCCTTTTCCCCATCACCGCCGCCCTCCGCCCCCAGTTCCTAGCACCGTCTTTCCCATCAGCCTGGTGGACACCGTGGTAGAGGGCAGCCCGGACCTCCCCTTAACCCCAGAAGGTAACCGAGGCCACCTTTCTCTCTGGGGACCCCAGGCCTGTTCAGGGTCCCAGTCAGTCCTCAAAGCCAAGTCTACCCCTCCTCCCCCCAGCACGAAGACATCTCACCCCACCTGCCACCACCTTATGACAGACTCTGGGGAATAGATCACCTTTTTTTTTTTTTCCCCCTTTTCTTTCAGGACAGAATAAAAATACCCACAATTTAGGAGATTTAATAGACGGCAGGGAATCAGGTCAGGACACGAAGGTGCTGATTCCCTCCCCTGACCTACTTCGTGCGGTGGCAAGGAGCTGGAGCACTCGGGGGTGGGAGGATGAGGGATGAGGGGCACCTGGTTTCTCACGGGGCTGGGGCCTAGGGACTGGACAGTCACGGACAGGTAGGGGATGGACACGGAGAGCTCTTGAGGGAATTCCCCAGGAAGAAGGATACGCGCGTGAACAGAAGTGTGGGCTGGAAGGGGGGGGTGTTCCCTGACACTGAGGCCAAAGACAGAAACTGAGAAGGGAAACAAGAACCAAAGCCCCCTAATCTCTCAGAATCCCAGTTCCTCCTTCCTCTGGATGCAGGGTCCCAGAAACGACCTCCTCCAGCCCTAAACGCTAATCCTTTACGGTAGGACAAGGCAAGGCCTGACTGTAAGTTCTTCTTGTTGTCTAACTCAAATCCCGACTCTTAAACAGGAATAGGCCGCCGCTTCCAGCTGCGGCTTCTTGCTGCCCTCTAGCGGTCAAGTGGGGAGCCGCGGTCCGTTTTACACGGTCTCTTTAAAGGCTCGGATTGAAAACAGCAGCTTGGAAATAATCCCAAGCAAGAGACGTGTACATTTTTTTAAATGTAAGATTCTGGAACTTGCGCACCCATCAGAATCACCTGGAGGGCTTATTAAAAATACAAATTTCTGAGCGCCACCCTCCTCAGGTTTCTCATTCAATAGTTCCGGGAAGAAGTCGAGAATCTGCATTTCTAACACATTCCCAGGTGGTGGTGCTAGTCCGGGGACCACATTTTAGGATCCATCGCTTGAGAATTCTCGCTTCTTGCACTGTCTCGCGTCTTTCTTGCACCAATCGTCGTCTGCTCAAAAGATGGCGAAGGCAATGTCAACATAAAATGAAGGGAGAAAAAGACACATGGAGACATGGCCCTCTGTGGCCCAGTGAAAACAGGTAAGCAGGGGGCACCCGGATTTGAACCGGGGACCTCTTGATCTGCAGTCAAATGCTCTACCACTGAGCTATACCCCCTCTGCTGACGTTTGGGCGCAGTAACCTCTTAGTCCTATGACTGCGCAGGCGCTGTGAAGAGTTCGTGAAAAGAAGTCGTGTCCAATGTTTGCAAAAGTTGGAATCAATATAATCTCAAAAGATTACTCGCCTGAACGCAGAACTTGTTTCCCGAAGCTCTGAGCTTAAAATTTCTACTGAATGGTGTAAGCAAAATGGAGTCTGGAAATGGGAAGGGAGATCCCTCGAGATCCTTCGAGATCCCTGGTTTCGGGGACATTCCCTGCGCCGAGGTCCCCCTGTTTTGCCCTGTCGGAGCCCCTTTATTGCATCTTGGCTCCCCTCTCTCCGTCCTGCACTCTCAGGCAGCGTTCTCTGGGTCTCCTTTCCCCAGCCCAAGCCAGGACCTTAGGTCCTGGGCCTCCCTCCCCGGGCAGAGCCGTTGGGGTCGCTGGCCAGGCCTCCCTGATAGTGCGCGGGCCTCCGCCCTAGCACTTCGGGAGTGCGCAGTCTGGGCTGTCCACCTAGGGTTAACCAGCAGCTTCTCGCCCTCTCACTGCTTCCCACCCATAGACGCACGCGCGGGCTGGGCGCACGGATCTGCCGGGCCAACACTCCATCGTCGCCTGCCTGCAAAACAGGGTGGCAGGCCCCGACATCGCATCTCGCATCCCCTCTCCCCTGCCACGGCACTTTGAGAGATGGACTACTGGTTAAAAAAAACACGAAAAAATCTGGGTTGGAGAGGGGGCACCCGGATTTGAACCGGGGACCTCTTGATCTGCAGTCAAATGCTCTACCACTGAGCTATACCCCCACCATACCAGTCACGCTTTCCTGGAATAGGTTTCTGTAGTATAAGGAGAATATTAAATTGTTTCGATCCGACAACTGTGTCAAAGTAACTTCACGAAAAGAACAGGTTGTGGGCTAAATGGGGATAGCTAGAATTGCTGAGTGTTTTCCCACCATTACACCTCAGGAAACCACAGGATTAAGGACTCCTGGACCTTCTATAATTGTGTCCAGACTGTCCCCAAGATGTCCAGTGCTGACTTGGGAAGGAGAGAAATCCATGGACTCCAGAACCGTCTCAGGTCTTATGGCGTAAAAGCAGGGCTCCCTGTGTTCAGATGGACAGCCTGGGTTTCCATCCTGTCTCCAGCTCTACCTCCAGAGGACTCCTGGGCTTCTCCAATCCCCAAGGGCCCCTCCTCCCCTCCTCCCGGAGTCAGCATCAAGCCCCGCCCACCTCTAGATCCAGGTAGAGCCAAAGCTCCCAGTCCCAGCAAGGCAGGAGGAGTCAGTTACGTGGCAGAGGGTGGGAGAGCCCAGGACCAAAGAACCAGCCAGTCTCCCTAGCCCAGTGGACCCTTGGGCAGTACCCTTGAACAGTACCCCCTCCATTTCCCAGGAGGATTTCCACAGAGCTGATGCCTTGTACAAAAAACAAAAGCCAGTTTGAAGCACAGGTAGCATAAATAAGAAGTGAGCAGTCTTCAACAGCATTTATTACTCTTTTATAAAAATTCTAAAACAACTAAAAAATCACTACAAAAGACAGCCAAGATAGGCACGGTGTAGGAATTGGAGACATCTGGGAGGCGTGGGATTCATACTGGAAGGACTGGAGGGCAAAGGATGGGATGGCTTAACTCTCAAAAGCTGTGGTCCAAGCCAGCATCTCAGAGGGAAGGGAAAGGCATGGGAGGAGTGGAACTCCCCGCAGTGCGAGGGACTGTCCCCGTCTGGGATGTCCCGTCCTTCCTCCTCTCCCTTCCCACCAGTTTTTGGCTCTGTCCTCCTTCCCCTGCGCCTGCCCTCTTTGCCTTTCTGGAATCTCCTTTGCTCAAAGATGGCAAAGGGGCCAGAAAACTGGGATGAGAATCGCGGGATAGGAGGTGGGGTTCTAGGAAATAAAGAGCATTTCCAGGGGTCTCCTACTTTATCCCCCATTTTTTTCCCCTCAAAGAGGTTGCAGGCTGAGGGGACGGGGCTCCGCTTCCCAGTCCCTCAACACATCTAATGACTTGCCTGTGCTTCCAAAGACACCTGCTTCCCCAGGGCGAAGGGCAGCTCTTCTGCTGTCCTGTCTGCAGCAGGTCAGGGCAGGCAGTCTAGCCCTTCGGTGGAGGGATTAGGTCGGGTGGACTTCGGCAATCTCACTTCCTTAGCTGACCCAGCTCCCATCAGAGAACCGCAGAAAATAATCATCACTTGCGTTTTCCACCCAAACAGTCCAAGCAAAACCCCCCAGAGTTTCTGGTCGGCCTCAGGTCAGGACATCAGTTGGCAGTGGCCCGAGACTGCATCCACTGGAGCCCCGCGGGCAGCCTGCAGGGAAGATGGAAGAGTATATCCCACGGATCAGTATATCCCATGAGGATGACGGCCTCCAAGTCGCCAGCCCCAACCCAGAGCCGATGGATTAGATGTAACAACCAAAGTTAAATCCCTTCTCTCCATCAACAAGTATAAATGGATTGAGTACCCACTGCACATCAGGTCCTGGGCTAGGGGCCGGGGTTACTGGTGAAAACACAGACATGCCCTCCGGGGCCTAGAGTCTAGCAGAGGAGATAGATGTGGATTGGAGGAGAGAATGGCAAGGAACTACCAGAAATGCGTGGTTCCTTGGACCGACCTCCCTCCAGCCTCCAGACACCTGGGTTCCTAGCCTGCTGCGATCCCACTCGAGAAAGAGGATAGAGAACTTTCCAAGACTGATGAGAGCCCCTTTCTATGTGTCCCTCACAGCCTTTGCAACATTTGCCCACATACTTTCAATCTCTCTTTCCCACTTGACCTTTTCCAAACACTTGCCACTTTTAACTTACTGTAGCTTTTTCTTAATTTTATTGTTTATTGTCGGTTCCCTCCCATCAGAATGTATGCCTTAACAGGGGAGGGGTTTTGTGTTTTCTTCGATGCTATTTCCCTGGTGCCTAGAAAAGTGCCTGGCCCAGAATCAGTGCTCAATAGATGTTGAATGAATGACACCGTTTACTCTCTACAGAAACCCTGAGAGTCAGTATAATGGTCCTGGGTGTGCGCCTATGAGCCAGATTCTGACAGGGGAGAAACAGGAGAAGGTTCTGGTGGTCAGCTGTTCATTGACTGGGCCAGACCCTGGACGTCCAGGTGGGGAGCCACTAACCCTTCCCCGGTGAGGGCACAGCAGCCCTGGATATGCCACGGGTGGTCTTTGATGGCGGTCAGAGTGAGGAACTGAGAGATCTCCAAGGTGGTCATGGAATTCTTCATATCCTGCTTGTTGGCAAAGATTAGGACGGAAGCATCTCGCAGAGCCTGTAGACAGAGGAGCCCAGCCCCGTCAGCCTGCCAGGGCCTAGCTTCCCATCCCCCTGCTCCCTAAGTCCTCCCTAGCCCCCTGCTGTCCCTGCAGGAGAAGCCCATGCCCCGTGGTACCCGACGTGGGGCAACCACACTGGCGGACACCAACATGTTGCAGATTGCCTGCCTGCCAGCTCTGTGATCCTTACAACAGTCCCATAAGGCAGAAATTTGGTGATCCTCCCCATTTTGTATTTGGAAAAACTGAGAGAAGTGAAGTGACTTGTCTGAGGGGAGAAAGTCCCACAGTGAGTGAGAAGGGGGGTCACGACCTGGACCAGTAGCTCTGGCTTCTGCGATCGGTTGTGCTGAGGCGTTAGGGCCCTTCTTCTGGGAGAAATTAGCCCTGTCCAGACAGCTGGGGTAGCGGCTCTCAGACACGGGGGACTCAGGAACAAAGCTCAGAGAGGCTGAGTGAGTAGGCTGAGGTCCCACAGCTAGTCTCCCCGGGGCCCTCTCCCAACCTCGGAAGCCTTACCTCGTGGGCCAGCATCTTATATAGCTCCTCGCGAGTGGTCAGCAGCCGGTCCCGGTCCGTGCTGTCAATCACGAGGATGACGAACTGGCCAGCAGAGGGCAGTGGTGAGTCGTGGGCTTTTCCGGCAGGACCGTGTCTCCCGCCCCCTGTGCTCCCGACCGGCCTCTACACCGCCCTGATGTTAGCCCCACAGAGAACTGGTCTGGTCTCAAGCTCTCACTGCCCTCAAGTCCCGTTTTCATTCCCTTTTCTATCCACACGGTGGGGGAACACAGCACGACTCGGATCGCGTGCCAGAGGCGATGCTATGCCGTGGGCGTTGGGGTCAGCATTCGGGTCCCAGCACAGCCCTGTGCCCCTGGACCAGGCTTAGCACCATTTACAAATGAGATGAGCTCAGCGAGAGGGCAGATCTTGCCCTAGTGGTGAGTGGTGGTGCTGGAATTCGTACTCGGTCTCACTCTGGGAAGCAAACCACTTAATCCACGGGTGCCAGAGTGAGAAAGGAAGGCCCTTGGAGACCAAGGGCCTACGCCACACAGGGCATCACACAGAAAGCTGCCAGCAAGCAAAGCTGCCAAGAGGTATTCACAAATTTTAACAAAACACTGCTGCATTAAGGATTTGAAACACATGTGTTAGCGGTTTTGTTTTGTTTTGTTTTGTTTTGTTTTAATTTTCACAGCCATTGGGGTAATCATTATTACAATCTCCACCTCACAGGTTCGGGTAACAAAGGCTCAGAGAGGGGAAGTGACAGGCTCAAGTCACACAGCAAGCAGCCTTCCAGGCCCCTCCTGCCCCAGCATGCCACTCACCTCGGTGTTGGAGTAGTATGCACTCCAGGTGGAGCGGAGAGCCTCTTGCCCCCCTATGTCCCATACGAGGAAGTGAGTCTTCCGCAGAACGATCTCCTCCACGTTGCTACCGATGGTGGGAGATGTGTGGACCACCTCATTCATCAGGCTGGGGAGGGAGAAGAGACCAGCAAGAGCTCAGCCCATTCTGCTCCTCGCTCTGGGTCCCCCAGCCCTCGGTTCCCCAGTCAGGCTAGATCTAACTCAGAACAACTCGGCCCAGGGTGGCCAAGCCTCCGGTCACAGGGGAGTGCAGGAGGGAGTGGGACTGAGCCTTGTCCTGGCGCGGACCCCAGATATGGGAGTCATATTAGAGCCGTGTCCTCAAACAGCAATATGCAGCTGGATCACCTGGGAGTTTTGTTAAAATGCAGAGAGAACACACACATTTTTATATGTAGGGGGCATCTCTGGGAGATCTGGGAGTCTGGGTTGATTGGGAAACTTAGTTTTCACTCTGCGTGCTTGTAATGTTCGATGCTCTCTTTTCTTCTGGTTTAAGATAAACATTTGCGGGTATTTCTTTTTCAGGGGAAAATTTTCCTGAGTAAATACTCTGGAGGTTCCAAAGGGGGAGAGATGCCATCCACAGAGTGGATATTGGGAAGAGCTCCGATGGATAATTACTCAGCACACGTGCCAGACCCTTCTAGATGGGGAGCTACGGAGCTCAACCTGACTCAAAACTGGCCCTCCCCTTTGGGTTTGAAGAAGGGGAGAAAGAGGGAAAGGTGGGGTGCCTGAGTTAAAAGGTGAGACCCACCGCTAGGGGGAGCGAAGAGCAGGGAGGCAGGAAGTCAGTTTCTGACAGCCTCTGGCCTGCAACCAAGTCTGGTAGGGGTAAGGGGTGGAGATGGTGGGGACCATTGGGGTCGCCTATACCGGGCAAGATTCGAATGCCAGGCGAGCGGCCACAGAACTGAAGGGTCACCATGCCGGGAAGATCACATAACTTCCCCCCACGATCACTCCTCCTGGCTACTGGAAAACCTGGGAACCCAGGGAAGGGTGATTGGTCCAAATGTCTGTCAGTCTGGAGGAAAGAGCCAACCCCCACCTCTTTCCACCCGAGAGTCACTTACAACTGGTAGAGAATGGTGGTCTTTCCCGCGTTGTCCAGTCCCACGATGATAACCTTGTGCTCTGGAGGCATCGGGTGGGGGGCGGGGAGGGAGGGCAGGGTCAGGGCCAAACTCAGTAACCAAGGGTACTTGATGCCCCACCGGGGTTCCCAAGAAGGAGACGAGTGTTTCCAGCGAGCTGGGAGACCTCTGCTCACTGTACCATTTCTGCTTCCCCGACCAAAACCCAACAGGACATGTTTCCTCCCCGACCCCGACACAAGCGGTACTCCCGGACAGTGGAAATGATTGCTGAGCCTTCCTCGCTCCACATTTCCTGAAAGGCGGTTGTCCGAAAGGTCCGGGGCGCCCTGGGCTTGCCAAGAGAAGGGGTCTGGAGAAAGAGCCACGATCGCAGCCCGCGGCCCCTTTTAGCCAGGAGGACGGAGGCTCGCGGAGCCCTGCGCCCCGGTGTGCACCGAAGCGCGCCACCCGCGAGGAGCAGGAGGGGAGGAGGCGGGAAGGGGCTATGGAAGGGGGCCCCGGAGCTTGCAAGGAGCGCCCACGCAGGATCTTCGGAGCCCGAGGTCCCCCAGCGCATCCGCCCCGACCCCGGATTCGGGGAGCCCCGGGTGGGAGCCGAATCAAAGCAGTCGCTTGAATGAGCTATGCGCCCTTTACCGTGGTTCCCGAAGACGCCCATCAACTTGGCGATCAGTTGTCCCATGGCGCGTCCCCGGCTAGGGAGGGGCAAGACTCAGCGACCTTCGGGGGCCCGGGTCGAGCCAGGGTGCTTAGAACCCCGCCCCCGGGGAGGGCCGAGCGAGTTTTGCCTGTGAGGTCACGGAAGCCCGACGAGTCACCTGCGGGACCCGGGAATCCCCTGGGACACTGGCCCCTCACGGGTGCTATGAATGTCACAACGACAGCGAACAGCCTACTTGTCTAGAGCCCTGGAGGTGCAAGGAAAATGGGGTCCAGACTCCACATCCCTCCCCCCTTTGCCCTGAGGAAACTCTAGAGGTTCTCTGGGTGACCTGCTCCCTGACTGCATCAAGGAGGCCCAGCACAGTGACCCACTACCAGGTCCCAGCTGTCCCTTCTCCCATTGTCATGTCTGGGCACCAGACTGAAGCAAAACCCTCCATTCTGCACCTGCCGGCTGTGTGGAGCAGAGGCATCACTGATCCTCTCTGCTGGGAGAATATTCCAGCCCTAGTTGGATCTCCAGCGGTTTCACTAGAGATTTCACTAGGGCCCTTGCAGACCCACTCAAAGTGAGTTCCCTTAGGGAAGGGCGGGGTCTCCCTCCCTTTTGGAGGTCCCTTGGTGATAGGCAACTTCTAGCTTCTAGGAGTAAATCCCTATGGCTTCTACAATTCACTGGCCAACCACTGCTCAGGCACAGCTGCCAGATCTGGGGGGTGGACATCTGAGGATAGGGACAGAGTAAAAAGAGAGATCTTGCAGCCAGAGACCCTACAGAGGGGTACCAGATGCCAAGAGCCAGCAGGAGAGAGCCCGAGCCAAAGAGAGCAGTGCTGGAGGTGAGAAAGGGACGAGGAGACTCTTTTAGTTGTGAATTTCCTTCTTTGCTTAAACTGGGAAAAACCAGAAAACAAAAAGAGAAGTGGGAAGGCAAACCCACCTCAGGCTGAGGGGACAGTTAGGAGAGGTCAGTTATCACACAGCAGAATCAACTCCCTCCGCCCCCACACTGCCATGGTCCTCCCGCAGCGCATTAGTGCTCCCCTCCACTAGGGGAAAACCTCTGATTGTCTCCCTCCCCCGACTCAGCACAGCCCTCTTCACCGACATAAAGCCCAGCCCAGAGCCTGGCACTCCACAGCTCATAAACCTTCAGTGAGTCCCTAGTGCCCACTGGATTTAGATAAGCCACCTCACCTGATATTCACAAGTCTCCATGAACAGCCCTCACCTGCCTTTGCAGGTAATCGCCCACCTTCTGCGTCCACTGGTCCTTGCCCACACATGCCCAGCTCCTTGCGTCATGCTTTTGCTTTTGTGTTTCCTCCACCTGAATGTCTTTCACCTTCTCAGAAAGGTGGATTCTTAAAAGCCTTTAGCCGCCTGCCATAGAAACCACCGACTTCCCAAGCCCTGGCCTGGTTCTCCAGACAAATGGGGCTACCCTAACACTGGAGACCGGCCTGTTTCCGCCAATCAGCCCTGAGGCCAAGAGGGTGGGGGTTCGGGTCTTGCTCATCTTTGTTCTCCCCCACTACCACCACTCCCGACCTGGTCCAGTGCCTGGGACCGTGTTGCTACTGGAGTGAAGTACAATGAGTTATGCTAGAGCCTGAGAGATGGTGTTTCAAGCATTAAAGAAGTATGAGCACAAGTTGAAGAGGCATGAAGAAGGCTGGGAAGTCTATGGAGAGAGCAGAGGAAAAACAGTCAGCTAAATAAGGAATTCTCACCTCAACCGCTTGGTTGGAGTTAGAGGGAAGGAGAATTAACTACCAGAGCCCATTTCAGCCCCAGGAAAGAAGGAACGCTGGGTGCAGTAGAATGGGGGTGCAGAGGGTGCTGGGGGAAGCAGCAACGCTTTAAGCACTTTAACCATCTGTTTCCTGGGGGGAGGGAGGAACCCCTTAGTGCATCCTGCCCCTCCCTCCCAACTACCACCACCAATTGCAGAATTGAAAGTGACATTCTGCTAGCTGGAGCACAGTCCGTCACAGACGAGAGCTGCCTCTGCTGCCAGGCCTAGAGCTTGGGTCTTAGGGGGCATTCATTCATTTATTTGATAAATATGAGTCAGGAGTTAGGAAATGGGCCAAGCAGACAAAACAGACCTAGTCTGGGTCTTTTGGAGGCTTTACCGTTTAGTGCGAGAGATAAATAAACACCAAAAATAAACATCAAAAAATAAAACCAGAACAAAACTCTGAGAGACAACATGTAGGAAGGCACATTTTCTTGAGGATGTGATTATTGGCGCTAAGACAAGATTTTTCTCTGAGGTACCACCTGGAACACCCATTGCTCCAGGGCCATGGAGGTCCCAGATCAGCTTCTGTGATTTGTTGGAAGATGGGAAAACCTTCAGCCACACACTGGACTGAGGCCTCTCTGGCCTCAATTCAGAAGCTGGACAGAAGCTACAGGTCAGGGGCACCTGGGTGGCTCAGCTGGTTAAGCAGCTGCCTTCAGCTCAGCTCATGATCTCAGGGTTGTGGGATCGAGCCCCGCATTGGGCTCCCTGCTCAGTGGGGAGTTCTCCCTCTGCCCTATCCATGCTTGTGCCTCCTTTTCTCTCTCTCTCAAATAAACAAATAAAATCTTAAAAGAAGAAGAAAAAGAAGCAGCAGCAGCTACTGGTTCAGTGGTCCCCGACAGGAGGAGTCCCCAGCGCCTCAGTTCCCAACTCCCTGAGGTAGTAGGAACCCCAGTCCCCCAGTCTCTCTAGATCTAATCCCTGCTGACTTTATGGTTGTTGAAATCTTCACATGCTGACAACCACCACTGTGCTGAATGAACATCAGTTGAGGGCTTGTGGTTACCAAAAGACAAGAATCTCTCTTTCTTCATCTCTCAACATCTCTAAGTCACCTAGAAATGCCCCCCGCCTGCCAGTTCCGGGAAAACACAATTTCAGGCAGAAGGCACATGAAAAGGAGACAAACATACTCAGACACCTGCTTCTTCCTCCCCAACCCTCCTCCCCTTGCAAAAGCCAGAGCAGGGGAATTGGCACAAGACTTGGGGCTTACAGGCACCGCAGAACTTGAACTCCAAAGATCTGAGTTCAAGTCCTTGCTCCATAGCCATGTAACTGTGGATGTTGCTTAGCCTCACTGAACTTTATCTGTAAACTGAAGTTAATAATTCCTGCCATTGATTCAAAAGGTCGGGGTCCACCCCCAGATGGAGCTTTCTGCCATTCCCTGATTCTCCAGACTAAGCACCCAGCTGCCTTTTGTTCTTCTCCTCTTGGGTGTCCTTCCACAGGCACCATAGCCTACCTTGTCCAAAGCTTGACATTGTTTCTGCCCCTAACCTGGTTTTTCCGGGTGCCTGGGTGGTCCAGTGGGTTAAAGCCTCTGCCTTTGGCTCAAATCATGATCCCAGGGTCTTGGAATGAGCCCCACAGTGAACCCCGCATCAGGTTCTCTGCTTAGCGGGGAGCCTGCTTCCTTCTCTCTCTCTGCCTGTTTCTCTGCCTACTTGTGATCTCCATCTGTCAAATAAATAAAATCTTAAAAACAAAAACAAAAATATGGTTTTTCCACCTGTTTCCTCTATGTCTGAGAAGACCATCACCCACAGTTGCCCCCAGACACCACCATCTCTCTCACTGGCCACCACCAATTGCTCTCCAAGAGTGCTGGATTCCAACTGCTTGCTGTCTCTGGCTGCCACTGCCTCCTTATCCATCCCACTGCCTTGGCCTAGTGCAGCCCCACCTTGTTTCTTACCCGGAGGACCACAGCTGTGTCCAGGCTAGCCCCTCCAATCTATGCTCCAAACCACAACCAAGACAACTTTGCCATTGCTGCTTACAAGCCTTCAATGTCTGCCCAGCGGCTTCAGGACAAAGCCCAGACTCCCATGATGACTCAAGGCCCCCTGTGATCTACTCCTGCTGACCCTTCTCTGACCACCGCCCTGAGAGCACACTTTGCTGGTGAAGTACCAGGAACATACCATGCATGTCACCTGCTTCCTCTGCCTTGAACACTTACTCCCTCCACTACCACCAGGTTAACTCTTAACCAGGCTTCTAGACGTCACTGAAGCCTCACCTCCTCTGAGAAGCCTCTCCTGACCTCCCCAGACTAAGGGAATTTCCCTTCTACCAGGTTCCTGCAGAACCCAGTGCTTCTCCCAGCAGAGAGCTCACAGTGCTGTCCAGAATGGTCTGTGGCTCCCTGGTATACAGTAGGTACTCAATTAATGTTCAGTGAGTAAACATGGGAATAAAGGATTGACTGCTTTGAAAGGCAGTGGGGTAAGAACACTAGGCTGGGAGGCAGAGACTAGACTCCAATCCCAGCAGTCTTTGCCATCAACTCCCTGGGATCTTGGGCCAGCCACCTGACCTGTGGACCTGCCCAGTTCCTTTCCTTGCACCTGCTAACCTCTCACCTCTACACTCCCCATTCCCACATGCACTTAGGGCAAAAGCATTCAGGTGAGGGACCCAGGAGCTCTAGTCCTCCAGGTCCACCACCCCAGAAACAAGGAGAGTGGAGAAATGGTTTGAGTGCCACGTGAGGCAGGATACACAGGCCAGCAGTGACAGCAGTCCGGGGTCCACATCCTGCCAGCTGGTGATGACAGAACTGACACAGACACCTGCTGACTTTCTCACTCTTGATGTTATCGGGCTGGGGCTGGGGTGGCCCCCATTCCCTGCCCCCCCCCCAAAGTAGACCTCTTTCATCCCCCAAAACTGGTCAGCTAGGACATCAGTGGAGAAGGGCACCAGACGGAACTCAGGAACTCAGCCACTCTCTCTCAGGAGGTGCTGGTCGGCAGCTGAGCCCACAGGGGCAGAAAAACTGGATCTCACCCACTGAGTAATGCCTGCAACACCCCACTTCACCTCAGTCTCCCATTTTCTCAGGCTCTACTTATGGGGGAATAGGTAAGACTTGGGGCTGATGGGAAGCTGTGGCTGAAAGTGGCCACATAGCTCCCATCAGCCTTGACCGTGATGCTTGAGAGAGCTGCAAAACAAAGCACTCTATCCTGTTGAATAACCAGCTCGGGGCCCAGCTTCCTCCCACACCCGCCCCTTCACACTCCCCTGCATGCAGCTCCCACGGGGGCCAGGCTTGCTGCATGGCAGGAACAAAGAACCAGGCTCTGGAGGCGGCTGCAAAGGACATGACGGCGGTTTTATATGTGGCCAAATACTTCTAGGGGAGTACAGATGGACAGACAGACAGATGGGGGCACAGGACACCAGACAGGGAGGGAGGAAGGTTGGGCAGTGGTGTCTTCTAACCAGTGAGTGGAAGCTGCACCCCACCCCCAGTGGGGGGGTGGGACAACATTGGCACAGGAGGTGGCGAGACAGGCGTGAGGGGCCCATCCCTGAGGCGGGCAGCTGGGCAGGGCCCAGTCCTCGTTGGCACAATCGGCTCTCTCTGGCCCAGCTGGGTGCTGGGGAGGGGCAGGGCTGCTGGGCTGGAGGGATGCTAGGCTGAGGAACACTTGGGAGGCCGGGAGGATACCAAGGCCTCTCCTGGGGGGAGTGGACATGGGTATAGGACAGGATCACAAGAGGCAAATAGAACAGCAGCAGCAGCCAAGCCCCCCAGGGGAGATCCGAGGTCCCAAGATGACCCCTGGGGTGGTGATCACCTCTTGGGCACCAACCTGCAGGGCCTCTCCCCTGGGGCCTCCGGGTGATAGTGAAGGAGCAGTTTTTTGGTTTCAAAATGAGGCGGACTAGTGTTCCACGGGTGCCATACCCAGATGAAACGGGGTCGGGAGCTCAGACACAGAGGGGCCTCCTCTTCTGATGGCAGTAGGCAAGGGAGGTTGTAGGCAAAGCTCATTCCTGGGGTGGGCGAAGGCCGAGGCATGGATGTGGAGGGGTGGGTAGCAGGGTCTCTGGCTGCCCGCTCTTCAGGGGTCCGGGTCGGGCTCCAGCAAAGGTCAGGACATTTGATGCCTGCGCTCTCTACCCAGACAACTCCCCAAGACAAGCTCCCCATGGGGCTTCCATTCTCTACCTTTCACCCACCAGACAATGGTGCCAGGAAGCTGGGAGAGAGGTGGGCACGGGGAGGGACCCTGGATCTGGGGTTTGGGGAAGACAGCCCTCATGAGAAGGAGTCTACACTCTCCCTCTCCAGGAAAAGCCCCCTCACCCTTCCCAAATACTCCAGGTTGGGGAAAGAAAGGGCTACCCCATTTAGGACCCCCATAAAGAGCCCCAAGTAGAAAGAGTTAAGGAAGTGCACCTTTTCTCTGGGAGTGAGGGGAGAGAGCCCCCTGAAGCGGGGGAAAAGGGACACTGCAGAAAGGTGGGCATCCCCCCATGCATCCACATCAGGGAGGTGAAAACCTACAACCAGACTTTAAGGGAATCCTGGGAGCTAGGATGCTACCGCAAAAGAAACCCCAAACATCCGGTGAAGGCATCTGAGAGGGAGGCAGCGCCCCCTGGAGGAAAGATACACCCCCGGTGGCGAGCCCCTCGGTCCCGTACCTCCCCAGGGCTCAGAGCCCTTCCCCACCCCCCACCGCGTGGCCTCTGTTTCTCAGCGGATGTAGACACCTCGCCCCCATCCTTCCAGCTCATTCTTGTTGCGCCCCAAAACGGGACCCCCACCCTCGGCGCAGTAGCGGGCCTTATTCCGGCCGCGGTTCCGGTTGTCGGTCAGCTCCTCTTCATAGTCTTCTTCCTCATCCTCCCAGGATCCCTGCCGGGCCGGTGGGGTGCTGCCCCCTGCAGGGTCTCCAAGCCCTGGGCCCTCTGAGGGGTCCGTTTCCATGTCCACACATGAGTCTCCCAGCTCCGTGTAGGCAGAGTTTCGGTTGCCAGGAGTGTCGGCATCAAACGTGTCTTGGCGAGACAGTGCCCGCAGGGTACCTGCCCGGCCTGGTGGGTGGCTGCTGGGGTAAAGGCCTGGGGGCTGGCCCAGCTCCCCGGGGTACTCGTGCACGCTGGCGTGCTCCCCGGTGGCCCGCTCCAGCGACTGGTCCCCGGAAGGAAGGTAGGGTCCCTGGTTAGCAGACGGACAGCACACACCATGCAGATCAGGCAGGGGTGAGAGAGACACAACAAAGCAAGGCAGGTTAGTGATGGCACCAAGATATCCAGCCTGGCTAAAGGGGGTGGGCAGCTGGGCAAAGGGCTCTACAGCCCAGCCAGAGGACAGACCTCAGGGCCTTTGCTCCTCTAAAAAGAAACCTCTGGATGTCCACCCAACCTTTGTAAGACATGAGGAGCCATGAACTCTTCCGGTAACCATGGTAGAAAGCCCATGAATAATTAGTCATTGCTTCCTCAATGCATGTCATTAGTGCTGTCTCGGGCTAAATCATCATTAACAGCTCATTAGCATTGCCACTCGTTAGTGGTTGATTCAGTTAGTCACTGCTCCAGTTTTCCAAATATACTAAGCGGACTGCAGCTTGAGCTCACTAACCCCAGCTCCTTCAGCTCAAACCAGACCCTAATCACAGGCTTCCACAGGCCCACACCTCCCCTCTCCATTCCCTAGCCAGAGGACAAAGTCTCCAAAATTGATAGGATTCCTGCCCTGACCCCAGCAAAAAAACCAAAGCAGTAGCCTGGGGAAAGTTGGCGGGTCTCCACCCCCAAACCCCTCCACACACAATCCCCTCCTCTTCCCCTGCCCCCAGAGACAATGAGGTAGCCCAACACCCTCAGCTCCAAATGCCACATAAAGGTGATCTGATGGTCACGGCCACCACGGAAGCAGCTGGGTGGGGTGCAAGAAGGCCTGGGTTCTAGTGTCATCCCTGGTCACTTCAAGCTGTGTGACCCTGAGCAAATGACTCTCCTCTCTAAGGCCCAGTTTCTCTGTGGTGGTATGATGAGGATTAGACCAAAAGTTTCTAAACTGTTCTCTGGTGACCCAAGGTGGCGGGAAGGGCACAGAAGTGCTTCAGGGGTCCCTGTAGAGGTGAAATGGAAGCCAAGCCACCAGCTCCCTCCGAGCAGAGCAAGGACACTATATACTGAGCTTCCTTAGAAGTTTCAATGAAGTTAAACAGGGAGCTACTGTATGAGCCAGCAACTTCCCTCTTAGGTATCAATCCAGGAGAACTGGAAATGTATGTTCACATAAAAGCTTGTACACAGGGGCGCCTGGGTGGCTCAGTGGGTTAAGCCTCTGCCTTCAGCTCAGGTCATGATCTCAGGGTTGTGGGATTGAGCCCCGCATTGGGCTCTCTGCTCAGCAGGTAGTCTGCTCCACCCGCGCCCCCCACCCCCCCCGCCTCTTGGCCCACTTGTGATCTCCCTCTCTGTCAAACAAATAAAAAAAATAAAAAAAATAAAAAAAAAAAAGAAGAAGTTTCAATGAACAAATGAGCTCTGTTACTGAAAACAAATCTGAAAAGCAATGGTCTTAGAATGATTTCATGGCTTTCTCCTGGCTCTAATCTAGAATCAAATACTTAATGGTGTGAGCTCAGAGATGGGAAGCAGCTCCCAGGGGAGGAGATCCAGCCTAGGGCAGGGCCCCCATAGGAGGGCCTTTCCTGGAATCTCTTTCACTGGGAGAAGGATGGAAGGTAGGGCATCAACTCACATAAGATGCTTCATTCTGGGTCCCCTCTCAGGAAACTCCTGGGATTAGGGCTCTGAGAGAAAGGACAGTTTCTCTGGGTTAAATGGCTCTGCTCTGTGGGAACGGCCTGGGGCTGACGGGCCTTGCTCTGTTGGGTCTAAAATGGGGGGGGGGGGGGGGGGTGCCTGGCTGGCTCACTTGGTAGAGCATGCAACTCTTGATCTCAGGGTTGTGAGTTTAAGGCACACTTTGGGTGTAGAGTTTACTTAAAAAACAAAACAAAACATAAACTTAAAAAATAAAAACAAAATGGCTGTGAAGTCTAGTGAAGGAAAATATCAATCTTCCATATGTTTTTCTCCTAATCACCTGTCTTATAATAATACCCCAATCAGGCCTCATATCCAAAAGCCCTTAGGGCAGCAGCTGTAGTCCTGTGGGACAGGCCAGGCCCAGGGAGGCACCACCCCCCCATCCCATCAAAAACCACAGACACCAGAAGCTGCCACTCACCACATTTTTTACAAAATAAACCTCTTCCCTTCTTCCCCATGTTTCCTGAGCTCCAATTCCGAGCCTTGGACAGGAGGGGAGATGGGTGGGACACCTACATGGCATGCTCCTGCTGCTGGGGCACGGACCTGGCCAGCTGCGAGGCCTCCAGCCCGCCCCAGAAGCTGAGATTTCTCCTGAGTGAGGTGAGCACCTGTACCTGGAGGTTGGAGACGGGGGCAGGGCTGGCGGCCAGAGCTGCAGTAGCCATGGTACGGTTCAGCAGCGGATTGGGCGGAGTGCTGCTGGGCGGGTGTGTGGCCTTCCAATAGGCTTCCAAATATTCGGCCAAGTGCTCGCAGGCATCCTCCAATTGGTTCTCGTCCAGGATGATGTCAAACATTTCCTGTGGAGTCGGGGTTAGGGGCGGGGCTGGGATGAGCCGGGCGTGACCGAGGGGGTGAGGGTGTGGCCTGGGTGCAGTGGGTGGAGTCAAAGGGTTGAAGGACAAAATTAAAAAGAAACCTCTGGATGTCCAGGAAGAGGACGACTCTCAGATACAGACACTGGCAGAACTACAAAGGGTCCTGGCACCCAGACAGTCCAACCCTCTCGTCCTAGATATAAGGCAACCAAGTCTGGAGGCCGACTTGATGCCCCACACATAACTGGGCTTCTGGGGCTCAAAAGCCATCTCTGACTGCCTGTCCCGCGCTCCTTTCCCGGAAGACCAGTTCACTCCCATAGACCCCACCCTGGTGCTCCTGGTGACTCTGTCTCTCATGCAGGCCAGAGGAAACAGGAGAACCCAAATATCCCCCCTTTCCCGGGGTCTGGGCACTCACGGGGGGGCACTGTGCCAGCTTCTCTGAGGCCGCTATTTGGACATTGAGGTGTTTGGATTGAGACTTCCCTCGGGACTTGATGAGCCTCTGAAGTACCTGGTTTGGGGGGAGAGAAGAGGAGCTAGAGGGATCTCGCAGTGCACCAAGTCAGAGAAGCAGGTCAGGGTTGGGGAGGGAGGGAGGGACGCTAGATGACTCTCAGCCCTGACCACCTCTTCCGAAATGACCTCGCCAGGCCTGTGTCCATCCTAACACAATGCTCAGGCTCTCTCCCGGGTCTCATGCCAGCCTCTCCTGGGAAGTGGCTCTCTGAAAGGCAGTGATTCACCATCCTAATCCCTGTCACCTTTACAGCCTTCACTGTCCAGGCAGGCACCCGCACGGGAACAGCAGCAGCTATCTTTGATGGGACACTTGCTGCGAACAGGCGACGTTCTGCGCTTTCCACATGATCAGCTGGTTTAGTCCTGATAATATCTCATGAGGGAGCCACTATTATTATTCTCACCTCCACAGCAGTAATGATAATGGTAATAATAACTAAACAGAAAGCCATGACCTTCACTAAATGATCAAACTTAATGTCACCAACAGCACAACGGACACCTCAAGCATCTTGAAAGACACGTCACGCCAAAATGCAAAACCTAAGCCTCATCACAAGCATACATCAAGCAAACCCACACTGAGGAACAGTCTACAGAGTCTGTGGTCTGTACTCTTCAAAAACGGCAGTGTCGTAAAAATCCAAGAAAGGCTGGGGAACTGTTCCAGTTTAAGAATGTGAAAGAGAGGGGTGCCTGGGTGGTTCAGTGGGTTAAGCACCTGCCTTTGGCTCAGGTCATGATCTCGGGGGCCTGGGATTGAGCCCCAAGTAGGGCTCTCTGCTCAGCGGGGAGTCTGCTTCTCCCTCTCCTTCTGCCCCTCTGCCTCCCACTGCTTGTGCTCTCTCTCTCTCTCTCACTTGAGTTCTTTCTCATTCAAATACATAAATAAAATCTAAAAAAAAAAAAAAAAGAATGTTAAAGAGATAAGGCAACTAAATGTAACATGTGATCCTGGATTGAGGGAGAAATTGCCATAAAGAACATTATTGGGGCAATTGAAAAATGAAGGACTAAAATATTTCTGGAATTTGGCAATTGTACTGTGGTGATGTAGATTAATGTCCTTGGTTCTTAAGAAAAACACATTGAAATACTTAGGAATAAAGACATGGTATGGTATCTTCAACCTACTCTCAAATGATTCGGAAGGAAAAATATATATAAATACACATATACATAACACATACATAAAGTAAACGTGGCAAAATGTTCACAATTAGTGAATCTGAAGAAAACTAAGTAATATACTTTAAACGGCTGAATTGAATGGTATGTGAATGATCTCAATAAAGCTGTTAAAAAAATTACTGAATCTGAGTGAAGGGCATTCAAAGAATGGCAGTTCCTGGTACTATTCTGGCAACCCTTCTCTAGATTTGGAATTATTTCAAAACAAAAATATTTTAAAAGGGGGGGGGTGCCTGGGTGGCTCAGTCCAGCACCTGCCTTTGGCTCAGGTCATGATCCTGGGGTCCTGGGATCGAGCCCCGCATTGGGCTCCCTGATCGGCAGGAAGCCTACTTCTCCCTCTCCCACTCCCCCTGCTTGTGTTCCCTCTCGCTTATCTCTGTCAAATAAACAAAATCTTTAAAAAGAGAATAGAAAAGGGGCGCCTGGGTGGCTCAATGGGTTAAAGCCTCTACCTTCGGCTCAGGTCATGATCCCAGGGTCCTGAGATCGAGTCCTGCATCCGGCTCTCTGCTCAGCAGGGAGCCTGCTTCCTCCTCTCTCTCTGCCTGCCTCTCTGCCTACTTGTGATCTCTGTCTGTCAAATAAAAAAATAAATAAAATATTTTTTAAAAAGTAAAAAAAGAAAAGAAAAGAAAAAGAATAGATATAGTGTTTAGTAGGTCCGGGTGTTTTGCATGCTTTTTTTTTTTTTGCACCTATGTCATCCTCACAACCACCACATGAGGATTCCTATTTTGCAGGCGAGGAAATAGGCACAGAGAGGTTAGGTGACTTTGTCAAAAGAGCACAGAGTGAGGAGTAGCAGTGCTGGTTCATTAACTCCGGGTGCCCTGGTTCCAGAGTCCCTATCCTTCACCTCGGTCAGTGCCCCTGGGAGAAATGGAAGGATCAGTCACTTCCCAGCTCACACAGTGTTTTTGTATCCATTAACTCATTAGATCTTTTCAACCACCCTAGGGAGGACTTCAATCCTATCTTCCCCTTTCTACTCCTTAGAAACTTAGGACTCAGAAAGGTCAGGGTATCTGGGTGTTGCGCTCATAGGGTGTGTTCCGAAATGGGAACAGTTTTTTTTTTTAAATATTGTATTTATTTATTTGACAGAGAATGACACACCAAGAGAGAGAACACAAGCAGGGGGAGTGAGAGAGGGAGAAGCAGGCTTCCCACAGAGTAGGGAGCCCAAAGGGGCTCGATCCCAGGACCCTGGGATCATGACCTCAGTAAATGACTGAGCCACCCAGGCGCCCCTAAAATCAGAACAGTTATCACCCTTGGTTGTCAGTCATGAATCAGACAGAACTGGGGGCTCTCCCCATCATTACCTCAAATCCCCTCAACAATAACAAGGGAGGGACTTTAATTCCCATTTTACAGGGGAAGAAATTGAGGCTGAAGCTACATAAATCCTCCAGAGATCCCAAGCTCAGTAACAAAACAACAACCAAACAAACAACAAAAGTGAATGAATGAATGAATGAATAAGTCAACCAGGGCAAAGGCTTGAACCTAAGCTGTTTTCTCACTTCAAATCCTTCACCTGAACTTGCCCTCCATGTTTCTCAAATCCCCACTAACGCCTAGGAGGGGAAACTCACAGAGCTGCAACACAAAAAAGAAGTAAATCAGCCTTCCTACCGATTCATCTCTATCAAGGTCCAAGTGAGGACAATGCAGCAAAAAGGGACAAAATCAAATGACAGAAAAGACCTCCCAACTGCCAAGTAGTTGGGTGACACTGTGACCAAAAAAAGGCACAGTTTTCTGGACCAAGGCCGGGAGGTCAACCAGAGTGGAGACAGGGGGCTGGCCTGCATGACCCTACAATGATACTTATAATGGGGCACATTATACCAGACCCTTTGCTAAGTGTTAAGCATTCACATTAGGTTCGATTTTCACAAGGTCCATTTGATGGAGTTTTACAGAGGAGGAAAATAAGGCTCAGGGAGATTGGGTCACACAGTTAATAAGCAGTTGCTGGGACTGAAAGACAGGTCACCCAACTCCAGAGCACTCTTGTCCCCACTAGGGTCAGGCTCTCATACCCACCTTTGGAGAGGTGATCTTAATGTAAACAATGATGGGGGCCAGTGAGGTCTTGGAGAGCTGGGCTGGGTGGTTGATGGTGTCAGCATCCAAAGCGACCAACTGAAGGGTCCGGGCCAGCTCGAAGATTCGCTCGATCTCGCTCTGAACCTCAGCTGCGGGGCGCAGAGTCACGGGGAAGGGGGAATGTAGGGGGGCCTCCCCAAGAGGCAACGGACAATCCAGCCCTTCTGGAGACGCACCCCCTCCACCCTCCCCTCCCACATCGCAGGGTGGGCTCACCCAGGCTAGAGCGTGTGTTGGAGCGCTCAATGATGATGTGTTTGCTGGGGTTGTTGAGGACCGAGCGCTTAGCCAGCGAAATGTCCGCTGTCACACGAGTGATGGAGATCCTGAGGGACGGAGCAAGGGGAGTAAGAGGTCAGGGTGGGCTCGAGTGCTCTGCCCACGCCCCCAGGCTCCAGGCCTTCCTCCTAGCCTTCAGTCCAAGGAAGCCCAGGATCATCATTCAAGCCCACCCTGCCCATCCCCAGTAGCAGAGGACCACAGTGGGAGTGGGGAGCCAGCTCCCAGGGTCTTACCTGCCATCAAATCGATGCTTCAAGAAGTCAAATAAAGCTTTCTGCATCATGTCTGTAACCTGAGGTTGGGGGTTGGGGTGGGGGAGGAAGTCAGGTGTTTAAAGCCACTCAGGAAGGGTAGACTACTAAGTACGTACACCCTCACATTCCATTTTCTTATTTAATTCCTGAGATAAATGGGCCCCTGGGGGAGGTGGGGGGTTCCTTCTGGGTCTGAGGAACTTCCAATGGGGTCTCTGATTCCAAGGGTTCTTCTAGGTGGATTCTCTGGGAAGACCCTTCCAGGGGTGTCTTGGGGGAGGCAGAAGACTGGACCCTTCTGGGTCTCCCTGTGGGTCAGACCCCTTTGGGGGCTTCTCTGAAGGTCTGTAGCCCTCTGGAGAGATACCCTGGGAATCTGGGCCCTTCCAGGAGATCTCCCTGGAGTTTGAACCTTTCTGTAGCATCTTTCTAGAGGTCTGGGGCCCTCTGGATCCACTCCCCTCTATGGGCTCCTACCTCGTAGCCCTTGAGCGACGGTCCCACCAGGACGATGGGTCTCATGGAAGGTACCACGTCATAGGGGGGCACATGCTCTGTCTGAGGTGGAAGCAGGGAGGGGGAACCCCACAGTGGAGATGGCATTAGCCCCTCTTCCGCAGCCTCCAGGCTCCCCCATGCATCCTCTCCTCCCCCTGCTCCCAGAGCCCAGATGTGGGGGATCAGGAGGGATGGCCAAGGAGAACCAGGGTGAGGGAAATGGGGGGGTGGGTGGGGAGGGCACGAGAATGGGTGTTAGAAGGTCCCACTAGCTCATCCCAGGGGGTGGAGAGGGGGACACAGAAAGCTGTGATACTCACCGACTTCTGCTTCTGTTTGGCTGGGTCCAGAGATTGCCAAGAGTGGGGAGCGGGGGAGAGAGGGGAGGGCACCCAGGCAGGGGCAGAGGGCAAGGAAGGAGCCAGGACAAGAGAGGGAGGGAGAGCAGGCAGACGAGGAGAGATAACAAGGCATGCGTGTTAGTGACAGACAGAGCCAGAGAGAGGGGACGGGACCCCGTGCCAAGGGGGAGCCAAAGATGGCCCAAGATCAGGGCTGGGAGAAGGACTGACAGTCAGTCCAGTGGACTTGGGAATATTCCGACATGCCCTTCCCCTTTCTGGGTCTTGGGAAAAGTTCTGGAAAGGGTGACAGCCCATAATTTGGTCCCCATCTCCTGCCTCTAGCGCAGTCCAACCTGCCCATTGTAAGCGTTCCTTAAACTGTCCCACTGTACAGCCAGTAGACCCCCATGTGCCCACCCTAGCCCCACGGAGTCCAAAAAAGATAAAGAGGGGTCACTTCCACTCTCCCCATCACACGCGGGGGTGGAGGGCAGATACAGAACATCCCAATTTCATTACCACCAGCCCCTGCTTCTCGTGGTGCTGGGGCAAGAGGGTACAGCCTTCCAAGGGAAGGGGTGCTTCAACTGCAGGAAACATCCCTTCCTGGGGGTGGGCCAGGGTGGATTGGTGCGTTAAGCTGGACGTGCCTATTCCTGGTGCCATGCCAGCCTTCCCTGCTCCTTGGTAGGAGGCCATGCTCCCCAAAGAATCGGGCCAGAGCTGCATCTGAATCTGTTCTAGCCCCTCCCACTGCCAAAGAGCTGGGCCCTGACCCCCTGCCCTCTTGCCAGAACCCAGCAAGAATTACCTTCTTGAAGAAGGGGATGCGTTTGCCATGGGGTGGCGGGGTGGTGACACTGCTAACACTAGTCTTGGCAGAGCCGCTCTGCTCCCCGAGCTCTGCCTCCTCGTCCTCTAGCTCTAGGGGGTCTAGTTCAAAGGCTAAGTTAGTCATCTCATTACCTGGACCGCAGTCAGGAGAGAGGAGGGAGGCGAGGTGGGGAGGAGTGGATGGACATGGAGACACAAGTACAGAAGGCAGGGATGGGATGGGGAAAAAAGAAAGAAGAAGAGGTGAATGGAAAAGAGCTAGAAGAAATGAATGGGGATGGGGCAGGGGAGTCAGGCAGAGAGATGGAGCTCCCAAAGAAAGGGGAAGGAGAGACATGAGAGAATGGGCTCCAACAGGCCCAGCATGAGGGGTGTCCTACTCTTCACAGGGGGCGGTGGGTGGGGGGGGTACTGCTGGGTGTGTTTGGAGGATTCAGGACTGGGGCGCCCCCTACTGCATGGAAAGAAGGGGACAGGCAGTGTGGAGACCACCCCACCCAGGAGCTCCCCGGCCCCACCCCCGCAGTTCTCCAAGGTGGCAGCAGCTCTTACCACTGGCAGGGGGCGTGGGGCGGCGGGTGCCAGTCACCACGTCTCCTAGGCTGGAACTGGAGTTGTCACCTGATTTGCTGTGTAGGCAGAGAGGCAAACGGAGCTGTGAGCGAAGGGGTGGGCGTGAGGGCGGGGGAAGCTTGTTCTCTCACAGGCTGCCTGCCCCCCACTCCCCTTGGAGATTCTCCAGCCCCACGGGTGACACCCACAGGTGGCTGGGCCCTCAGGGCAAGTGGTCAACCCTTGTCCCCGAGTCCCAGTTGGAGGGCCCCCTTGTGGTCCCCAGCTAGACACCTGGAGCTGAGGCGGTTCTGGCGCAGCTTCTGTTCCTGCAGGAGGCGCAGGCTGTCCAGCTTGACGGGGCTGGGGATGAAGCCAACCTCACAGCCCTCCTTCACCAGTCGTCCAATCCACCAGTCGTTATTATATTTCTGTGGACAGCCACAGCAGATGGGGTGGGAGAGAACAAGAGGGAGCTTGGAGGGGCAAGCCAGCAGCCACCCTAGGGGGAAACCACCCCGGGACCTGCCAAGCCTCTCCAGGGGGTGGCACCCCCCCTCACGCCACAAAGAGCCAGCCCCCAGGTCTCAGAACAACCCCAGGACCTGTATCCACTCAGGCCACAGATCACCCTACCCCCAGCAGGTCGTCATCCCACCATGGGTTCACCGTGCCCTGGAAAGGCAGGAAAAGGAGCAAATGCTGACACCCACATGTGCCTGCACTCTGCCACTCCCCTTACAGATCTCATCCCAAACCCTCTCGATAGCCAGCCGTGTGACCTCGGCATCGCCACCCCATTTTACCAATGAAAGTTAGAGGCTCAGAGAGGGGAAGAGATTTCTCTAAGGTCACACAGCAGATTCAGCCAAGTTCTGCTAGGCTCAGAAGTCTTTTTCCGCTAGAGCTCCGGCTGCCCCTCTCCTGGTACCCGCTACCCGCACCTCCCTCCCGCCCCCACCCTTCCAGACACCGAGTGCTCTCTCCACCTCTTTGATGTGCAGGAAGTCCTTGGGCTCGAAGGTGATGGCCACTCCCTGCACTGGCACCTCATCCCCAGGAGATGGGTTATAGCCGACATTTGTCCGCACAGCAAACGCCACCGGCTTGGTCTAGAGGTGCACAGGGAGAATGACAACAGGAGGGTTAAGCCACAATGTACTGGGATGGGGATGATGTGGAGATTTTCTGTGTTGATTGTTAGAAAGTATACTGAATGGTTTAAGTAGGTTTTTGTTTTGTTTGGGGTTTTTTTTTGAGATTTTATTTATTTATTTGACAGACAAAGATCACAAGTAGGCAGAGAGGCAGGCAGAGAGGAGGGAGGGGGAAGCAGGCTCCGTGCCAAGCAGAGAGCCCGATGTGGGGCTCGACCCCAGGACCCTGGGATCATAACCTGAGCTGAAGGCAGAGGCTTAACCCACTGAGCCACCCAGACACCCCTGGTTTAAGTAGTTTTCCTGTCTATATGTTAAATTTCACAGCTTAAAAAAAAAAATAGAATTTGGCCTTCTCAGAATGGAGGGAGCCACTGGGGATTGGACGTAGTAGTCTGGAATGACATCTGGAAAGAATATTAGCAATAATAATAATAATAACTGCAGCTACATTTATTGTGCCAGGGCCTGTGTTACATGTTTTACAAGCATTACCTCATTTATTCACCACAAAAACCTTAGGAAATTAACTGCTAGGAGCTCCTGGTGGGTTCAGTCAGTGGAGCACAAGACTCTTGATTACGGGGTTGTGAGTTTGAGCTCCATATTGGGTGAAGAGATTATTATAAAAAAACAAAAATTAAATTAAATCTTAAAAATTTTTTTAGAAAGTGAGGGTCACCTGGGTGGCTCAGTCATTTAAGCATCTGCCTTCGGCTCGGGTCCTGAGATTGAGCCCTGCACGCAGGAAACCTGCTTCTCCCTCCCCCACTCCCCCTGCTTGTGTTCCCTCTCTCACTGTGTCTCTCTCTGTCAAATAAATAAAATCTTTATAAATAAATAAATGTTAACTACTATTATTATCTTCATTTTAATGAATGAGGAGACCAAAGTTCAGAAAGGTTAAGCAGCTCGCTTGAGATCACGCAGCTAATGAGGATCAACCCAGGACACACTGGACTCCAGAAAGAAGTGGAGAGTCTCAAGTTCCTATTACGTCTGGCAACACTATTAAGCACCTATTATACTACACATGAAGGCAAGTAGTATAGCCCACATTTTACAGGGGTAAGACAGGGGCCCATCAAGGCCTTGGGGTATACCAGCTGAGAAGTGTCAGGGCCAAAACTTGACCCTGGGTCTGTTCAGCCCATCTCTAAGGCCTGGGGTGGGGGAAATAGCACCAGCACAGCCCCCTGACTCTGTATTTCTCACCTTGGCTTTCTCAAGCTGGGCTAATGCCTGGCGCTCTGCCTCCTTCCTTAGGGCTTCCCGGTCCTCCTCCAGAGACACGTCAGAGTCCGAGGGTCGGCTGGTGTAGGACTCTGCCGAGCCCTAAAAACAGATCAGGCTGACTCAGGGCCCACACTGCCTGCCGGCTCCTGGGCCTCGGAAGGCACAGAGGGGCCACCCCTCATGGATCCCTCAAGCCCCAGCCACCCCAGCGTGATGCCACAAGGGCTAGGAAAAGGTGGTATTTAGATGAGAGGAACAAGGGACTGAGATTGGCAGGCCCCTGGGAAAACTGTGGCCCCAGGAAAGGCGACAGCAGCAAGCAGGGGGTTAAAGCAGGTCCCAGGACAGCTGCTTGGGGCCCAGGGAGGGGTGGGAACCTGATAGGGGCATAGTGCAGGGGAGGAGTGCCAGGGGACGAGTCTCCACTCCCTGTTCCTCCTTCCCTCCCCTGTCCCCAAGACCACACGGGCTGAGACAGACTCAGGAGAAGCCCACTGAGTCCTTCCAGGGACAGTAGTCACCAGCACAGGCCTGAGCTCTCTGCACCATTGGCAGCGGGCAGCGTGCTCTGCAGGATGGGGCCACCAAAAATTTTGCTATCTTCTGCTCAAAGGTGAGAGGAGATAAAATCCTACCTCCCTAGCCAGAATCAGAGGAACCCCAATCCTCAGGCTCTTACAAGATCTAAAAAGAGAACCCAAGATTCATAGGGTAGTGCAGGCAAAAGAGGCAAGTGAAGAGCAGAACATTGGGCAGGCCTTGCTCTGATACTAGGGCTGCTGGCTGCCAGGGTCTCAGCAGGTCCACAAGTCTAGCTATGCCAGGAAGCTGGCCTTGACCATGTGGACCATCCCAGAGCACAAGGAATTCCCTCAGGGATGCAGGTGCATGGGTGAGACCCAAAGTGTCAATGAACATGCTTATTCACGGGCGTGCTTGGGTGTGCAACTTCAAGTGCATTTAGGAGGGTGTTCTCCAGTATGTGCTGGATATGCACAACTGAATGCAGACAGGTGCACCTAAGCACGGCCGGAGAGGCAGGGGGCACCCTAGGTGTGAATGTCCCTGACTGTGTGGGGCACATGAGGGCAGGAGCCAGGAGGTGTAAATCTACACAAATGGGGTGGTGCGGGGACAGGGGCAGGAGGGGATGCAGAGGAAGAGCTGGACTAACCCATGTCGGGGGTCCTTCCTGAGGCCATGAAAGGGTCACTTGGCCAGGAATGTCTAGGGAACCTGGGAAAGGGAGAAAACAAAGTCCCAACTTCCCCAGAGTGTCCTGTCATTAGCTAGGGACGCTGCCCACTCCTTTCCCAGCCAAATCACAAAAATGGGAGACTTGTGAAGGTGCAAGATTGGGGTGGGGGTGGGGTCAATAATAAGAGCCGGAAAAGACAAAAGTGAAGGAGGGTGAAAACCAGCTCATCTCCACTCTCCACCCATCCTGATGAGAGCACTAAGAATCAGGGAGACAGATGCCCAGAGAGCCGGAGAAACAGACCCAGAGACAGCATGGCAGACAGGCATTTACTGATCCTTACAGAGATGTGTGCGTGCACACGCGCATACACACACACACGCACGCGCACGCACACGTGCAGACACTCACGCGCACCCAGTAGACATATCAGAAATGGCAGGAGCAGGGTAACAGCGAGGAGGCAAGGAGACAGGCTAGAGTGAGGGTTCCCCTCATCAGCTATCCCTCTGGGCCTGCTCCCACCCACCCCGATTCCCACCCCATCCCTAGCTCACCACTACGAGGGTCCGGCTGGGCGCCTCCATCCCGGCGCCCTCAGTGCCTGGCCCTGCCGGCCTAGGGGGTGGCCCAAACTGCCCGTTCCCCCAGGGGGCTCAGGTTACAAGCAGAGTTGCTACATGTGCAAACTGCTAGGGTATATTTAGCTCAGAGATGTGGCAAGGCCTGCCCCCCCGCCCCAACTCCCTGCCACCTACTAGGGGTCAGAGCTAGGGAGCTGAGAGGAGGAAGGAATGAAGGCTGGGGGTCTGATGCCCTTGGGGGGGGGGGCAGGGGCAAACACTGAATGAAGGAACCAAGGGCTCTTTTCTGTCAAGAGGAGTTACACCGAGCATAGCGTCATTCCTCCTGGCTCTGGCCCTGGCCCAGTCCTGCAACAGGAGGGATGAGGAAAAGACTGAAGAAAGAACTTCCTGTCTGTGTGCTTAGAAGATGCTGGGATGAAGGGCTCCTTGTCTGACCCTCTCAAGTCAGGCCCGGGCTCACATGTGCCAAGTGTTGTGGAGACAGAAGAGTCATAAAGGGCCTCATTCCACAACCTGGAATCAGTCGGTGGGTGTGCCTGGCACCACCCTCTCTATCCAGCCCGAGGAGGTGGGGGACTGACCTCCCTACTGTCCTCTGCCCTCCTATGCCCTGCCCATTTTCCCCTTTTGGTGTACTCCCTTTGCTCATCTGATCCCAAGGCTCTCTCGCCTTTTTTGGGTACCAGGTTTTGTTGAGATGCTCTGTAGTCATAGCAACCACATGGTTCTCTGGCTGCCTCTCCCTGAGCCTGAGATGGTCTGGGGTCGAGAGTGAGAGAGGAGAATGACATCTTCCTGACTGAGAAAAGACCCCAGAAAGCTATCCAGCCTCCTGCAGCCAGGGGTGCTGGGCTAGAGTCCTCTCTAAAACCAACCCCCTTCTGCCCTGACCCCCTCCAACACACTTTCTCTTTGCATAGTCAAGAACAGTCAGCTGGACGGGCAGGAGGGCGCTTCCTCCTTGCCATACCTCACCAGGGCTCCAGGGACCCAAAGGACCTGGCTCCTTATCTCTTAGGCTCTGCCTCTACCCCACGCTGTCACAGGTTCTGGGGGAGGACATGGAAGCAGACAGCCGGCAGGGGGAGTGGGTGACAGCCCGAAGCAAGCTAGAAGGAGGCAGGCCAGGCTGTCCCTGAATGAGATGACGCAGGCAGGCAGCAGGGGCTGGTGCCTGGAGCTGGGGGAGGGGCAGGGCGGGGGCTGAGGGAGTGGGTGCAGGCTGACAGTGTGTGTAGGAGAGGTCACCGGGGGAAGGGTGATGGGGTGGTTCCGGCCAGGTGACAAATGACAGGGGGAGGGTGCCTGGAGAAAAGCCTCAGCCCCAGCTCACCAGTGCTGGTCTCCACCAAGCAGCCCACCTCCTTCCTCTCAGCCCGGCCTCCCCATTACCTGGCGGACAAAACTGTTGGACGTGGTATCCGAGGACGTGCTCCCATCCGACCTTTTGAACCGCCCTTTCCTCTTGCTGTATTTGCCCTGGGGAAGCCAGGAATGGACAAGAGTGGAATCAGAAAGGGCCGTTCCCAACCCTCATCCCATCAGTCCCTGAGCTACAGCCAAGCTGCCCTGATCTGAGCAGCCCCACCTCCCCCATCTTCTTCCAGAGATGGTACAGCCCAGGGGGAGGGAGGGCCCAGACCACAGCCTTGGGGTGGGGGGACAGTGGGAGAGAACCTTAGGAAGCACACCCAGAAACCCCCAAACCAAGCCAGAGAGACTGGGAACAGGGAGGCGCTGAGAAGCTGGAGACTCATTAGGCAGCAAAGCTAATTAAGATGCTGGGCAGGCTGCAAGAGTCCTCCAGGGAAGGGAGAGGCTGCCTGCAGTGTGAGGGGGGCAGAGAGAGCTGGGGAAAGTCCCCCGCCCTTTTCCCCTCCGCTGGAGCAGAGGGGGGCTGATTGTGCCTGTGGCCCCCAGAGTGACAAGGAATCGCCAACCTGGGCCCAGCTTGGCTTATCCTGAACCCGAATCTTGCCTTCATTTTTCCCCAGAGTGGGGAGGGGAGTGGCAGCTCTCAGTTCTTGGAGACCCAAAACCAGATTTCTGGGGAAGGGGGGCGCAAGAGATGGGGCATGGAACTGTATTTGGAAAGGAAACATCTAACCCCAACCCAGCCCAGAGTCATGGGGGCAGGTTTGACAACACAGGCCCCCTCCCCACCAACACCAGCTGGACTGTTTCTCTGGCCCCTCTTCATCATCACAGTGGTCACACCTCTCCCCAAGGGGGAGAGGACTCAAGCTTCTACTCTCTAACCCCTGGCAGCCACTGCCCATAGCCAGTTCCCACCAGGCTGCATCAATCTGAATGCTCCTTGGCCCTGCCCCAAGATAAGACTAGGACACAGCCCCCACAAGGCCCGGGGGATAGGCTAGCTCAGCCTCACTGGCTGGGCTTGGGCTTGGGCTTGGGTGTAGCAGACACTGCCTGACCTCTTGAGCAGCCACACATTCAGGTATTTCCAGGCCTCCTGTCAAGGGGGCTCGTCCTTGCCTTCCCTAACTCGCATACACACTTGGCCCCAGGCCAGTCCAGAGTGTGTTGGGGAGAGATGATGGGGGGTTCAGGCCCTCCAGACCCTTGCTCCCAGCCCCTATCCTAGAGTTTCTTTGCACAAGAAGCTAGATAAGACATAATCAGACTGAGGGCTCTGGTTCCTTGGGCCTGAGTACAAGAAGGAGCATGGGTAGATGGGAGAGAAAGGTACCTGGGAACCCTTCAAAATTCCTCCCTCCCAGCCCCTTCTCTCAAACCAAACACACACCCAACCTCTAGGACTGAGGATCCTTACAAACTTAAGAGAATCCTCCAGTGAGCCCCAGACTCTCTTTCACACCATCACCACCACCCCAGGATGGAAAAAGGGAGTGGCACCCAGAGAGACAAGGGACAGCTGAAAGGAAGGCCCCGGTCAGCTGCCTCCCAGGCTCCAAGGGGCCTAGGGTGGAGAAGAGAGGTATTTTTAGGTCTAACCTGACCCCCCCAACACATGACCATCAACCACATTTTCATGGTGGTTTCAGTTGCTCCAGGCTGGTCACAGCAAGAAAAGAGTTAACGGTATCCTACCCTTGGGATGTTGCCAGATTGGAGAATGGCCTTGTCCTAGAGAAATCCCTTGGCGCGACCACCCTAGACTCTGACCAGTCACCCCAGACCCTGCTGGTCACTCCGTGGGCCCGCACCACACCCAAGAACACCCCTTCCTGGGGATAACCCGAGGCACCCACAGAGTGTGACTGGGGGTGGGCCGCAGACACCCCCCCAACCCCCAGGTAACAGGGCTTTCTCCCCTCCAGGACAGTGAGTTGGCATCCATCCAACTTTCCAAACTTTGGAGGCGTTTTCTAAGGCTGGGGGGGGGGGGGGGGAGGGGGTGGAGAAGGAAAGATAACGTGGGTGTTGGGGGAGGGAAGGCGGTCCAACAGGAGGATGTAGCTGAGGTGCCAGGATGGGGGCCTAGCCCGGGGCCGGCCCCTTCCCCACCCTCGAAAGGCCCGTGTCTGCGGCTCCGAAGGCCTGCTGGCACCGCCCTGACCACCGCCTCGGCCATCTCCCAGTGCCACCCTCGCCCCACCCACCCCCGCCTGGCGCCCCCCGAACGTGCTCTGCGTCGCCCCCTTGCTTGAGCTCTCTCTCTAGGCTCCCTCAACCCCTGGATGCCCCGCCAGCACCCCCACTCTCCAGCCCTGGAGCCAGTACCAGAGCAGCAGGGACACTGACGCGAGGGAGCGGAGGCGAGGGTGACAGGCGGCCCGACCGTCCCCTCCCCGCTCCGCCAAACCGCAGCCCAACTCCAGGCCAAGCGCCCATCAATCATTAACCGGCAGGGACTGGGGGCACGCAGGCGCCCCTCGCCCCTACGCGCCGGGCACAGAACTCCTTCTTCCCCGCGTCCCTTGAGGCGACCCCACAAGGTCCGCGGGAGCGGCCCCTTGCCCTCGGGCCCGGCCACCACACCTCACCTGCGGGCTGGGGTCGAACACCTCCATGGGGATCTCCTGGGAGGGTGGGTAAGGGCTCCGGGACATGCTGGTCTTCTGGACCATGGAGAGGAGCCTCCCCTCCGGCCGCCGGTCCGGCCCAGCCGGGCGCCCTCAGCGCATGAAAGAGGCCGTCGGAACCGAGAGCCGCGTAGCGCAGCCGGTGCCCGCTTCAGCCACCTGGCCCGGCCTTCGGCTGCCCTCTTCCTGCCTCGCGTCCCTCCTCCCGCTCTCTCCTCTGCCGCCGCCTCCTCCGCCCCTGAAGCCTCAGCATCTCCCCCCGCCCCCTCTGCTCCCACCTGCCCCTCCCTCCCTCCTCCCGCCCTCCCTCTGCCCGCCCCGGCCCCGCCCCTCACAGCCCCTCCGCGGGCTCCGCACAGACAATAGGAGGGCGGCCGGAGGGAGGCACGCCCCTCCCGGCTCTGGAGGTGGGTCAGCGCCAGACTCCAACGGGCATGGGGTGAGAGCGGCCCACTCTGGGTCGTGGGGTCGGGTGGAAAGTGAGGCCTGGCCTTGGGGCAGGGACCGGGGACCGCGGTTTACCGGTGGATGCCGAGCGCCGCTGGAGGTGAAGTTTGGATTGGCACGCCGCCCCCCCACCCCTCGCCCCACGCTTCGGTCCCAAACCGCTCTCCCTTCGCGGGTCTGCCCATTCCACTCCAGTGTGGGCCGCCGGAACTTCTCTCGTTGATCCTGGGACCCGGCTTTAACTCCTTTCTCCCCAGTGTGGTCACAGGCTGCCTTGAACCAAACAGAAAGGCCCCTCTGCCTCCAAAAGGACGATGCCCTCCGGAGGTGGAGGCAGAGTCTGAGACCCAGGCTGAGGTTGGGGTGATGAGAGTGTCCAAAGGGAGTCCCAACACAGAGAGCAATAAGAAATCCCAGGGACCCAGGAGTCTTCTGGCTTTTTCCCTTATATCCCCCCAGACCCTTCCAGAAGGCAAGGTGCCCGTTTCTTGGAAGAGAGAGGAAAAAGGAGGGAGAAATGTGGAGCTGAGAGAGTGACTAAAACCAGATCTAGAGACTTTTGACCTAGGCCAAGCGCCCATCAATCATTAAAAACCTTTAGGTTTTTGCATTGGGTGTTTCAGAGCAGGAGAAAAGGAGTGAGGGACTCTGGCAAAAACTCTGGGATCAGGGCACCTGCCTGGCTCAGTCCCTTGAGCATGTGATTCCTGATCTCAGGGTGGTGAGTTAGAGCCCCACCTTGGACATAGAGATGAGTTAACAACAACAGCTCTGGTGTCCATTTGGTTCAGGCTTACTCGGTCATGTGGCCCTGGACAAGTAACACTTATATAAAATGGGGTTGCTGGTACCGTAGTGTCTTTGTCTCCTGGGATTATTAGAAGGATGAGGGAGAATGAAATCAAATGATCGACTGCTCCCGTGTTTGGAGATGCTGTAAGGTGCTGAACAGAAGTTTCTCATGGCAGGAGGAGTTATTACCTCTCTACCTCTTGCCCTGGTCCTCAAAGAGGGAAGATGAGAAGCAGAATGGACAAGCTTTGCCCAGGTTCAGTGAGCCTAATATAAAGCCTAGCCTGCTGCCTCCTAGTAGAGGAGAGGCTGTGGAATACACTGATTCCTCCTCATCCTGGGTTCTACAAGAGGATGGCCAGCTTAAATTGCTTCTCTGATCCCATTACTTTGAGGGAGAGTAAGAATGAAGTACATCAGCACTGTGCTATGAACAGATCCAGTCTTGAGCAGGGTTTCCATCTGTCCCTTGGGCACAAGAGAGCCTGGTGTGACAGAAAAGTCATGAATATTGAAGTCAGAAAGACCTGGATGTTCAGTTTCTACTACCTCAGGGCTCAGCTGTAAAATGAGGACGACACTATCCGTGTTGTTTTGAAGACATGGCATGAATTTTGCTTTGCTCCCCCTCCTCTCTTCCCTCAGCTCCATTTAGCAGCCATTAAAGTTCAGGTGATGGAGATGGGTGCTCAGCTGAAGCCAAACAAGGAGATAGAGCTGGATTCAGATCTAGGTTTCTTGAACCCCAGAATTTCTCTTTAGGTTTTTGCATTGGGTGTTTCAGAGCAGGAGAAAAGAACTGTGGATGGCTCTCTCTTCCCATTTATTTTCATCTTCACAACTATCCATTCAGTCAGCCAATGCACTATTTCTCAAATGCTTACTATAGGTAAAGTTCCATGCCTCCTGTGGTGCACATACAGCGAGAACCAAACAAGACTGGTTCCTGTCACCAAGGAGCTTGTCTTAACATCCTCTTTTGCAAGTTAATCCATGTGGTCTTCACAAAAGATGACAGGAATATTAGGATTAGGTACACTTTTCAAAGGAGTGGACTGCACCGCTACGAGATTAAGGACCACAGTGGCGCAAAAACATAAACTATGGCGAGCTATAAGTCGCCAGGGATTCCCAGTGTACGGGGAGAGTGACTAAAAGGTTGCTCTTGACTGATATCTCCCCTCGTTGTCTTCTCTTACTCAATTCACTAATACTTTTTCGCTAAGAAACATCACCCCAAAGAATCCACACAGCCCCCAAAGACTAGGCCACTCCAGCAAAACTAGTCCGAGCCTGCGCCATCCAGCCGTGACTTCCGGCTTCCACTACCCACGTGATCAGATCCCCTTGCCGCGCATGATCAGTAGGAAGTCGGACTATACCACTTTGTCCCACCGAAAGGCTCTATTTCTACATCTTTTGAGTTTAAAAACGATTCCCGAGATTAGTATTATATTGCTCGGTCTTCATAGAGAATAAGAGTAAGTTTAGCGTGGTAGGGGATGCCAGGATGGGCGGGGAATACGGGTGAGAGCGGAGCAGGGGATGGGCTCTCCCCTTCACAGATAATGGGAGGATCCCCGGCCGAGGGAGGTCTTTCCTTTCAGCGCTGCGGCCGCAGCCATGAGGTGAGGGCGAGTGGGCCTCTGATTTTGGTTGATCCGCGGTGCCAGCGGACGGCAGGACTTGCTTCCGTGGCTCCGGGTGGGAGAGATGAGGTGGAGGCAGCCCTGACGCGGCCAGTCCCGAAGCCTAGGGTGGGCCGGAGCGCCCTAGGCCCCGGGGGAGTGGGGCCGGGCATGGCGGGGCGGGGGGGGGGGGGGCGTCCCGAGAACGCTAGGCCGCGGGCAGAATGGGCCCCGCGCCCCATATGGTTCGCGAGCGACTTTTGCTCGGACAGTGGAAGGGCCGCGGCGGGGTCTAGGCTGTGGCCCCCTTACTCGCTGGGCGCCCCGGAACGGAGCCGAGCTCTGCTTCCATGTGACGTAGGGCCGGTCTCGCGTAGGCCTCGGGCCTCAGACTGCTTAGAGTGAGGCGATCCCTAGCACTTTAACGCCTTCCGCCCCGTGGACGGTTCCTAAGAAAACCAGGCTAGCGGAATGTAAGTTTGTTAAGAAAATTCTAAGGCTAGCTCAATGTAAGTTTGTTACTGAAAGAAGACGAGGAAAACGAGCCCACGAAGCAAAGGATTAGAGAGCAAATCAGACCCTCTGGCCTCGGATTCTTAGACCTCAGTCTCAGTGCCAGAAAGGGCGTAAGGCTACTTTTCGTCCAGTTTTATCCATTAGCCTCATTTTGTAGAGGAGAAAACTGAGGCGGAGAAGTTAGGCATAGCTTGGACTTTGTTCTCTTTCCAGGGCGGCCAGTTAGTTGTCCCTGCTAGGAAAGCACAGCACAAAAATCCTGCTATAGGAAAGCCTCTTAATATGGGGATGGAGGGCAGGATGTTGTCCTAAATCCCTGAGTGCTTACACGCATCCAGTTCCTGTGTTCTATTTTTCACATCATTAAAAGATTGGAAGGTATTGCTGGGAAGGGGCTTCCAGGGCTTGATAATGTTTTCTGTTTGTCACAGTATGCTCAGGCTTCAGAAGAGGCTTGCCTCCAGTGTCCTCCGCTGTGGCAAAAAGAAGGTCTGGTTGGACCCCAATGAGACCAATGAAATCGCCAATGCCAATTCCCGTGAGTTCTTCACCCTATTGCTTAGGAGATGAAAGATGTCACGATTTTATTGACTTAACTCTACAAAAGCTCATAGTTTGGAGTCTTCTAAAATGGAGGGTCCCAGAAATATGGTAGAGGTTCTCTATGTGCCATTTGCCAAAATGACAGGATGGAAGTTAATGAAACAACCCAGTTTTGTATTAATGATTATTGCTAACGTGGATATTGTTTTGTAACTACGTGAAGGATTTATGAGGAGATGGTACAGGGACTGGGAGTAGAGATGGCCAAGGAAATGCTGAAGGGTGGACTGGGAAGACCTGGGACCTCGGGCTTTAGTAAAGGCCTGTTGGCACACAGTTTTTCAGGGCAGTTAAACAGATGTTAGTAATGCAGATAGCGACATCTCTACATTACTTCCATGTAATGTTATACAGAAAAAGGTTCAGTCATTTTTGTTAAAGATAGTAAGACAGGCTTTATTCGGGACCATTCCCACATGTGTAGGGACTACTGCCCTGGAATTTTATGGCCTGGGCGGGGTGGGGGGGTGGCAGATGTTGCACTCCAGTCTAAGCGTAGCATGGACAAATGGACAAGTGGGAATTTATTGCCAAGGTGGATGGTATGAGGGATAGAAGATGACTAAGAGGGGGTGGGGCAGGGGTGGTGGGATTCTGGCTAGACCTAACAGGATTGTTGCTAAAGATGGGCTGGGATGGTCAGACATCACCTGGGGAATGTTGGTGGATGGGGAACCTAATCTTTTATCAAAGGTAGGGGCTTGTGCTTAAGCAGGGTTCTTACAACGACTAGAATTTTTTTTTTTTTAAGATTTTTTTTATTCATTTGACAGATCATAAGTAGGCAGAGCAGCAGGCAGAGGGTGGGGGAAGCAGGCTCCCTGATGGGCAGAGAGCCAGATGCAGGGCTAGATCCCAGAACTCTGAGGTCATGACCTGAGCCTAAGGCAGAGGCTCAACACAATGAGCCAGTCAGGTACTCCCAAAGATTAGAATTTAGAAGGACATGCACAGATGGGTCTAGTAGGTTGTTCACGAGCCTGATGAAAAGCTTGGTCAAGCAAAGAATGTTGGTCAGTATTAAGGAATTTCTTAGCTAGTTTTTTTTTTTTTTTTAAGATTTTATTTATTTATTTGACACACAGAGAGAGATCACAAGTAGGCAGAGCAGCAGGCAAGAGACAGAGGAGAAGCAGGCTCCCCACTGAGCAGAGAGCCCAATGTGGGGCTTGATCCCAGGATGCTGCGATCATGACCCGAGCCAAAGGCAGAGGCTTTAACCCACTGAGCCACCTAGGCACCCCTTCTTAGCTAGTTTTAATTTGTGACATTGTAACATGTGCTCAGAATATCCTAATCTTGTTTTAGACCAGTAGCTAATAGGTGAGACCGGATTTGAAGGACGAGGCCATACCTGTAAATTCTTGATCACATATCCTCAGATATATAAATTTGAGTGTGCTGTAAAACATGTAGAAAAATTAGAAGTTTTTTGTTTTTTAGCAAAAGAGAAATAAGCAGAAGTTCCAATATTTGTAGCATTTTTGAGACCACTGGGCCAGGGATGTGAGTGATGTTTCTGGCCTATCTTGTTCGGACTCTGGGTTATGACTGGCATTTGGGAGCTAGGCCCTACCCACTGACTATAGATACATTATTTTCCCAGGTCAGCAGATCCGAAAACTGATAAAAGATGGGCTGATCATCCGGAAGCCTGTGACTGTCCATTCCCGGGCTCGGTGCCGGAAGAACACTTTGGCCCGCCGGAAGGGCAGGCATATGGGCATTGGTAAGTGTGTCTTCCCTTTTCTCTGAGACTTAAATTAGAGTTGCCTAAGTCTAGACTGGGATATATCTAGGATCTCTTTCTTTCCATTTTGTCTTCTCATAAGGCCTCTTCTTATTCCAAGATATTACACGTATTTTCTCTGTGTACCAACTCAGAAAGTTGACCCTAGTGTTGGAGTTGAAGGTATTGGTAGAAAGAGGTCACATTTATTAAATACCTACACTATGCCAAGGATTCTACTGGGTACTTGAAAATGTGGTCCAGTAAGTCCTAAGACCACTTTCTAGGGTTAGGATGATTTAGGGAGATGAAGGTCACAGATTTAAAGCCTCTTCTAGCTTCCCATACTGCCATGCTGCACACCCTGTCCTGGGCACATTCTGCATGAAGTGGAGTAATTGCCTTGTTGGTGCTGCTTTAAAATGAACAAATGAAAGAAATGCTTAGGGTCATCATCTGTAAAATGAAAATATGCTACTGAAAATGAGATCAAGCACTTGGCACATGACAGCAAATTGTCAGGTGTTGAAGAAATTGGCAGCTGACCTTGTGACCAAGCAGCTGGCTCTTGTAACTGACTCAAGACCCAGTGGCGCTGCAGTGGGCTTAACTCCCCTTCCCTGCAGGTAAGAGGAAAGGTACTGCCAATGCTCGAATGCCAGAGAAGGTAACCTGGATGAGGAGGATGAGAATTCTGCGCCGGCTGCTCAGAAGATACCGTGAATCTAAGAAGATTGATCGCCACATGTAAGCACACCCTCTTCTTATGGCACGGAGACCCATTTGGTGCTTTGACAGCTTGTTCTCTGCACAGACTCACCAACTGTCTCATTGGCCTTGGGGAGGGAGCCATGTGTCTTAGGCCTTTCAAAGAAAGTTGTTCCATTCTGTCCTGTGTCTTCTCTTCATCTCTCCCTCCCCCCCAAATCCATGTACAATATCAGGATAGCCCAAGAATTGAACTTAACTTGCCAGGCAAGCTCTTTCTGGAAATTGCAGGAAGAGTCTTGGTTTGGGGGAAACCGTCCCCACAGAATAGAGGAGAGGAACCCTGCATCCTTAGGGACCTTATGTAGAGGGGCAGATGCCAGGCCAGCTTCTGCTCACATTGCTGTGCAGAGCCTCTGAACCTTTCTATCCTGCAGGTATCACAGCCTATACCTGAAAGTGAAGGGTAACGTGTTCAAAAACAAGCGGATTCTCATGGAACACATCCACAAACTGAAGGCAGACAAGGCTCGCAAGAAGCTTCTGGCGTAAGTTTATTCAGAAATTGGCCTCTGTCATGGGGGCAGGATCTTTGATCTCGATTATAAGGGTTGTTCTGAGACCTTTAAAATACACTGCTGCCTGATTCTGACTTGCACGCAGTCTGTCCAGGAAATAGCCGTTGAGTTAGAAATCCCTGCTCCTCTGCGGTACACCACCTACCCTCATTGCAGGGTGGGGACTGTGGCTTAGTTGAAGCAGGAGCGCATGGTGGACCCAAGTGACTCATTCCTCAAGCTGAATAGGCTCAGTGGGAGGGGCCTGGGCATGTGTTTCTGTCTTCCCAGCAGCTCTTTTATTCTCAAACTGACCCATCTTCCCTTTTCCGTCATCCAGTGACCAGGCCGAGGCCCGCAGATCAAAGACCAAGGAGGCTCGCAAGCGCCGTGAAGAGCGGCTCCAGGCCAAGAAGGAGGAAATCATCAAGACTCTGTCCAAGGAGGAAGAGACCAAGAAATAAAACTCCCTCTCTTTTGTCTGTACATAGTGGCCTCGGCAATAAGACAGATCAGTTATTCAATAAAACAAACTTTTATCTGCCTCTGCTTCCGAAGTTTCTGGCTGCTTGGTGGGTCTTCACTATTGGAAGGATTAAAACTGACTGCACACTGAGGATTGGGGCACAGGCCCTTTGTGGGATGCCTGTTCGTGTCCTCCTTGGCTCCTGGCCTCTGGTTGTGCTTGTGTGCATTTATGGGAGTGATGGCGTTTCTTACCTTGTTTTAGTTGGGTATAGGGCTGATCTGAAGGGAGGGAAAGAAGGACTTCTCAAGTCTCCAAAATCCTGTGCTTCAGAACTGCCCTTCTGGGTGCCGTAGGCATCTGGCTTTGGCTTGCGTCATGATCCCGCAGTCTCTCGGGATCAAGTCCTGCCTCAGGCTCCCTGCTCAGTGGGGAATCTGCCTCTACCTCTGACCCTTTCCCCTCTGGTTAGCTTGGGCTCTCTACCCCAAATAAAATCTTAAACAGAAACCCTGTTCTTCGCAGCAGAAAGTGGGTAACAGGTCAAAAGTGGTCCCAGGTGTTGGTTGGGAACCAACAGAAGTCTTGGTATCAGTTGTCACTTTATTTTATAAAGCATCGAGACACTGCATGTATTTCTCAGCTTTCCCCTGAGGTTGAGGGGCAGGGGGATTTCAACTACCACCAGCCCAGAAGCTGATGCCACCTGGACTCGACTGCCGACCCCTCCTGAAGCTGCTCAGATGGCCTTGAGCATCCCAATTTCTAGACCTTTTCTTTCCAGCCAAGAGGGATTTTACCCTGATGACCTTAGAAGAACATGCTTCTCCCTCTTCCTCTGTTCCTCTCCCTGGCTTGTCCTGTCTTGTGTCTCTCTCACTTGCTTTGCACTCTCTCAAATAAAATCTTAAAAAAAAAAAAAAAAAAAAAAACCCGCACCTGATCTTGGGGTTCTGAGTTTGAGCTCCAGGTTGGGTGTAGAGATTACTAAAAACTTTTAACGTTTCTTTGGTTTCTATCCATCACATAGGGCACAAAGGAAAAGGCTTTTATCAGCAGAAATTGGAATAAACACTTGTTGAAGCCATTGTGAGTTGCTTAATGAATTTGTATCCCCTTTTACAAACAGGAGTAAGTTTTATTTTGCCCACTTAGCTGGTAGTGATAACCGCCAATACATGTTTCAGTGAAGGATCTGCTCTGCGAGTCCTGGTCTGTGAGGCACTTGGCGTTGACATGGGTTCTCTAATCCCCAGAACATTGTAGAGTTATTTTCCATTTTGTAGATGTGGAAAGCAGTGAGGTGATGTGCTATTCACACAACCTGCATACTGGGGATGGGAAAATGGATTCAAGATGTTTAAAAAGTAAGATAGGACTTGGTAGGCACTGTGGGGGCCAAGGAAGAAGTGACTTGATCCCCAGGCCTCAAACTTTGGGGGACTGGGCAGGTGATGTTTTTGGTGGTCAGGGAGGAATCAAGTGATTTAGGGAGAATGGCTAGAAGAGCTTTGCATATATGGAGTGGGGTCGCAGTTTGAAGGACAGATGTTCAGATGGGAAGTGTCAGCCAGCCAGTTAAATACAGGGGTGTCAGAGGTCTAGCCTGGGGAGAAAAGTAGCAGAGAAGGGGCCCCCTTCTTTAGTCCTCAGCATAGCTAGGTGCATGCCTGTCCTAGTTTCCTCCCTGCCCCCCACCCCTCTCCTGACCCACTGGGGACTTGAGGGGATGTGCTGGGCAGATGTTCCCAACTGCACGTGCATGGGGAAGACAGGACTGATAGGTTCTTGGAGACACCAGACCCCCTCTCCTACCCCGCCTTTAGGGTCCTCATCCAGTCCAGACAGGGTGGGGCAGGTGGGTGGCCCAAGGCAAGGCAGCTCGGACTCAGAAAAATCCAGAGGATCTTCACCCTGCTCACATGCATCAGAATGGGATTTTTGGGTTCCCTGTTGCCACTGTAGCAGTCTGTGTTAACTATATCCTTTAGTTTGTGCTGTAATCCTTTGCAAGTCCACGTTGCGGGGAGGCTGCTGCCTAGAAGGGGAAGGACCTTCACCAAGTTTCCAGCTCGGATCATGGGATACCTTCTTCCCAAGCATGGCTGGACCACAAGAGGAAGGGCATGGTAGGCCACCCTCCTTCCACTCCCCATATCTCTCTTCCCCTCCCTTCCAGGCAGTGGAGGGATGACAGGAAGGAGAAGAAGGTTACCAAAGGGACCCTCCACTAGGCTTCCTGGGCTTGCAACTCGAAGCCAGTTTCCGCCCTTGACCAGGAGATGGCGCTGTTCTCCTGCAGGTTGCCGGAGGGGTAGGCTACCGGTTCATTTTAAGGGTTGTTTTGGAAGCTGTTTGGGTGGGAGAGAAGGGGTCTGGGTTTTAGGAGACTATCTCTTGGAAAACCTCGGGTTTAGTCACTTCTTTCTGGAGCTCACCGCAGACCTGGAGGTTGCTTCTTTTCACCATAGGCCTCCAAACCCTCCCCAGGGCAGGGTAGGAGGCGGCCTCAGCAGGCAGAGCCCCCGAGAGTAACCGCTGGATCTCGTCCAGGTCCTGGAGCCTAGGGTCGTTCCCATGGAAAGATAGGTCCATCCTCTCAAAGTCACAGGACTGGTCCCACCACATAGTTCTGCATATCATTTAAAGGGGCTCATGGCCCTCAGGGAAAGCCTCCCTGAGAAGTCTAATTCCATTTTGGGGGGAGGAAACTGAGGCCTGGAGAAGCCAAGGACTCCCCAGGATCTCAGCATGGCGTGGACACTAGCACCTACCATTGATCCTCCTGACGTGGGAGGGTGTGATTCAGAGTAGGCAGCCACACAGGGACGAGGCCCACAGCTGCTGCAGGGCCACGTGGGCAGGAGAAGGGAACTGGGGTCCTTGGACCCATTCCCGGTGCTCTCTCTGAGGCTGAGAGACAGAGACCCCCAGGCCAGCTCCCTGCCAGCCCAGGGAGGCCAGAAGCTAGACGTCCACCCTGCCTCCCTCGCACTCCTCAGCAGAGGTCCCCAGCCTGTCCCAAGCACTGGGGTGGCATGTGTTAAGGATGGGGGGCGGTGAAGAAGGCCGACAAGAGGGTGCCTGGGTGGCTCAGTGGGTTAAGCCGCTGCCTTTGGCTCGGGTCATGATCTCAGGGTCCTCGGATCGAGTCCCGCATAGGGCTCTCTGCTCAGCAGGAAGCCTGCTTCCTCTTCTCTCTCTCTGCCAGCCTCTCTGCCTACTTGTGATCTCTCTCTGTCAAACAAACAAACAAACAAATAAATAAATAAATAAAAGAATAAATAAATAAAAGAAGGCCGACAAGACCAAAGGGAATGGGACTAACAAGATGGGTGAGGTTGCACAGAGGGTCTCCCTCTGTCTGTGTCTCCCCACCCCCACCTCTGATATCCATCTCTCTGCTCTTTTAGGCCTCTTGTCTCTGGCTTCCAGACTCCCCCTCTTTTCCCATCTCCCCGAAGTCTATCCACAGACCATCTATGCCAGGTTAAAGCGCAGGCTGAGGTGGAGGGAGGGCTCGTGGGTCAGACAATAGAGCCAAACGGGGAGCAGGCACCAGCAGTTCCTGGACATCCTCTGCCAGAGGCCAGGGGTATCGCTGGCCCAGCCACACCCCAGAATGGCACAGAGGAGGGCAGAGGCTATCGTGGGGGCACCAGCTGTTCCCCGCCCCCAGGCAGTGAGCGTGCTGGTAGTGGTTCAGCCACCCGAAAAAGCTGCTGTACTCAGCAGTGCGGCAAATGGGCTGGGGAGGAGGCGGGGGTCCAGGCCAGCTGCCGGCTGGGGGCAGGCACAAGCGGAGTGTGCAGAAAGCTTGGCTGAAAGGCTTTCCCTCTCTCCAGTGGGGTGGGCTTTTGTTCCCCAGAGCCCCTGGCTCAGCGTCTCGGGGTGTCTCTGTTTCCATCTTGTTGTTCTTAGGCACCCAGGGACCCTGGTCAGGAAAGAGCTGAACTGGGAGGCAAGAGCCATGGTTTCTGAGACTGGCCTGCTCACCAATTTGCTGGTTGACCTTGGGCAAGTTACTGATCCACTCTGGGCCTCAGTGTCCTTCTGTATAAAAGAGGCAAGGCAGGGCTGGATAAGTTCTATGACCTTGAATATGCCCCCTAATAACTCTGTGCCTCAGTTTCTTCATTGTGAAAAGGGGAGAGAACCCCTTGCCTTGCTGGGTCATTGAGAGGATTACATAAAGTTCCCAGCATGGTTCTCCAGGCACAGCAGGTGCCTCTTTAGCCAGTTCTCCTCTCTTGAAGCCCCTGGACTGGGTGTGTGACCCCTTTTTTCATACCCATTACCAGGGGTCCTAGAAAGGAGTGGTCATCCTCCCTCTCGTGCTCACCCACCTAGCTCTAGGGCCTTCCCTGGCTAAAGGGGCCCCAGGAAAGCTCCGCGTCTGGCCCTACCTGGCCGCCCTCGCTTTGGGGGGGGGGGGGGCAAGAAGGCAGAAGCGCTGGGTGCCGACCAGGAGGGGCAGCACAAGCTCCCGCATTCTGGTGGCACTGGCGTGGCCCTGGCCCCCCCGCAGCCCGCCTCTTTCTCCCTCTGCGCTCCCCTCTGCCTATAAATAGCACAGGACGTGCCTGCCTTGGCTATGACGCGGCCAGGCAGGCGGAGGGGAGGGAGGCAGCTCTGCGGCGGAGCAGGTGGGCGGCGGGCACTGGTGCGGGAGGGGCGCTGCCGCCAGCCCCCCGCGTGCCAGGCTCTCCATGACGGGCGGGACTGAGTCATCTCAGGGGGGCCCCACTGTCGGAGACTGTCCGCGCCGCCGGCCTTTCTGCCTTGGGTTTGCGGGAGCTGCGGGGGCGAGGCTGATCTTGGGGAAGGGGATGTCTCGGGGGCCACCAACGGCTGCGCGGAAATGGTGCTGAGGCTCATGGCTGGGCGCCCGTCCCCTGCGGACGCAGGTGTGCATCGAGCCAGAAAGTGACCGCAGCTGCACCCTCTCCCCTTCCAGCATCCCAGAACATCCCACCCCACCCCACCCCACCCCTGCCCTGCTTTTCTCTCGAACTCCTCCCCAGATCCCCCATCTCCCGCTGCTGCCCAGAGAAGGGATTAGGGAAGCATGGGGACCCCTGCCACGTCTGGATCTATCCCAGCTCCCCTCTTCTCAGAGATCCACAAATTCTTCCCCTCCAGGCTTGTCTCCTTTTGGCACCTCCAGCCCCCGCCCCACTCCTTGCACCTTTCCTTCCTCTCTCCCAAGCAGACACGCGGAGCAGACAGATTGGGACAAGAAACATTTATTTAAAGGGTCTAGGGGCTCAGCAACGCCCCCGTAGACCCATCATGCAGCCTCGTGTACCGTGGGCATGGGGCCCGCCCCTAGGATATTGCTGGGGGGACCCCGTGGCAGCAAACAGGGCAGTGTGGCTTGAGCCCCCCATGGACGGGGAGAAATGGGGCAGGGGCCAGTGGTAGGAGGATGTGTCCCTCCTACTGTGTGGGAGGGTGTGACTGTGCCCAGGATGGGGGCTGGCATTGGCTGGCACGATCAAGGGCACGAGAGGAGGCTCTGAGCTTAGGGGGAGAGGGAGGTTGGCACCATAGAAAAGCAACCCGCCAGGGAGGGGTCCTCTTCATGTGTGTGCCTACCCCACACTCATGGTGCCCACCCCCTTCCTTTCCTGGTGGCCAAACAGAATGATGGGTCTTGACAATCTCCCAGGACTCGGTGTCCAGGAGAAGGGCACAGCTACAACCAGAAGAGGGACTCTTGCACAGAAAGAGGGGTACCAGTGTTTCCGGCAAGGCCCAGAGGAAGGGGGTGAGGAAGGGCCATGTGGAGGTTGGCCCTGAGGGTGGGGCTCCCAGGGCTGGGCCCTGTGAGACCTGGGGCAGAAACTAAGCACAGCTTCCCTGGCTGGTCAGTCCTGCTAGCTGAGACTTCCAGATTCCTGACAGTCAAATGAGGGTTCTGACCAAGCATGGGCTGGTTTTTTGTTGTTGTTGTTCTCAGTTAGGTTTCTGTGGGCAGGATGCTACTGAGTGTCCTTCCCCAGTGGGCAAGGGCACCACGAGGCCGCTCTGTGCTGACTGACTGTTCTCTTTGAGGAGACGGTCTCTGATTTACCGTGCTTTCCCCAGAACTCGGCCCTCTCCTCCTCTGTCTGCCCGGGGTTTCAAGTAAGGGGAGAGATTCCCGCAGAACTTTCCTGAGAACTGATGGAGGGACAGAGGTGGTGAAACCAGGAGTTGGACTCGGGATCCTCCCACAGCTCTGAACCGCCACCTGACCCTGGGCAGAGGGCAGAAACCTGGGGGACTTGGGAAGGCACCTTCCCAAGGCCCCACTTCCTTCCAAAGGGGGCAGCCTCAAGGTCACGCACGTAGACCCAAGCAGGAGCTCTGCGGGGCGAGGGGGACAGTGTTGGGCATGCAGAGGTGGTGTGGGTGTGGGAAGGCTCTCTGGACAAAGCAGCGGGAAAGTTCCCCAGGAACGCCCCCCTCCCCAGGGCTGCATTCAGCGTGGCAACTGGATGTCCGGGCATGGGCTGGACCTACCTGGAGTTTCCCCATTCCCTCCCACTTTCTCCTCCTTCCTCATCCCCAAGTCCCAGAGGAGCAACTCCCTCAGGGCAACTTGGGACCCAAGAAATAAAACCTTCCTCAGTGCAGAAGGTTCCCAAGTCCCGGGGAGTGGCCCCTAGGAAAGAGGCAGAGGGCAGATGCCTTTTCCCCTCTGGGGCCAGAAGCAAGGGCCAGGCATGGGCAGGGTGGCATCTGGGTTCTCTTGGCTTCTCTCAGATCTCGGTCAGGGCGTCGGCTGGCACCAAGCCCCGCTTCTTGCCGCTGCTGACGCGGATGAAGCCGTCAGCATCCTTGCTCCTGCCCACGCCCACACAGATCTGAGTGGGAGAGACAAGGAGCCGAGTCCTGGCTCTGCCTGCAGCCCTGGCCCTGAGTCTTGCTGATGGCTCCCAGGGGGCCACCCCAGGGACTGATGGGACCAGGATCAGATGTGGTTGGAGACATCAGCTGGGGTGACGGGAGCAGATCCCATGAGGGTACTGAGCTTGACAGACAGCGAGATCAGGACATCAGCAGATGCTGAGCAGCACTTTGGGGCTGACCTGTGAGATCAGCTGGTCTAACGCCCCAGCTGAACTCCCATTTCGCAGGGGAGGTAAGGGGAGGGGAAAAGGCTTGCCGGAGCTTATACAACAAGCCAGAGGCGTAGCCAGCATTCAAACCCAAGCCTCCAGACTCCTCACCCAGTGCTCTTCCCCTCCCCCAAGCTGTCTCGAACCCAGTTCAGCCCCCTGCCTGTGTTGGCCACCAGCCCCAGTCCCCAGCAGGAGATGACAGGAGGGCCCTGCAGTCCCGCCTTCCTAACCCTCCTTCCTTCCCACTGCCAGGCTGGGGGTGTCCTTCTCCAGGGCGTTCATGCCCCACCTGGCGCCCCTTTCCTGCCCACCTCTCCGGCTGCTGCGGGGCCCAGGAACTCACCTGGTTCTCCTTGAGGCTCATGTACCCCTGTTCCTTGTTCCCAGAGAAGGGTTGGCAGCAGCGCCAAACGTTCTCGCCTGGCCTGACTCGCTGCACAAAATTGGCTGGGAAGAAGCCAACCCGGTCGCCAATCTTGCCCTGGGGATGAGGCTGGCAATGAGCTCCCATGCCCACCCCCCAACATCGCTTCCTCTAGACTCGCTGCCCGTTCAGAGCCACTGCCATCAAACTCCAGATCCTGGGCTTCCTGTATCCGAACCCCCAGAGGGTGGCTTCTGCACCGGGAAGGGCATGAGGTGAGTAGAGGGACAAGGCTGAGGCAGGGAGGGTCAAAGTGAGAGCAAGTCCCAAGTGCTGGTCCTAGGCTTGGTGAGGGCCAGTGGCTGGAGGAGGGGAGGACTTTGGGCCTGGAGAGAAGAAGGTGAGGCAATACCCATTGAAGGTGGGGAAAGGTGGGGTGCCTACCAGGGTCCCTCTGCTCCCCACCCTGCCAAGTCACCTTCCACCAGTCCTCGTTAGAGTCATCCACCAGCATGATCCGGTCCCCAGGCCTGGGAGGACAGAGCTGGGGTTGCAAATGGGCAGGAGGGACCTGCCCTTTCCACATCTTAATGATCTGGGGCCCCCAGATCCCCAGCATGCCCCCACCCTGCAGCTGGGGGAGCATTCTTGACGCCCTCAGAGGACCCTGTGACCACAGGGACAGCAGACACTGTAGGGCAGAGCCCAGGCCGGGGGCAGGAGAGAGGACATCAGCACCAATCTCTTTTGGACTCTGGGCAGTCCAGCTCCTCTCTGGGCTCAGCTGTCTCATGCATGCCGGGAGAAGGTTCCTGAAGATCCCCCTCACACTCGTATTCCAAGGTCCGGGAGCGGGGCCCTGAACTGGAGCTGGGTGGCTGCCTGGTGGGGCCGGACCACAAAGAGGACTTACTGCAGAGCCAGGTCGTTGTTCTCTTGGGGCAGAAACTTGTAGAGCGCGACATAGGAGTACATGGGTCCCACGTCCTTCCGCAGAAGGGGTTTGGGGGGCTGTGGAAAAGCTCTGGGTCAGTGATGGCAAGAGGACCCTCTCCTCATTCCACCCACTGTTCACTGGCCCTGACCTGCCTACCCTTGGTGGGGAGGGGGGGGGGTTGCTAGGGATTGGGACACAGTGCCCCTGGGTCCATGACGGGGAGAGGTCAAGTGCTCCTATCTTCCGGGTTCATCTCTGGGGGACCAGGCCAAGGACGGAGCAAGGGAATACTCTCTGTGCCTTGCTGCACCTTGCTGCGCCCTGGAACGGCCCAGTCTTGGGGAGCTGGCACGGGAGTGGGGACAGCAGCATTGGCTCCATGGTGGGAGGGGGGCTACCCCCCTTTCCTGCATACTCACCCTGGCATTGCCCATCCCCGTAGACTGAGGATAAGTGATGGAGCAGTGACACCCCCACTCACCATGCTTGCACCCACCTATGAATCAATGACAAGAAGAAGTAACATTCCCTTGCCATCTGGCCTCCCAGGGCTCAGTGCCCGCATAACCTCACCTGTTGTCCGGGGCTTTTCTCCTCCGGTCCTGACCCTTCACTCTCAGCTGGGGCTGTGAATACTAGAGATGCCAGGGCAGGGCAGGGGCATGAGGCTGCAGGGAGTGGCCCGCCCTGGGCTCCATTCCCTGCCCCTAATCCCCACCTCCTGGTCCTCTGGTCCCACCTCCACTCACCACTCTCTCCAGGGGCCTCCTCTGAGCTGCGAATGCTGCCTTCCCCATCTTCATTCAGCTCATCCCGCTCACTCTGGGGACACACGGGGGAAGGGCTCAGCCCCTGGACCCTCACCCTCAGAGACCCCTGCCTCCCAGGCTCCCCTTGGGTGCCCGACATACCAGGCTCCGCGTGGGGGACTCAGAAGTACTGCTGAAGCTGGAGCGGTTCATCAGAGCCAACGAGGTGCCATAGCGCAGGGTCTCATAGACGGGGTCTACCTTGCCGCTGGCCCCTGCCAATGAGCCACTCTCAAGGCCTGGCACCCGGCAGCCAACCTTGCTCTGCCCCGAAGTCCTGTGTCACTTTCACTCCCTTACAGCCGAGACATCCTTTCTCTTTAACTCCCTGCCTCATCCTACCACAGGACCCTCTCTGCCCACACCAGTCTTCTCCAGTTCCTCTTGGAATGCCTCCCCATCCTTCGTATCTCCGGACACCTTCCCTCTCTCCCTGCGGAGGAGGACAGTGCCTGCCTGACTCTCTAGTCTCTACCCTTCTCAGTTCAGGCATTCATGAGAATGGTGATTGATTGCCGATTTGTGTGATTAGCTCTTTCATGTCTCGCTGCCTCACTAGACCACGAACTCCACCTTCTTCAGTGCTGTGTCCCCATGTCTAGCATGATGCCTGGCACTTAGGAAGTGTCCCGTAAGATGTCTGTTGAAGGATGAATGAATGAAGGAATGAATGGGTACCCCCTCATTGAGGACAAGGGCATTCAGAGCAGGGAAGTGCCAAGGACCGGCAGTGCCACCTGACTCAGGTGCCCATCTAGAGGAATGTGTGGGTTTCTCATCACACCCCTGGGATGTGGGATCAGAGGCCATGGGGGAAACACTCACCAGTGGGTGGGGACTCTCTGCTTGTGACACAGGCGGGGGGTGGCTCATGCACCAGGAGCGGGGAGCTGAAGTTGCGACGGAAGGAGGAGGACTGTGGCAAGAGGGAGCAGAGAGAGGGCATAAGGGTATAGCTTGTCCTTCCCCGAGCCCCAGGACCACCCCATGGGAGGAACCGGCCTGGAGGGGGGCACTCATTCCCCTCACAGGCCAGTCTTTGGGGGGAGCACCCACAGCCAGCCATGGTCCCCACTCACCGCCTTGCCTGGGCATTGCTGGCGGGAGATCTCCTCAGAGCACCAGAGGTGGACACTCACTTTGCACGTCTTACATCGCAAACCCTGCTTGGAGTTTCCTGGGAAGAATTTGGGTTCAACAAGAACAATTAGGCCAAGGAGGGTACATCCAGGGGCAAGAAGCAGAGCGGGCAGGTGGGGCACTGGACATAGGAAGGGGCCGGGCAGCCTTGTGTCAGCCTGGGGACCGCGCGCCTACCCCTCATACACTCGCAGCATCAACTGATGCCCAAGTTTTTAGTAAACGCTGCGACCCTGGGCACCTGCCCACCCCCAAGGTTGCCCGTTGGTCCACCCAGGGTGAGGGGTGCAGTGAGAACGGAGGCCCTAAGTAGCAAGAGCCCAACATTGGCCTGGGTATACTCTCCACCGCCCCCTCCCCCGACCCCTTTCCTTGACACTGCAGGCACGTACCCACAATGAGCTGGTGGCATAGCTCACAGGGGCTAGCTCTCTTGAAGACATGTTCCTGGAAGCTGTGCAGTCTTACTGGTTTGAGTGGTGCCAGGGGCCGTGGGATGGGGCAGGGGGAGGGGGCCGGCGTCGGGACATCCCCGTCTGTAGATGCTGGTGGTGGGGAGGGAGGGGGCAGTGGGGTTGGGGGCGTCAGCAGCACCTCAGTGGGGCACTTGAGCTCAGAGCCCGAGCGAAGGAAGAAGTTCTCCACACTCTTACTTCGGAGGATGGTCTTGAGGGAAAGCGAGCGCTTGAACCTCTGCAGCTGAGAGAGGAAGTGGGGCTGTAAGCAAAAGCCAGAGGGGACTGGCTCCCAGCCAGGATAGCTCCTTGGTCAGCCACAGCCTCACAGCCTCTAAGTACTAAGACAGAGGTTGCCCTGTTCCAGAAGGTGGTCCCAATCCCGGAAGCTGACAGGAACCAGGTAGGGAGCGTCCGTGAGCAAAGAAGGTCTGGCTGGGCAGGCACGGTTGGGAGTGTTGAGCACTGTGACAGGCTGGCCAGCCAGAGAGCAGCTGCTGGGGTCCCCTGGACAACCGGGGCTAGTCCACACGGCCAGCCCAGTGGGGCCAGGCTTTCCAATTTTTCAAAAGAAATCTAGACTTTTCTGTGAATTTAGATAGAAACAAAATCGAGGTTGTACTGCATTTTTTTTTCATTGCAGAAATGGTAGTGTACTATGTTTCCTACGCCTTGCTTTTTTCACTTAACAGTAAATCTTGGAAATCATTCCATACCAACGCATAAAGAGTTTCATCATTCTTGTTTTTTTTTTTTTTTTTTTTTTTTTAAGATTTTATTTATTTATTTGACAGAGAGAGATCACAAGTAGGCAGAGAGGCAGGCAGAGAGAGAGGAGGAAGCAGGCCCCCTGCTGAGCAGAGAGCCCGATGTGGGACTCGATCCCAGGACCCTGAGATCATGACCTGAGCCGAAGGCAGCGGCTTAACCCACTGAGCCACCCAGGCGCCTCATCATTCTTGTTTATGGCTACACAGGATTTCCTCGTATGGGTGTACTATTTACTCAAGTTAAACAAAATAATACTTTGGGGGCCAAACAGACACACCAGGTCCCCAGTTTTCCACTGGTGTTGTCCACCAGGCTGGGAGTTGGGGAGGGGTCATCCTGGACCCTCATCCTCAGGGGCTGATTCTTCCTCCAAAATCGCTCTCCAGCCCATCCCCTATAATCACCTCATTGTCTCCACAGCCCTGCCCCAGTTCAGGGTCACAGTCCCCACCTCCACCCTGCCCATCTCCCCCTGCTCTCCCTACAGCTGCCAAAGAGGTGATCCTTGACTTGGTTAACCACTTTCCATGGCTCCTTAGGACATAGTCAAGGCCCTCGGCCCCGTCAGGGGACTCTGCGGCTCGGCCAAGCCTTCCCTTCCCACCCATGCCTTCCACCTGCAGCCCAGACACAGGGATTCTCAAACCCGTCCGTGTTTATTCCTCTGCACTTTTTTGATGCATTTGTCCTCTTCTCTGCCTTATCCAGTGAATATCCTCTTTATACCTCAGGGTTTCCAGTGACTTTTCCTCCTCTGGGAAGCAGTCTCTTCTTCTGCAGGAATTCCGTTGAGTATAACCGCTCCCTCCTCTGGGCCCCACTGCACCTAGTACCGACTTCCATTACAGACCCAATCTGGTTTACGTTGTCAGTTACTTCTTACTACCTCAGGACACTGGAGCCCCTCGAGGCCAGGGACAGTTGAATGAAACCCCCACCCAGAGCCCCAAGACATAGTAGCTGCTTGGTCAATGTTTGTTGATCAAATGATAGGCGAGTGCCTGGAATCCTAAATGGAACCCATGTTCTGGAATGCTGGGTTCATTCTGCAGCCAGCCCAGAGTTCCTTCCATTGCTCACCCCAACATATCCTTCTCACAGTCTGCCCAGAGTGAGGTCTGGAAACATCCCTACCCAGATCCTGGAACCTCTTCCCCTCTGGGGAGAGCCCCCTCACTCCTGCCCACTCCTTCCCAGCGGTGATCGGTAAAGGGGGCGGGAGGCCTGGCTTCAGGCCTGGAGAATTGGTCAGGGTTCCCAGCTGGCACTTCCAAGCAGCCTGCGTGACCCCAGGGAGGCTGGCAGGTGGCAAAACATAGGAAGAAGCAGGAGGGAGAGGGCGATGTTTGGGCACGAGGCAGGCCCCGCTGTGCCAGCTGGGAGCCTTGGGGTGTCTGGCACGCTGAGTTGCCCAGCTTCTTGCCTTCCAAACTCAGCTTCCTGTGTAGCACTGTAGGCTTCTTTGTGCATCTATGAGAAGGAGGGCCCCAGGCCCTAGATCCCTGGGTGTTAGGGCAGAGGTGGAGGCCTGGAGGGACAATTAATTAGAACACAAAGGTATTCTATGAGCCCACAGGACTCTGGGGGCTCTCAGAGGCCCAGAGTGTAGGGGGAGGAAGACCACCTACCGTTCTGCCCAGGGGCCAGAGCACAGACACGAGAGGGCTTTGGGATGCTGTGAGGGGCAGGGGCACAAAACTACTCCTGTGGTCTCAAGGCAAGTCACTTCACTTCCACTTTCTCAGCCTCAGTTTCCCCACATCCAAGAGGAAAGAGGCAGGACTAGATGCTCTCTAAGCAATGCAAGGCTCTGGGTCCAAAAAGTAAAAACAGAAAGCTATAATGAGGGGCTGTCCTTGTCAAAATACTGGGGTTGAGCTAGCACTCCTCCTGCAGGACCTCATGAAGACTGGCCCTTCCTGCCGACACAGTGACAATGACGGTCCCACTTTGCAGATGAACTCACAGGTGCCTAGGAGTGAAATCACCCACGTGCAGTGAGTCTTCGGCTGCTAAGTGGCAGAGCCAGGACTTGAACAGTGGCTTTGGCTGTTGAGCCAAAAGGACCAGAAGAGTCCTGCTGCTCTGGGCTCTGCCTTGGCCCTCACTCACTCCTGACCCTCAGCGATGCCATGGTCTTGCCTGCCAGGTCAACCAGGAAATGTAAGGTTGAAAGGAATGTGCAAGATCGGCCACCTAGAGTAGTCCCCCGCCCATAAAATCGGCCCACAATGCCTTCACCACGTCCCCTGTGAACAGTTGTCTGACTGCGGGTCACCTCCTATGGCAGGAAGCACACCGTCTCCTGGGACAATCATTCCATCTTTGGGCAGCTGCAGTCGCAGCAAAGTGCTTCCCTATATAGAGCTGAAACCTGCCTCCCTGAGATCTTTTTGCCTATCGGCTCTGTTCTTCCCTTGGCTCCAGGAAGGGCCACTCCCTCTTATATGTACATCAGTCCTTCAAATATTTGAAGACATCAGTCCTATCCCTCCCGCCCAAGGCTGTTATTTCCATAGTAATCCCCACAGGATGAGATGTGTAGCCTCCTTACTCTCCAGCCTCTGCCCTTTCCTGGTCTTCCCCTGGCCTGTGCCAAGAGCCACCTCTGCAGGGTACAGAGGTCTTTGGAACAGAATGTTCCCCAGCACTGGGGCAGCCCCAATTCTGCCCCCAACTTCCTGGTTCTGCTGGAGGCCCCAGATCCCAGGAGGGGAGAGAAGCCGGAAGGAATAATGTATCACCTGGAATGGCTGGCAGATGTCAAGTGTATGGCTGGACAGCAGGATGGGCGCACATCTGCCAAATGGCTTGATGCCTGTCCCCCCAAGAGACATCTGGCTTGGCTACTCAAACCTCATTTTGGCTCAGCCTGGTCAGGTATTCCCACTCTTGCAACTACTAGGTCCCAGAGAGGACTAACTCCCTATTTCCCTATCTCCCATCAGCTCTCTGTTTGATGCCCCCCAGTATCCCAGGACCCATTCCCTCGGAGAAGCTGCCATGTACCCTGGCAAGCTGACCCACCAGGATCCTTATTCTCTCTGGATGTCCCAGGAGATTATCTGGCTTGGAGACTGGACCTCCAGGCCCATTCTCCTGAATCCCTTCCCGGAGGCGGGGCCCGGCCTGCCTGCCTCCTCCCCACCTCCCCACAGACTGGATGGTCCCTTCATTTCCTCAGCTCCCCGCAGCATCTCCTCACTTCCCTCCAGCTCCTGAAAGGGCACTAGGCAGCTGGCGGTGGGTGGTGGCGGGCGTGGCACAAGCTGACTCAGATGGCAAGCTGGCATGGCAGGGTCTTCCCAAGGATGGCACCAAAGGGGGTGATGGTACCGCCGTGTGGTAGGATGGCATGGGGACCCAGCGATGGCAAGGATGGTAGCAGGAGGGTCACTGAGTAGCTCAGGTGCAGGGATGTGATCCAACCTTAGTATGAGCAGGAGGCTGGACTTGGGCTGGCAAGGAATGCCCAGGGGACCCCAGCACTGATGAATGATTCTGGAATGTTGGCTTCACTGCCTAATGGACACCAGCTGCCTCTTTGTACCTGCCTCAAACTCTCCCTTCCCCCTTCCCCAAGTTCTATAGTCTGAGGACCAAGCTTCTTTGGGACAGGTTGAGATGCTGGGAGCTAAAGGGGCTGGTAGGGCCATGAATTCTCCCCCTGCCCATGTCTGCCTTCCTGAACACCTCCATCCAGATCCCCAGCCCAGCCTCTGGGCGATTACAGTCCTTCGTAAGGGTGAGATTTAGGGAAAGGGGGTAAAGGGGCAGGGCGATGTATGCAATCCCCCTCCTCTTGCTCTTGGGATGTCCCTGGATCAGCCTCAGAGGTGAGAGCATTAGAGTCCTTGCACTGGGCGAGGGAGATGCAGACCTGCCATGCCCTGCCCTCCCCCTCCTGCCCTCTCCCTGCCCACACAGCTGAGCTTGCAGCCTCTGGGTTTGCTGAGACAGCACTGCCTCAACTCCTGCCTGCTTTCGGAGAGGTCTTAAGAAGGGGAGCAGGCAGCCCTGCCTCCTGTGGGAAGCAAGGCAGGGCCTGGAAGACCCCCATGCCCTTGGAAAGCAAAGGGAATGTATCCATAGGGGGCTACTACAAGGCAACTGGGAAGGCCGGGGATATTGGCACTCAGGATGGGGCTCAGCTCCTGGGACCCTCTGCTTTAAAAAAAAATAGCCATCACAAATATTCCAAGCAAGATCCTCCCCCTCCCACCCCAAGACCTGACTCCTTTCCTAGTAGAGACTTGGATCTCTGAGGTGGAGTTAACTCTGTGGTCTGAGAGACCAGAGTCTCATTCTCAGAAGGGGGCAGAAGAAGGTCAAGTTCTGATCTATATAGACTGACATGGAGATGGAGTGGGTCTCACTGGTTTAGAGAGGAGGAGCTTCCTGGGGAGCCTCAGCCAAGTGCCACCCTGCCCCTACTCATCTACCCCTGGTCACTCTCTAGATGACCTTGACCTTGAATTAACCTCATATCCTGAGAGGTGGCCTGGACCGAATTAAGAGCAAGATGGGCATTGGAAAGAGCTATAGATGAGCTCCACACCTGAAAGGAGCCAAAGATCCCACCCGTTTTCTGGTTTGTTTGTTTGTTTGTTTGTTTGTTTGTTTTTGGTCTTCAGTGCCCCCTCCTCGACTGGATAAACAGGAGCAGGTGGGAACAAAACACCAGGGTGGAAGGGAGAAGGAAGGAAGCCTTGGACTGAAGTCTGGGGAGGAGACAGAGAGCACTCTTGACACAAGCCTCCTTTTATCTCCGCATCCCCAGCCCACTCAGTTCATGTTGCTCCCCGCAAAACTTCTTCTTGAGGGTCACTCCTGAGCACCTAGAACTTGGGGAGGATGTGGACAGATTAGAGGTGGGGGGAGAGCATTAAATTTAAGGGGTGGCCTCCCCCAACCCCTATAGCACCAGGAGTCTGGGCTCCGCCTGCCTTCACTGGGGAATAATTTATTCATTGCGACTCCCGCAGGAGTAACAATCATACATAATTAGAGTTAATTATGACATTCATTAATTACGATGACTTCTCTTTTTGCTTCCATCCGCCCCCCACCCCCGCCCCCTGTCCCGCTCCCGGGGTGGGGGGTGGGGCTGCCTGTCCTTCTGCTCTGGAGCCCCAGCAACAGTGCCTGGTCCCCGCCCGCGATGGCCAGCACTGCCGCAGCCCCCAGCGAGCACTCGGAAGCTACGTACCCCCGGGCCGCGGCCTCACGTCCCCGAGCCTAACCTGGCTGGAAGGAGGGAATGCGGGACTGCGGCGGGTCGGACAGAGACATCCAGAGAGGCTCAGAGATAAACATATATAGATGCCGAAAGAAAGCGGGAGAGACACCAAGACAAACAGGTTGTAGAGACATTTTCAGAGAGTCACAGGCAGAGAGGGACAGACGGAGCTACAGAGACCTGGCGGACGCGGGAGGGGTGCGCCTCGCACACACACACCGGCGCGTACACCGGCCCACACCCGCTACACACCGCTACACACCGCTACACACTCCCTCCGCTTTAGCCGCTCCGATTCCCTCCAACAAAGCCGAGTTACAACCTCCCCAGAGGGTCGCGGCAGCGTGTCCGCTCATCACGCGCGCAAGGGCGTGTCGTGCTTGTGTGATGGGCGCTCCCGATGGCCCCTCGTCGCGAACCCACTCTCCCAGGTCACCACGCAGAGCCTTCGGGATCACACAGGTCCCGCTGCCATGACCTGAGCCCACAGCTGTGACCGCGTCGGGGAGAGGGCACCCGGGCTGGGGACGCACCCGGGCAGGGGTCCAGGCCTCTACCCTCCTGAGTTACCTTGGTTTCCTGGAGGGCAGAGATGGTCCCCGGGGGGGTGTGGGTGGCCGCGTCATCCGGTTCGTTCTCCTTCTCGCTCATTTCGGTCATGATTGGGGGAGAGGGGGAGAGAGGGTGCCAAGACCCGACGGCAGGTCTGCTGGGTGCAGGTGGCAGGTGGCAGACGTCTCTCTGGGACCCTGAGGCCCTTCTCCAGAGACTGCCCCCCAGTGAACCCCAGGAAAAATCCGCCCAGGCAAAGCGACCCCCCACTGCCGAGAGCGGGAGGAGAAAGTTCCCGGGTTGGCCAGTGAAGGGGAGTAATTACACGGAGCCGCGGGAGCCGGACGACCCCGGGAATGAGGACCGAGGGTCTGCAGAGGATGCTGCTCCGAGCGAGGGGAGGAGGGAAGTGGGGACGCGGGGATGAGCTGAGGGAGGGAGCGACGGAGCAGTCCGTGTCCGGCCGGCTCCTCCGTCCTCTGTGCCCGCCCCCCATCCCTTTCCCCCTCCCCCCGCCGGCCCCGGCCCGGCACCCGGAGGCCCCTCCGCCCAGTCTTCGCCTTCCAACTTTGATTTAGGAGGTCGCCAGGTCCCTCCCCCTTCCCTCCGCTGCTCCCCTGCGCCGCTATGCTAATCAGCTTCTCAGCTATTGGCTGCCGCGGTGGCCAGGAGCGCAAGGTGGGCGGAGCCTAGGGGGGGCTCGATAAGATGGGGAGGAGCATGAAGGGTAAAGACGTGGGGAAGGGGATGGTTTTACACCGAAAGACCCTGAATGGGGAGCGTGACAAAGTCGTGGAAGACTTGGGAAACCATATTAGAGACTGGATGCGATTGAGGGAACAAGAAAAGGTTGGATCTACAGAAGGATAGATGAGAGTGACATCAAAGTTAGGACTTTCTGATAGTGAAGTAGTGGAAGAATGTGGACCCTTCTGCCCCATTAACTGGATGTGTCTGCTCTGGAGACTCCAATATACGCATCCCTTGACTGTGAGGGGGTGTCCTCATAGCCTTCAAGCAGAGAACTCTGCTCCTCAAGCAGAGAAGGGACAATTTAACATCATGTGTTAAATAAAGGCCAGACCTGACAATCCCTCCTTTGTGGACGCAAAGCAGGATTCCTCTGGGGCTTGGCCTTTGGAATTTAGCAAAGAAGGGACCTCAGTCCCCACAGCTAAGGTCCCCAAACGTCCCCAAGACACCTTCCCCTCCTAGAGACTCTACCACAAATGGAGATAGATCAGGAGGGACGTTGGTACTCTCCAAGTTGTCCCCTGCCCATTGGGCCTGAAGGTGTATCTCTTTGAGCTTTATCCCCTGGCCTGTCCAAAGAAAGGGAGGTAGATTGGGGGTTGAAGGAATCCTTCCTTGAGGGTGGGTGAAGAAACTTCTGGATCAAAGTCCCCTCCTTCCAGGGGCTCCTCTGCTGTGGGTGATGAGATTGGGGGGGGGGGGCTCAAGAGGGTTCTGCCTTTATGCCAGCCCTGGGGAACAGAGGCTGAACCCTGGGTCCCCCCTCCTGCAACCCCTGCATATAGCCATTCATGCAATCTCTGTCCTCCCAAGAGTGAGCTCACCATGGGAGCCCTGCTCAGGTTACTCTGTGCAGGAATAGAGATTTATTTGTCAGTGGCAGAAGTAGGACAAGGGCAGAAGTGAGGGTTTGTGGTTGTGGAGGCCTAGTCCCCTCCCTCTTCAGATCCACCCACATCAGCCACAGACTGACTCTGGGTGCTAGCTTTCTTGAAAGACGCTTCGAAGGATCCTGGCCTCAGCCCTCAGACCAGTCTCCCCTAAGGCCCATCCATTAGCCAGCCTTCTGCCAGTGCCCTCTGAGTTGACGGCTGCTGTCTTCCCTCTGGTCCAGCCCAGGTTAGTCCAACATCCCTCCCTGGGCACTCAGACTTAGGGGTACTTGAAGCACTCTGAGATAGGGTCAACAGGCCCTCCATCTAGCATAGGCTGGAGGAAAGAGGGGCCTCCTCTGTGTTGGAGACCTCCTAAGGGGAGGTACCCGTATCCCCCCAAACAACAGAGATTCTGAGTTTCTTAGACTCTAATACCTATATAAACACAAATTAACTGTGTGGCCTTAGGTAGGGAGCTAAATCTTTCAGAGCCTTGATTTCCTCATCAGCAATGCAGAGGCAGTGCCTACCTCACTGTGAGGAGAATGAATGAGGAAGCTCCCCTTAGCCCAGAAAAGACAGCAGGGAAAGTTGTTTTCTTCTTTTCCTCCTTTCTTGAGAGATAGGTCCATTCCCAGTGCTTTCTTAGAGAGAAGAAACAGCTTCCTCCTCTCACTTTCCTGTTAATTCATGGGGGAACCAACTCCAAAGGAGATTCTGAGAGGGAAGAATTCCCAAGGGAATCAGCGTTCCCGGTGACCCAGGAAAGCCAGAGAAGTCGGTGGGCCCTGGGGGCCCTTCTGGTCTCCGCATCAGAAGCCCAAGGTGGGGACTATGCAGAGAAGGCAAGGGGCTGGATCCCATGACCTCTGGATGTCCTTTCTGGCCCGCAGCCTTCGTGTTTCAGAGCAGTCTTTCATGAACTAAGCCTGAGTCATTGCCTGAGTGCTGACAACTCCCACTGCAGTGACTGGGGACAGGGCACAAGTAGCCGGGCTAGCTTCTGAAGAAGGAATATTCTTCCATCTCAGAGTCAGAGGGCAGATATGAGGGGTGGGCAGAGCCAGGTAAGTAGCAGTCACACCCTTCTGGGTGTGTGACAGAACTACTGGGTGCCTCTTAGTGGGACAGCCGAATGAGTTAAAGTGGGTGGTAGGCTCTTGGGAGCCTGGGGGCAGAAGGATAGAACAGATGACTCCATATCTGCACACAGCACCATGTCCAGCCCTTTTCTTCCTGCTTTGTGACATTGGGCAGAGACCTATCCATCTCTGGAAGGACTTCGGTTTCCTTCTTTTTAGATTGGCACAATTGGAATAGATTAGGTTGACATAGGGTGTCAGGTCAGAATGGGGGCAATAATTGTATATCTCTTAGTGTTCTTTTGAGGATTAAATAAATTAACATAAGTGAAGAGCTGGGCAGAGTAAGGGCAAAGTAAATTGTTTTTATCTGTCTATCTACCTGTCCATTTATTTAGGGATACTTAACCTTGAACTTGCAGGCAAGCTTCAAGGGGTTCATGAATCCCTTGAAGCTGTATAAAATGTTGGATAAGCATTTTCTGTGGGACAGCCTAGAGCTTTCACCTTCTCCTCAGAGAATCTAAGATTCCCGAAAGACTAAGAACCAATGGCCTGAAGGATCCCCAGAACCCCTCCACTCTGAGCGGATGAGAGTCTGTGATGGGAGGGATTGCTTCTCCTTCCATAAGGACTGACCTACTTTCTCCCTTAACACCACCTTCAGCTCAAGTCCCTCCCTGCTGTGGCCTCTGCCCCCATGAGTTGCCAAGCGCCACCCCCCCAAGCTGAAAACACCAGTGGTTGGTCTTTTTCTCCAACTTTAGAATTGGAGCTCCTAGGGTAGGGAGTCTGTCACAGTTGAGGTCAAGTCTGGTTCTCATCTCCCAGCTGAGGAGAGGAAGAGGGCCCAGGCTCCGCGTGGGGCAGGGGACACAGGGAACACAGTGAGAGGGCTGGCCTTGCCCAGTCTCCCCTATCTCCCCCTGCCAGCCCACCAGGGCCCCAGAGACAGATACTGCTCTAATGAGCTAAGGCCCATGGCAGGCATCAGTAATTATGATTTTATGGAAATGTAGAAGGCTCTTACGCAAGTGCCTGACACACTTCCTGGCTGTGGCATCTGGGACAGCCAGGTCCCCAGGGGCTGGAGGAGAGCCCTTCCACCACCCCTTGCTGTCACCAACCCCTGGAGCTCAGGACACTGGCATAGAGCCGTCCTCCCACTGCCTGTGGCACTGTCTCTAACACACTCTGGGGGAGCTGTTCCCTCCCCCTGTGCCCCAGGCTCCCCGGAGGGGAATGACATGGGCTCCAGTATATACAATCCCTGCCTGCCCCCCACCAGGCAAGCTGAGGCTGTCCCAGACACCAGTTTACATGGGAGGGGGATAGTGACCTTGGGATTACGTGTCCCTCTCCTCCATGAAGAAAACCTCTCCTTCCTGAAAGACATCTCCTTCTACTTTCCTGGGGGCTGGGACGGTAGGGCTGACAGCAGTCCTGGGGCCTGGAGTCAGAGCCCCTGTCTGTACCCTCCCCAGGTCCTGTGCCAGTTCGCCCCCCGCCCACCTCCCAAGCCTCTGATGGTGTCCTACCCACCCACAAAGCATCTGTTACCAAGGTAACAGCAATGTCATCACTTTGGGGTGAGCAAGGAGGTGGAGCCCAGTGGACTGGTGGAGGGAGTGCGGCTGGTGGTTAGAATTTTGGAGAGATGAGCACTGAAGGCCCCTAACTCTGAAGGAGGATCTTTGAGTTTGGGTGGAGAGCGGCCTGGGCACAGACGGGGGCAGAAGGTTGCCGACAGCCCGTGGAAAAGAGGGAGGATGAAGTCTGGAAGCAGCTGGATCCAGTCCTTATAGGTGAGGGTGACTCCGCCTTCCTACGCTCGAGGAGCGTCAGGGTGGCGATGCCCAGGAGAAGCTGAGGCAGGGACCACGGAGCCTGCCTTTAACCCCTCCCTCAGGGTCCTGCTGGTTTACTTGTCTTAGGGAGAGGCATTGGGGCTGGGAGTGTGTAGACCCAGCCGAAACGGTGTGGGGGAACCTGGGGCCATCGTGGGTCCACACCGCCCCCTGCTGACTGCACAGAAATCTACACTGGGTGGCCTTCCGGGAGGGGCGTCTTTGAAGATCTCAATTTGATACATCTGAATCATGAGGTCCTACTAGGAGCCTCGAGTGGCTCTGGGCATCAGGGGCGTCTGAGCTTTGCACTCAAGGCCTTCTTGTGAATCCTGACCCAGACAGTAAAATAATGCAAAGGGTTTCTCTGAGCCGACTTGGGGTACAGAGCGGTGGAGCCCATGTGGCAAGCTGATAGAGGCCATGGGTAGGCTGGAAGGCAGAGAGGCCAGAGTATTCCAAGCAGAGGGAACCGTCTGGGCAAAGGCAGAGAGGTGTGGGCAAAGGCAGAGAGGTGTGGAACAGAAGGGCCGGTCGTGGATGCTGTCCGCGCAAAGGGGAGAAGGAGGGGTGGGAAGAAAGAGGAGGTGGGGGCGGGGCTGACTGGCTCAGTCCGGGGAGCAGAGCGCGGGACTCTTGATCTTCAAGATCAAGAGTTCAAGCCCCATGTTGGGGCTTAAAAATAAAAATCTTAAAAATAAGTAGACGAGGGACGCCTGGGTGGCTCAGTTGGTTGGACGACTGCCTTCGGCTCAGGTCATGATCCTGGAGTCCCGGGATCGAGTCCCGCATCGGACTCCCAGCTCCATGGGGAGTCTGCTTCTCTCTCTGACCTTCTCCTCGTTCATGCTCTCTCTCACTGTTTCTCTCTCAAGTAAATAAATAAAATCTTTAAAAAAAAAAAAATAAGTAGACGAAAGTGGACAGACGGCCCTGAATGCTGAGCCTGGAAGCTGCGTTTTCCTGTGAAAAGTGGCTTCTCCAGCAGGCTCCCTGGAGCCCAGCTGAGCAATCCAGCCGTGCCTTGGAGGCATGGGGTGGGGGAGGGGGAGGGGAGAGCAGACAAAGTGGTTCAGTCAGAACTCGAAAAGAATTTAGACACATGGCTCTATATTAAATGTTCTGCAAGCCTTGCATTTGACTCCAAGAATATCCATGCTGGTTTTCCTGCCAGAAAAACGGATTTTAAGAACTAACTATCCTGTGCCAATGGTGCCCGGGAAGATGGACCATGGTTAGCCAGGGTTTTCCTCAGCCCAGTCTGAGAATGACACTGAGAGCAATGGAGGCTGTGGGGGGGTTCTCCCCCTCTCCCCTGGGAGTGGTGCCATCATCCCAGTGTCTTAGGGAGATTGCCCTGGATCCCAAAGGCAGCAAAATGGAAACAAGAGAGTTGTAGTGAGCTTTCAGGGCCCTCTGGCCAAAGGTTTCACTATGGGAACGGACTGCTGTCCATTCCCGTGTCCTGTGTCTTGGCCTGGGTGGAAGGCATGTGTGCAGGACAGTGTGCAGGGGACAGTGGGGTGGCTCATGTTCCAGCCCATTCCTTGCTAGCCCAGAAACTTCAGCAACCTGCATCCCTCTGGTTTCCTAGTCCCTAAATGGGGATCATCTTACCTCCTGGGGGTGGTGGTCGTGGATAGCAGGACTGCCCCCCACCCCCATCACACGACTCTAAATCAGGGAAAGCTGCTTCCCCTGTCTGCAATGCCTTTCCCTCCCTGCTGCGGCCTCCCCGCTGCTTCCCAAGGGAGTTCCCAAGTCAGGTGGGACTCCTGAGTAGCCACACCTGCTGAGACCACAAACCCCGCTTTCTGCCCCTCCCACTCCATCATTAGCACAACCGTCCCGACCTGGTTCTCCACCTGTTAAAACCACCGCAGCCCAGCTGCTGTCACTTACATTACTCATCCTCGGGGTTCGCAGCCGGGAGTGGAACGGAAAGTATTTTGTCCCCAGTTTACAGCTGGAGAGCCAGAGCTTGGAAAAGCCCCAGGTCACAGTCATCCCTGGAATCCAGGTTCTTGGGTGGGGTACTTCTTTGGGACTTGTTGAATGAATGAATGAGTGCACTTCCCCCATCAGCCCTCTTTCTTTGGGGGAAGGGGTAGGCATCATTTTCTAGCTCTCCAGGTTGGAATGTTGTCTGGAGATTAATTTTAAAATTCCATACATATTTATCAGGCGGAATGGAGCATAGTACAGTGATTCAGAGGAGGGACTGTGACCCAAAGGGCCTGGGTTCAAATCCTGGCTCTACCTCCTCTTAGCTGTGTGACCTTTTAAAGTTTTTAAATTTTTTAAATTTATATTTATTTATCTGACCCAGAGAGACACAGCAAGAGACAACACAAAAGGGGAATAGGAGAGACAGAAGCAGGCTCCAATGGGGGCTTGATCCCTGGACCGTGGGATTGTGACCTGAGCCGAAACAGACACTTAATGACTGTTAATGACTGAGCCACCCAGGTGCCCCTAGCTGTGTGATCTTGAGATAGCTATTTAACCTCTCTGAGTCTCAGTATCTCTGTATAATGAGGGGAAGGTGATCATAGAATAAAAGAAAAAACCAGCCTCTACCTTAGAAGGTAGATTGGTTAAAAAGCACTCTGTAGTTGTAGTAAGCACTACGATTTATTAAATATTAATATATTAATAATATAATATTAATATTAAATTTAAAAAACTATTTATTAAAAAAACAGACCCTCAGGGCTCCTAGGCGGTTAGTTAAGCATCTGCCTTTGGCTCAGCTCATGATCCCAGAGTCCTGGGATCAAGCCCCACATTGGGCTCCCTGCTCAGCGGGAAGCTTGCTTCTCCCTCTGCCTGTCGCTCCCACTGCTTGTGCTCTCTCTCTGTCAAATCAATCAATTAAAAAAAAATCTTTAAAAAAATACCCAAATATGTAAACAGACCCTCTTCTCTTCTAAATTTTATTTTTTTTAAAGATTTTATTTCTTTATTTGATAGAGAGATACACAGTGAGAGAGGGAACACACGTAGGGGGAATGAGAGAGGGAAAAGCAGGCTTCCCGCAGAGCAGGGAGCCCGAAGTGGGGCTCGATGTGGGGCTCCATCCCAAGACCCCGGGATCATGACCCTAGCCGAAGGCAGACGCTTAACAACTGAGCCACCCAGGCGCCGCGTCACTTCTAAATTTCAATAGATAAACCCATATGATGTACTAGGCACTGGGGATACATAGAGAAAGAAACCGCTACATTTAGTAAGGGCTTAATTATTACCTAAATTCCGTTTTCCCTCTACTCCACAGGGTAGAAGCATTTATCAACCCCCTTTTATAGTTGCCACATGAAGCTCAGAAAGGTTGTTACTTGCCCAAAGCCACACAGCTAAACTTGAACTCGGGGTTTATCTCAAGACAGATATTCTTAACCCCAACTGGTTGGCGTCTTAAGATTTTATTTATTTATTTACTTGACAAAGAGAGCACAGGCAGAGGGAGCGTCAGGGAGAGGGAGAAGAGAGCAGAGAGCCCTACGCGGCCAGATCCAAGGACCCTGAGATCATGATCTGAGCCAAAGGCAGACGCTTTACCCACTGAGCCACCCAGGAACCCCTGGCGCGCCTCTTCGTCCCTACCCTCAAGGGGCTTCCACTCTCTGATGGGGAAACAGACCCTGGACAAAGGGCACAAAGAAGAAACAGCATGTCAGACAACCGCTGTGGAGGATTTGGTGAAGGGCAGAGACAGGACATGGAGAAGTAAGCACCGGCTGGCTGGGCTGCAGGGAAGCTAAGAAGCAGACAGTACGTTTGAAGTGTGAACAGAGCATCCTTTTTTCCGAGGTGAGACCTTTTGGTGGTCGGAGTGGGACTGACTCTCTGTAGCAAAGGCTTAGAGCCGTGCCCGCGCGCAAACTCTAGGGGGCGCTGTTTGGCGCTGAGCTGCGCAGCCAGACGTGGCGGAGGCCTTAATGGGAGGCGGGGCCGCCTTCTGGGGTGGGGTTGTGTGTGTGTTCGCAGGCAGGAAGACCCCGCGGGGACTGCCAGGTTCCTTTTACATCATTTTGCGGGTTGCTCAGGACTCAGGACTTTTTTTTTTCCCTTTTTTTTTTTTTTAAGATTTTATTTATTTATTTTATTTTTTTTTTTTTAAAGATTTTATTTATTTATTTGACAGAGAGAAATCACAAGTAGTCAGAGAGGCAGGCAGAGAGAGAGAGAGGAGGAAGCAGGCTCCCTGCTGAGCAGAGAGCCCGACGCGGGACTCGATCCCAGGACCCTGAGATCATGACCTGAGCCGAAGGCAGCGGCCTAATCCACTGAGCCACCCAGGTGCCCCAAGATTTTATTTATTTATTTGACAGGCAGAGATCACAAGTAGGCAGAGAGGCAGGCAGAGAGAGAGAGAGAGAGAGGGAAGCAGGCTTCCTGCGGAGCAGAGAGCCCGATGCGGGGCTCGATCCTAGGACCCTGAGATCATGACCTGAGCCGAAGGCAGCAGCCCAAACCACTGAGCCACCCAGGCGCCCCTTTTTTTCCTTTTTTTTAAGATTTTATTTATTTATTTGACAGAGAGAGATCACAAGTAGATGGAGAGGCAGAGAGAGAGAGAGGGAAGCAGGCTCCCTGCTGAGCAGAGACCCCGATGTGGGACTCGATTCCAGGACCCGGAGATCATGACCTGAGCCGAAGGCAGCGGCTTAACCCACTGAGCCACCCAGGCGCCCAGGACTCAGGACTTTTGACCACCAATGTGGAGGCAACAGGGAGTGCCTAAGCCCGGGGTGGAGCGGGGGTGGGTGGGTGGGTGGGATTCCACCCGCCCGGATATCCTGCCCTGCGTCCCACAGTGTCCCACACTCGTGTGAAGGAGGCAGGGAGGGAGAGAGAGAGAATGTGAGAGAGAGAGAGGGAGAGAGGCTCCTACCTTGTAGCCACTCCATAACATTTTGTTAAAAGACTAGATGGATGGATGGGTGGATGGAGAGGGGTGGAACCCTTCTCTCAGCCCCTCTTTCATCGAGGGAGGGGTAGACCTCGCTCTCCGACTCTCCAGGTTGGAATGTTGCCTGGGTACAGAAAACAAAAGAGCACAAAGCATTTTGGTGGGAGGAGAAGGACTCCGAATTGTTATTGCTCAGCAATTTTTACAGCTGAAAAGTTGCTTCCCGGCTTTAGGGAACCCACAGGATATTATTAGGATTGGGTTATCCATGGCATAGAAAATGTAAGAGCAATTGGGGTGAGGAAAAAGAATTCATTAAACATTTTTTTTCATGGGGCGCCTTGGGTGGCTCAGTTGGTTAAGTGTCCACCTTCAGCTCAGGTCATGATCTCAGGGTCCTGGGATCAAACCCCACGTCTGGGCTCTCTGCTCAGGGAGGAGTCAGCTTCTCCCTCTGCCTCTGCTCCCCCACTCCCCCACTCATGCTCTCTCTCTCTCTCTCTCTCTCAAATAAATAAATCTTTAAAAAAAATTCTCCCCCGGGGCGCCTGGGTGGATCAGAGGGTTAAGCCTCTGCCTTTGGCTCAGGTCATGATCTCAGGATCCTGGGATCGAGCCCCACATCAGGCTCTCTGCTTGGCGGGGAGCCTGCTTCCCCCCCTCTCTCTGCCTGCCTCTCTGCCTACTTGTGATCTCTGTCTGTCAAATAAATAAATAAATAAATAAATAAAATCTTTAAAAATAAAAAAAAATTCTCCCCAAAAATCTCTCCCTGAAACTTTCTGTGTGTGTGGAAGTTTCTGGGACAGTCATGTCTTTACTTCCCAGGACCGCGCTTTGGTAGGGACACTGAGGATGCCCCCCAACTGGGGCCTCTGAGGATTAAACCCCCGTGATCAGATGCAACTCCATAGAATTTCCTTCAGTCCTCACTACCACACCGAATGGGAGGGAGACCCGGGAGGGAGACGTCCCGATTTTACAGAGGAGGAAAGGGGGTTCAGGAAGGTGATGCGCCTAAAGGGGCCCTGCCTTGAAGGGTCTCCCACCTCCCACCTCCCAGGGCCTGAGGCTCCACTGAGACCAGAAGTTTCTTTAAGGCCTCTTTGGCTCAAGAATGGGCCTTTCAGACCCTGTGCTCTGTTGGCTCAGGGGGCACAGTGAGAGTGAGGTGGGGGCTGGGACTGGCCAGGCTCCATCTGCCTCAGGCCTGGCTTTTTTTCCTCAGAGAGAGAGCCAAAGAAAACCAGGAACAGGCCCAACACCATCTGGAGGGGGACAGAGCTTGGAGACTCTGAGATGGGTGGAAGCAGGGAGTAGCCAAGGGAGCTGGGGAGAGGCAGCCTCAGGGGGGAAGCGTGAGGATACAGAGGTCTTCAGAGGTGGTGGAGGCTGAGTGGTGGGGGATTGGGTTCTGGAAAAGGGGTCCCACCTACTCCCCTATCTGGTTCTTCATGGTGTCCTCCTGGAAGGAGGTGGGGGCCCATACCATCCTCTAGCTTTTCTATCTCTGCCCCTAAAACAAGCCTCCACATCTCCTCTGCCCACCCACCACCCCTACACCCTGCTCCCCTCGGGCCAGAGCCGAGCCCTGTTGGGTCCCCTCTGATTCCCCTTCCCCTGGCCTTCCTGGAACCCCGTTCTGTCCAGCCTTGGAGGGTTTTGTGGAGACCTCTGGCCTTGAATCCAACTTTGGGCAATGGATGGGTTCTCAAAGTCTTGGGGAGCTTATCATGGGGATCTGGGGGACTCAGGCTTCTTTAGTCCCTACTGGCAGGCATATTCCCATCCCCTTTTTCTCCCGACTTCTATTTTGTCTGGCTTCATGGGAGGAGAAAGCACGTAGAGGACAAAAGGCCAGGGGCCTGGAGATGGAGGTGTTCTGCCTGATGTGTGTGAGGGGTACTCTTCGGTTTTCTGTCTCCCTCAGCTCCCCCCACCCCAATCACAAAGCCTAGAAAACCAGGGTCACACGAGGTCAGGCCACATCTTTAAAGGCTGTGTCTGCTCTTTGGAAAGCACTCATCTGTTTATACCAACCACAGTGGTAGGGGGTGTGGGGGGGCTATCTGTGTACAATGACAACTGGGGCTGAGTGTGGGAAAGAAGCCTCCACGCAGACCTTATTTGTCCATAAACACAGTCAGCTTGTGCCCCCAGGCAGAGAAAAAACAAAGCCACTAAGGACTGGGACTACTCTCCTACGCCCTGGGAGGGGGCACTCCCAGGCACACCCCCTCCTCCCCACCTGGGCAACTCTCCCTCCTAGGCCACCCAGAGAGTTTCCACAGCAATCTGGGCTGTGTTCTGTAAAGTGTGGTCCCCTGGCCAGGCAGCCCCCTGGAAAAGGACAAGTGTCCTATACCTGTTGGGGGAAGGAGAGGAGAAAGGGAAGGCACACCCCCGACCCCTGCCTGCCCTTGGGCTTCCTGATAGGTCCCACGTTTTCTAGAGCCCTGGATGCTCAGCCAGTAGAAGTTTCCTGGCCTTGCCCCACCCCTTTGTGGGTCTGCTTCTGTGCATAAAGGCTGGGGCCCCAGCAGGACAGTCCAGTGAATCTGGCCCAACCCAGTGCTGAGCTCTCTGTTACACATCTGGCCCTGGCTTTCTTTCCAAGATTCTGCTTTGGCATAACCAGCCAGAGCACCTATGGCCCAGTCCCCGGAAACTGTACCCAGGGTCTCCAAGTGGCCAGAACCCCTTTCCCCGGCCTCCAAGCATGGTCCTGGTCTGTGCGGCGGGGACAGCTAGGGCCATCAGGTTCAAGTGGAGGGGGATGGGCCTCCTGGCTCCGGTACCTTTGCAGGTGGAGGAATGGTCCACCCTATGAGGTGCGGATGCTTGGTAACACCAGACTGAGTGACGCTACTGCCTGGGCCTGGCTATTGAAGGTAGGTGCAACCCCCTCCCCACCTGGCCAGGGCTAGGCATGACTGACCCTCTGGGCAGGAGGCGAATGTCATCCCTGTGATGTCACTGTCAAGTAGAACCCTCTTGAGACCTCCTTTTATTTTTTATTTTATTTTTTGGAGATCCCCTTTTACCTCGACCTTCACAGCCACACAATGGTAGGCAGGCCTTTTTGAGGAAAGAGGCCCAGAGAGGTTAAATATTTTCTCAAGGACACAAAGGAACAGATCTGGGATTTAGAAATACATTTACATAGCATTATTCACATGCATGATTCCTTCTCTCCAAAAAAATTATATATTTAGCTCCCATGCATTGCCAGAAACTATTCCATGAGCTAGGGATTCAACAGTAGAGACAGATGTGGTTCCCTTCCTCAGGGAGCTTGCATTCAACTGGGACAAATGCGTGATCAAACAAGTTATATGCAATAACAAATCAATTTACTGATTGTAAATTGAAAAGGGCAGCAAGAAGAGAAACAAGCAGAGTGGCTAGGAGTGGGAAAGGATTAACTCCTCCATTTAATAGATAAGGAAACTGAGGCTCAGGGTGTCTAGGTCACTACCTCAATGTCACAGCTAGTGAGTGGCAGGTGGGCATCTGGACACAGACCTTATGATCTAAGTGCTTATGACTCCTGAGGGTGGGAAGCAAGGTGGGGGCGAAGAATGGGATGGTTGGCTGAACCCAGCTGTGGGAATTGGTTCCCAAATGCCTGGGCACACTGACCTGTGAGCCGTGCCTTCCTGTGTGCCCAGAGTGTGTTGCGTGTGGTTTTCCTGTGATACACATAGCAGCAGCAGCTGTATGGGTACAGGTGGAGGTGGCCAGGAGACAGCATCCTGGACATTGGTGAATGGGGAGGGACCGGGGACCCTTTGGGTCCACTTTCTGGCTTGGGTGGCCATGTGGATGGAGAGGGCTGAGGCTTGCTCCCTGCTTGCTGCCCTGTGCCTGCAGATGTGCCCCTGTCCATGGGGGTGATCGAACCCCAGATGCTGCTCTCACCACTCAACACAGTGGAGTTTCACTGGAACCTCCCAATGCAGTTTGGAGTTTTAAGTTGCAAGTTTCAAGTATCTTGAAGTTTCAAGAGGATCTCCCTCTTCCGGTGGGTGAGTCTGAAGCTGGGACTGGGTGGAGGCTGGAGGTCCTTTGGGAGTGGAAGCAGGCCTGGTGGGAAAGGAAGGGGAATTTGGGTGGGGGTGAGGAAATAGTAAGAACAAACCCAGTTCCAGAAAGCACTTTGAAGATAAAATATGGCTAAATGTTTATTGAATCTCACCATAAGGAAGGACTTGTTTTTGTTTCTTCTTTGTGTGTGTGTGTTTAAGATTCCATTTATTTATTTGACAGAGAGGTGAGAGATTACAAGTAGGCAGAGAGGTGGAAACAGTCTCCCAACATGGGGCTTGATCCCAGGATCTTGAGATCAGGGCCAGAGCCAGAGGCAGAGGTTTAACCCACTAAGCCACCAGGTGCCCCCCAAGGAAGTACTTGTTAAACCTGAAAGCAATGGAAGAAGCTAGAAAGCTCAGGACGCAACTTAGCTTCAAAAAAAGTAATGGTCTGCAATACATAGGCAAAATTCAAAGGAGGCATCAAATGGGAAAAATAGTTGTCATATGACATATGTTTATAGCCTCCGTATATAAAAAGTTCTCATATATCAATAAGAAAAATAGATAAAAGCTCAATAGAAAAGTAGGCAAAGGATATAAGCAGATAATTTATGCAAGAAGGATACAAATTACATTTAAATGTAGACAGTTCAACTTCAACCTCAGAAAATGCTAATTAAATGCACATATATATATATATATATACATATATATATATATACACACACACACATATATGGCAAAGACTTTTAAAAAGACTGTTATTGGTGAAGAAGTAGTCTAGGGAGGCAGACAGCCTCTCTTCTGCTGTCTGCCTGCTGCTCCCTTGCGGTGTATTCAAAAACTTCTAGCTCCTTTAAAAAAAAAAGAAGAAGAAAGATAGTAGTCGTTTGTGCACTCATTCTTTGGTAGAATGACACTTGGGCAAAATTTACTGATTTTATCTTCCTAGAATTCTACCCCATTTTTTTTTTTTAAGATTTTATTTATTTATTTGACAGAGAGAGATCACAAGTAGGCAGAGAGGCAGGCAGAGAGAGAGGAGGAAGCAGGCTCCCTGCTGAGCAGAGAGCCCGATGCGGGACTCGATCCCAGGACCCTGAGATCATGACCTGAGCCGAAGGCAGCGGCTTAACCCACTGAGCCACCCAGGCGCCCCTACCCCATTTTTTTTTAAAGATTTTATTTATTTATTTGACAGAGAGAGAAATCACAAGTAGGCGGAGAGTCAGGCAGAGAGAGAGAGAAGCAGGCTCCCGCTGAGCAAAGAGCCCGATGCGGGGCTCGATCCCAGGACACTGAGATCATGACCTGAGCCGCAGCGGCTTAATCCACTGAGCCACCCAGGCGCCCCTCCATTTTTTTTTTTTTAAAGACTTGTTTATTTATTAATTTATTTGAGAGAGAGTGGCGTGGGGGGTGGCAGAAGAAAAGAGAGTGCCGGGCAGGTTTCATGCCCAGCACGGAGCCCAAAGCAGGACTTGATCTCAAGACCCCGAGATCCTGACCTGAGCTGAAACCAACAGTCAGATGCTTAACTGGCTGAGCCACCCAGGTGCTTGCCCCTCAGTGTTTCCATTTCAAGAAATTGATCCTACAACAGTGTTCAATAAGTACACAAAGGTATCTTGACCAGCTCTCCATAGCAGCACTCTTCCTCATATTCAAAGATTTTAAACAATCAAGTGCCTGTTGGAAGAGGATTGACTTTTACATAAGTTTGAGTGCAGACATACACTGGAAATTATGTAGCCATTAAAGTGAGGTCTAGGGGCGCTTGGGTGGCTCTGATGGCTAAGTGTCTGCCTTCAGCTCTGGCTGTGATCCCAGGGTCCTGGGATGGTGCCCTGTGGTGGTTCCCTTCTCAACCGGGGAGAGTCTGTTTCTCCCTCTCCTGCTCCCCCCCCCCCCAACTCGCTCATTTGCTCTTTCTCGCTAATAAGTAAATAAATCTTTAAAGTAATGGCTAATGAAAAGAAAACTGTTTTCCTATAAGTAAAGAGAAAGCAGAAGACAAGCTTGTATTTAAAGTTTGAGATTTCCATTTGATTAAAAAAAAAATGTGTGTGTGTACACAAGTTGTTTTTCCTTTTTCCTTTCCCTTGCCCAGAGAAAAGGGAGGAAGAAAGGATCTTTGAGTATTAAGTGCTGTGTCTGAGAGGTGGTGTGATGGGATGCCTGTATTCCTTACTCTGTGTCAGAGTCCTCCACATTTTCTAGGTTGACTAGGTTTCCCTTTATAATCCAACAATATTGTCAAAAGTCCCCTGTGTGTCCCTCTTTTGAGTGCTCACCATGATGTAAGCACCTGGACTGGAAGGTCAGGTGGATGTGGCACAATTTCATTTCCCTTCCTTGGTGACCTTGCCTGGGTCACATGATCTTTGTTTCCCCAACCTTTCAAGTTCTTCTCAGGATTGTGGGAGGGTTATAGTGGGGAGTGGGGGTAAACAGAGGGGAAGACCCTGCTGGCCCTTGGAATCCCAGGACCAGGCAGAACACAGGCTGTAGGCTGTGTGGGGTGCAGGCTGGGAAGGCTTCCTGGAATAGGCTCTTTGATTTAGCAAATAAAACACAGGACACTCAGTTAAATTTCTATTTTATTTTTATTTGTTTATTATTTTTAAATGGATATTTTTCTTTCTTTTTTAAAATTTAATTTCTTTTCAGTGTAACAGAATTCATTGTTTATGCACCACACCCAGTGCTCCATGCAATACGTGCCCTCCATAATACCCACCACCAGGGTCCCCCAACCTCCCACCCTTTAAATGGATTTTTTAAAAAGATTTTATTTCTTTATTTGTCAGAGAGAGAGAGAGAAACAGACAGACCACAAGCGGGGGGGGGGGGGGTGGCAGGCAGAGGGAGTGGGAGAAGCAGCCTCCTTCCTGGTTGAGCAACCAACCAGATGTTGGACTTGATCCCAGGACCCTGATCATGACCTAAGCCAAAGGCACATGTTTAACCAACTGAGCCAACCACGCATCCCTAAGTTTCTATTTTAGATAAGAACTTGTTAGTATAAGAATGTTCCATGGGGTGTGTGGGGGAGAATATCCCATAAAATATTTGAGATATATTTATACTAAATTATTTGTTGTTTACCTGAAATTCAAATTTAATGGGGCATCCTGTATTTTAACTGGCAGTTCTACCCTGGAATGGGACGTTTTGTCTTAGATAGGAGCAGAATTGCTTTCCTGGTAGAAGATTCTAGGGAGAACTATATTCAAGTGTGTTGGGGGCCATGATTAGACCGGGGAGGTGGGTCAGTGTGTTGGCTGATAAAAGAGAGAGATACAGAGAGAGAGAGAGAGTGCGCACAATCATCCAAAAAGGCCTTGACTTGACTCTTTTTTTAAAAAAATATTTTATTTATTTATTTGACAGGCAGAGATCACAAGCAGGCAGAGAGGCAGACAGAGAGAGGAGGAAGCAGGCTCCCTGCTGAGCAGAGAGCCCAATGCAGGGCTTGATCCCAGGATCCTGGGATCATGACCTGAGCCAAAGGCAGAGGCTTTAACCCACTGAGCCACCCAGGTACCCCTTGACTTGACTCTTTAAGGGGCTCAGATCTAAGGGTCAGGAACTTTGCTTCTCATCCCATAACCATGGGGAGCTACTGAAGGATTTTGAGCAAGGAAAAGAACCTAATAAAGTTATGCATTAAGAAATAAACTCCAGCTGGGGTGGAAGGTTGCTGTGGTGAAAGGCTGACAGGTGACAGGTAGGTACAGTTTGTAGGTGGACTTCTTTGAATGCGGGTGGGACCTGGAGTCACCCTGCTTTCTCTTTGCTTCTTCTTCACCTCAGATTCACTGCATCAGCACCGTGTTTGCTCCTTCCAAGACGGGTGGATAGAAAGGTGTCCCACCTCCAGATCCACACCTTCAAGGCCAGCGACGGCGCACCTGCAACTCAACTGGCTGCCTCACCAAAGCGTTCAAGGTACAGGCAGGTCCCTGCCCCTCCCTCTCAGGACTGTCACCCTGCTTGGCGGCTGGGTGCACTCCCTCAGCTGCCGCCCCCTACCCTACACACAATGAGATGGAGCTTGAGCTCCTGCTTGCAGCCCCTTCCGTCCTGAGAAGGAGGCATGTAAAGTGGGGGGCTCTGAACTCCCCTCCTCAGTCTCCTGCAGCCCAAAGGAGCTGAACGCAAACTGAAATCAGACGGGGAGAGGCACAGTATCAGGCTGCCCCTGCGGGCCTGGTGTTCACGGAGGTGTGGATGTGGTGGTGGGGTGGTGGGGGGCGCCCAACGGAGGAGAGCAGCTTTGGAGGAAAGATTCTTATTGTACGTGTGGGTAAATTGAGGCCTGAGTGCCGTGGCTGCTCCACGATCTATTGTTACAATCCCCTGTGATCGCACCTGCTTCCTGCAAGGACAAGCCGCACCATCTGCTCCAGCCTCTGGGGCTGCCTCTCCTGGACCCGCCATCGCCCTGCCACACTTGGGCCCCCTCTGCCTGGAGCACTTCCCTTCTTGCTGCTGCTTCTGGCTGGCGGCTCCTGGAAGCTTTCCCTGGCTCCCCCAGCCAGACAGGCTAGTTGACTCTTCCTCTGAGTGGCGTTTTGTCCGGGACTCCTAGGGCGTCGGGACCCTGGTCTGCCTCCCACCAGAAGGAGGGGAGGGAAGAGCCTCCGCTGGCCTCAGGATGTCTAGGCTGAACCTTGCGGCTTGCTTGCCCCACAGTGTTGACCGTGCCCAGATCCCAGTGCAGGGCCCGACTAGCCTCTCAGCCCTCTTGCTCTGACCTCTCCGCACTCGGGCAAGCTCCTGTCCCCAGAGAGGTGCGGTGGGGTGAGCGTGAAGAGCCCCTCAGCCCCGACATCTGGGGAGGGACAGAGTTGAGGTTGCGGCCAAGGGCAAGAGGCTCAGCTCAGTGCCCTTTGGGTAATAAGCGGGGGGTGGGGTGGGGTGTCACGACCCTAGCAAGCTCTGCCTCCCAGGGAAGGGTGGGTGGGGCTGGGGGCCGGCTGCACTCCCCACTCTCTGCTCCCCCACGGGCTCTGCTCCTCCCCACAGTTCGCCTTGGATACCTTGCGGGGCAGCCCCGCTGAGGTACGTCTCCCCTTTCCAGTCCCCCCAGCCTCTAACTCAAAGCCTTCTCTAGGCTTCAGTGCACTCTTCCAGAATGGGGTGGGCCTGCCCCCTGGTGGACAGAGCTTGCATGGCCACAGATGGCAAAACTGAGAGGACAGGGGTTCTGGGCCAGCAGGATGAGGCTTCAGGCTCTCAGACGTGGGGCAGCCAAGGGCGGGGGAGCTGTGTTTCTCCTGCCCCTTGTTCGCACTCTGTGGGCCCATGGTGATAACTGGACTGCCCTCCTTGTGCCTCGGGACCTGAACCCTGGGGCCTCCATCCTAGCCCCGCAGCAGTGGTTGCATCAGCACCTGTCCTCCAGCTACTGCGAGATGCTGACCAACTTCACTGGTGAGGCTGGGGTCTGGCGGGACCCTACCTGAAGGAGACTGAGGGCAGGAAATGTGCCTGTGGCCTGGCTTGCTGTGTGTTCTTCAGCTAACTTCTATTTAGGACTAAGAATTGCCAGACACTATGCCTGCCCGGCTCTCTTGTCCTGTCTCACCCACTGTAATTTACATACTACCCATGAGGATAGGGCTCAGAGAGGTTAAGTGACTTGCCCAAAGACACACAGCTAACAAGCAAGGGGCAGAACTGGGGTTTGAATCCGAGTTTGATCCCCATTTCTGGACATACTGGGGCAGTCTGGAGACTAATGTTGGATTGTATCCCTTGCTGTGCTTGATTGCAGGCCTCTTCCACAGTGTGGCCCTGACTCTGCAGGCACTGATCTGCTGAAGCTTACCCGCCAGGATCTCGTCCAGATCTGCAGGGCTTCGGATGGGATCTGCCCTCTCAGTGCTCTTCGAGCAAATGCTCTTCCTGCTGGGCACTTTCTCTCTGTAGTTGTGTTTACCAACTCAGCTAATGGTTGTGACTCGTGGCATAGTCAAGCTGTAAGGTAACTTAAAGACCATTTAGTCCCACGCCCTCTTTTTACAGAGGAAGAAACTCAGCCCCCCCCCCCCCCCCCGACAGTGACCTACCTGCTTGAGATCAAGAACAAAGCTGGTAGGGATGAGCTAAAAGGTTAGGCTCCTGTGACCTCCTTTTTCTGGACCCATCCTACCCGCATCACTCCATTTCTGAGGACAGAGATGGATTTTTCTCGTCTTCTCTTCCCCCAGGGTCCACCATTCATAAAATGTCTTAAGAAATGAGTGGTGACCTCCCTCCCTGGAGACCTGGCAGGAGTTGGGATCCCTCCCAGGGAGGGGCTGTTAATTTAGGTGTGAAGTGTTGATACATAAACTTCCTGGCCCAGGCCCATTTGTCACCAGCTGACTGCATGTGGCTCAGCAGGCCTCTAGGCAAGAGAAGGAGGTTCCTAAGAACCCCAGCTCAGGTGAGGTTCTGGTCTCTCTCTGCAGGTGAGATTCAGGTGTGGCTGCTCAGAACATCTTCTTGCCTGGGGAGAGGGTGATCCTCCATCATTCCTGGGACCGAGATGCCTTACCTGGCATTCCTCGGTCTTCTGTGACCAGATTAGTCCTCTCCTTCCAAGATGTCCCCTGGGATTATTCCTCCATGTTCCATTCCCTAAACCTATCATTGTCATTGTCGATATGTGGCATTAGAACATTATAATCCTACTGTATTAGAGTTTCAGTCATTCATATGCCTGGTGGCCCCCCTTTTTAAATTGGGGGCTCCCCTCAGTCTGAGGCCTCCCCAAAGCTGAGAAATAGGTGAGGATTAAATGGATTAAACCTTTTTCCTTTACTCCTTCCTGCCCCCGTCCCACAAGAAGCTAATCACCTTGTCCTCTCCTTCCTGGTCTCTGGGGCTCTCTCAGCCGCCCCCGGCCCCCACCCCCGCCACTGATTCCCGCCCTGTGCTGCTCACATCCTCAGGCTTTTATCAAGAGATCTCTCTAGATGAACTCAGCGCTGTGCAGCTGTCTGTGAAGCTGGCTGAGTTCTTGGCCCTCCCAGCCCATCAGATCTGCTGCCCCACCCTGGGGGCGTCTTTGTTCTCCTCAGTGACCAGGTAAGGGAGCCCTGGCTCTCTGCCAGGCCCCACAGCGGCCTTGATCACTGTCCCACCGGGAGCCGCATGCCCTTCTCCCTGCCCTGGCTTTTTCTGTTTGGCTCGAAGAACAGAACTATCCGAATGACCCCTTCTCCCTGGCAGGTGGTTCAGAATCTTGAGAATGAGTCATACTTTGTGGCTGTGGGGAACAAAGGTAGGGGTTTTAGAGGAGAAAGAAGTCTGGCAGGCCCTAGAAAGGGCAAGATTGTGTTTATTTTGTCTCCTGAATGGGACTAAAAGATGCTGTGAAGGTGTGTGTTCATGGGGGTGGGGTGGGGCTTGTGCCGTTTTTCCAGTCAGCTGGTAAACATCTGAATGCCCGTTTTGTTGGTGTCAAAGGGCCAGATCCCTGTGGCTGCAAGGCTGTTTGCCACTCAGGGAGAAAACGTCCCAGTTTCTAGGCCATGGAATAGAACAGAGAGGAAGGTAAGGCCCCCCTCTTTTCTGCCCCCGCCCCCCATCCTGCAAGACAGAAGATGCTTGCTGGACATCACCTGGCACAGAGCACCTCTGACCGGCTGCCCTGGGGTTCTCATTATTCAGAGATGCCAGCCCTCTATCCCTCCTACAGGACAGAGGGAGGCTTCCTCAAGTTGGAGGAGGAAGAACACCCGGGTGTGGGAGGTGCACTGCCCGCTGCTTGGTTTGGGAGCAGCAGAGAAGCTGTGGTTGGCTTGTCTCACCCCAGTGGTGCCTTTCTCACTGCTTTCAGTGCAGAATCCGGACGGCCACTTCCTGGTTCTTACCCAGGCCCAGGGGCACACGGCTGCAAGAGCTGGAGACTGACACCAGCCTGGTTCTTGGGGGCCCTACATTCACCAGAAGCCTTGTTTAAATCCTCAGCAGCTTCATCGGGCTCAAGGTGAAGCATCATGTCCAACCACTAGAAAGGAGTGGAGCAGCCCCCAGGCCCGTCTCTCTTCTGCTGGCCAAGGCCGTGAGGCACAAAACCTGCCCCTGTGGAGAAGGCGCCTTTGCCCCAAGCAGAGCCGCCCGAACACTGGGTGCAGGGGTTCAGGTTTGTTTAAAATTGTATTCACCCTTCGTTTTTCTTAAAATTAAAAGTTAATTTAAAAAGACATATATGGGGGCGCCTGGGTGGCTCAGTGGGTTAAAGCCTCTGTTTTCAGCTCAGGTCATTATCTCAGGGTCCTGGGATCGAGCCCCGCATCGGACTCTCTGCTCAGTGGAGAGCCTGCTTCCCCCTCTCTCTCTGTCTGCCTCTCTGCCTACTTGTGATCTCTATCAAATAAATAAATAAAATCTTAAAAAAAAAAAAAAAAGACATCTATGTTTAATGTGTTGTTAATGCTTGCTCAGCTTTCTTGGTGTTTTGGTCCCTTTGGGGGGAAATGTTCTCTCCTTATAGATGAGGGCAAGGGATGGTGTCTGGGACACAGGAATAAATCAACTTGGCTATTTGGGTTTTTTTTTCTTTTTTTTCCCAACTAGTTTAGACAAAAGATAATCACTAAAGCCTCTAAAAGACCATTCAACTATCAAACCACTCTGCTTATTTAAAAGTTCTAAAGATGTAGGGGCGCTTGCGTGGCTCAGTTAAGCGTCTGCCTTCCACTCAGGACATGATCCTGGAGTCCTGAGACTGAGCCTCCAGTCCTGTCAGGCTCTCTGCTCAGTAAGGAGTCTGCTTCCCCCTTTTCCTCTGCTCCTCTCCCTCCCCCTGCTCATGCTCTCTCTCACTCACAAATAAATAAAATCTAAAAGAACAAAACAAAAACCCAAACCTTCTAGGGGCGCCTGGGTGGCTCAGTTTGGTTATGCATCTACCTTCAGCTCAGGTCATGATCTCAGGGTCCTCGGATCAGACCTGCCCTGGACCACAACCTGAGTTGAAGGTAGACATTTGACGGACTGAGCCACCCAGATTGCCCCTAAAAAATAAACTCTTAAAAAAAGGGGGGGGGATGGGCCATATCTTATTCTGCTCTTTTTTTTTTGAAGATTTGAGAGAGCATGCATACACACTTGCGAGAGTGGGGACGGGGTGGGGAGGGTGGGTGCAGAGAGAATCTTAAGCAGACTCCTTGCTAACTCTAGCTCAGAGCTTGATCTCATGTCCTTGAAATCATGACCTGAGCCAAAAACCAAGAGTCAGAAGCTTAACAGACTGTGCCACCCAGGAGCCTGCTTATTTTTTTTTCCATCCCTTTCCCTCTGAATATTATTACTATTGCTATTATTTAAGGATTTATTTATTTGAGAAGGACAGAGTGAGTGAGCGCATGCTAGCAGGGGAAGGAGCAGAGGGAGACTATCCAAGGCAACTCCCCTCTGAGCATGGAGCCCCACACAGGGCTAGAGCTCATGACTCATGAGATCAGAGCCAGCACCAAAACCAAGAGTCCAATGCTCAACTGAGCCACCCAGATGCCCCTTTTAGGAATACTAATAAAAATCCCAAACACTTGAGGGGCAGTTGGTTGAGCCTCCAACTCTTGATTTTGGCTCATGATCTCAGGGTTGTGGGATTGAGTCCCACATTGGCACCACATGCTCAGCCCGGAGTCTGCTGGAGATTCTCTCTCTCCTTCCCCCTGCTCTCTATCTCAAGAAAAAAAAAAAAAAGGAAAATAAATCTTTAGGATGCCTGGGTGCCTCAGTTGAGTGTCTGCCTTCAGCTCAGGTCATGATCGCAGGGTCCTGGGTTCGAGTCCCATGTCAGGCTCTCTGCTTGTTGAGGAGACTGCCTCTTCCTCTCCCCCTGCCTGCTTGTGCATGTGCTCTCTCTCAAATAGGTGAATAAAATCTTTAAAAATTTTTTTAAAAATCCTTAAGGAATTTCAAACACTGAGAAGAGAAAACCCCATATGCATGGAGTGGAATACAGGCCAAGGTACCCTCTTAAAAATACCTGCTTAATTCCTTATTCATCATTTACCTCTGATCACGCCTGTAATTTCGCAGGGCTCCCCAAGGGTGTTTCACAACAGGGTAGATAATGTGAGATTGAAATTCAGGTGCTGACTTGGCCACTGCTCATTTCCACCAAAAGGCCTGGGACCCCACTGCATTAACCTCCGTCTCTCTCTCTCTCAATCTAGGAGCCCGTAGCACAGACTCAACACTAAAATATTTGTTGATGCAAAGGAAATAAAAGCAGGTAGCAAGTATCTACCATGTGGTGTTATCTCTTTAATCTTCACACTGTGAAGTGTAGGTACTGCTATCTCCAGTTTGCCAACGAAGAACAGAGACGGGAGAGTCAACCAGTTGAGGTCATTGTGTGTGGGAGAAGCCGGACACTCTGGCTTGGAGCTTGTGTAACTATTATGCTACTCTTACCATCATTCCTTCTAGTCAAGGAGAGGGCAGTGCTCTCCACAGATAGGGGACTCAGGCTCAACTGCTACTGTCAATGAATTAAAACAAAGGTTTTTTAGAAACTCTGATTTGTATTATGTATTCTGTTTTTCTCAGAGACAGGTGGAGTTCAGGGTATTAAGTAAAGGTATTAAAAAGGTATTAAGCCTATTAAATAGTAAAGAAAGGGTATTAATTAAATAATACTAAAAAAAAAATAAGGATGCCTAAAAGAAGCGCCTTCATTCAGCCTCAGGAGCCTTTGCAGTTCTGGGGTTCAAGGAAGTTAAGAATCACAGCTCCAAGTCAGGCTATTTCCGCAGCAAAATGAAAAGTCTTCACAGCTTATTTCCTTTAATTACATCATAAAACAAAATTAGAACATACAGGAAACAGTAATAGTTACATAACAATTTACTTTATATATTTATATATAAAAAACATTTTTCTTTTAGTCCAAAGATTTTAAAGCAAAAGGAATCCTCTACTGCCACCTTGGATTTTATTTTAAATAACCCTCCCTCCCCCCATCCTCAAGCGCCAAAAGTATGGGGTGGAAGCAGTCACTTGGACAGCTAATGGAGCCTGGTGCTCAGTCACCAAGTCAGGACTGGGTCAGCCACAGGGAGCGGCTGAGCGCGCGGGGGGGGGGGGGGGGGGCAGGCCTGGCGGAGGATCAGCCGAGAGGCTTCAAGAGGCTTAGGCCACAGCAAGGTTTGGGATCAGGCCCTGCCAGTCAACCATCCTCTGCCTTCCATCCCCTCAGGGGGAGAGGGGTTCGAGGGGGTTAGCTCAGGGATGGAACAGCCTGGTTTGAAGGTAAAAATGTCTCCCGCAGCACCATTTGCCCACCCAGCTCTGTCCTCAGGCAGTCAGGTGGGGGTGGTCCTCCCAGCTGTCTGCCCTCCACACAGGTCTGTGCTCTCAGGGTCACCGAAGGTGGGCAAGGCCGAGGAGAGCAGCCAGAAACCACCTGAGGCAGGTTACCTGGAAACAATTCCTAGTAGGAAAGAGGAGGCAGCCAGGATGGGAGGCAGCTGAAGGTTGAGTCATTAAACAGGAATGGAGAAAGGCAAAATGCAGAAGTCCTTTCTCCCCTGGACCGACCAATGGAAGGACTGTAACCCTTCTAACCCTTCGGACTGGGCAGTCACAGATCCTCAGGGGCCAGCTCCGAGAGAGCAGAGGCACAGTGCAAAAACACTAAGCATGTAGCTTCTGCTGAGCCCCGCCCCACGGGTCATGTGGGTTAGCATGGAGTTTGGGGGTAGGGTGAGGAGGGGAGTAAGAGAAGAAATCTCAGGCTCACCTCCTTCCTGCACTTATTAGAAAGTAACAGTCATCAGAGAAGCACAGGTAAGAAATTATTCTTAAGGGCAGGAAAAAACATGTAAACCCAGAAAAGCAGCAGCAAAGGTTTTTACAGGTCTAGCACTAAGAAAGAAAATCATTCAAGTCTTTGGGGGCGAGGCGGGTGGGAGGTAAAGTAATTAATCAAACCATGCCAGTTAGAGAGACTCCTTCATCAAGTTAGGATTTTCTAAGACTTTCGGTTGTCGTTCACTAGTGCCGTAAGAAAAAAAGGACGGACGGGAGGGAGGGAAGAAGACAGAAATAATGACTTCAGGGGCTAAGAAGGGTTAGGCTAAGGTAAGAAACACATGTGTGTGAGCAGCAGTGAGACACAGATTTGAATTAGTGAAAGTAAGTAGTTAAGCAACAGTGACAAGCAGAACTTTGTGGGGCAAAGGTTTCTTCTTCCACTTTAATAAAAAAGACATCACTTCAAAGATTTCCCTGGGTTCTTGAAGTGTGGCAAAAGAGAAAACGTATGTGTCTGGACACCTCTCTTCTCCCATCACTTCTTAGGATGGGGATTCTCATTCACCGCCTCTTTTGGGGTGCCCATTCCCATCTGGTGACTCTGGTCGGGTGCTGGGTGGGTAGAAGCCCTCCATGCCAGTGAGAAGGGCATGGAGTTCACTGGATGGAGAGGAAAGCAAATCTACTCAGGCAGGTGTTTCTGCATATTCAGGACAGAGGCCTGTACCCAAAGCAAAGTGCCCCAGTTCCAGAACTGATTCTCTCCTTTACTTTCAATCTCATCTACCATTTTCCCACCCCAATTCTTCAAAACAAGACACTGAAAAACACAAAATAGAGTCCATTGATAACAGTTCTGGTTGCTCATGGTTCTTTTTCCTAAAAGGGCAGTGAGACACCATGGCTGAACTCAACCCCTTCGAACCAGACTCCACTGAGGGCTTACTCAAAGAACGCATGAGGCAGAGATGGAAGCACATTACGGAATTTCTCTTAATATCCCACATGTGAGCTTGTCCAAGACATTTTTTTTTTTTTTATCCCCTGCTGAAAATTAAGTGTAACTCTGTTGGGCTCCAAAGATTCACTCAGACTCAGCTGAGAGGTTCTTACTGACTTTCCTAAGAGTCAAAGCCTTCAGAGATGCAGATCTGATGTTCCTTAGAATAAAAATGGAGAAGTAGAGAGACTGGCCTTATGAGGGGGAGCTGCAGAAGCCCTGCATGCAGAAAAAGCATTTATGTGCCTCAAATGAGTTTCTGGCAAGTAGAGTTTGTCTCAAGTGAGAGGGCAAGCTTAGAGCAGCATGTTCTTTGCTGGAGAACCAAGCTGTTCAGTTAGGGCACCTGGATATAGCAAATACAGCCAAATGTTATTCCCAAATTACCTGGGTTAATTATAGCCTACCAACATGGTCTTATATAGTTTTCTGTATCTTCCAATATTACAATTAAAGTTTATGAGAGAAATAAAGGTGACGAGAGGCTTAGACTCCTATTTCCCCTCACCCTCACACTGCTTGAGCGTTTATTAGGTTCTTTGGTCCAAGGTCATTGTAAGGGGGAGGGTTTGCCTCAAGACCTCCAAACACACAGTCGTCTGAAACAAGTCTCGGCTCATTCACACTGCTTGGGTTTGAGGTGGTTAAAGATCCTAGAACTGGTGGGCAGATAGGAAGGCAATCTTTAAAAAAAAAAAAAAAGAAAAAAGTTCTGGAAGCCCAAAGCATACCACTGAGAGAGTTCCTCAGCCAGGATGCACAATGGGGATGGAAACCTGATCACACCATGCACACAAGGAAGGAAAGGCAGAACAGACCAGTTTCCTTTAAACCCCTCCTCTTGTACCAGTATCACCTGTCATAAGCAACCCATGACTTTCAGCACAACAAACATTAAATGGCCAAGGGTCAACCACAATCCACACGCGTTCCTATTCTTTAAAACCACAGTCACCTAAAGATATACTGCTCACACAGGCAGGCAGGCAGTCCCCTCTTCCTTCCGGTGCCACTCATACTTGCCTACAACTTCAGACCAGGACAAATCCCCGCATACCTTGTTTACCCCTCATGATAAGAGTGGGCTATCAAACCGGTAACAAAGCATTTTACAAGGCAATTAGGAGAAATAAAGGAACCTGAATGCTATAGCATCAGACCTGTATCGAACAGTTCAAATTGTTTGGAAAGCCCAAAATAAATCATCATAAAAATATTTGCCAGGTGTCCCTCTAAAATATGTGCTGGAGGTCTGCTACATCAACTTAATGAATGTGGAAATTTACAAAAGCCATTTAAGAAATACATCCACTGAAGAGCAGAGGAGAAGGAAATAATTTTTTTTTTTTTAAATATAGAGCACAATGTGCTTTCATAGTCAAAATATTGGGGGGGAAAAGGATAAAGCCTGATCCCCTTATTCCTCATATCCAACAGTATGATTTCAAATTTTGGTAAGCAAATGTCTAAGACCACCCAGTGAAAAATGACCTGAACCACAGAACAGTTAATGTATTCAAGGCTGCCCAGAGACTTTGCTTGCGTCAGGACAAGGGCCTTAAGAGGAAGTTAGAGACTAGAGACACTGAGAATAAATCAGCAGCATCATTGGGAGTAAGATGGAGGCTTTAAACAGAAGGCAAGGATGAGTACAGGAAGAAAATGGGAGCACTGCAAAAAAAAAAAAAGAAGAAACTGGGATCACCTTGGTGGAGCCAGTGTAGAGGCCACAAAAGGTACTGATGTAGCAAATGATGCTGGAAAATGTAGAGGGAAAGGCTGCTTGGAAAAGAGGTGATCTGGATGTTTAATAACATTCTCCAAAGACACAGCAGTAACCCCTCCTGGCTACCTGTGAATCTATGCATTAGCTCTGACGTATTCTAACATATCCCAAATCTCTCCATTCACTCTGTATTTCTTCATCATGGGAGACAGAGAGGGCCAGGGCTGGAGTCAAAGGAAGAGGCTAAGAAGCTTTTCCTAAATCCCTGAAGTCTTACTGAATTTTCAAAAGTATCCCTGATATTAAGATAGGATGGTGGGGCCCTTTCCACCTGACCAAAACTTACCACATTCTGGGTTCTTAAATTCCTGGTACATTTCATTAGCTGGTGTAGGTTGCAGACTGGCATAAAAAAAATCTATTTCCGTCCAAGCTTGAAGGGCCTTAAATTTTCTTGTGAAAGGAACAAGGCCCAGCCACATACACACCAATGCTGCATACTTCATTTTTCTCACTGGACTCTGCTCTTGGCCCATATAGGTAGGGATCACCTGAACAAGTCCACAGGCACCTGCACATGGGTCCACTCTTTGAGATGAGAAACGGCATTTCCAAGATGTTTGTGTCCTGGTAAATAGGGTCTTTTACATTTATGTACTTTTTAAGTAAAGAAATACTTTGTAATGGCCTCTACTGGTGGGCAGTTTAAATCCATACTCACTAACCAATCAGGGTTTTATGGTCAATTTGTTCAGACAATACTAAAAATCCTTAATATGTTAGAGCAGATGGCCCCTAAATATTTCTCTTTTTACTTTTGTCTGAATGAGTTACCTGGGGATCTGAATATTATCAACCACATCTGGAAGCATGTGTGCAAGTGTGTGCATCTGTATATGTGGGGTATAACCAGAAGGAGTCTCATTTTACAGAGTATATCCCTATGCCAACTATACTCCAATAAAAAAAATTAAGTATATTCTTCATATGATATTTTGAAAAGAGGATAAGGGGAAAGAATAATGAAAAATGAAAAGTAATTTGAGCTTTTAAAAGGGCATAATAAAAAAATAGGACTTAAAGTAAATTTAACATGCAAAATAATGGTGGACAGTACAGATTTCTAGCATCCTTTCATGGAACTGCTTGTGGAGAAGTCAGTCCTACTTTTTTCTTACATATGCTGGTAGAGCCAGCACCTGCAGCATTATAACAAGTCTTTTAACAGCCTGGATCATGCAGAAGATGATCTAAGATCATGGCAGACTGCACAAGAATGTCCTAAAAGACCAAAAAAAAAAAAAAGAAAAAAAGGTGTCCTATTAAAAAACCACATAAGGTTTCTAACTTTGGGCTTTAGAAATCTACTTCTTATACTTTAGAAACTGATTTTAGTTTCCTCATCCTTTATGACTTTTGGGGGGGAAGGAAGGAAGCCTCTTCTTTGACTCTGAATCATGGGCACTGAAAAGGCCTTCAGCTCGGCTACCCATGCTGGGCAGAGACACCGAACCCCCTGCTTCCTCTCAAAGCCTTCATCTGGTTGCCCTTGGATTTCCTTCATGGGAATCCTGGAGCACAAGAGAGATAGCATTGACAGGTTTTGAAATGGTTCTGGTCCTTCGAGGTGCCAACATTTGAGATACACCATCAACACCGACATACAGTTGAGCAACTGTTCTAGGGTCATTCTCGTATCCCTGAAAGGCTGGAACAGGGGGAAAAAAAGAGAGAAACTGACCAGCTAGACGGCACAGCAACTCTAGCAGCACTCTTACTAGAACAAAACAACCTCACAGACACCAGTCAGCGATGGCACTGCTCACACCTAGATTTCAGTGAATATTTGACATGTCTAACCTTGAGTGGGGGGTGCTTTCGGGCTCAGTTTTGGGATCTGCCATTCCACTCTTTACTAATAATGCATTTATTTCTTCTTATTAAGTTAGTGGATTCTGATGGGAGGTGCAGGGAGAATACTGGGCATATCATGCGTATTATTATAATATCACAAGGTATAACAGAAACCAAAAGGCAAAGTTTGTTTTCATCAAAACAATTTTAGCTCAATTTCTTCTCGTACCATATCTCGGTTTTGTGACAGTTTCCCTTCGCACTGGCAAAGATTCAGGCAGGGTCCCCTAATGGTAAAATTTAGAATTAAAAAAATATTTATTGATAATGTCTCTTTTAAAAATGTTTGGTAACCCCAACTAATCATCCAAAATGCACACTGTAAACACAGCAACAGCAAAAGAGTAACAATCGAGTGTGAGTAAGCACACGATGAACAGGTGACAGACTGAGCAAGAGTGCAGGAGGGAGCAACAAAGACCGAAAGACAGGTGCACAAGTGTGCTACAGAGAGTGACAATCTGAGTGAGTAAGTCATCACATTTGGACCACAGCGATTTCAGTGCAACCATTTAGGAAACCTCTGGGCCAAATACTTAAAACAGGAGGAGGAATGCATGAGCCTTCTTTGTGAGCATGCTCAGCACATGTTGGCATGGGAACAAGGAAGCACAGAAGCTCTGTAGTCATCTCATGATGGATGACTACCATTTATAGGATGCAAAGAAATTTTCTTTCTGGTCCCTGGATACAACATATATTGTTTTTCTATGCTTTCCTTGACCCTGGAGAACTGCAGTTGCTGTTCCAAAATCACCAAAGAAACCCCTTCACAAAATGAAGAAACTGCAGAAGCAGTAACACTGCATTTGCTGGAATGCCCCCTTCCCTCCGCCTTGCCTATGATTTTCTTCTTGGCATGTCCAACAGGAATGGTTAAGTTTCACCAATCCACTTGATAAAGCCAGCATGGGCTTCAGTCCCCTGGTCACAGAACTAGAGTGGGTGGCGGTGAGGGTGGGTATGCATGTTATGTGCGGCTCTGGGGATCTGGACGCTGCCCTCACTTTGTAACCCTTGCCCAGAACACTGGGGTTGCTTCCACTGGAGACTCCATTGTAACTCTAGAAGTGTCATTAAATACTCAGTTCACCAAGGCTGACCACCTCCATTGTCATAGGATGATGCAGCATCTGCAGAATCGCTGTCTGCTGCCCCCTACTGATGGGGGTGGAGTGACAGGTGCGAAGTAGGCGTGGACTTTAATATTGGGCAAATGGGTCTGAAACAAGACAGAAACATTACTAAGAAAGAGGGCTTCAACAGAAAGAGCAACATTGCTTTTCAGAAAAAACAAAGGGGCTAAATGAACATGAAAGCAAGGCAGAGGCTGAGTACCAGTTAGGATGTTGAGAGGCCTGGGTTCTGCTTTCTAGTATTCTAGGTTGTTCTAAATGATTGAATAGCTCCTGACTTTGGTATCTGCTTTTTAATAATAAAACTGGGGTAAGACTTTATACTAATCTCTTAACCTGTCCCAAAGGGATTGCTAGTTGCATTCCCAAAGTTAAAAGAAACTGTACATGCTTAAAATGATTTTTTCCACGTCACTGTGGACAATGTTTCTTCTGATATTTTCTTAAAAACTCCATTATCCTCTTTTAACAATACACTGTTTTTACTACATATATAGTTTCTGAGTTCCTGGCACACTCAAGGCACTGTGCTAGTTACATAAGGGAGTACAAAGATGGTCAACACAAAGGTCCTGCTCTTAGGGAACTTAACATTCTAGACATAAATAGCTAAATTAAAATGGAAAAGTGCTAAGTGATGATTTGAGAACAGATAAAAAGTCTTGAGGACTCAGAGTTGGAAGAGATTCTGTAAGGAGGCCATCTATAGGAGAGGCTCTCGTTGGCCTGCGGCTCTCCTCTTTTGGTGTAGAAGGAATATGGCTGCAAGGCTCTTCCACAGCAGTTATGCTCTCAGTCCTCTAGGTCTGAAGGGAGAGGAAGAACTAAGACCAACTGGAACTAAAGATGAGGTTTGGTGCTCCTTGATGTACTCAGATGCCATATGGCCAACATGGATGTTTTCAGACACTGGTTGTAAGGGGTTGTAAGGGCCTAACGAAGCACAGTGCCTTTCCCACAGCAGGTGTAAAACAGATGTTCCAATAAATGTCTGTTGAGCTGAATAACCTAACATATAGATTCATTCATCCTTTTATAACCTCCTTGCTGGCAACCTGTCTTCTAGGCATTTGACGATGCATGGGTCTCTTTAGTATGGAGGATGGGGCTAAAAGAAAGCATTAAAAAACAAAAACAAAAAAAACCCCAAAACCCCACCAAAAACAAACAAAAAACCCTACTTAATCCGCTTGTTGTCTTAAAAAAGAACCCCAGCAAAAGGGTCTGATGTGAAAGGAAATACAAATTAAATTCTTAAATCCCATTTAACTAAATATTTTTCTTTATGTTATTTCTTTCTTTCCTGAATCTGGCATGTGTTTTTGACTCTGGGCATGTTATTAAGCCTTGGACATTACGGGAGAGACTCTGCTGGGAGAAGACCTACTTTCTTCCTCTCAGTGGGTATTTTCCCACTAAATTTCCATCTGGAACAACAGGTAAAAACTATCTACCCTTAGGTTTGCTCTCCATTTTTTTTTCTCTTTGCTAAATGTCCAAGTCACAGAAATCTACATCTATTACAAAAACAAACACAAACAAACAAAAAGGAAATGGAAGAGGGAAAAAAAGAAAGAAGGAAAGGTGCCGAGAGCACCAGAGCTGGAGAGTGTGTGGCCGTGTTTACCCTGAGTCTCTTGATCCCAGCCCGTGTGATCTGCTGGCAGTCATAGAGTTCTATCCGCTCGAGGCTGTGACAACTCTTCAAGTGCTCTAGGGAAGCATCTGTGATCAGTGGGCAGTTGTCCAGTTCAATCACCTCCAGCTGGTCATGGGCGCAGGCCCCATTCCCCAGGTGACGAATTCCATCGTCTGTGATCAGCTCACAGTGAGACAGACTCTGCAGCCAAATAGAGCAAGGAAGGACACTGGAACACTTCATGGTATTTTTCTAGCCACCGGCCTGTATACAGGCAGAAAGGAAACCTTCTGAGTTGGATTGTGATGTCTATGGAGCCGTCACCAGATCTACGCGGTGAAGTAAGAAAGCAAACTAGAGTTGCTGGGGTTCTGCTTTTGACTATCAGTGACTGATGTTTCTGTGTGTGATTCTTTTTCAGAGAGGGAGCAGAGGGAGAGGGAGAGAGAATCTGAAGCAGGCTCCATGTTCAGTATGAAGCCCGATGCGGGGCTCAATCTCACAACTCTGAGATCATGACCTGAGCCAAAATCGAGAGCTGGACGCTTAACCTACTAAGCCACCCAGAAGTCCTTCTGTGTGTGATTTTAAATATACTGTGAATTCATGCAATGACTACGGAATAGTTCATGAACAAATCATGATATCCAAGCTCACATACAAATTTATACTTTTCTATAGGGATAAGAGGGGCTCAAGCTTCTTTCCTTTTTAAAAATACTTTAAAAAAAATTGGTTTATTTGACAGAGATCACAAGTAGGCAGAGACAGGAGAGGGGGGGTGGGGGAGGGGGTTCCCAGCTGAGCAGAGAGCCCAATGTGGGGCTCAATCCCAGGACCCTGAGATCATGACCTGACCCGGAGGCAGAGGCTTAACCCACTGAGGCATCCAGGTGCCCCTCAAGTTTTTCTTGAACAAACATTCTGGAATTTGGACTAAATACTGAATACCTAGTACAGGGGAATGTCCAAACAGTTAACTAACCGAAGATGATTCCTATACCTGTCAGGTGTGGTCATCTCTTCACACAAATTCCTTCACTTTATCAATTTTCCTTGAATCCCTGGTTCCCCCATGTGAAACTCTGAACCCCCCGTCCCAATTCTAATTAGTAACATACCATAAAATACTTAGCCTGGACACAAAATAGTTAAGCAGAATGTATTCCCACAGTGCTACTGGAAAGAGTAGCAGAGAACACCCCTAGTAAAGCCTTGATTAATTCTGTTTTACAGGACCATTTAGTCTCAAGGTGAAGCAAATTGTATTTTGGGCTATCCTGTCTCCTGGATCGCTGAAATTTAAACATTATTCAGGCTGAAGTGTAATTCACGTGGGAGGGAGAAGTCATACCCTCCTTGTCACTTTTCAATCTCCAAGTACTGATAAATTATCCCTTGATCCTCTGTAAATTGGTAATTTTCAGAAATATGTTTTCCCAAAATGGTAGCCAGACACCAAGAAGAAAGTATGAGGTAGGTTTTGATTAAATTCAATGAGCACATAAAACTTTAAAAAGTCAAACTTACCAATACTTGAAGTCGAGGACAGTGTATAGAAAGTTGGATTAACGTGCTATCGGTTATCTGAAAGAAACACGTAAGTTTATTATAGGTATAATTCCAAAAAAGCTTCTTGGCTATACCTCATTCTTGAGTATAACTGTATTTCTACACTGATATCCTGATATTAATCATAAAAATAACAGATCTTAAGATTGAAAGCCCTTCAGCTACTTGAACCTGTTCTTTGAGAACCTATCCAGGAAGGCTTGAAAACATCTAGTCATCTGGAGTCTTCCATCTTTGAATAGGTCTATTGAAAATTCTCTTTTGTTTCTGAAATGAATGAAAATCTGTCCCCTTGTTATTTCTACCCACTGGACTTTGTTTTACCTCCTTAGAACCACCATAGAAAAGAATTAGGAGACGCTGCTCCATTAAAAAAAAAATTTTTTTTAATGGGAAAATATCCTCAAATTATTAAGTATATCTGGCCTAATTTTATAAGCCTTGATAGAACTCTGATAAGCTGGGTGTCAGGTATTTTCCCAAAGACGACAGAAAGGGGGCTGCTGGAATTTGGGTTAACTATGAACATTCAAGAAGGAGGAACTCTTGAAGGAAGAACAGTCTTTTAGAGTTATCTTAGGCTGGAAAGTAGATCAGTGCTTCTTTTCAAATGTTCCTCCAACTCTGAAATGATGATGATGACCGTAACACACAGCTTCACAGGGGCTAAGAAATGGTGAGGGATGGAAGGTTGGGGAGAGAAGGTGTGTGCACATCACTGAGATGGAGTAACACTGAAGAGGACGCACTGCACACTCAGGCATGTGTGAGAGATGGATGGATGTGACCAGGTTCTAGTTTAGTAAGAACAGTTGCTAAGGAGTGTCTGGATAACAAGTAATTTAGAAAAAACTGACCTCTATATAGTTACTAGTATCTTTATTTTTACCATTAAAAAGATTTACTAATCTATCTCCTTTTTAGGAGTCCCCCTTCAAAAATTTCTCTCTGATCAACTACTAATCTTGAAGCTCTTAAAATAGGTAATAAAAGAAACAGTGGCTAAGGCAGTATTTGGTCTGTCTGCCCAAAGGGCAGAGTTGGATCTCCAGGGCTAATATTATAAGGGGTTCATAGTCTCACTGAACTAAAAAAAGGTGGGGGCAGTGCCATACTGTTCATGTGATGGGGCTTTAATTATTTACTACTGTTATAACCCTGTATGTCTAAGGAAACACTTTAACATCTTTACGGCCTGAATGCTTGGACCTACTTTCTTTCCACTGGCAACCTTACTGATGGCATGTATTTGCCTAGTTCCTTACCATGTATGGCACGAGTACTTCTGCCTGGACACCTGGAGGACACCTCAATAAATGAAGAATCAGCACTGCCACCAGGCACTATACTACACTGGGACAGGGAACTGAATGTTTCGATGTGTATGTATTATGTAAGGTTTTTTGTGTTTTTTTTTTTTTTGCCAGTCTCTATCATATTGTATCTCTCTTTTTTTTTAAGAATTTGTTTATTTTAAGGAGAGATGGGTAGAGGGGGGCAGGTGAGGGACAGAATCTCAAGCAGACTCCCCATTGAGCTTGAACCCCAGAGTCTGCAAGCTGAAACAAAGAGACTCCTAACCAACTGAGCCACCAAGGTGCCCCATGATAATGTATTATTTTTAAACTTTTTAAAAAAGATTTTATTTATTTATTTGACAGAGATCACAAGCAGGCAGAGAGGCACGCAGAGTGACAGAAAGGGGGAAACAGGCCTTCCACTAAGCAGAGAGCCCGATGTGGGGCTTGATTCCAGGATCCTGAGATCATGACCTGAGGGGAAGGCAGAGGCTTAACCCACTGAGCCACCCAGCTGCCACGATAATGTATTTCTGAGTAGAAATCTACACTCTTACCTGAACACACTCTTCCAGGTCCATTTTTTCAAGCTCATGGCAATTCTACAGAATACAAAACCAAACATTATAGCACTAAGATTTAAAACATGGGAAAATTTAAAGCCAGAACACTAAGAACCAGTATTAAATACACGGACAAAATCTTAAGTTTCAGAGCTGGTGTCATTCTAATGTCACTTTCTGCCTTCATTAATCACACATTTTAAAAGGCCTTGATCACAGTGGAAATTTCTCAATTACGTATCTATTATCTTTTAAGTCCAAGGGAATAAATTTTCTGCCCAATAATACCAAGCTAATACAGAATCCTTCCAACCATAAATAATTTAACGAAAATTATCTCTTTGAAAGAATGGAAGGTAAACTGTGTGTCTTCATTGAGTTATGCCATGTGCTGCCCCCTACCCATTAGTCTTCCATCAGCAAATGTCCCTCCCCAGAGTCCATATATGCTAAAGACAGTATAATTTTGAATACTATCATTATACAGTGATTTATAAAACTATTCCAAGTATTTATTCTGGAGAACACAAAAAAAATCTCTTAAACCACCTCCATTTAAAATCAGGTCTATATATTTCTTTCAATGTTACTCTCACCCACCAGTCACACACCAAATAACCAAGAAAGCTTTTCCACGAAGCATTAGGAAGGCCCTGCCTAGCTTACCATCTACTGAAAAAGTGGCAAATCAAGTCTCAAGAAGAAACATCATGGTCTCCAAGACACGTCTGTATTTCTAGAGCAGTTCACGTTCTTTAGGCCTGTGGCTGCAGCACGAGAAGGCTCAGGCACACTAGCCAGAGAAGTGCCCTCACACTCCACACCCTCCTCCACTTTGCTGCCATTCCACGTTTCCCTTGTTGCTCACTCTTGTGAAATTAAAAAAAAAAATTATTTTGTAAAGAACCTGGAGAAAATAACTTACCCTGGCCAGAGTGGTAAAGCCTACATCTGTTAATTGAGAACACCTCGCCACTTCTAATATTCTGTTGAAAAACAAAACAAAACAAAACAAAGTGAAAGTCAAGCCCTTGTTTTCTGAAAACTGGGTTTATTAAAACAGCAAGAATTTAAGAAAACAACCTCCTAGTCCCTAAACACTGCATGATAGAGTGACATTAACAGCTAAGCAAGTCTGTATACAGATCTTGCCATTCATTTTCATGGAGTCATCATAAAGTGGTCCTGTAAATACCACATTTCAGGGTGACGCAATCAGAAGAATATAATAGAAGCTTGTAGTTAATGCCAAAATGCATTTAAAAGCCTTCTTGATGGCATACTGCTTACCCCCAGAGGGCAGCCTGCTCCTAGAAAACAAAGGAAATGGAGATAAATACTCTGCTTCAATTAATCTGTTGCTTAAGTAAATTATTCTCTTTCCCCATTTTACATGTAGGTTCACTCAAATTTAAATAGCTTTTAAAAATACTATGGAGGGACTGGTTAATTACAGGCCTGTCCCATGTATGAAATTCCACACTTATGAAAAAAACACCCTAAGTGTCCTGCCTCTTCCCACAGGCTCCCAGGGAGGCCCAGCACAGAGCGGGGCTGAGCTGGCAGCCAGTCTCCTACTCAGGAACTGCTGAACACCAACCAAAATACTAACCACAGGACCTGGGAATCAAAAGTAGCTCTTTTTTGTGAAGAGTCTGGTGACATCTGCATGATAGTACCAAATAACATCTTCATGTTTGCTTACGAATTACTTACTACATGAGTTGAAACAGACAAAGCTATAATAGAAGAAATCATTATCAACCAGCAATGAGAAATGAACATCTAAAGGGAAAGCAGGATCTGACTGAACCTAACTTTTGATTCTGATATTTGAGAGCCTTTCTGTTCGAACAATAAAATAAACCGTGAAGGAGTAAGAAGCCGAACACTCCTTGCTTTAAAAGAGAAAAAGGTCAGGCGTAATATTTTTAGGGAGGACTCTTGCTGCCTCCTTAGCCCCAGGCCTCTGATAGTATTATTTTTGACCAAGTCTATGATATATCAAGGAACTCTGATAATCTAGGCAACTTTTCTTTTAACAATTATGGTTAGGTCTCTGGCCAGGTAATAACAAAAAGCTTTAATAAATTTACATGGGTTTATAGTGATTATTATATGTGGTTTCCTGGGTTCTGGACCAGACTGCCTGAGTTTGAACCCTTGCATCCGAACTCACTAGCTGTGAGACCTTGAACAGGTTACCTGATCTCTCTCTGTGCTTCAGTTTTCTCATCTGTAATATGGAGATAGTAACAGTGCTTATATGCTATTATGGGGATTGAATGAATTAATATTTGCAAATCACTTAAAACAAGGGTTAACATATCTAGCATATAAGTCCAATAAAGTCGTTTTAAGAACAAAAAAGGTATATGGGGATCATCCTTATTTATTACAAAACAGCATGTTGTGTGCTTTTACAGAACCAATATGGGTTTGAAAGCATGTGCATGCTAACACTGCATTCTTAGTAAATTATCCAGCCAATGCTTCTTTAGGCAAAGAGGAGGAACCACAGAGAAATCAGGCTTTCTCTAAAAGACCATGAACACAAAGGAAGTATTCCTGCAGGGCTATTTTTTTTTTTTTAAAATACTTAATGCTAAGTAGCTGGCATCATTACCACAAGGTAAATAACCACAGGGCAGGCCTTTAAAAACTTTCTTCCAGAAGGAATTATATGAAGTATTAATAAGAGAAAATGCCTTTACTTCATTTCTAAGTAGAAATAAAATGTGAATTTTTTTTTCCTAGTATGGATAGCAAGAAGTAGGAAACAGGGAACATTACCCCTTGGTTTAAGCTAATTATACATATAATCAAGTGAGGTACAAAGCAAGCAGGTTAGCACCTAAAAGGGTAGTGACCTTGTAGTGTCTACCTTAAAAATCTCAAAGTTCCGAGCAATAAATTCGTGTGAAGAAGGCCTTTGTTCCTTTCCCCTGATTTTTTGAGCTAAACAAGAAATGTTTACCTAAGCCGTGGGCAGTTCTGACCTAGAGCATTCAGGATGGCATCTGTGATGTTGGAGCAGCCGGAGGCACAGAGGGACTGTAACTTATGGCACCCTCTGCATATAGTAATGAGACCTTCATCTGTGATTTGCTAAAAAATAAAAGCAAACCCCCCCCCATTGGTATTAGTAACTCAGCAGAAAAAAAGGAAAAAACGTTACCTCTGAAAATAAGCACCAAAAAGAAATAAACTAGTTTAATATTAATCAGGTAGCAAACCTAAAAGAAAATTAACACACTTTGTTTCTCCTTTTTAGTTCCTTTTGATTTAATGTGCTCATTTCTTTCTTTTTTTTTCCTTTAAGTAGGCTCAATACCCAACATAGGGTTTGAACTCACGACATGGAGATCAGAATCACATGACTGAGCCAGGCACCTCTGTGCTCATTTCTGGTGTAAACGGAAGAAGCTATAATGGGATTCTTTTAATGTAATGGGACTGCGAACAGCATGAGGTGCATCATGGGTTAGATTCAATTAAATTACTTTAAAACCCAGAAAACAGATAAGAATGGCAGTATAAACATATTTGCAAGTTCAAAATTGACACTGACATTGTTAATGAAAAAATAAAACAACCTGTGGATGACAGTTTCAACTTCATATCAACCACAGATCTTTTTCTTTCTTTTTTTTCCCTATTTAGTTCTTTATTTTAATTGTAATAGTGTAAAAAAAAACTTAATTTATGGAGATAAACAGCTGTATCCAACTCAAACATAATTTTATATGTTTTAAATTATTCTAAAATTTGAAAAGGACACATCAAAATGTTACGCTAAAAAAAAAATGCCATGTATAAACATCCTAACATGTTGGATGTGATTAGCAATTCAATTTGTCCTGCTAGATTCACAGATTTTGTGTAAGCCTCGTAATAAAGCTCCCTGTCATCTCTGTTCAATCAGTGTCCTTAGGTTGCCAGGAAAATTAGAAAAAAAATATCGAGCTTTAAATATTTACTGCTTAAATCAATATATTCTCAATATTGTATAACTAAAGCAAGATACAGATAAAAAAGTGGATGCAAAGGCAGATATAAGATGTATTGTGAGGATAAATTAATGTGGATCAACACATGTGGAAGTAACTAAAAAGGTGCCATGCAAGTGTGATGTATAGTTATAACTAAATGAGGATAACTGAAATGTAAAGGGGGAAGCAGCAATCAATAAACATGCATATGTACCAGGTCAATGAGAATTTGTGTCACATAAGATCAGGAAAGTATATTGTAGGATTGTGCTGCCTTTTCCTTCCCCCTTTTTTTTTTTTTAAGATTTTATTTATTTATTTGATACACAGAGAGAGAGCGAGAGAGGAGACACAAGCAGAGGGAGTGGCAGGCAGAGGGAGAAGCAGGCTCCCCACTGAGCATGGAGTCCAACGCAGGGCTTGATCCCAGGACCCTGGATCACGATCTGAGCGGAAGGCAAATGCTTAACCACCCAGGTGCCCCTGCCTTTTGCTTCTTAATGTTTTCAAGTCTTTAAGGGATTACTGAGGAAGAAAGATGAGAAAAGTCACATATAACAATTCTTCAAAGTTTAAAAATAATAAAATTTACTGAACTTCAATGTTTTCAACTTAGTCAAGAAAAAGAGAATGGAATGAGAATGTACTTTGGTCACGTCAACAGTTTTGGTCAGAAACATGAAGTCTGGGGCGCCTGGGTGGCTCAGTGGGTTAAGCCGCTGTCTTCGGCTCGGGTCATGATCTCAGGGTCCTGGGATCGAGTCCCGCATCGGCTCTCTGCTCAGCAGGGAGCCTGCTTCCCTCTCTCTCTCTCTGCCTGCCTCTCCATCTACTTGTGATTTCTCTCTGTCAAATAAATAAATAAAATCTTAAAAAAAAAAAAAAAAAAAAAAAAAGAAACGTGAAGTCTTAGGAATGAGAATCATGGCATCACATCCTACAGAAGGAATGACTTATGCCCTAAGATCTGGGTGAAGGGAAAGAGTAAAATAAACAGATGACAGAGCTGGTTCTTTGTGCTTACCGGCTGGGGTTTCTGTCTGCTGGAAGGGCCAAGGAAATGAAACTAAAACAGCAAACAGTAGGTATGGTATATATGTGTAAGTAACATATATCCACACAAATACATACAGAGTGTATCTGTGTGTATATACACATATGTAAGATCCAAAGATGCCGGAGAACAGTTTTTTCCTGTCACTGTGATGATGATTTCATGCTTACAGCAGTTGCGTAAGCTCTTCCTGTCAGGCCAGATATTTCAGTTTCATAAATGAAATTGGGCAGTTAGCAACTATGGCAATCAGAATTAAAAGGAAGCAGTGATCAGACTTAAAAGGCGTATCATTCATTTAACTCAGTCTTTAGGAGCCTCCTAAGCAGATCATTATCAGCACCATCCCTTAAGGGCTGGAAGGGGGGCTGCTTCAATTGCACAAAACATGGCCCTATATCTGTCACCTTTCAGCAACCACTATGGTCTCAAGTTTCAGGTGATTATACAAGAACAGGAGGGAATAATGAGCAGAAGTTTTAGCAAAAACAAGGCAAACCCTCATCAAGTCTTTTTCATTGCCATGAGAGGCTTTCACTCCAAGGCAACACATATCTGTAATTTTCAAGGCAAGAGAGAAAAGATAAAAGTATATTGTTGATGTTCTAGGACCCTGAATAGTTTCAGCAAATTGAGCAAAATGCAGGGGTTTGGGGATACACACAAAAGAGGTGACAGTCTGGGGCGCCTGGGTGGCTCAGTGGGTTAAGCCGCTGCCTTCGGCTCAGGTCATGATCTCAGAGTCCTGGGATCGAGTCCCGCATCGGGCTCTCTGCTTGGCAGAGAGCCTGCTTCCCTCTCTCTCTCTCTGGCTGCCTCTCCATCTACTTGTGATTTCTCTCTGTCAAATTAATAAATAAAATCTTAAAAAAAAAAAAAAAAGTTAAAAAAAAAAAAAAAGAGGTGACAGTCTAAAAAAGCCAAATGTGAATTACAATACTACTTGGAAATACTTGAGTACATTTTGCTTGTCATCTGTTTAGATCAGTGGTTCTCAATAGTTATGACTGACTGATAGATCTTCATTGGCATAACTGCAATTAATTAACCAAAAAATATTCTAAGTACTAAAGTCTGTGAATAATTCACTTCTAAAGGTAGAAAAGGGGTGGAGTTCTAGTTAGCTTGTTTGGAAATCTGCATGGGCTATCTTTTATATTGTCTACGTCAAAACCCTTAGGAGTGAGTGTCCTTAAACATGCCAAGAATCGTATCTGTGTGTGTCCTGTTTCCCAGGGCTGAGGTGGAAAAACCACTGGTCTTAATGATGGAAGCTTGTACAATAATATTACTGCAATGAACTACTAATACAAAAGAGTTGTGGGAGGGACAGCTTACTAAGCAAGTCTGCAGGTTCAAGGTCACCAGTTCAGGACAGTGTGCACCTATGTACTTCAGAGCTTCATCTTCTAGCTAGAAAAATTAAAAAGACAGAAAAAAAAGATTACTGACACTGTTTCAAGAGATAAAGATATAGGAGTATACACATTTCGTCAACACATGCTAAATAAAGCCAAGCAAGCTTCAAAGGAACAATGAACCAGAAACAATGACCCATGATCAAATAAAGGCATAATTCATGTCATTAGTATGATTATCAGTATTTTTCATCAGTTCCAACCACGTCAAATTCACATGATCACCAAATCAAGGAAAAGATAAAATAAACACTGCCTAATGTTTATGGATTTCTCTTTTGATAAGTTAAGTATGCCTCACAGCATTCTGCTCAGGGATTATGAAGCTAAAATAATTTTCACACTTCTGTACTTCCTATATAAAAAGTTTTTTTTAAAAAACAAACTTTTGGGAGCAGAAGCTGAGAAAGGAATCCGGTTTATCTGCTGCTGGAAGATGAATGCCACACGTACAGTGCTGAGAACAGATGGCAAGTAATTGATTATAATGGTGCATTCCAATCAATATTTTTCAGGATTCCATAAATAACCAGAAGCTCAAGCTGTTGTTTTAAGACAGTCTTACTTCCAAAGCTCTGTTTCAAACAATGGAACTCCTCCCATCACAGTGAAGGAATAAGGGCACTTTTAACAGAAGCCAAGGCACGGTTTCAGTAACCATTAATAAAAGAATGTCACAAGAGCCTAACCCTACTTTGTCAGTCACTTCTAAACTCACTTCTGATTATTTCCTTCGAGACACTGCCATGTCAATTCTTTTTTTCTTTTTAATCACCGTAAAATAGAAAGACAGTAAAATTTTTAATAGCAAAATATGTTGGGATTTGTAATGTGACTGGCAGGAAGTAAACACCAACACTATAAAATGTAGGTTCTGTATACTTGGCACATTTAACCTGGCAGTTAACTGCTGCCTAACTAACTAACTAAGTGAAAACTGCTAACTAAGACTGCCTTCCTTGCCTCTCCAGTTCAAGGTCTCAGGCAGTGACGACATGGCAAGTTTTCTTCTCAGATTAAATTGTGTAAGATGCTTCCTGCCTATGGTGCATGCTCAGTGTCATCTTCTCTCCCTATCTTGCCTCCCCTCAAAAATTTTATCTTTGATCAGATGTTAATTCTTTTCATATACATACATATATATGAAATATATATATATATTAACTCTAAGTTAGACACTTTAATTTTTGGTAAGCATGTATCCTTGATTATTAATATACAACTACAAATTCCTCCAGCCAACATCTTTGGGCTGCCTACAAAGTTCACGGTTCTTCTAAAATTCACAAGCACTACAAGGAGTATTACCTGTGTGCAGCCTTTTAAGAATAAGGCCTTGAGACCCCCACAGCCTCTCACTAGTGCTTGGATGCCATCCTTGGTTACTTGGTCACACCAGGAAATGTTTAATTGCTCCAACAGTGGACATCCCTCACTTAGGACAAAACAAAATGAAACAAATATATGACTAAATCCAATTCCAAAGGCATCAAAGTCTCATTTTATTGGCTATTTAGTCAGGGAATGGCTACAGCCCCATGCTTTCCCACAAGAATACACTCATTTACTTAACATAGATTTAGAATACAGGCAATCTCACAACAAAAACAAAGCCTAGTTATCAATGTTGGTTGAGTTCATGTGGGACTCTATCCTGAGGAGAGCTATCTCAAATCCAGCTAAACTAATAAGCACAGAGCACAGTACTGTTTTTCAGGTATATCAGACTGTTATGGAGGTTTATGCTTTTCAAATATATTCTTTTTGCACTTATCTCATGTTTAAAAGGTCTCTGGAAAGGAAATGGAAACTAAGTGACCTGTTCAAGTTAACAGAGTAATTAGTGAAGGGTTTAGATTCAGATTCTTTATCAAATAATTCTTTTACTTATCAAAGTAATAATGAAGAGGTTTAAATTCTTATTTAAAAAATTACAAAGGATCTATACATTTTCCTTATCTGTGAAGTCTCCTCAGTACAGTCTCCATAGGCTAAAATTAGGCTATACTGTGTTTGATCTCCACCTTCTATCAAATATCCATTTTATCTTTGATTTCACATTTGAACTATTCAAAAATCCCAAGCTCTATGATATTCTTTGGAAAATATTGCTCTAATTGTTTTATAAAATGAAGGCAGGGGATCTTGGTTCAAGTCCATTCTTCAACATTAATGGTATGACTTCAGACAAGTCACTTTAGGAAACCTGATTGAACTTCTCTTAATCCAAGATCAGCCATAGCCTATGCTCTTCCCAAATGGAAGCACTCACTTCTGTAATAGCACTTACCACACCGTACTATGTCGCTAAAGGGCAGCAACAACAATACCTTGTTTAGTGAGGTTGAATCACATTCAAAAATGTTTTGGATTTTCTTATCTTTAAGTGTCTGTCCTATCTGCCTCAGATGGTTTTCAAATAAATGAAATCATTTATGTGAAAATATTTTATAAACCATAAATGCTGTTATCTTATACTGTTTATTATCTCACCTGGCAAATGACCTTAGATACATATGTACTCAGTATTCATAAGGAAGGTCTAGAAGCCATTTTTAGATTACTTATACTCAACTAAATCTACATTTCTTCTTTTAATAGCTTAATTTTTACTATTTATGAACATAACCAATAATGGGACCATAATTACCTGTAAAAGACTGATAAAAAAGTAAAGATACAAAGAGAATGAACATTTTACCCTCCTTTTAAGGTATACTTTCTGTGATGTATTTTTTAAAAAACAGGTTAATATTAAAACAAAACGTACTGAGTGCTCACTCTATGCCAGAAACTCTCCTAAGCACTTTATACACATTAGGTTGAACCAATGAAGCTGTCTTTATACCATAAAAGCTGTTAAATACTGCCAACTTTGTATGGTTTGGCCTAATATTATCAAACAGTGATGAATACTGTTTAATCCTAAGAACAGAACTATGAGATGACAAGGAAAAGCTCACAAGGGTTATATTTGTTCAAGGTACCTGGCTAATCAATCACCTGACTCTGAAGCGATGCTTTAATCACTAAGCTACGGTATGTGGTGGTTTCAGGAGTGGGGGCAACCAAGCTTGAGAGAAATCTAATCATTCGCGTATACGCTATACCAGTCTGTTCAGAAATCCTAGTTATCCCTAGGCATTTCTCCTGAATGTGTCCTGTAATTTGGGCAAGTGATCTATTCTGAACTATAATACATACCCATAGAACACAGTTTCCTTCGATTCTAACTTTATTTCAGTTATTTGAAATTTTTAAAAAACTCAGTATTTGTTCTGGTTATTGGATACTCTTGTTATAAGATATTTACCTCAGAGCTTTAAGAGACATGTTTGTGATTGATGTACAGGAAGCCAAGTCAAGGTGCCTGAGTTTGGAACAGAACTTGCTAAGGCTAGTACATGTACTGAAAAAATGGAAAAAGGAGAAAATAATGAATAAACAAACAGGGACACATCTTTAGTAAATCATATACGATTCTCATTAAACCCAGGTGTATACATAAGAACGGTAAAATTTCCATACCCCAAATAAAAGCAGTTACAAATCCTGGGACCTTTCACGCTGAGGAAGAGGCAGGTGCCATTCACAAAGAAGAAAGGCTGTGCTGTGTATGAGAATTAGCATGAGGGGATGATGATGCTTCGTTCTCGTTTGGAAATGTTTTACAGCAAACTACCTATGTGCTCACAGGAGACCTCTATGCATTTTGCAAATACAGAAATACCAGAAAGCTAGCTTAGAACTTGCTAGCAAGTGGTGCAAAATGAAGACTGAAAACTGTCTCTGCTCTTTCATTTAAATCTCTACTCAAGGGGCGCCTGGGTGGCTCAGTGGGTTAAGCTGCTGTCTTCGGCTCGGGTCATGATCTCAGGGTCCTGGGATCGAGTCCCGCATCGGGCTCTCTGCTCAGCAGGGAGCCTGCTTCCTCCTCTCTCTCTCTGCCTGCCTCTCTGCCTACTTGTGATTTCTCTCTGTCTAATAAATAAAAATAAAATCTTTAAAAAAAAATAAAAATAAATCTCTACTCAAGATAATCTTTTGCATGGCAGTAATGAAATGGTTGGATTTTTGCAAAGTATATTGAAGATAGACTGATATCGGGCTTGAATAAGTTAGTTTATGTAATATCACTACCTACCTGTCCTTAGGACTTAAAAAAAAAAAAGATTTATTTAAATTTATTTTTGAGAGAGCAAGTGAGCAAGTGTGAGTAAGGAGAGGGGCACAAGGAGAGGGAGAGAGAGAATCATTAAGCAGACTCGGCAAGCGTAGAGCCCAACATGGGGATCTACCCAGGACCCTGAGATCATGACCTGAGCTGAAATCAAGAGGTGACCAATTAACCAACAAAGCCTGCCAGGTGCCCCTCTTTTTTTAAAAAATAGTAATCTTGGGGCACTCAGTTGTAATCTGGGTGGCTCAGCAGGAAGCCTGCTTCTCCCTCTCCCACTTCGCCTGCTTGTGTTCCCTCTCTCACTGTGTATCTCTCTGTCAAATGAATAATAAAATCTTTTTTAAAAAAAGATTTTGTTTATTTACCTGACAGACAGAGATCACAAGTAGGCAGAGAGGCAGGCAGAGAGAGGGGAGGAAGCAGGCTCCCTGTGGAGCAGAGAGCCTGATGTGGGGCTTGATCCCAGGACCCTGGGATCAAGATCCAAGCCAAAGGCAGAGGCTTTAACCCACTGAGCCACCCAGGCACCCTGAATAAATAAAATTAATTTACAAAAAAAAAAAAAAGTAATCTCTACCCCCAATGTGGGGCTTAAACTCATGATTCCGAAATCAAGAGTCATATGCTCCACCAACTGACCAGCCAGGTACCGCTTTATGAATTTCTTAAAGTCTCTTTTTTATTTTTTATTTTTTATTTATTTATTTTTTTTTTTAAGATTTTATTTATTTATTTGACAGAGAGAAATCACAAGTACACTGAGAGGCAGGCAGAGAGAGAGAGAGAAGGAAGCAGGCTCCCTGCCGAGCAGAGAGCCCGACGCGGGACTCGATCCCAGGACCCTGAGATCATGACCTGAGCCGACGGCAGCGGCTTAACCCACTGAGCCACCCAGGCGCCCCTTAAAGTCTCTTTTTTAAAAAAGATTATTTATTTGTCAAAGAGAGAGAGAGAACACAAACAGGCAGAGGCAGAGAGGAAGCAGGCTCCCCACTGAGAAAGGAGCCCTAATCAGGACTCGATCCCAGGACCCTGGGATCATGACCTGAGTTGCAGGCAGCCACTTAAACTGAGCTACCCAGGTGTCTCTTAAAGGCTCTTTCTATAAAGATTTTATTTATTTCAGAGAGAGAGAGAGAGATTAAGTTGGGGGCAGATGAAGAGAAAGAGGGAGAAGCAGACTCTCTGCTGAGCAGGGGGCAAGGGGCAGCTCAGTTCCAGGACCCTGAAATCACGACCTGAGCTGAGGGCAGACACTTAAACCCCCGGAGCCACCCAGACACCCATAAAGGGTCTTTCTCCGCAACGGTCAAGTTCTCATTTAATTTTTTAAACTTATGATGGAAAATTGCAAATATACACAAGAGTGAGAAATAAAAAATATACCTGTATCATCACTGAGCTTTGACATTTATTAGTATTTGACTATTTCTACTTCATCTATTTCCCTCTGCTTTTTGTTCCAGTATTTATTTATTTTTAAAGATTTTATTTGTCATAGAGAGAGAGCACAAGCAGGGGGAGCAGCAGGCAGAGGGAGAAACAGGCTCCCTGCTGAACAAGGAGCCCAATGTGGGACTCGATCCCAGGCCCCTGGAATCATGACCCTAGCCAAGGGCAGATGCTTAACCAAATGACCCACCAGGCGTCCCTGTTCCAGTATTTTATTTTATTTATTTTTTAAGATTTTATTTATTTATTTGACAGAGAGAGATCACAAGTAGGCAGAGGCAGGCAGAGAGAAAGGGGGAAGCAGGCTCCCCACTGGACACAGGGCTCAATCCCAGGACCCTGAGATCACAACCAGAGCCGAAGGCAGAGGCCTATGAGCCACCCAGGCACTCTGTTCCAGTATTTGAAAGCAAACCCACACATATTATTTCACCTAGAATTATTTCAGGATATATTTCTAATAGATAAGGATTTTAACTCCTTAATATCTGATAACCCATCTGTGTTAAAGTTTCCCCAACTGTCTTATAAATGCCTTCGTCAAGTTGATTTGTTCAAACAGGATCCAAGCAGCAGCCATACATTCTATTTGGCTGATATGTGTCTTAGGTCTTTGTGTAGACCTATGTTTCCATTTCTTCTGGGTGGATGCCTAGGATTAGCATTGCCAGCTCCTACACTGTATTTATGTTTGACTTTTTAAGAAATTACCAAATGGTATTCCAAGGTGGCTATACTCTTTTACATTCCCACCAGCAATGCATGAAGGTCTCAGTTTCTCTACATCCTTGCTAACATTTGCACTCTCTTTTTCATTATAGCCATGTTAGTGGGTATGGATTGTAATCCTACGGTGATTTTATTCTGCAATTCTAAAATGAACACTCTTACTTGTACTTATTAGCCATTCATCTCTTTCCTTGGTGAAATGTCTAAGTGTTTAGCTCCCAGTTTCTTTTAAAAAAAAGATTTTATTTATTTGACAGAGACATAGCAGGAGAGGGAACACAAGCAAGGGGAGTAGGAGAGGGAGAAGCAGGCTTTCCACTGAGCAGGGAGCCTGATGTGATGCAGGACTCAATCCCAGGACCCTGGGATCATGACCTGAGTTAAAGAGAGACGCTTAACCAACAGAGCCACCCAGATTCCCCATGTTTAGCTCAATTTTTTTTTAAAAATTTTATTTTATTTATTTATTTAACAGAGAGAGAGACAGATCACAAGTAGACAGGCAGGCAGAGAGAGAGAGGGAAGTAGGTTCCCTGCTGAGCAGAGAGCCTGATGCGGGGCTCGATCCCAGGACCGTGGAATCATGACCTGAGCCGAAGGCAGAGGCTTAACCCACTGAGCCAGTCAGGCGCCCTATTTAGCTCAATTTTTAACTGGATTATCTTATTAATTGTAAGGGTTCTCTATACTTTTTTTTTTTTTTTTTTTAGATTTTATTTCTTTATTTGACAGAGATCATAAGTAGGCAGAGAGACAGGCAGAGAGAGAGAGGCGGGGGAAGCAGGCTCCCTGCTGAGCAGAGAGCTTGATGCGGGGCTCGATCCCAGGACTCTGAGATCATGACCTGAGTTGAAGGCAGAGACTTGTTTAACCCACTGAGCCACCCAGGCGCCTCTATACACTCTTAATACATGTCTAATTTCCTTCAGTAATGTTCTGTCATTTTCAGATACTTCTTATATTCTTATAGAACTATGTCGGGCGCCTGGGTGGTTCAGTGGGTTAAGCTGCTGCCTTCGGCTCAGGTCATGATCTCAGGGTCCTGGGATCGAGTCCCGCATCAGGCTCTCTGCTCAGCGGGGAGCCTGCTTCGCCCTCTCTCTCTCTCTGCCTGCCTCTCCATCTACTTGTGATTTCTCTCTGTCAAACAAATAAATAAATAAAATCTTTAAAAAAAAAAAAAAAGAATTATGTCATCTGAGAGTATAGAGAGTTTTACTTCTTTCATGTTGGTATGCCTTTTTTTTTTTTTGGGGGGCTCATTTCATTTGGCTAGACTCTCCAACAGAATGTTGACAGAAATGGTGACATTTAACATCCCCACCTTGCTCTTCATCCTAGGGGTAAGGATTCAGTCTTTCATAAGTATGATGTTAGCAGTAGGGTTTTTAAAAAAAATTTTTAAAAAGATTTTATTTTATTTATTTATTTTTTTAAATATTTTATTTATTTTATTTATTTGTCAGAGAGAGAGAGAATGAGAGCGAGCACAGGCAGACAGAGTGGCAGGCAGGGTCAGAGGGAGAAGCAGGCTCCCTGCCAAGCAAGGAGCCCAATGTGGGACTCGATCCCAGGACGCTGGGATCATGACCTGAGCTGAAGGCAGCTGCTTAACCAACTGAGCCACCCAGGCGTCCCTTTAAAAAGATTTTAATTAATTTATTTGACAAAGAGAGAAAGAGATCACAAGTAGGCAGAGAGGCAGGCAGAGAGAGAGGGGGAAGCAGGCTCCCTGCTGAGCAGATAGCCTGATGTGGGGCTCAATCCCAGGACCCTGAGATTATGACATGAGCCAAAGGAAGAGGCTTAACACGCTGAGCCACCCAGGCGCCCCAGCAGTAGGTTTTTCATAGATGCTTTTGATCAGATTGAGTGAACTCCTTTCTATTTCTAGTTTGTTGAGGATCTGTTTTATTATGAATGCGTGTTAGATCTGTCATGTGTTTTTTCTGTATCTGATGATCTACTGTTACTTAACAAATCACCCCAAAACTGAGCAGCTTGTAACAACAAAAATTTACTATCGCAGTTTTTGTGGGACAGCAATTCAGGCACAGGCAACTTAAGCAGGGTGCCTGACTCAGGATCCTTCACAAGGCTGTAATCAAAGTACTGGTCATAGCTGCATTCATCTCAAAGGTTAACTGGGTGCGAACTCCCTTCCAAGCTTATTTAGGTGACTGTTGGCAGCCCTCAGAAGATCCAATTCCAAGCTCGCTCACTTGGTTTTTGGTAGGTTTCTTGCTGGCTGCTGGCCAGACCTCAGCTCCTTGCCACGTGGACCTCTCCACAGAGCTACTCCCAACAGGGAAGCTTGTTCCCCCCAACAGAGCCAGAGCCCTGAGGGAAAGCAGAGCAAGACAGAATCACAGTCTTTTGGTAACCTAATCTTCAGTGTGACATCCAATCTCTTTTGCAGTATTCTATTGTTAGAAATGAGTCACTAAGTCCAGTCCACGTTCAAGGGAAAAAGATTACACAAGGGTGTGAGTACTAGGAGGCAGGGGTTACTTGGGGGTCATTTTAGAGGCCACCAATCACACTGAGATGATCATGTGGTTTTTGTCCTTTATTCCAGGGGGCAAAAAATCTTACCAGCTGCCTATTTTCATATGGTTCACAGGTCCAGAATGGTTTTGATGTTTTTAAATGGTTGAAAAAATTTTTTTAAAGATATATCTTGCAGCATGTGAAAATCATATGAAATTCAAATTTCACTGCCCAGAAATAAAGTTTTATTGGAGCACAGTTATGCCTTTTTGTTTATATATAGGCTTATGACTGCCTTTGGAAAACACTGCCAGGGTTGAGGAATTGTGACAGGTAACTGTACAGCCAATGAAGCCCTAAAAATATTTACTTATCTGGTCCCGCACAGAAAAAGTCCGCTGACTTCTACTATTCTACTAATTATTATGAGATATTAACTGATTTTCATATATTAAGCCACATTTGTATTTCTGGGCTAAATCCCACTTGATTATGATCCAAAATCCTTTCATAAGTTGCTGGATTCAATTTGCTAACACTCTGTCAACTATTTCCGCAGCTGTTTCTGAGGGCTCACAGTCAGGAGATTACCTTTTATTGTGATGTCTTTGGCAGCAGAAAAACACTGGCCTCATAGAATGAGTTGTAAAATACTTACTATATTTTATAAATCAGCTTTAAGACTGGTATCATCTCTTCTTTAAATATCTGATGGGATTCACCAGTGAACCCATCTGGGCCTGGGGTTTTCTGTATGGGATGCTTCTGAATTATTTACTGAACTTACTTGTTATAGATCTATTCAGATTGTCTTTTTTTAAGGCTAATTTGGTCATTGGTGTCTTCCCAGGAATTTGTCCACTTCACCTAGACTGTCTGATGTTAGTACAAAGTCACTGATGATATTCCCTGATAATCCCTTTAATCTTTTTTTTTTTTTAAGATTTTATTTATTTATTTGACAAACAGAGATCACAAGTAGGCAGAGAGGCAGGCAGAGAGAGAGAAAGAGAAGCAGGCTCCCTGCTGAGCAGAGAGCCTGATGCAGGAATCGATCCTAGGACCCTGGAATCATGACCTGAGCTGAAGGCAGAGGCCTTAACCCACTGAGCCACTCAGGCACCCCTAATCTGTCTTTTGAGTAAAGTATTTAGTCCTCTCCATCACTCCTGCTTTTGATAATTTATGTTTTTTATTTTCTCAGTCAAATTTTCTTGTCAATTTTGATTTTTTTTTTTAAAAAAAGCTTTTGGTTTCATTACTGTTTTTATGCTTCATATTTTATTTTATTTTATTTATTTATTTTTAAAGATTTTATTTATTTATTTGACAGGCAGAGATCACAAGTAGGCAGAGAGGCAGGCGGAGAGAGAGAGAAAGGGAAGCAGGCTCCCTGCTAAGCAGACAGCCTGATGCGGGGCTCGATCCCAGGACCCTGGGATCATGACCTGAGCCAAAGGCAGAGGCTTTAACCCACTAAGCCACCCAGGCGCTCCTGCTTCCTATTTTATTAATATTCAATCTAATCTTTTTAAAAAGTAATCTCTACGCCCAATGTGGGACTCACTCCCCACTGTGAGGTCAAGAGTCACATGCTCTACTGACTGAGCCAGTTAGGTACCCCTACATCCTTAATTTTAAACCTTCCTTTTCTAATGTAAGCATTTGAAACTATATTTTTCTTTGAAGTATTGCCTTTGGTACAGTCCACAAGTTTCAAATGTTGTGCTTTCATTATCACACAGTAAAACATATTTTTTAGTTTTCTTCAATCTATTCTTTGACCCATGTTATTTTGAAGGGTGATATTAGGATAAGTTCATTGTTGCTCAAGTCTTCTAGAGCTTTACCGGTTTTTGGTCTACTTATCATTTACTATTTAATGTCCTCCATTTGCACTTTTCCCTGAAGTTTACATCATCTCATATTAATAACCGCTCCAAGTTTCTTGTGATTAGTGACTGTGATAGTATATACTTTCTCATCCTTTTACTTCCAAGTCCGTATTATCTTTAAGTTTTCTTGTAAATTCTTGAGCACATTTGTACTTGCTATTTTTAAATGTTTTATTGGTCTATTTTCTAACCTCTATCATTTCTGGGTCTGTTTCTATTGACTAGTTTTCACTCTGGTTATCATTTCATGCTTTTTTGCATGTCTTATAATTTTCGCTGAATGTGAAAATTCTGTATGCTGAGTGTCTAGGTTTGTCGCCTTCTTCAAAAAAGAATGATGAATTTAAACTTACTTAGCAGATCACTAAATTAGTTATGGGTCAGTTTGGTTCTAAATTTTTTTCTTTTAACCTTTACTGGGACAGGTTTAGGCTAGTTTTACTACCAAGATGTGACCTTTCTGAAGTCTGTTATTAAATGTCCCAAGGTATTCTCTATTTGAGGTAGTCAGAACTTCTCCCAACCTTATTTAAGCTCTGGCAATTTTTCACTTTCAAGTTTTCCAGTAATTGTTCTTTCCTTAGTAGATGTTCTTTGCCTGGCTCTGTGGGGTCTCAATATGTGTACTTACAGTTTACTATCAGCCAAATCCATGTAGATTCCTATAGCCCTTTTTGAATAGATCCCTCATCTTGAGACAAAAATTCCAGTTACTTTCGCCTCCCTGAACTCTGATCTCTTACTCTTCAAAATATTATGTTTCTAAAGCAAAAATCTGGACTAGTGGTTATTTGATGATTTTAAGACAATAAGCTTTTTTTTTTAATAGGAGTGATAAAGTTAACATGCTTATGTTAAAAGTTTTTATCTTTTAGAAATATATACTTACAGGTTATATAATATGATGTTTAGGACTTTTTTCAAAATAAGAAAAATTTCACAATATAGATAAAACAAGACTGGCCCTAAAGTGATTAATTTTTCAATTATCAATTTGAAGCTGAGTGATGGGTTCATTATATACTTTTGTCTACCTTGGTATAGATTTAAAACTTTTTGTTAAAATTCGGGGTGCCTAGGTGGCTCAGTGGGTTAAGCCTCTGCCTTCAGTTTGGCTCATGATCTTAGGGTCTTGGGGTCAAGCCCCACATCAGGCTCTTTGCTCAGCAGGGAGCCTGCTTCCCCCCGCCCCTGCCTACTTGTGATCTCTGTCAAATAAATAAATAAAGTCTTTTTTTTTTTTCTAAAGATTTTATTTATTTATTTGACAGAGAGATCACAAGTAGGCAGAGAGGCAGGCAGAGATGGGGGCAGGGGGATGCAAGCTCCCCGCTGAGCAGAGAGCCCGATGTGGGGCTTGATCCCAGGACCCTGAGATCATGACCTGAGCCGAAGGCAGAGGCTTTAACCCACTGAGCTACCCAGGTGCCCCAAATAAATAAAATCTTAAAACAACAACAACAACAACAACAACTTTTTTGTAAGAATTCAAAAATCAGGGGTGCCTGGGTGACTCAGTTGGTTAACCATCTGTCTTCAGTTCAGGGCATGATCCCAGAGTCTTGGGATTGAGTTGCACACTGGACTCCCTGCTCAGCGGGAAGTCTGCTTCTCAATCTCATGCTCCACCTGCTTGTGTTCCCTCTCTCTGTTAAATAAATAAATAAAATCTTAAAAAAAAAAATCAAAAGTCAGTAGAAGTAATTTCTCTCTGTGTGGTTATAGCTCCAACTTGAGTGATTGGGTTCACATGTTTTGTTTTTTTTTTTAATTTTTATTTATTTGACAGAGAGGGAACACAAGCAGGGGGAGGGCCAGAGGGAGAAGCAGGCTTCCCGATGAGCAGGGAGCCCGATGTGGGGCTCAATCCCAGGACCCTGGGATTATGACCTGAACCGAAGGCAGAGCTCAATCAATGACTGAGCTACCCAGATGCTCCATGGGTTCACATGTTTTATTTTGTTTTCAATTTTTAGGGACTGCTTTGATTTCTTTTGGACTTAATATTTTAATTATGTAAAACATTTACATAGCTAGCTATTAAAGTAAAACTATAAAATATGATATTTCAGAGTCTCCCTTTCATCTCTCCCTGTTTTCTCTCTCACTTATAAATCACCATTTGATAAATCAACCATTTGATTATCTTTCCATTGTTTCTTTTTTTTTTAAGAGGATTTTTTTTTTTTTTTTTTTTTTTGGATAGACAGGGATCACAAGCAGGCAGAGAGAGGAAGGGAAGCAGGCTTTAACCCACTGAGCCACCCAGGCGCCCCTCTGTTGTTTCTTTTTAAAAATGTAAATGAAGAGCAATATTTATTTATATTGTCTCCTGGCCCTACAAAAAGTATCTTTTTAAGAAGATTTTATTGACTTATTTATTTGAAAGAGAGAACGTGCACAAGTGTGTGCATGAGCTATGGGAGGAGAGGGAAAAGGAGCAGCAGACTCCTCACTGAGCAGGGAGCCCAGTGAGGGGCTATATCCCAGGACCTGAGATCATAACCTGAGCTAAAGGCAGAAACAACCTATTGAGCCATTCAGGCACCGCTACAAAAAACATCTTACACAAACTGCTTTGCAGTTCACTTTCTCTCTCTCTCTCTCTTTTTTTAAAGGCTTTCTACCTTTTTTTTTTTTTTTTTAAGATTTTTATTTATTTATTTGACAGAGATCACAGGTAGGCAGAAAGGCAGAGAGAGGGGAAGGGAAGCAGGCTCCCTGCTGAGCAGAGAGCCTGATGTGGGGCTCAATCCCATGACCCCAGGATCATGACCTGAGCTGAAGGCAGAGGCATAACCAATTTAACCAACCTCCCCCAAGTGCCACTGCAGTTCACTTTCTTAACAGTACGTCCTGGAGATCATTCCAGAATACTATATAGCTCCTCATTCCTTTTAATAGTGCTCTATGGAATGATATTTGGATTGTCTCCCATCTCTTGCTATTAGAAATCCTGCAGTATTTGGGGCACGTGGGTGGTACAGTTGCTTAAACAACGGTCTTTGGCTCAGGTCATGATGCCAGGGTCCTAGGATCAAGCCCCCACATTGGGCTCCTTATTTGGTGGGGAGCCTGCTTCTCTCTTTCCGTCTGCCTGCAGCTCCCCTGACCTGTGCTCTCCTGCTCTCTGTCAAGTAAGTAAATAAAATCTTAAAAAAATATATTGCAGTATTTGTTATTACAAACAATAAAAATGAATAGCTTCATATATAAATTATACCATATTTTTGTCAGTTTATCTTTGGTTTATAGGATAGATTCCTAAAAAAAAGTATAAATCGTATGTCATTTGTCTAGATACCAAACTAGTCAGATTCTTTATCTCTGTAACATTAAGTATTCAGGAGAAAAAAATAAACAGGTAATTTATCTGAAGTAAAGGTGGACTACCAGTATAAAGTCATAGTTAGGGGAGAGGTTAGATTTATTTCTCATGTTAAAGGGTTAAATCAATTCACAGAAATAATACTTGCTTACTATTACAAGTATTCTTGTGATTCTACCACAGTAGAATTAATAACCATAGTTCTTGTCTTTCAGACACTTTCTTATACTAAAAGTTAACAATGTTGTGACCTCAAAGAAAAGAATGAAATAAACTGTACCCTGTGTCTGGAGTGTCTTCCACTTTCCTTTATTAAAGCAATTATAAAGATCCCATCTCCATGAGGCCTTTTTTGAACAGGAACATTCCCTGAATAATCCTGGCCCCACCCTGTATAAACATGCTTCCTAACTGCTTCATTGCACCTTAAAATAGGAAACAATTTCCCTATGCAATTTTAAGTGTTATCTGATACATCTTATTACCAACAGATAGCCTGGAACTGAATTTGGGGAGGGGGGTGCTGAATGTTTTTTAAGTCTATCTTCCATGTCTCTTATATCTGTGATAGTAAGCTCTCAAGGATGAAGGACTGATTTCATTTATATTGTAACTGACACAGACATAGTACACTTAAAGGGTCATTTAATATATGCTCAATATTATTACAAGTTGCTTAATTATGTAAGATTTTATATCTTTTTAATAGAATTATCTGTTTACTATTTATTTTTTTTTTTTTACAAATTTTATTTATTTACTTGTGAGAGAAAGAGTACAGGCAGGGAGGAGGGCAAAAGGACAAGCAGACTCCCCAGTGAGCACAGAGCCCCATGGGTTGGGGGTGGGGGTCAATCCCAGGATCCTGAGATCAGACCAGAGGCAAAATCAATGCTCAAATGACTGAGCCATCCAGGCATTCCTGTTTACCTTGTTTTTTGAATGAAACCTATTAGTATTTTGAAATATAAATAGTCCTAGTAATTTGTTTTTTTTTTTTTAATTTATTTTTTATTTTTTTTTTTAAAGATTTTTATTTATTTATTTGAGAGAGAGACAGTGAGAGAGAACATGAGCGAGGAGAAGGTCAGAGGGAGAAGCAGACTTCCCATGCAGCTGGGAGCCTAATATGGGACTCGATCCCGAGACTCCAGGATCATGACCTGAGCCGAAGGCAGTCGTCCAACCAACTGAGCCACCCAGGCGCCCCAGTCCTAGTAATTTGTATTATTAATATCTCTACTGCATGGTCTACAATTTTTAAGTTTCACTTTAAATATCAAGATAGAATTTGGGCCAGATTCCAAAACAAGTTTCTTACGTCATTTCCATTTTAATGTCTTTTCCTTTTAAAATATCTTCCCTCTGTAAGATGAAAATTTGCTAAATGTATTTAAGTGCCCACACTTAAAGCTAGTATAGGCAGGACACAAGGGGCTATGACTTACACTTCTAAAACATAAAATACTTACGCATCTGTTGTCTTTGTACATCCATTTAGATTCAGTACTTCAATGTTCCTACAATTTTGTGCAAAAGTCCTTTACAGGAAAGAAACAAAGTTAAGTTAAAGATGTGAAAAGAAATGGGCATAATTCTAGGCATTACAAAAAATAATAAAAGATATTACTATTGGTAATACCGGATATTTGTACAAAACTAGCTCACATTACAAATATATTCATTTTCTACCACGAACTTTTAAATACTGACCTTTGTGTCAACCAAGGTTAAAATTAACCTAACTCTTAGTCAACACATTAAAAAAAAAATTTACTCAAGGCTCCAAAATAGCCATTTATGATATGAGGAATCTGGCTTTTGGTGGGGATACTTATTCTTGTTTTACTCTCAAAACCATACATCCCCAAACTGGCTATTTTTGTGTTATAAGCAACATATGTATGTTTGGGTTCTGAAGAGCTTAAGAATATAAAAATTGTTTTAGCTTTTTCTGGGTGAAATAGTGCTGTTCCTTAATTCAGCCAAGAACATCAATTAATCAATAGTTACGTTCTTACCTTAATGCATTGTCTCCTACTCCAAGACACCCACGAAGACTTAACTTTCGTAAAAAGCCCCCACATCTTTTTGAAATATTCTCCACTACCCGGCCCTGTAAAAAAAGACAGGTAAACAATACAAAACAGAAAATTAAGGTACCACATTGTTTTTGAAAAGAACACATCTTTGTTTTTAAATAATTTATAAGCAAAGAAAAAACTTCTACTTGTTTTCAAAATCTAATGCAAGAAAGAAATTCCAACTTACTTTGAGAAAACTGTGATCAACTCATCTACCTGAAACAGGCTTACACCCTGTATTATGCATTCTGCTATTTGAGAGACACTCTGCAGTTGAGGAAATGGTGCTCTGCACTTCCTAGGCTACTATACTAACGCAGACTGCCCTCCTGTAGCTACTGAAGGACATTAGCAGCTATCTTTATTGCTTCCGAATCCTCCCCCAAGTGTTTACTACAGCATTCTAAATACAGCAGAAACTCAATGGACACTTAACAGAAGCTTGTTGAATGATTTTGTGGGTCATGTTGTTTTAGACATTTATATCCATATAATGTTTTAAATAATATATCCATATAAATGTTTAAAACATTTATATGGATATATTGAATGATTTATAGATATATAGGATATATATCTATACATATATAGAATGATATATATATTGAATGATTTTGTGGGTCATGTTGTTTTAAACAGATATTTATATCCATGAAGATTAGGCAGTTGTGAAAAACATGAGAATCCAGCAAGATATCAGTGAGTATTATTTTAAAAGCACTTTCTGGGGGTGTCTGGGTGGCTCAGTGGGTTAAAGCCTCTGCCTTCAGCTCAGGTCATGGTCCCAGAGTCCTGGGATCGAGCCCTGCATGGCTCTCTGCTCAGCAGGGAGCCTGCTTCCTCCTCTCTCTTTCTGCCTGCCTCTCTGCCTACTTGTAATCTCTGCCTGTCAAATAAATAAATAAAATCTTTAAATAAATTTTTTTAAAAAAAGCACTTTCTGTAGAAATGGAAAGTTCCATTTCTTTTTTTTTTTTTTAAGATTTTATTTATTTATTTGACAGAGATCACAAGTAGGCAGTGAGGCAGGGAGAGAGAGGAAGGGAAGCAGGCTCTCCTCAGGATCCTGGGATCATGACCCGAGCCAAAGGCAGAGAGAGGCTTTAACCCACTGAGCCACCCAGGCGCCCTGAAAGTTCCGTTTCTAATGGAAAGTTCATGTGAGGCTTTGAGAAACTTCTTATATGGATCCTCAAGACAAGTTCCCTGGAACTTAAAAATGTTTTAAATCTAAATCTCATTTTATCCTTATAATACAATGAGGAGCTATTGTTTTCACTCTTCTGACAAGAAAATCAAGGACCACAGAATTCAGGTTCATGTTAAAATAATTTAAGTTTAAGCTATTATCCTTCTCTCTTTTAGAGATAATAGGCTATACTAAGAGATGAAATAATGAGGAAGAAATGAGAAGGGGAAAAAAAAAATCTCTCCCCAGCAAAAATACTTCATTAAATGACTTTGGCTTTATTCTTTTTTCATTCTCCATAAAAATTGTCTGTAGGCTCCCCCAAAGCCAAATGCTCATCTTAATTAGAATTTATGCAAATACCATTCCCCAAAAAACTGTTAACTCTATTCATTCTTCATCTCTCTTTTTTTAAAAGATTTTATTTATTTATTTGACAGAGACACAGCAAGAGAGGGAACACAAGCGGAGGAGTGGAAGAGAAAGAAGCAGACACTCCTGGGCGCCTGGGTGGCTCAGTGGGTTAAGCCGCTGCCTTCGGCTCAGGTCATGATCTCAGAGTCCTGGGATCGAGTCCCGCATCGGGCTCTCTGCTCAGCAGGGAGCCTGCTTCCCTCTCTCTCTCTCTGCCTGCCTCTCCATCTACTTGTGATTTCTCTCTGTCAAATAAATAAATAAAATCTTTAAAAAAAAAAAAAAAAAAAGAAGCAGACACTCCACTGAACAGAAATCCAACGTGGGGCTCAATCCCAGGACCCTGGGATCATGACCTGAGCCGAAGCCAGATGCTTAACGACTGAACCACCCAGGTGCCCCTCTATTCATTCTTCAAAAAGCAAATATAAAGACTTCCTTAAAAGAGCAAATGCATGTTCACTTTTCCACCACAAAAATAAAGAAAAAAATGTCTAGTCCTTTTAATACTAAATCATTTAGTATTCCATCAGTAAAATAGTTCTGCTTGTTCTCAAAATCTGAAGCTGCTGGTTCCCATGAAGTTCAGATGCACTGAAATTAATAGTTTCTCTCTCCAGGGAAAGGAGATTTATATGGTTGGGGCTAATCTGTTCCATGCAGTAATTACATTCTAACATGAGAAATGGGGCCACACATCACATAATTATACCTCAATATCCCTCTGGAAATCAAACAGGTCAATCCGCTGCCAGTTACTGCCATCCAGAGCCAGAACATTCCAGGCCTGTTTTGAAGAAAAAGAGACAAAATGAGCAGAAGCTCAAGAGGGAAAACCAGGAATATTCAAGTTCACAATTCAAACTAATAAAAGAAATTGACCAAAAAACTTCTCAGCCCTCCACCATTAACCCCCAAAAGGTCTGCCTTGTCTCTGATTCATATTTTATTCAATTAGATTATATCATAAATGAACAGATACAGAAACCAGCAGCTGGGATGGGGGTGGGGGGAGGGGATGTCAGAAGAGGACAGTCTGATAAGTATCCTAGCCAGAAACTCTTTTCTAACTGGAAAATTTAGTTTTTGATCTCCAAATGAGATACTTCTGGAGATGAAAAACAAGTCTCTTACGCCATCCTTCAACGAAGAGCAAGATGAGGTAAAACCAAAGAGTAAAATACTCTGAATACGGCCATGTTCAATACACATAGTTGCCATCCACAATCACTTGGTCAGACTTGAAACTGATACAGTGACCTGGGACTTAGAAAAGACACCCTTGTTTCTTCACATTCAAGACAGAATCTTATTGCTTTCCTCTTCCTCACTGAGGCATGTTTCTCAACTGGTCATCTTTCCCTCTATCTTGAGTTGGTAGAAATCTTAAAACAGTGATCATTTAAGACTTCTCATACATTTCTTCAATTAGGCTAAAGAGAGGCAAGAATTTCTACTTTTCAGGATTAGAAAAAATGACTCCAATAAGACTTGACTTTGAATCACATTTTAATGAGAAAGCCTTTAAAAGTTTTCCTTATTAAAGTGCAAACAAAAGTCTTAATATTATTGACTTATAAACTTAGAATATTATCTCTTACTACAATATTAGAATATTATCTATTACTACTACATGTAGTAGTAAGAGACTTCTACATGTAGACTACTACATGGAGTCAATACTGAGATACTAATAAGGAAACTGAATATCCTTGTAAGCCCCAGGGTGTCACACAATCTACCAGAAATATGTCAGGAGTATGAGGGTAAATAAAGTTATTACTCTGGAAACCTTTAAGGTTTTCTCAGGAGTTAATGTTGCTTTTCTTTTTGTGGTCTCATGGTTTCTTAAATGGCTAGCCATGTGAGACAAAAGATAAAACGCATGTTTACTAGATTCTTAGGCTTAATATACTTCTGGTTTGATTTGATATTTGTCATTTTCTTACTTTCTCCAGTAAGGAAACATGACAACCTGAGACTAAAATTAGGAATCACAAGGTCCTTTCTAGAGTCTTTTTTTTTTTAACTAATTCGTTAAATACTTTAAGTAGAGAACAATAGCATAACTACTGATGTACCAATTCTCCAGATTTAATGAAAACTGGGTGTTCTTTCCTTTAAGTTAAAACATTAATAGGGAAGAGGAACCTACAAATGAAAACAATTAAAATTCGCTAAAATCAACAGCCATGAGATGAGACTGCAACTAAACAAAAAAGTTAAGATACTGGCCTCGGTATGTTTTCAATGATGACCTCAGCTTCAGATGGAGATATTAAGGAAACCCTATTCATTTGTATCAGCCATATCCATAGCACAAATACAAGGGACAAAAAAGTCATGAAGAAAAAAATCACCAAAATATTACTGACCATTTCCAGAGTAGCTGATACACTGATTTAGTATGGCTTTTGGGATGCAGAAATTACCTTAAAGTTAGCAAGACACGGTGAATTTTCTATGGCAAGTTTCGTGGGGTTTTTTTTGAGGGGAGTAGTATTGGTTATTTGAAAACCTGTGCACAGCTACAAAGATAAACACAGTATGGTATAAACCTGTTCTATATCCAGCACTTAGGACCGTATCTCATACCCAGTAGTTTCTCAGTATTTATTAAATGAACAAGCAAAAAGCCACTGTCTGGTTTATTAAAAAAAATGATGATTGCCTGTGCTCACTCACTGTAAGTTAATCATTATAGATCTGTATTACAAAAGAGAAAGCAATATTCCCACAACACAGAATCTATTCTTTGTTAGTGGCAGCCAATAAGATTATGATGTTTCAGTTTTATCATAAAAATAGATAATTAAGTGAAATTAAAAATTGACTTTAAGAATGGAATCTGGTTTGCCCTATAATTTTAAAATAAATTATATTCTAGCTATTATCTTTTGAGGAAAGCAATACAGGGAAATAACATGAGAATTAGAGCCCTGAGCCTTCGGTGTGTGTGGGTGTGTGTGCACATAAAATGAACTAGAAAAACAATGAAACACTATTTTATTACAATTCTGAGTAGAGCCTATTCTTTTGATTTGCATGTTTAATATCTTTTCCTTAAAAATGTTTCCTCTGTTTGCATTTTACAAATAGTTAAGATTTCCAAAAAATTAAAGTTAGAGACAGTACAAATTGCAGAAGGCCACTGCAGAATTTGGGAATGCCATGCATAAAATACCATCCTCTGAAACATAACATACAACTAACATCTGAAGTAAACGGTTTGCCTACTAGAGAGGCTGACATCATCAGCATCAGGAAGGGGTACCCCTAGAATAATCTCAACCATTCTTACCCTGGAGACCTGAGCACAGCGACACAAAGTAACAACATCCAGAAAAGAAAATATCCTAAAAGAGAAGGAGACAAATTTTATTATATGATACGGTAGTTTCTCTTGATTTTTACCTAAAAATACCAATGTAAATACATATATGAAAAGGGAATTCTTTTCAACAAATACAAAAAGCAGGGGACAACTTACAACATAACGATGCCCACATAAAACATTGGAAGAGAAAGTAATCTTTTACTTGAGAATGTACATATTAAGCACCGCACAAGTTCAAATGAACTGGTATCAAGGGATAATAAAATATTCTAACTGATACGATTTGTTAAAATTTGTTAAAAGTAAAAAAAAAAAAAATTTTCACACTTCTGGTCATCAAAGACGACTAGGGGAGGTAACTTTATAAAGAATTTCACAGTTATGAAGGAAAAAAGATTAAATAATATAGTAATATCTAAAAATTAATAACTACGTTAAATCTCTATATATTTAATTCTAATTCAGGAAATTATAAAACTCATCTAATCACTGTCAGGAAACACTGCCCAGAATTATTCTCAGTCTTATAGTTAACTATTAACTATATTTAACTAAGTTAAATATTTACTTTGTCGCATTATTATTATTTGAAATAACGGATTTGCTTAAAGTGTCATAACTCTCTATACTATAAGCAACCTGTAAAGGCAGGTCAGAGCATCCTGGTAATAAATGAATGGGTCACATCTGTTTAAAGTTCTCTTTACTTATCAGCACCCTTTAAAGGTCAGTTTATTCTGAATAATAAGTTAAAATCTATAAGAGGCAATATAATATATAGCATGTGCTTCAAAGATTTAAATTTTGTCTTAAGAATTTTATAAATTCCTTGAGATAACTGGAGATACCTAGGATGTTACAAAAGGGAGGTCAGGAAACATTTATTTGGAGAATGAAGGCCAGATTTTTTCTTCCATAATACTTTAAGTGTTAAAACCTTCTGAATTAGCCTAAAAGAACAAAATTTTGTTGTTTAGTGATTAGAGGCTATCAGTCACATTTTGGAACTTGGAATAAACTCAGTTAATAATTACATCAGACAAGGGACACCGAGTGACTCAGCCGGTTAAGCAGGACTCGTGATTTTGGCTCATGTCATGATCTCAAGAGTCATAAGAGACCCAGCTCTGGGTTGGCCTCCACACTGGATGTGGAGCCTACTTAAGATTCTCTCTGCCCCCCACCCCCTCACATGTTCCCTCTCTCTCTGAAAAAAAAAAACAAAAAATAAAAAACTTAAATAGTTACATCAGACAAATAGTGATGTGCATTTTGTAAATATTTGGCTTTTTAATTTTTTTGTTATTTGGATAAAATATACACAACATAAAATCTGCTATTTTAATCATTCTTTTTTTTTTTTTAAGATTTATTTATTTATTTGACAGACAGAGATTACAAGTAGGCAGAGAGGCAGGCAGAGAAAGAGGAAGGGAAAGCAGGCCTCCAGCTGAGCAGAGAGCCCAATGACACGGGGCTCGATCCCAGAACCCTGGGATCATGACCCGAGCCGAAGGCAGGGGTCCTAACCCACTGAGCCCCCCAAGGGCCCCTATTTTAATCATTCTTAAGTGTACAGTTCTGTGGCATTAAGTACATTCACACCATTGTGCAACCATTACCGTCATCCATCTCTAGAACTTTTTCATCTCTCCAAAATAAAACTCCATATATATTAAACAATTAACTCTTCAATCCCCTTTCTCCTAGCTCCTAGCAACTACTACTACTGTACTTTCTTTGTCTATGAATTTGGCTACTCTAGGTACATCATATGAGGGGAAACATATGGTATTTGTTCTTTTGTGTGATTTTTAAAAAAGATTTATTTATTTTAAAAGATTTTATTTATTAGAGAGAGAGAGAGAGAGAGAGGGTAGGCAGAGAGGCAGGCAGAGAAAGAGGGGGAAGCTGGCTCCCCGCTCAGCTCCAATGCGGGCCTTGATCCCAGGATTCTGAGATCATTACCTGGGCCAAAGGTAGAGGCTTAACCCAATGAGCCACCCAAGTGCCCCTAAGATTTATTTATTTTAGAAAGAGACCAAGCGGGCAAAGGGAGGAGCAGAGGGAGAGGGAGACAGATAATCTGAAGCAGACTCCACGTTCTCTGAGGAGTCTGCTGGGCTTGATCTCACAACTCCAAGATCATAACCTGAGCCAAAATCAATAGTCAGACACTCAACCAACTGAGCCATCCAGGCGTCCCAGTATTTGTCCTTTTGTAACTAGCTTATTTCACTTAGCATGTAACATGTCACAGAATTTCCCTCCTAATGCTACATAATATTCTGCTGTAGGGGTGCATGGGTGGCTCAGCAGTTGGTAAAGCAGCCAACTCTGGTTTCATTGAACCCCACCTCAGGCTCCCTGTTCAGTAGGGAGTTCACTTGAGATTCTCTCTCCCTCTCCCTCTGCCTCCTCATACTCTCTAAATAAACAAATCTGGGATGCCTGGGTGGCTCAGTTGGTTGGACGACTGCTCAGGTCATGATCCCAGAGTCCCAGAGTCCCGGGATCGAGTCCCGCATCGGGCTCCCAGCTCCATGGGGAGTCTGCTTCTCCCTCTGACCTTCTCCTCGCTCATGCTCTCTCTTCCTGTCTCTCTCTCAAATAAATAAATAAAATCTTTATAAATAAATAAATAAATAAATCTTTAAAATAAATAAATAAAATCTCTAAAAAATATTCTACTGTACTGCATATCACACTTTGTGTATCTGTCCCTAGAGGGAAGACTGGGTACCTTTCTTGTTCCAGCTAGCAGGTGGCCCTGCTCCCACCCGAATAACTGGCTTTTATACAATCAATCTCCCATCTTCTTCAATACAGATTACTAACCACTTCCAAATAAATATAGATATCACCAACTTAGGTACCTCAATTCCTAAAACAGTAAGTTTTTCTTATGCAACAAACATCCCTGAATTGCTAAAATGCCCCTGCCTTTTCCTGTCTTCTGCTATATGGTACCTTTATGTGGAATTTCATAATTGAAAGATCCTGTTTCTGTAAATTCATCACTAACCCCTGAGCAATTTGTGTAAATACAATATTACACCTGGGGGGACACAGGTAGCAACTTTACAGGTAACGAGCCTAGTTAGACTATAATAACCTTTTCCCCGCAAAAGGAAGCACGATACACAGACATGGAACATCAGGGTGAAGGCCAAATGCAGACCTAGGAGCCTCTGAAGCACACATCTTGGCAATCCTAATTCCATTCTTAAAAAGTACTGCCTGGGGCTCTGAATATTAAGATTCCAAATGAGTTCGGTTTTCACCTGAATTTTGACATTACAGTACATTAAAAAGAGAGAAGACAAATATAGCCACTATGCTCCTGTATTCAGTAAAAAGAGCTTGATCTCTCCAGTCCTGATTCGGCTCACTAGTTAGATGAATTAAGCCTCAGTGCTTAAGTCCCTTCTACCACTTCATACTAAATCCATCCATCTGAGTGTCCGCTATTATTTTGTAAACTTTGATTTCTACTTATTCTACATATTTGATAGTGGCGCTAATCATCTTTAGAAACCCAAATATATGGGGAACCTGAGTGGCTCAGTCATTGAACATCTGTCTGTAGCTCAGGTCATGATCCCAGGGTCCTGGGCTCCAGCCCCACATCAGGCTCCCTGCTCAGTGGGAAGCATGCTTCTCCTTCTCCCACTCCCCCTGCTTGTTTCCCTCTCTCACTGTGTCTCTCTCTGTCAAATAATAAATAAAATCTTTTAAAAAGAAAAAAGAAACCCAAATATAAGAACTGGTGGGATGGGCTGCCAGGGTTTTAGCCAGGGTGATTTTTTTTTTTGGGGGGTGGTGGTGAGGGGCTTAAAATGAGCATTTATCCTTCCAAATATCATTATGTAAACTTTAATTTTTTAAAAAAAACAGTACCCGTATAAATATTTACATACAGCATGTATATAATAAGCCAACATAATAAAACTACATTATACTGAGCACCTTCCTGCTTTTCATCATCTTCAGACTAACTACCTTAGATCGTGTTGACAATGGTCCTTTTCAATACACTTTAACCTTTTACATAAATCCTCCTGAGATGTCTACATCTATAACCAGAATGGTTAAGTGATGCATGATAACAACACTTACTGTGGCAGGCATTTCATAATGTACGACTTGTCACATCACTATGGTTGTACTTTTTTCTTTTTTTTAAAGTAGGCTCCAGGGGCGCCTGGGTGGCTCAGTGGGTTAAAGTAGGCTCCAGGCCCATGAGGCTCCAACTCCTGACCCTGATAACCATATATGATTAAGATCAAAGAGATAAGAAAACTGAGATGGAATGAAACGTCTGTTATTGTCTAAGGATGTTCTTGATTACTTCAATAAAAGCCTTTCCGCATCTCTTATCAAGAGACTACTGAAAAACTGGGACTGGCTTTAGGCTGCCCAGGTTTAAGCAAAGTAAACCTCGCCTTCCACACACTTGATAAAGAATACCAGGAAGCAAAAAGACGTTATGGAAGAAAACAGGGTCTAATTGCACATAAAACACTGCTGTACAAACAAACAAACAAAACCCCTCAAATCCTTAATACTAAATCCCTGGAAGAGAACATGGGAACTGGCTGTTAAAATCAATACTGAATGTAGGGGTGCCTGGGTGGTTCAGTGGGTTATGCCTCTGCCTTCTGCTCAGGTCATGACCAGGGTCCTAGTGGAGCCCCACATCTGCTCTCTGCTCAGCAGGGAGCCTGCTGCCCCCACCCACCCCACTGCCTGCCTCTCTACCTAGTTGTGATCTCTGTCTGTCAAATAAATAAATAATAAAAATCTTTAATTAAAAATCATCTATACTGAAAGTAGATTTTGGGATATGGTTACCTACAGTATGGTTCTCTATAACTGGATAATTCCATTCCTGTAATGGGGATATCTATAAGCACAACTTTTTTGCAGAGTAATTTGACAGTGTCCATTAAAATAAAAAATATACATATTACAACCTACAGAAGCAAAAGTAGGAGTAAAAATGGTTTACAGAATGTTCATGGCAGCATTATTTGAAATAATGAAAAGAAACAAACAATACCTATAAATAAAAATGCTTAAATGTGATAGAGTCCATGAACTACTGTACATAGCTGCTTTTTGAAAGAATGAGGTAGAGGTACATAAACTGATCTAAAAAGAGATCAATGATTATTAAATGACAGAAACAAAAACAAATTGTAGAAGAGTATATGTTTTCATGTCTAAAAAAATATGGATACACGAAGACATGCATGCAAGTATTATACATATAATATATCCAGATATAAGTGGATATATCTGCTACCTTTGGAGTAGAGAATAGGCACTTTTTGTGTGTGGTGGGGGGGATACTGAAAGAGCAGGGATTAGCAGCCAGCTGTTTACTTCTTTGTATTTTTCAAAGTGTTAGGCTAATGGGAAATTTATATATTATTTGTTAAAAAATTTTAAAGGCACTAGATGAAGATCTCTGGCCACAAGATGTGTTAAGTCCTGCTGAACTTAGAGTAGATTTTTTTTTTTTAAGATTTTATTTATTTATTTGAAAGAGAGAGTGAGTGAGAGATCACAAATGCGGGAGCAGCAGAGGAGAGAAGCAAGCTCCCCACTGAGCAGGGAGCCAAATGTGGGACTTGATCCCAGGACCCTGAGCAGAAGACAGACACTTACAGTGAGGCACCTAGGCACCCCTTAATTTAGGGTTCTGATACTTACTTGCCTACTGTCTGACAGAAACTACCCCAGATTTTCAAAATTGGAAACGTCTTATTCCTCACAGGAGACCATCAGTTTGCAGGAACTGTTCATTAAAACTGTATGCTAGTGTCTTTATTATCAAATTACAGATGCAGGTTTACTAGGCCCCTGCTCTAAGTGAGAGGACTTCAGGTACAATTTTAACATTACGGTTATTATCCATTGTCTGGTGGAGAATTCTGCTAAAAGCATTGCATGTTACCTGTAGCTATCATGGACAAGAGCTTTAACTCTTTAGACAAGAATCCACTACAGATTAAATTTTAAGAGCTCTCTATACATACTTGGTTATTAACGTGAACATAAAGACCACATCTTCCATATTCGAAGTGAATCAGAGTTGGCAGACATAACCACCACGAGATCAGAACATCATCAGCATCTTAAATTAGGGCTGTACATTTTGGCTCCTTTTTAACCTGAATCTCAATGCAAAAATGCTCCTAAATAAACCAGATGCAAACCCCTGGCCATTAAGAATAGGATAATAAGTATCCTGGGTATTTTTTAAATGATCTTATTGTTACAAATCTGGAGAGGACGCATCAGACAACTGCTCTTCTATCCAGCTACTTACAGTTATCTATTTAACCACGATTATACTGAGCAGAAATTATGCAAACCTAATCTACTCATACCCAGTTATCCCATGTAGCACACCAAATCACTTAGTTCCTCAGGTGTAAGAGTAACAACTACTTAAATTATTAACTAGACTGAGTTGACAGGAAGGTTCTGTCTCTCTAAATAAAAGCTCTATAAGAATTTTAATGAGATTTTTTGTGTATGTGACTCTGTTGAGCAAATGGCAGTATCACCTTCTATGAAAACTTTCTAAACAAAAATCATCTTAGCTATGCTCTGCAGTACAGAATTTTGAGCATTTCATTAACCATTTTTTGACATGTTGGAAATTTTTACACGCTGGAAAGTTTGTAATTTTTCCTTGGGAAATAAAACTCAATGCGAAGGTAGGGTAGGGCTTTCTTGGGGTGAAGTCTTGGTTAGGCTTTTTATTTCCCATCAAAGGATGACAAATCTACTTGTTCACCTGGTCTGAAGTACAGGACTCAATCATCCATGCGCAGCTAAAGATATTCTGAATACAGGATGTCGTAAAAAATATAATCCTTGTGCTACCCTAATCTTATGAAAATTCCAGCTAAGGTAAGTGAGATTTATAAAAGACTGAAGGACATTCATGATTCCTTTAAGGATGCTATATTCTATCTGTGGTAAGCACTGTAATTGACTCTCCAGCCTCCACTTCAGCTCAGTTCATTAGTCTAAACCTGCCACAGAGATTGGTTCAGGCCTAAGCCAATTTGGGCTGATAAGATCTGAGAAGAGGCTTTATTTGGAGTATAAACGGCTGCCTATCTCTCCCCTCAGAGTGAACAAAGACACATGTTGATCCAATATTCACTGGCATCTATCCTATGCCCGTGAAGAAAAGAGCTTTTAGGACCAAGCTGATGCTGATTCTAGCAGAACAGACCGAAAATTGCTGATGACACTGTGAATCCCCTCAATCAATTAACCCTGGCATGTAGGCAGCCTGATCTTTTTATTTCCTTTTGCATGAAATAACTTCCCTTACTGTTTAAGCCCATTTCAGAGTTTCCATTACTTGCAGCCAAAAGCAACCTTGGATCAACTGGACTGTCAGAAGCATGCATTCATTTTTACATGCTATTATTTTGTTTTTTAACTATTACAAAGGTGCCAGAAGCCGTGACCATATGAAATCTGTGACTGGATTTTCTCCTTTTTTTTAAATAGATTTTATTTACTTATTTGACACACAGAGAAAGAGAGAGCAAGCACAAGCAGGGGGAGTGGCAGGCAGAGGGAGAGGGAGAAGCAGGCTCCCCAATGAGCAGGCAGAGGCTTAACCAACTGAGCCACCCAGGCGCTCCTGTGACTGGATTTTCTATGTAACTTTATCCACAAACTATAAGCAGAGTCTCATTTGAGAAATATCTCTTAGAAAGTAGTGCTAGAAAGAGCTCTGATTTTATGGTATAATATATATATTTCTTCTTTTCTGTTAAGAATAAAATTTCAGGGCGCCGGGTGGCTCAGTGGTTTAAGCCTCTACCTTCGGCTCAGGTCATGATCCCAGGATCCAGGGATCAAGCCCCAAATCGGGCCTTCTGCTCAGTGGGGAGCCTGCTTTCCCCCCTCTCTCTGCCTGCCTCTCTGCCTACTTGTGATCTCTGTCTGTCAAATAAATAAATAAAATCTTTAAAAAAAAAAAAAGAATAAAATTTCATTTATGCTACCAAAAAATTCAAAGCTAAATGTGAGAATGACCCATAGTAATTGTGTAAACTCTTACAAGGCTACATGTGTTTCCTTTCTGGCTTTGGTTTTCTACTTCAAAAAAATATATGTCATGGTCCTCATAGTTCATTTTTATTTCTTATATTTGCTCCTGGTCCAAGCCATCTCAAGTAATCTGGAGACAAATTAAATTAATAAATAAAAATAAAATGGGTTTCAGAGTTTATAGCTGACATACTGATTTACATATATATTAGATTAAGAGATGCCTGAAACATTGCTACATCAAAATAGTTCAACTACCTTAATATAGAACATTTAAGCCAAGAGAAAGAATGTGTAAGAGTACAATTTTTTTTTTAAAGATTTTATTTATTTATTTGACAGAGAGAGATCACAATAGGCAGAGAGGCAGGCAGAGAGAGAGGAGCAAGCAGGCTCCCTGCTGAGCAGAGAGCCTGATGCGGGACTCGATCCCAGGACCCTGAGATCATGACCTGAGCCGAAGGCAGCGGCTTAACCCACTGAGCCACCCAGGCGCCCGTAAGAGTACAATTATGTGGACATACAGCCAAACCTCAACATCCGCATACACAGCTCTTTTCCACACAGTTCTTACCACATTGATCATCAGGTGATGACATCTGGTGTCATGACTGAGCCTGGCTGGAAACCTGACCCAAAGGTTGCCATCTACAGGATACCCTCTAGGGTATATGATGTTTTGGCCCCAAAGCTCTTCATTTCAGTGTCAGAGAGGCTTCGTATTTTTTTCCTGTTTTTCTTTATTTCCATGGGCACCAGTAAATCCAAAAAGAGCTAAATATACACAATTTCTTACTCTTCTATGAATTTTAAATCATGCTGCTAAGCTTGAGAACTGTATATACATCTGCCTTTTGGCATCACCACCTGGATATCCACAGGTACCCGAACTGAACTAATTTTCATTATTTTCTGTCAATTAACCCTGTTCTTCCTCCTATTTTCTTTATCTTAGTGAGTATTCCCACCATCCACTTGGCAGAAAGCAAAAACCTAGGGCACCATCCTTGCCTCCTTCCCAATACCCTCATTTGCAACACATCAAATCAATCAGCAATATACTGTCAATCCCAGCTCTTAAAAATCTCTTGACAGAGCCCATCACTACAGTGGCATTCAGGCCATCAGTTTCGCCAATAAAGATTACTGTAACAATTTTCTATTTGCTGTTCTTCTCTTCAGCAAAAAAACGTTTTTGTTAAATAAACAAGTATGGACTAAATTACCTGCTTCTTCAATACTACAGCATTAGAGGTAACCACTGGTAAGCTAACGGTTATGAAGAAATGCCTAAAAAGTGGGGTCACTCTTAACAGACAGAAGACTACAAATCACCCACTTAAGAAGTCATCTTAGGGGGCGCCTGGGTGGCTCAGTGGGTTAAGCCACTGCCTTCGGCTCAGGTCATGATCTCAGGGTCCTGGGATCAAGTCCCGCATCGGGCTCTCTCTCTCAGCAGGGAGCCTGCTTCCTCCTCTCTCTCTCTCTGCCTGCCTCTCTGCCTACTTGTGATCTCTCTCTGTCAAATAAATAAATAAAATCTTTAAAAAAAAAAAAAAAAAAAAAAAAAAAAGAAGTCATCTTAGTCTACCCTTCATGCTATCTTTGGGACTGACCGCATCTAAAGGAAGAGATACCAGCATCAAAGAAAATATCCACAAAACCTTTGCTACAATAAATCACCAAGACTGGGATACGGCTGAAGAATAATTGAACATACACAACATAAAATAAAGCTGTAGATTGTATTTGTTTATCATAGGGGCTGAATTTTTTTTGAAGACCTTATTTATTTAAAAAAAAGAGAGAGTGAGTGGGGGGTGCAGCAGAGGGAAAAGAAGACTCCCCGCTGAGCATGGAGCCCAATGCAGAACTCAATCTCAGGACACTGGGATCACCACCGGAGCTGAAGTCAGATGCTTAACCAACTGAGCCACCCAGGTGCCCCTGCATTTTTTATTTTAAATTATATAATAAATAAAAACGTATTATATAATTACATATTTTATTACAAGTGTATTATTAAAATTTTTATTATAAATTACTGTAAACCGAAAATATAGAAAACAATATATATATTAGAGGGAATTCACATTCCATGAAATTTACCCTTTTAAAGTACACTATTCAGTGATTTTTAGTATAACCACAATGTTGTGCAGCCATGGTCACTATCTAATTTCAGAATATTTCATCACTCCCAAAGAAACCCTACACCCATTAGCAGTCACTCCCTATCAACCCTCAACACAGCCCCTGGCAACCTCTATCTCCATGGATCGGTCTATCCTGGATATTTCATATAAGTGGAATTACATGGTATGTGGCCTTTATGTCTGTCTTCCATGGAATAAAACTCTAGTAAAATATAAAAATGTAAACCAAAATAGCAGGCAACTAAATACCAAAGAATCAAATAATTTCCCTGAATCCTACTGAGTCTTTAGGTAAACTATTTTGGTCCAAAATAATGCCATTATAAAAAAAATTGAAGTATGTCTTAGTGTACTCAGTTTATAATAGCATTAAGAACATAACCTGTTTAAAAATATTTCTCCTTAAGGGTGCCTGGGTGGCTCAGTGGGTTAAGCCTCTGCCTTTGGCTCAGGTCATGATCTCAAGGTCCTAGGATCAAGTCCGGCGTCAGGCTCTCTACTTGGCAGGGAACCTGTTTCTTCCTCTCTCTCTCTGCCTGCCTCTCTGCCTACTTGTGATCTCTCCCTGTGTCAAATAAATAAATAAATAAAATCTTTAAAAATAAATAATTAAAAAAAGATTTCTCCTTAAGATGGCTAAAATTTATCCAGGATACATTCTCCAATAGCCCTGGGTACCCTAGGGTATATTGCTGTTATTTCTACTATAGTAAACCAGCAGGTACAAAAGCATTGTTTCCATGAAAAAATCCATTCCAAGTTCAATTCTGTTATTTTTTCTTAGTATCTCTAATGTATAAGGTATTACATGAAGATGTATAAGAAAACAGTCCCTGCTTGTAAGGTACTTGCAAAACAGTGAAGGCCTTAGATATGCAAATCCCTAGAAATGCCAGGAATTCTCTTCTTCACCAGCACTAGCATGAAATTACTTTCCACCTTGAGCAGGGACTGGGCTGGTTATGGGCTGGAGCAGTAGCAGCTAAGATTAAGAGGCAGATGCCCTTCAGTACAACTTGTTAACTTCTAACATTTGCAAAAGAAAATGTACCTTTCTTTCTTTCTTTCTTTTTTTTTTAAGATTTTATTTATTTGACAGAGATCACAAGTAGGCAGAGAGGCAGGCAGAGAGAGAAGGTGAAGCAGGCTTCCCACTGAGCAGAGAGCCTGATGCGCAGCGGGATCCCAGGACCCCTGGATCACAACCTGAGCCTGACCTGAGCCAAAGGCAGAGGCCTTAACCCACCAAGCCACCCAGGTGCTCATGTACCTTTCTTTCTAAGTCACTAGTGAACAAAGAAGAGCATAATTAAGTGCCCAAATAAGGGCATCTCGGTGGCTCAGTTAAGCATCTGACTCTGACTCTGGTCATGATCTCAGGGTCCTGGGTTCGAGTCCCCCACTGGGCTCCATGTTCTGTGGGGAGTCTGCTTCTCCCTCTGCCTCTCCTCCAAATTGTGCTCTCTCTTGCTCCCAGATAAATGAATAAAATCTTAAAAAAAAACCAAAAACCCAAATAATGGGCACTGAAAATAACTCCCATAGTTTTTTTCCTAGGCAATTCCTAGGTTAGATGTATATAAATTGGGGGCTATGTATTTTATTTTGTGGGTGATCCCAAATGTAATTTCTACATGTTAAAAATAAGGAGGATAAAATTATAACTGTAATATAAGAAAAAGCTTCAAATAACTTTTACCGTATTACTCCCCTTTTTAAAAAAAAGATTTTATTTTTAAGTACACCCAACATGGGGCTTGGACTTACAACCAACCCTAACATCAAGAGTCTCATGCTCCACCAACTGAGCCAGTCATGTGTCCCCACCTTTTTAACTAAAGTAAAAGGCTGTAACTCTTCTCTACAGTTCCTCAGTATATGTGATATTTTGTCACAAATACAAGTCATTTCATGGACATATTTGATGTTGGGAACAGGAAACGAGGCAAAGGGATGGATTAGAATCACTTAAAAAAAGATCTGGGGTGCCTGGGTGGCTCAGTCATTAAGCGTCTGCCTTTGGCTCAGGTTATGATCCCAGGGTCCTGGGATTGAGCCCTGCATCCGACTCCCTGCTCAGCGCGAAGCCTGCTTTTCTCTCTCTCCCACTCCCCCTACTTGTGTTCCCTCTCTCGCTGTATCTCTCTCTGCAAATAATAAAATCTTTTAAAAATTCAGCATTATAATAAAATAAAATATATGATCTCTTATATACATTATGTACATTATATACAAAAGTAAAGCAAGGGAAAACTAGTAAACAAAATCATATATAGGTACAAATCAGGTAGGAGAATTTAAACATTTAAAATTTTGATTCATATATAGAAAATGTAGAGTCAAACCGTTTAAACAAAAGAATCAATAAATTTACAAATTCAGATAATCCAGTTCCTTTACATACAGGAAAATTAGCAGTAAGTCTAAAAATTTTTAAATAGGTAAATATGACACACACACAACACCAAATTAAAATTAGCATTCAGACTTACCGCAATAGGAGTTCTTTGGGAAGTTTTTTATTGATTACAGCTTCATCACTATTTGAGAACATCTGCAAAAACAAAATCACTTAGTGTTACTTAAGATTTTATTACATTCAACTCAAAGTTTAGAGACAGTCTTCTAAAAAGAGAGGTGAATAAGTATAGGGGATATTATAAGCTGAAGTAATATTTTTAGGGACTCTGGGCTGAAAAACATTTTTGAGACATTTAATTTGTTCCCTGTCTTTAGAAAAAATTAACAGCAATCAGAAGCATGACATTAGGTAGTAGGTATTATTTTAAGTATTTTTCTTTTTTTTTTTTAATTTTATTTATTTATTTGAAAGACAGAGATCACAAGCAAGCAGAGAAGCAGGCAGAGAGAGAGAGTAGAGGAAGCAGGCTGTCAGCAGAGCAGAGAGCCCGATGCGGGGCTCGATCCCAGGACCCTGGGATCATGACCTGAGCTGAAGGCAGAGGCTTTAACCCACTGAGCGACCCAGGCACCCCTTATTTTAAGTATTTTTCATGTACTAATGTACTAAGTCTTCATACTATTCTTAATCTTCATTTTCTTGTAAAGAAACAGAATTGCAAAAGATTTATGTGCTTAAAATCACATCACTGCACAGTGACCATTTAAAAATTAAGATGAGGTGATTCTCCAAATCTAAGTCATATTTACTTGTTCAAGGAGGTGTTTGGAAACCATCCTAGGATAGGGAACATTCTGATTTTACTTAACATGCAGAAAACTGGTAATGCTTCATGACCACCACCACATGCTTCCTTGATGCATGCAAGTGATCATTTAAGAAATTAATCAGATAACCCACAAGGGTTCCTATTATTTATTTTTTTAAAGATTTCATTTATTTATTGACAGAGAGAGATCACAAGTAGGCAGAGGAAGGCAGGGGGATGGGGAGAGCAGGCTCCCTGCTAAGCAGAGAGCCCAGATGTGGGACTTGATCTAAGACCCTGAGATCATGACCTGAGCCGAAGGCAGAGGCTCAACCCTCTGAGCCACCCAGGAACCCAAATTAGAAAATCTTTCTTTCTTTCTTTCTTTTTTTTTTTTTTAAAGACAACTACTTTCTTTTTTAAAAGATTATTAATTGACAGAGAGAGAGAGAGAGAACACAAGCAGGGGGAGTGGGAGAGGGAGAAGCAGGCTTCCCGCCAAGGAGGGATTCCAGGACCCTGGGATCATGACCTGAGCCACAGATGGCTTGGGTGGCTCAGGCATTAAGCATCTGCTTAATGGTGCCCCAAATCAGGCACTCTTATAGGTAAAGAGATACAAAGAAAAGGAGATGATATCTCTGTACTTCAGGAGCGCTAGCTCTACAATGAACATAGAAAGTAAGTACTTTATTATTAGAAATAAATGAAAGAGGTAATATGAGAGCAAGGGAAGAAATAACTAAGTCTCCCCACACCTGACATCTTAAAGGAAGGCCAGAAGTTAATTAACAAGGAAAAAAGGGGAAGATAAGCTGTTTAAAAGCATGGACTCATACATGAAAGCCTTAGCATTTCATGATTCAAAGTAGAAAAAGTAAAGGGATAGGAACGTAGTGGAAAGAATGTACTTCCCCCTCAATCTCAGACATTCAAAGAGTATTTACAATAGACTTTAAAAAAGATAACTATTAACAACCTACCCTCCAGTTACATGGAAAGCTCTGTGACAGAAGGGACCATGACTTTCATATCTGCCAACATATTTCCAGGACTGAGCACAGGGCCCGACACATAGTAGGAACTTAGTACACTGAACTGTGAACAGTGGGGTTTGGTCATGAAGGAAACCTGTATACCAGGCTAGAAATATGAAATAATCCTGTAGAGAAGAGAAGAGAAACCTAAAGAAATTAAACTCTGGGGCGCCTGGGTGGCTCAGTGGGTTAAGCCGCTGCCTTCGGCTCGGGTCATGGTCTCAGGGTCCTGGGATCGAGTCCCGCATCGGGCTCTCTGCTCAGCAGGGAGCCTGCTTCCGTCTCTCTCTCTCTGCCTGCCTCTCCGACTACTTGTGATTTCTCTCTGTCAAATAAATAAATAAAATCTTTAAAAAAAAAAAAAAAAAAAAAAAGAAATTAAACTCTGGACTGGTAGTAAGGACATAAGCTAAGAATACATTGAAATTATAGTTCAAGAAAAGATGACGAGGGACGCCTGGGTGGCTCAGTTGGTTAAGCAGCTGCCTTCGGCTCAGGTCATGATCCCAGCGTCCTGGGATCGAGTCCCAGGACTCCTTGCTCCGCGGGGAGCCTGCTTCTCCCTCTGACTCTGCCTTCCACTCTGCCTGTGCTCGCTCTCGCTCTCTCTCTCTGACAAATAAATAAATAAAATCTTAAAAAAAAAAAAAAAGAAAGAAAGAAAGAAAAGATGACGAGAGGGGCACCTGGGTGGCTCTGTGGGTTAAGCCTCTGCCTTTAGCTCAGGTCATGATCCCAGGGTCCTGGGATCGAGCCCCACGTCGGGCTCTCTGCTCAGCAGGGAGCCTGCTTCCTCCTCTCTCTCTGCCTGCCTCTCCGCCTACTTGTGATCTCTCTCCTTCTGTCAAATAAATAAATAAAATCTTTAAAAAAAAAAAAAAGAAAGAAAAGAAAAGATGACGAGATCTCTAAGGCTGGTGAAAATTAAAAAAACAAAACAAAATGGAGAAAAGAAGGATATTTGAAGCAGCAACAAGGACTTGGTGATGGAAAGCTGGACTCTATCAAGTTTCAGTGCAAAAGAAAATCTTGTAATAAAAGTAATGCTGTTGGGGTGCCTGGATGGCTCAGTGGGTTAAGCTGCTGCCTTTGGCTCAGGTCATGATCTCAGGGTCCTGGGATCGAGTCCCACATTGGGGTTTCTGCTCTATGGGGAGCTTGCTTCCCTTTCTCTCTCTCTGCCTGCCTCTCTGCCTAATTGTGATCTCTGTCATTCTATCAAATAAATAAATAAAAGCTTTAAAAAAAAAAGAGCTTAGCATTTCTAATATATAAATGATTGTCCTTGCTTCCCTCTATCTCTCTCTCTGCCTGCCTCTCCGTCTACTTGTGATCTCTCTCTGTCAAATAAATAAATAAAATCTTTTTTAAAAAAAAGTAATGCTGTTGACTGACAGTGACATGTTTTAGGAAATTATATGACATTAAAGAATAACCTGCTTCCCTATAATTTCTAACCATTAGTGGAAGCTATTAAAAAATCATATCCTCCTTCTATAAGGCAATCTTTCAAAATGAAGCTATCATATTTCCTTCTAAACAAGTTTAAGTTCTTCTCAAATGATAGTCTCTAAGATGCTACACCATGATCACTCCTCTCTGGGCACATTTAGAGAATAGAACACAGGGGGTAATTATAACTCATTTAAAAAGCTGAATACTTAAAAAAAAAAAGTTGAATAATCAAAGGTTGATGACATAAATGACAATGTCTTACAAAGAAAACTAAAGTATCAAAAAGAGACCTGGGAGACTTTTCAGAGTTAGATAGCACACAACATGTATCTTAAGCTTAAGATATTTGGAAAAAAATTTAAGTACAAAACAGACTCACTCAACACCCAATCTACTAGACTCTGCCCAACTCAATTTCACAAAAGGACAATCATTTATATATTAGAAATGCTACGGGACGCCTGGGTGGCTCAGTTGGTTAAGCAGCTGCCTTCGGCTCAGGTCGTGATCCCAGCGTCCTGGGATCGAGTCCCACATCAGGCTTCTTGCTCAGCAGGGAGCCTGCTTCTCCCTCTGCCTCTGCCTGCCATTCTGTCTGCCTGTGCTCGCTCTCTCCCCCACCCTCTCTCTGATAAATAAATAAAATCTTAAAAAAAAAAAAAAAAGAAATGCTAAGCTCTTTTTTTAAAGCTTTTATTTATTTATTTGATAGAATAAAAGAGAGCACAATTAGGCAGAGAGGCAGGCAGAGAGAGAGAAAGGGAAGCAAGCTCCCCACAGAGCAGAGACCCCGATGTGGGACTCGATCCCAGGACCCTGAGATCATGACCTGAGCCGAAGGCAGAGGCTTAACCCACTGAGGCACCCAGGTGCCCCAGAAATGCTACGCTCTTTATCTTGTATACTCAAAGTATATTTATTAAATGCTACACATCTCGCCTCACAGGGCACTTTGCTCACTTGAATATACACAGTAATTAAACTGTTAGAAAATATAAACCCGAGATATGTAATTCACATGACTTCCAAACTCTAGATATAAAAAGGAACAAAAATCACATCCAAGAACTAATTTCTTTTCTTGCATCAGTCTATATAAACTGAATGGTTTCAGCTCAGGTCACGATTCGCAGGTTCTAGGGATCAAACCCAGCACAGGGTCCCTGTGGGGTTAGCTTGTCTGCCCCTCCCTCACTGTGCATATGCACACACACTCTCACTCTCTCAAATGAATAAATCTTAAAAAAAAAAAAAAAAAAAAAAACTAAGAAAAAAAAAAGACAAGTGGTGTTGTATCTGTGGAAGCATGAAAGTAAGTGAGGGGAAAAACAGAGTCCTCAGAGGATCTGGCAAACACCAGGCTTATAGGACATCTGTCCAGATTTACATATTCCCCCTCTCCCTTGTGGACATATACAGTCTACTCCAACATTCCAAGAAAGAAAAAGATCCATGGTTCAAAACCTGTGGTCATCTGGCCAATAGCATCAGCATCAAGTGGGACTTTATCAGAAGTACAAATTCTTGGGCTATACCCCAGACCAATTAAAATCAAAAATGGGGTGAGGAGGTGGAAAGAAAGAAGGGCAATCTGCAGTTTAAGAAGTCCTTCAGGTGACACCAATGCTTCCCGAAGTTTGAGAACCAATGGACCAAATGAAGCAGATTGCAAATCTCAGGATTTAATCTAGGGGTGCCTGGGTGGCTCAGCTGGTTAAACATCTGACTTGGGATTTCAGCTCGGGTCTTGATCTCAGGGTCATAAGATTGAGTCCTATATTGGGCTCCATTCTAGGTACGGAGCCTACTAAAAAAAAAAAAAAAAAAAAAGTAAAAAGATAGAATTACAGTTCTATAAAATAATCAGAATATTTCATTATTTGAAGTGACATAACAATGGAAGTTAGAAAATACTCCTAGAGGTAGACACAATAATTTTAAATGTTTTCTAGGAAACCCATATGGCTCCTGCTCCAGTTCATGGTGTTGCTGGTAAAATAAACATTTCAATATACGTTTTAGGTATTTTACTATTTCAGCTGAATCCAAACTTTGGTTTTTTCATTCAAAATATAAAGGCTGTCAAAAACAATTAGATCTAAGATATAATGAATTACAACACATTTGTGAAAAGATTTTAGATATAACTATTGTAGAGGAAGTAACTGTTCAATCACATGACATTCTTAGGTAATCTGGTTTCATATTAACACAGGAATATATCATTGTGTATTTTTTATAATATATCCACAAACAGTTACAAGGATGTAGTCATGGGAAGAACAAGAGAGTAACTAGATTGTTCTCTCTTAATTGTTTCATGGGAGAACACCATCCCCTGAACAGACAGACAGAAACTGCATAGCATTTATCTAGGGATAGAACATTCTTAAATATTCGGGTTTTTAAAAATCAAAGTGATGTGTTTTGTCATACATTAGCATTTATAGTTGCTTTGTATAAAACTATAATTGCTTTTCTATAAATTATATAGTGAGAAATGTAATGGCAGGTAGGTTAAATAAAAGAAACAAAGTACTTGCTCAACAGTGACCCCTGCTGGTTCAACTGGAGTATAGTTCCCAACTTCAAAAATTAAAAAGATCTGATTTAGCTCTATAGAAGAGTAACAGAACTCCCAACTTTTAGCTAGTATATGGCTGTATGGTAAGATGACTTTACTTCTCTTGGAAGCTACATAATGCCAGGTCATTAAGTTCTGGCCAACAGGATGGAAGAAAAAGTTATGTGTTTAATTCCAGAGTGACCTTCAAGAGAGAAGATGTGCCCCTTCTTACTCCTTCCTACTTGAGCTGCTTGAAATGTGGTTAGGATGACCGAATTCCATCCTGTATCATGAAGCTGAAAGCCACAGTTTTAAAGATAAGCACAAAACTAGAAAAAGCCTACAGATGACTGTAGAGACACCATGCCTCTGGAATTTATATGACAGAAAAAGAAACTTCTATCATATTTAAGCCACATTTAATTTGGGACTCCAATATATGCAGCTAAATTTACTTACATTATTTTAGATTTTAAGAGGTATCATCTGTTTTGCAAGATGAAGAGTCCTGGAGGTTACACAAACATTGTGAGTGTACTGTGCTCTTAAAAATGATTAAGATGGCAAATTTTATGTTATATGTATTTTTCCACAGTTAAATTTTTTTTTAATTTTTGTGTTTTAATACTTCTGAATTTAGGACAGTTAAAATTAATTTTAATTTTTTACAATTAAAATCAAAAGCATCTTTTATGGTTTATGACACATTTTATAATTCAAAGCAAGTTTTAACTCTATACAGTAAAGACCAACCAATGGAGGAAAACAAATAAAATAGGAAATTAAAAACCATTTGCTCCTTCTCAGCAGGCTCTGTGCTTTTGTTTATACTGTTTTCTCTAAAGCACCCACACAACCAAACTTGCCTATTCTATCAGTAGAAACAGACTGATGTCCACTGGACATGCTATCTATACCATGAAGGCTTTCCCAATCTCCCTAATAGGATGGGATTGTTTCTCTCCTGTGAAACCACAAAAATACCAGTTCTAAGTTGGTGTAGAACTCCTTATATCAGACTATGAGATCTGAGAGGAAAGCACCTTTTCAGTTTAGTTCACCACTGTGTAGTCGGCAACCAACACAGAGCCCAGAAATTGGTGAACCAATGAATGTTATTTATACTGTAGGGATCTGGTAATACTCTTCTGATTATAAATCCCCATCAGGTTTCCATGATTTAATACTCTATATCTTTCCAGTTGTAATCTCTCTCTGTCAAATAAATAAATAAAATCTTAAAAAATATATATCTTTTTTTTTTTTAAAGATTTTATTTACTTATTTGACAGACAGGCAGTAGACAGAGAGGCAGGCAGAGAGAGGAAGGGAAGCAGGCTCCCTGCTGAGCAGAGAGCCCAATATGGGGCTCAATCCCACGACCCTGGGATCACGACCTGAGCCGAAGGCAGAGACTTTAATCCACTGAGCCACTCAGGCACCCCTAAAAAAAGTATGTTATCATAATCTATTTTAGATTATTACTAATTTAATTCTGGTAAAACAGAAAAACTTTGCTCCAAAAGAAATCTATTTCCCCCTCCTCCTTTTTGTTATTATCATATATTACATATATATCTTTTTTTTTCCTTAAAATTTATTTATTTAGGGGCACCTGGGTGGCTCAATGGGTTAAAGCCTCTGCCTTTGGCTTGGGTCATGATCCCAGGAGATTTATTTATTTAGGGGCGCCTGGGTGTCTCAATGGGTTAAAGCCTCTGCCTTTGGCTTGGGTCATGATCCCAGGGTCCTGGGATCGAGCCTCGCATCGGGCTCTCTGCTTAGCATGGAGCCTGCTTCCTCCTCTCTCTCTCTCTGCCTGCCTCTCTGCCTACTTGTGATCTCTGTCTGTCAAATAAATAAACAAAGTCTTAAAAAAAATTTTATTTATTTATTTGACAGACAGAGAAAGCAAATGAGCATGGGGAAAGGCAGAGGAAAAGGGAGAGAAAACTTCAGCAGACTCCTTGCTGATTTCTGAGCCTAACCTAGGGCTTGATCTCATAACCCTGAGCTGAAATCAACAGTCAGACCCTTAACCAACTGTACCACCCAGGGGCCCCTACATATTTATCTTAAAGGCACAGTAATACAGTTTCATCATTACTGTGTTACACAAGTGTCTTTTAATTCAGCTGAACTAATATAAGAGAAAATTTTATTGTATTTACTCCTGTAATTAACTTTTACAGTGCTTTTCCTTCAAGTTACCATCTGGAACCATATCCTTTCAGCTTAAAGGACTTCCTTTAGTATTTCATGTAAAGCAGTGTATTTCATGTCTGCTAACAACAAATTCTCCATGTTTGCTATTCTGGGAATGTTTCTATTTTGCCTATATTTTTCAGTAATAGCTTTGCTGGATACAGAATTCACTTAAATTATTTTTGAAGGAAAATTCATATAAAATACACCATTTTAAAGTACAGTACAATGGCATTTAGTATTTACAATATTACACAACTGCCACATCTCTCTAGTTTTAAAGTTTTCATTCCCCCAGGATACCCAGTCCTCATTAAGTAATCATTCCCACAACCTACCATCCCATCTCCTCCAACTCTTAGATCTAGCCAACCACTATTCTCCTTTCTATCACTACAGAGTTCCCTATTCTGGATACTTCACATAAAGCTTTGCACAGTGGCAGTAAAGTAGCCAATGAGGTTTATCCGAGGCACGATTATTGCTAATTGGATACTTCACATAAGTGGAATCATTCAATGCAATCTTTTAGGTCTGGCTTATTTCATTTTTTAGGTTTACCCATACAGTACCATATCTCAGTAATCCATTCCATTTTATGGCTGATGAATCTTTCATTGTATGGATATACCAAATGTTTATCCATTCATCTGTCAATGGACACTTGGATTGCTTCTACCTCTTGGCCATTGTGAATAGTGCAGCTATGAACATTATTTGTGCACAAGTAATTTTGTGAATATTTGTTTTCAGTTCTTTTGGTATCTATCTAGGAGTGGATTTTCTGAGTTATATGGTACTTCTAACTTTTTAAGGAACCACCAAAGTGTTTTCCACAGTAATTTACCAATTTATACTGCCACCAACAATATAAAAGTTTTAAACTTCTCTACATTGGGGGTACCTAGCTGGCTCAGTCAGTGAGAACATGCGACTCTTGATCTAGGGCTCATGAGTTTGAGCCTCACACAGGGTGGAATTTACTTAAAAAAAAAACACAAATTTCTCCACATAATAGCCAATACTTATTTTCCCACTTTTTCTATTAATTATATTCATCCTAATGGGTATAAAGTGCTATTTCATTATAATTTTGATTTGCCTTTCCCTAATGACTAATGATGTTGAGTTTATTTTCATGTTTGTTAGCCTTTCGTGTATCTTCTTTGAGGAAATGTCTATTCAAGTCCTCTGACCTTGTAAAATTGGGTTGTTTTGTTGCAACTGCTTTGTAAGGGTTCTGTAAATATTCGATATATGATTATTTAGAGTACGATTTACAAATAATTTCTCCCATTCTTTAGGTTGTCTTTTCAGGTTCTTGAGTGTCCTTTGATATGTGAATACAGAATTTTTTTTTTGAGATTTTCTTTATTAGAGAGAGCGCGTGAGAGCAAGCAGACTCCCTGCTGAGCAGAGAGCCTGATGCAGGGCTCAATCCCAGGACCCCGGGACCATATTCCGAGCCGAAGGCAGACCCCCAACAGGCTGAGTCACCCAGGTGCACCAAATATAAAATTCTTAATTGACAATTTTTACTTTCTACACTTTGACTTGTTACCCAACTGCTTTCTGGCTTCCATTGTTTCTGGTGAAAAGTCTGCTGTCAATCGTATTGCTAGTCTTTTGTATATCATGAATTCTTTCTGTCTTGTTTTCCAGACTTTTTCTTTGTATCTGGATTTAAACAGTTCAATAAAAATGTGCCCAGGTGTAGACCTCTTTGTGTTAGTGTTATTCACTCAGATTTTTGGATGTGTAGATACACATTTTTCATCAAATTGGGGAGATTTTCAGCTATTATTTCTTCAAATATTTTTTTCTATCTCTCCCATCTCCAACTACATATGTATTGCTGGTACAGTTGATGTCCCACAAGGTTATGTTAATTTTGTTTCATTCTTTTCTCCAAATTGGGTTATTTTACTGTTGTCTTCAAGTCCATGGATTCTCTTTCTGTGTGATCTCAAATTTGATTCTGAGTTTCTCTGCTGGTAATTTTTTCAGTTATTTGGCTTTTCAACTTCAGAATTTCCATTTGATTCTTTTTTATAAATTTCTATTTCTTCATTGACATTCTCTATTTGAGTCACTGTCATCATACTCTCCTTTAATTATTTAAACCTGATTTCCTCTAGTTTTGTGGTTTGTGTGTGTGTGTGTATGTTTTTAAGTAGGCTCCATGCACAGCATGGAGCCCAGGGCAAGGCTTGAACTCATGACCCTGAGATTAAGACCTAAGCTGAGACGGAGAGTCAGAAACTTAACTGACGGATCCACCCATGCGCTGCTCCTTTAGTCTTTAAACATGTTTATATTAGCTGCTTTGGAAGTGGTAATTAGTCCTTCAGCTGCATATAATAAAGTATGGTAAGAAATACACTAAAGAGAGAACTGCAATTTGAAAGAAAAAAAAATTAGAAGATTATATAGAGGGCCTAGATTTTGCTATACTGGAAAATGAAACTACTCCTCATCTTCTGTCTCTCAAAATGAGATTCTCAAAATGAGAACTATCCACAAGGTAAATATCAGATAAAATATTTGGCTATAGGTTCCTTTTAAAAACCTCGGAAAATTTTGAAGCCATACCTAGCTGACTCTCTCAACTAGACAAGAAGCCCTCTAAGAAGCTTAAGGGAATTATGCCACAACAGCCTACAACCAAACTAAAGGCCTGTGTTAAAATGAGTTGTAATGGGGACAGAGAAGAACACAAATCAGATTAATAAAAAATCCTAGAAGGATTTTTTTATTATTTTTAAAAGATTTTATTTATTTATTTGAGAGAGAGCAAGTGAGCATGAGTGGGGGGAAGAAGCAGAGGGAGGAGGAAAAGCAGACTCTGTGCTGAGTGTGGAACCCAACACAGGGTTGGTTCTCACAATCTGGAGACCATGACCTGAGCGAAAAACCAAGAGTCGGATGCCCAACCAAGCCCCCAGGGGCCCTAAAAATCCTAGAAATTTTAAGAGTATGTACCAAAAACAAAAACAAAAACAAAAACAAAACAAAACAAAAAAACAAAGGAACAGAGACTATTCAAAATGTAAAGAGGTCTCTAGGATCCCAACTTTCTATAGGGAAGGAAGTCACTAAGAAAGATATTCAGCTTCATAAGACACTTCTTATGTAGAAGGAGACACCGGTCTGAAAGCAGCATTAAGAGCCCGGAATGTGGTACCAAAAATCACAGAGAACAACAGATTAGGGAACCATTCCAAGGAAGCAGAACTGGGCCCCAGTCAAGGTACATTTCCTGATTCTGGAGTAGATGACCCTGACAACATGTGCCCAGCTAGATTTCCAGAACTGGTAAGAACCCATAATTGCTATGTGCCTCCTGTTATCTCCCCCTTTTTAGGGGGCATGTCTATTGTCATTACTCCATCCCTGTGACAAGAGTGTATATATTGTGTGTTTGGGGCAGAAAACTTTTCTTTTTAGTCCACAAGTCTCTGGATCAAGAGGAACTGCATATGAGGACCACTGGAGGGGATATTTTACATGTGATAAGAATGTGAATCACTGGAGTCAGAGGGAAAACCATGGTAGAAACTCACAATAATGGTTTTCAATAAATCTTAACTCTTTATGGCAATGCCCTTTTGCAATAGGATTTTCCTGTACCTCCCTTCAAAAGGTAGAGTCTGTTTTCTCACCCTCTGCATCTGAGTTGACATGGTGACTTAATCTGACTAAAACAATGTGGTGGAAGTAACAATGTGTGCAAGGTTAAGCCTTAAGAGACACTGAAGCTTACCCTCTTGAAACACTCATGCCACTACGTTAAAAAAAGGATTCAGGCTAACTCTCTGAATGATAAGTGACCATGTGGAAAAAAGAGTACTAGCTGACAGTGACACCCAGGTGTCAGACTGTAAGTGAGGCTATCTTATATCTTAGACACTCAAGTCCCAGTCATGCCACCAGACAACTGGAGCCTCATGAGTGACTTTTCCAGCAACCAGCAGAAGTCCTATTGGGCTGAATAATTAATTGTTTTAAGCCACTAAGTCTTAGAGTGCTTGTTACAGCAAAGGCTACAAAAACAGGCTCTTCATATAATGTTTATGACTCATAATTAGATTTGAGTAAAATTTGAGACATACAAAGGGAGCCCAACACAGGTCAAATATTTTGGTGAGAGGAAAATTTTAGTGAAAAATTAAGAATGAAATTTTAGGAGGCGCCTGGCTGGCTCAGTCAGTAGAGCATGCAACTCCTGATCTGGGGGTCATGAGTTCAAGCACTATGTTGGGCACAGAGATTACTTATAAATAAATAAATTTTAAAAAATAATAAAGAGCTCTTCCTCCTTAAAAATTTTTTTTCATAAAGAAATCCAGAGTTAAAGCTACATAAGATTTTCTTTTCACTATTTTTTCCTATAAGTAATTTTTACTGATTATGCCATTCCTTCATTCAACTAACACCAGATGTTTTTCCAATTGGCTGATTTTCTTGCCAGAATCTAAGAGGAAAAACATTTTTGTATGCCTAAATAAACCTAAAACAAAATCAGTATGTAATTCCTCCACCCTACATCTTGTCCCTAGTAGAAATAAAATTGCATTTTAAATAAAAACTATTGCTAGTGCATAACCATCTCATAAGTAAATTTATCATAAGAAAGAAATTCCTAGATTAAAAACACCGAGGAAGGGATACACTTAGAGAACAGACACATTACTTAATAGGTCAAACTTTCTGCTTTGGACACCTTCTAACATCTGACTCAACATTCTGAGCTTTCTTTTATCCTGACTTCTGTTTACTAACCAAAATCTGTATCTACTACCAATTCATTGCTCTCAGTATAAAGTAAGTATACACCTTTATTCTGTTTTCTGTTATTTCTTTCATTTATTCAGTTTTAACTAACTACAGCAACATTTTAGAGCCCTCACGACACCATGAACTTTGGTGATCCGCTCGGTATGACTGGAACTCATTTTGGAAGCTGCTCAATCCAGGAAATCTTCCATGCCCTACTGAAAACGTCTTTGGAGGTTATGAAGTGAAAGAAAAGAACTGATAACTCAAAGTAACAATATACTTACTTGTCCTTCTCTCTCCTCCTCCTTCACTGCCCCAGCCCCACCCCATCTATTATATAAACACTAAAGAACTAAGAGTAGATACAGCCAGGCAATAATGGGATCTGACTCAGGATTAGCAAGTATTTAAACTCTAATCTCATATTCCAAAACACCACAGGGATTGGTAAATCAAGGGAAAAGTAGAGTTTTATTTCCTCATGTACAAATTCTAGTCAATGTGCCAGAAACTGAAAACTGGCAGAAGCTGTGGAATTTTCCAAGACATATGTCAGATAGTAATTTTACAATTCACTCACAAACACACATTCTAAATCATCTTACTGTTATGGAAATATTTCCAAAGCAATAGTATTTTAACACAGCCATGATATTTATTTGTAGAAAAAGCATTCTCCTGTTTTAGATAACACAAGAATCAAAGTACACAGCACCGAGGATATCCTAATTGCATGTCAGAAATATTTAAATTTAAAAGGAACCAAGAGAAACAATGTTAAATTAGAACAAAGACTCTTTAAAGCAGAACTGAAGAACTAACATCCTAAGAAAGTCATTCAGGGAAAGTAATACTAAGTTAATAGTTAAAGGAAATCTATTAGACTTCTTAGGCCATGATATGAGTCAGACAATGGTGCTATTATGAACAAGACAACTAAATAAAGGATGCATGATATAGCTAGATATTTGCCTGGTATTAATTAACTGATAAGTACCTGGAAAGAGGTCTCTACAATACAGTATATAATTTCATTGACTCTTTATATAAAAAAAAATCAACCAAGACCAAAGAACTGGAAAAACAGCACAGTCCTCCTTACCACTACATCCTATAGACTCTTCTAGGAGGTTCTGGTTGCCTTTCTTTTTCTAAATAGGCTTGACTTGTCAAATTTAGATTTATCTATTGACATCCTGCTGTGGAATATAAGTATTTAGTTTCAGCTTCTGCCTCCATTCTCCACATCCCATGTAATTTTATGGGTCTTCGTTTAAATCAAGAGTCAGAGTAAAAGGTACCAGTCAGTACTCAGCCAAGTAGAGCAGTAAGACCAGGTACTTCTCTCTGCAAATTAATGACTACCTCATTTTTTTGTTGTTGTTTTCTATGTATTTTTAACTTTTCCTCAAAAGCTCCAACATCTGTCACATATCTATCAATATTTTCCATAGCTCAAATACATCAGATACGGTCTTTTTCCTGCAGCTGTATGTTCCCGAAACCCTTTGTTCTTTCTTCTGCTTCATTCTGCTCGGGGATGCTCTGGACTGGCTACACAGCTGTCATCTTGGGCTCTCCCTTAGCTCTTCTGTTTGAATTCTGCTTCTTGAACCTGCTTTCTTCTTTCTTGCTATTTAGGGGCAACTTATGAACAACAACAACAAAATGCTCATGAGAACTAGAATTTTGGAGTCACCTGCACGTCTGAAAATATCTTTATTTCAGATTCACATTTGATTGATAATTTGGCTGGGAATAAAATTATAGGTAGGAAATCCTTCCCAATGAAGATAATATGAAGACACAGCTTGATGCATTTCTACCTCCCTCTGTTACTACTGTGATACGTAATGCCCTTTTGACTGGTCCTTTGAATGTAACCTCTAGTTACCCTTTCTGGAAGATTTTAGTAAAGTTTCTGTATCTCCAGTTTACCAAATTTCATAATCACACCTCTTGGGTCTTTGCCTTTTTTACTGTTCTTTCAGCATTTTCAATTTACAATCTATGACCTGGACAATGTTCTGGGAGATTTTTAAGGCATCATTTCTATTTTCTCTGTCCTCTCATATCTGAATTTCTTTTTTTTTTTTTTTTTTTTTTTAAAGATTTTATTTATTTATTTGACAGAGAGAAATCACAAGTAGGCAGAGAGAGAGAGAGAGGGAAGCAGGCTCCCTGCTGAGCAGAGAGCCCGATGTGGGACTCGATCCCAGGACCCTGAGATCATGACCTGAGCCGAAGGCAGCGGCTTAACCCACTGAGCCACCCAGGCGCCCTCATATCTGAATTTCTATTAGACCACAAGGTCCAATAATAGACTATCTTGAATTTTAAAAGTTATTTTTCTCTTGGGGCGCCTGGGTGGCTCAGTGGGTTAAGCCTCTGCCTTCAGCTCAGGTCATGGTCTCAGGGTCCTAGGATCAAGCCCTACATCGGGCTCTCTGCTCAGCGGGGAGCCTGCTTCCCCCTCTCTCTCTGCCTGTCTCTCCGCTTCCTTGTGATCTCTCTCTGTCAAATAAATAAATAAAATCTTTTAAAAAATTATTTTTTTCTGGTGGTACCTGGGTAGCTCAGTTGGTTAAGCATCTGCCTTTGGCTCAGGTCATGATGAACAGGGAGCCTGCTTCTCCCTTTGCCCCTCCCCCTGCTCATGTTCTCTCTCATGTTCTCTCTGCCTCAAATAAATTAAATCTTTTAAAAAGATTATCTTCTACTTCCCTCCTTTAATCTTTTGGTTCTAATTCCTAGGAAACTGTTTCAAATTTATCCACAATCCTCCCATTATTTGGAGGGGGGTGTAATTATAATATTTTCTATTTGCAAATGTTATTTCTTATCTGTTTCAAGATTTTCAAAATAACACCCTGTTCTTTTGAAGATGCAATATTTCATTTCTTAGAGATTAAAACCCTCTCCCCCCTAACCCCAGTTTTCTCCCTCCTTTGCTCTTTGCCCCCTCTCTTACTTGTTTGGCCTCCCATTTTATTTTAAAATATCTATCTATTTTGAAAGACAGAGAACGAGGATGCGTGCAAGGGAAGGGGTAGGGGGGAGAGAGTCTTAAGCAGACTCTGTGCTGATCTTTTGACTCTGAGATCATGACCTGAGGGGGGGAAAAAAAAAAACAAGAGTCAGCCACTCAACTGACTGTGCCACCCAGGTACTCCTGGCCTCTTATTTTAGAGGCTTCCTCAACTATCTGGTTATTCCTTGACTGTCAATTTCTATTCATGGCATTAAGAAGCTTAACGGAAGCTCATTTTTACTTTGAAGACCCACCAGTCTGTATGCAGATTTTCATTTAATTCCTTGGCTCCAAACCCCTATCCTCTTCATGCATCTGATGTTCCTGGATCCAGAACCCCCAGCTTCCATTTTCTTGGAGAAAAAAATCCCCAGTTTCCTAAAGGAGGAAGAAGTAGTTTGCATGATTCAACCACTTCATTTAAGACTTTCAAATATTACCTTTTTTGTTTTGTTTTTTTAACATTACCTACTTTTAATCTCAAGCCTCATCCTTGTCTTTTCAGAGACATTTTGCCACCAAGTCTTGACTCTCTGGGGAGGCTGTGTTGGGTAAACTCATTTCCTTGTCTCTGCAGACAACCCAGGATGTACCTTCCTCTGTTTGGCTAAATCACTTAACACTCTTCTATCCATTTTTTATCTTCTAAAAAATAGTTGAAATTTTTCATCTATGGTTTCTTCTTCTTCCATTCATTTTTGTCCTTGGGATCTTGTGCCTCTTTTTATTCCTTTACTGTAATTTTGTACTATTTGAAGAGGAATGGAAATACATGTCCTCTCAGTCAAACCCCATGTTTGATCAAAACACTAGTTTTAGATGTTTTTGATAAAATCATTAAGCATATTTACTAAAATTGTGGAGACTATAAAACCTATTAGGCAATACCTTTGTTGAAAGAATTAGGATTCAGTATAATTTCTTTTTTTTTTTTAAAGATTTATTTATTTATTTGACAGAGAGAGATTACAAGTAGGCAGAGAGGCAGGCAGAGAGAGAGAGAGGAGGAAGCAGGCTCCCTGCAGAACAGAGAGCCCGATGCGGGGCTCTATCCCAGGACCCTGGGATCATGACCTGAGCCGAAGGCAGAGGCTTAACCCACTGAGCCACCCAGGCGCCCGGATTCAGTATAATTTCTAAAGGACAGTACCAAGAGGAAACTAAATAGGGATAAGTTTAAAAAACCTTCATTTAGATTAAACAATTAGCAGTTACATAAATACAGAGCAGGAAATGTGGTTTCACAAAATAACTTAAAAGAGTCACTTATGTTACTTGCTGGAACAAATTTTATAGAAAAACTATAATTATAGGATACATTAAAGATCCCAAGATCAAGCAAGAAAACTATGCTACTGTATATGGTTGTCTCAGGTCATGCTCCAAGGACCCTTGGTTCAAATCCCACATTGGGCTCTTTGTTCAGTGGGGAGCCTGTTTCTTCCTCTGTCTGCTGTTGCCCCTGCTTGTGTGCGCTCGCTCTTGCTCTCTCTCTCTGACAAATGAATAAAGTCGTAAAATAACAATAACATAAAATCTTAAAAAATAAAGTAACCAAGAGATGAAGATATAATACATCATTATTATATAACGATAAAGGGGTCAGTTCATCAAGAGGATATAACAATTGTCAATATTTATGCACCTAAATATATAAAACAAATAGCAACAGAACTAAAGGGAGAGATAAACAGCAATTTTATTTCTACTCTCTACAACAGAACTACCAGACAGGGAATCAATAAGGAAACAGAATATTTGAACAACACTGTAGACCTAATGGGCCTAACAGACATATACAGAACATTCCATCCAAGGGCTGCAGAATATACATTCTTCTCAAGTACACACAAAATCATTCCCCAGGACAGGGGCACTTGGGTGGCTCAGTCAGTTAAGCATCACACTCTGACTTAAGCTCAGATCATGATCTCAGGGTCTTGAGATTCAGCATCCCCTCTTTGGGGCTTTGTGCTCAGAACCAGAGTCTGCTTGAGATTCTCTCCCTCTCCTCACACATGCTGCATGCTCATGCACACACTCTCAAAATAAATAAATAAATAATCAGGAAAAAAAATCTCCAGGACAGAATATGTTAGAGCACCAAAAAAATCTCAACAAATTCAATAATACAGATGTTATATCAAGTATTTTTCTTGACCACAATGGTATTCTGATGTGTGTTTTCCAACACCATCAAGTAATTCTCCAATCCGTAGCAGACACTACCTGGGTATCCTACAAATTTAACTTAATTCTGACACTATCTACAGGAGACAGTATCATATCCCATAAGTTGAGGGCTTAGTACCACAAAACAAGATTGTCCTACTTGAGATGCCAACTGCAAACCTAGGTTGTTACATGTGCTTCTAACTGGCTATAAATTGATGGTTCCCATGATCCCCTCTTCAGGTTCAATTTATCTGCTTGAGAGGTTCACAGAACCCATAGAAACACTAACTTGCATCTGCCAGTTTATTTTATAGATATAGGTGAAGAGCCAGATGAAGAGGTACATAGGAAGAGGTCCAAAACTGTTCTGAGCACAGGAGCTATTATCTCCATAAGAACTAGGGTGTGCCACTCTCTTGGTATGTGATGCCACCAACATGGAAGATCTCTGAACCTCACCATTTCGAGTTTTTATGGAGGCTTCATTATATAGACATGATTGTTTAAATCACTGGCCATGTGCAAGTGATTCAACTCCTAGCCCCTTTATCTTCTTGGGGTTAAGAGAGGAGAGAAATGGGACTGAAAGTTCTAATCCTGTAGTCAAGATTGGTTTCCTTACCAGCCTCTATCTCAGAGGCTTACTAGAGACTTTCCAAAAACCACTTTATTAACATAAATGCAGTGTGGTTGAAAGTGGCTTGTTGTAAGTAACAAGATGCCATTTCACCTCTGTGGCTCTAAACTGAGGATGGAAGATCGAGTATTTTAACAAAAGAAGTTTCCATTGCTCTTATCATTTAGGAAATTCCAAAGGTTTTGGGAGTTGAGAGCCAAGAATTATGGACAAAGACCAATATATTTATTTATTATAAATCATAATATAACAAGTATGAAACTAAAAATCAGTCACAGTAGGAAAAACGGAAATTTCACAAAATGCATGCAAATTAAACAACACACTACCGAACCACCACTGGATCAAAGAAGAGATCAAAAAGGAAATCAAAAACTATTTTGAGACAAACAGAAATGGAAGCACAACATACCAAAACATATGGAATGCAGCAAAAGCAGTTCTAAGAGCAAAGCTTATAGCCATAAATACCTATCTTAAGAATAAAGATCTCAAACAACTAAACATTACACCTGAAGAAACTAAAAAAGAAGAAAAAAACTAAGCCCAAAGTTAGAAGGAAATAATAAAGATTAAAGCAGAAATGAAGGAAACCAACGGAAAAGATAAATGAAACTAAGACCCAGTTCTTTCAAAGGATAAACAAAACTGAGAAACCTATAACCAGACTAACTAAGGGTAAAAAGAGGACTCAAACAAATAAAATTACAGATGAAAGCGAAAATATTACAAACGATACCAATAAAAATGTAAAGGATTGTGAGACTACTATGAACAATTATACCCTGAAAACTTGGACTACCTAAAAGAAATGGATAAATTCCTAAAAACACATGACAACCTAATGTTAAAGTAATCAAATAAAAAGGCCATTAGCCTGAGGTGCCTCTAACGCCTTGGTATGGAAACCAAAACTTCGGCAGCCTCTGAATGCAAACCAAGACCTAAGCCAGAGTCAATGCACTGGAATCTGGGGAAGAAAAAACAAAAACAAAACAAACAAACAAAAAAACACCGAAGAAAAATCTCAAACAAGATAACCATATAAAAGATAGCCAATTAAATAATTTCTTTATTTTTCTTCTGCATCTAATCTATAAAAACCTTGCCTCTAGTACTGTGGGTGGAACACTTCTAAAACATCATCTGGACAGGCACTCTGTGACTTTAATCAGTGTTTGCTCAAATAAATTACACAAAATTTTAATGTGCATCAGTTTATTTAACACTTCCATGACTGAATCATGAAAAAGTGGAAAATCTGAACATACCAATAACTAGTATGGAGACTGGATCAGTAAGTAAAAACCTCCTCCAATAAAAGTCCTTCAAGACCATGGGGCGCCTGGGTGGCTCAGTGGGTTGGGCCGTTGCCTTCGGCTCAGGTCATGATCTCAGGGTCCTGGGATGGAGTCCCACGTCTCTGTTCAGCGGGGAGCCTGCTTACCTCTCTCTCTCTCTCTTTGCCAGCCTCTCTACCTACCTGTGATCTCTCTCTGTCAAATAAATAAATAAAATCTTAAAAAAAAAAAAAAAAAAAAAAAGACCAGACGGTTTCTGGGGGAGATGAACCATGAGAGACTATGGACTCTGAGAAACAATCTGAGGGTTTTGAAGAAGTTGGGGGGTGGGAGGTTGGGGGAGCCTGGTGGTGGGTATTATGGAGGGCATGTATTGCATGGAGCACTGGGTGTGGTGCATAAACAATGAATTCTGTTACAGTGAAAAGAAATTAAATTAATTTTTTTTAAAAAGACCAGATGGTTTCATTGGTAAATTCCAGGAAGAATTTAAAGAATTAATGTCAATCCTTCTCAAACTCTTCCCAACAAAACTAAAGAGGAGAAAATACTCCCAAACCATTTCATGAGGCCAGTATTATCCAGTTACCAAAGCCTGATAAGGAAACTCTAAGAAAACTATAGGCCAGGAAAGCCTGGGTGGTTCAGTCCATGAAGCCGCTGCTTTGGGCTCAGGTTATGAACTCAGAGTCCTGGGAATGAGCCCCACATCGGGCTCCTTGCTCAGTGGGGAGGCTGCTTCTCCCTCTGCCTGCCTTTCTCCCTGCTTGTGCTCTATCTCTGACAAATAAATAAAATAAAAAGTAAAAAAAAAAAAAAAAAAAGCCTTTAAAAAAGAAAGAAAACTATAGGCCAATACCCCTGATGAATGCAGATATAAAATTTCTCAACAAAATAGTAAACCAAATTCAACAGCACATTAAAAGAATCATACACCATGATCAAGTAGGATTTATCCCTGGGATGCAATGATAGTTCAATATACCATCAGTCAATGTGATATACCACATTAATATGCCAAATTAATAGAATGAAAAATAAAAATATGATCAACCTCAGCAGGTACAGAAACAACATTGGATAAAATTCAACAACCTTTCATGATAAAAACTGTCAACAAATCAGAAACAGACAGAATATACTTCAACAATAAAGACCATATATGACAGGGCGCCTGGGTGGCTCAGTGGGTTAAAGCCTCTGCGTTTGGCTCAGGTCATGATCCCAGGGTCCTGGGATAGAGCCCCGCATCGGGCTCTCTGTTCTGCAGGGAAGCCTGCTTCCTCCTCTCTCTCTCTCTCTGCCTGCCTCTCTGCCTACTTGGGGTCTCTGTCAAATAAATAAATAAAATCTTAAAAAAAAAAAAACCATATATGACAAACCCACAACTAATATCACACTCAACAGTGAAGAGTTGAAAGCTTTTCCTCTAAAATAAAACACAAGACAAGGGCACCCCCACTCTAACTACTCCTACTCAGCATAGTACTAGAAGTCCTAATCAGAGTAATTAAGCATGAAAAAGAAATAAAAGACATACAAATCAGAAGAAAGAAGTAAAATTATCTGTTTGCCAATGACATGATCTTATATATAGAAAATCTTAATAAAGAAAACAATCCCATTTTCAACACCAAAAATAATACTTAATAAATGTTACCAAGGAGGTGAAAGATCTCCACACTAAAAACTGTAAGATACTGATGAAAAAAACTGAAGACACAAATAGAAAGAAAGCCCATGTTCGTGGATTGTAAGAATAGTGTTAAAAATGTCCATACTACCCAAAGTGATCAACAGATTCAACATAATCGCTATCAAAATTCCAATGGCACTCTTTCACAGAAATGGAAAAAATAATCCTAAAATCCCTAAGGAACTACAAAAGACCCCAAATAGTCAAAGCAATCTGGAGAAAAAACAAAGCTGGAATCATCACTCTTCTTACTTTGAAATCATATCACAAAGTTATAGTAATCAAAACAGTATGGCACCTGCATAAAAACAGACACATACACTAACAGAACAGAATCAAGAGCACAGAAATAAACCCACGCATATATGGTCAACTAATATTTGAAAAGGGACCCAAGAATATTCGATGGGGAAAAGACAGTCTGTTTAATAAATGGTACTGGAAAAACTGGATATTCACATGCAAAAGAATGAAGCTGGACCTCTACCTTATACCACTGAGAAAAATTAACTCAAAATGGATTAAAGACTGAAATAAATATAATACCCAAAACTGTGAAACGCTTACAAGAAAACATAGTGAAAATGCTCAACACTGGTCTTGGCAATGATATTTTGGATAGAACACCAAAAATTCAAGCAAGAAAAGTAAAAATTAACAAGTGGGACTACATCAGAGCACCTGGGTGGCTCATTTGGTTAAACCCGACTCTTGATTTCCCCTCAAGTCATCATCTCAGGGTAGTTAAGATCCAAACTTATGGAGCCTGCTTAAGACTGCCTCTCTCCTTTTCCCCTGCCCGTTCAAGTGCACTAGCTCTCTCACTCTCAAAAACAAAACAAAACAAAACAAAAACAAAAAACAGGTGGGACTATAAACTACAAAGCTTCTGTGGGGCGGGGGGCGGACCTGTGCTCTTAAGTGTCTGCCTTCAGCTCTGGTCATGGTCTCAGGGTCCTGGGATCGGGCCCATCTGGGGCTCCCTGCTTAGCAGGGAGTCTGCTTCTCCCTCCCTCTCTGCCCCTCCCTTATGCTTGTGTTGGTTCTCTCTGTCCAAATAAATAAAATCTTAAAAAAAAAAAAAGCTGGGGCGCCTGGGTGGCTCAGTGGTTAAGCCGCTGCCTTCGGCTCAGGTCATGATCTCGGTGTCCTGGGATCGAGCCCCGCATCGGGCTCTCTGCTCAGCAGGGAGCCTGCTTCCTCCTCTCTCTCTCTCTGCCTCTCTGCCTACTTGTGATCTCTGTCTGTCAAATAAATAAATAAAATCTTTAAAAAAAAAAAAAAAAAAAAAAAAAAAAAGCTTCCACAGGCTCCTAGCCGGCTCAGTCAGTAGAACATACAACTTTATTTATTTAGATTTTATTTACTTATTTGTCAGAGAGAGAAGCAGGCTCCCCACTGAGCAAGGAGCCCGATGACAGACTCAATCCCAGGACCCTGGGATTCAGGACCTGAGCAGAAGGCAGATGCTCAACCAACTTGATTAAACCTCTTTATTAAAGACTTTAAAAAAATTTTTTAAATCTTTATATATTTTTTTAATTTTTTATTATTTATAAACATATATTTTTATCCCCAGGGGTAAATCTTTTATATTTTTTTTTTAAGATTTTATTTATTTATTCGACAGAGAGAGAGATCACAAGTAGGCAGAGAGAGAGAGGAGGAAGCAGGCTCCCTGCTGAGCAGAGCGCCCGATGTGGGGCTCGATCCCAGGACCCTGAGATCATGACTTGAGCCGAAGGCAGTGGCTTAACCCACTGAGCCACCCAGGCGCCCCATCTTTTATATTTTTAAAGATTTTATTTATTCATGTATTCGACAGAGAGAGAAAGGACAGCACAAGCAGGAGGAGCAGCAGGTAGAGAAGAGAGGGAGAAACAGACTCCCCACTGAGCAAGGAGCCGGACATGGGGCTCGATCCCAGGCCCCTGGAACTGTGACCTGAGCTGAAGGTACACGCTTAACCAAATGAGCCACTCAGGTGCCCCGGATATATATATACACACATATATATGTATATATAAAAGAATATAAAATATAAATATAGATATAAAATAAATATATATAAAATATATATATGTGTATATACATATATATGTGTATACACACACACACACACACACACACACACATATATATTTTTTTTTGGAGAGAGAGAGAGACAGCACGTGAGAGCACAAGTGGGGAGGAAAGGGAGAAGCAGGCTCCCCAGGCAGTAGGGAGCCCAATATGGGGCTTGATCCCAGGCCCCCGGAATTATGACCCAAGCTGAAGGCAGACGCTTAACCAACTGAGCCACCCAAGTGCCTCTACAACTCTTTTTAAAATTTTTATTTGTCAGAGAGAGAGCGAGAGAGAGAGCACGCACAAGCAGGGAGAGTGGCAAGCAGAGGGAGAAGCAGGCTCCCCACCAAGCAGAGAGCCGGATGTGGGACTCGATCCATCATGACCTCAGCCCAAGGCAGACACTTAACTGACTGGGCCACCCAGGCATTCCAAGTATACAACTCTTGATCTCATGGTCATAAGTTCAAGTCCCACAGAGCTTACTTACTAAAAAAACCTTTTTAAATAAAAAATTAAAATGCTGGGGCACCTGGGTGGCTCAGTGGGTTAAAGCCTCTGCCTTCGGCTCGGGTCATGATCCCAGGGTCCTGGGATCGAGCCCCGCATCGGGCTCTCTGCTCGGCATAGAGCCTGTTTCCTCCTCTCTCTCTGCCTGCTGCTGTGCCTACTTGTGATCTCTGTCTGTCAAATAAATAAATAAAATCTTTAAAAAAAAAAAAAAATTAAAATGCTTCTATACTGCAAGAGAAATGATCAGCAAAATGAAAAGGCAACCTATAAAACAGGAAACATTTTTGCAAACTATTTATCTGAAAAGGGGTTAATATCCAAAATAATACAGAACTCACACAGCAACAGCAAAAAAACAAATAACCCAATTTAAAAATGGGCACAGGAGGGGCACGTGGGTGGCTCAGTGGGTTAAAGCCTCTGCCTTCCTCTGCCTTCGGCTGAGGTCATGATCTCAGGGTCCTGGGATCGAGCCCCACATCGGGCTCTCTGCTCAGCGGGGAGCCTGCTTCCTTCTCTTTCCCTGCCCACTATGATCTCTGTCTGTCAAATATATAAATAAAATCTTTAAAGAAAAAAAATGGGCACAGGACACTAATAACACATTTTTCCAAAGAAGATATATAAATGACAGCAAGTGTATGAAAAAGTGTTCAGGGGTGCCTGGGTGGCTCAGTGGGTTAAAGCCTCTGCCTTCTACTCAGGTCATGATCCCGGGGTCCCCAGCCCTGCATCAGGCTCTCTGCTCAGCAGGGAGCCTGCTTCCTCCTCTCTCTCTGCTTGCCTCTCTGCCTACTCTCACTCTGTGTCAAATAAATGAAATCTTTAAAAAAAAAAAAAAGTGTGGGGTGCCTGGGTGGCTCAGTGGGTTAAGCCTCTGCCTTCAGCTCAGGTCGTAATCCCTGGGTCCTGGGATCAAGTCCCGCATCGGGCTCTCTGCTCAGCAGGGAGCCTGCCTCCTCCTCTCTCTCTGCCTGCCTCTCTGCCTACTTGTGATCTCCATCTGTCAAATAAATAAATAAAATCTTAAAAAAAAAAAAGTGCTCAACATCACTAATCATCAAGGAAATGCAAATCAAAACTACAATGATACAGTCCTCACACCATCAGAATGTCTATTATTAAAAAGACATGAGGGACGCCTGGGTGGCTCAGTTGGTTAAGCAGCTGCCTTCGGCTCAGGTCATGATCCCAGTGTCCTGGGATCAAGTCCCACATCGGGCTCCTTGCTCGGCAGGGAGTCTGCTTCTCCCTCTGCCTCTGTCTGCCATTCTGTCTGCCTATGTTTGCTCTCTCTCCCTCTCTCTCTCTGACAACTAAATTAAAAAATCTTAAAAAAAAAAAAAAAAAAAAAAAGACATGAGAAAACAAGTGCCATTGAGGATATGGAATAGAAATCTTTGTGTACTCTGGGGTGCCTGGGTGGCTCAGTGGGTTGGGCCGCTGCCTTCGGCTCAGGTCATGATCTCGGGGTCCTGGGATCGAGTCCCGCATCGGGCTCTCTGCTCAGCGGGGAGCCTGCTTCCCTCTCTCTCTCTCTCTGCCTGCCTCTCCATCTACTTGTGATTTCTCTCTGTCAAGTAAATAAATAAAATCTTTAAAAAAAAAAAAAAAAAAAAGAAAAGAAAAGAAATCTTTGTGTACTCTTGGTGGGAATGTAAAATTGGTGCAGCCATTAACAGTATGAAAAAACAGTATGGAGGTTCCTTAGAAATTTAAAAATAGAACCACCATATAATCTAGCAATCCTACTTCTGGGTGCACGCGCACGCACGCGAGCACACACACAAGAATATTATTCAATTATAAAAAAGAAGGAAATCCTCCCTTTTAAAACAAAATGGATAAGGGCATTATGCTAAGTAAAGTAAGTGAGAGAAAGATAAATACTGTATAATCTCACTTAAATGTGGTGGTTGCTGGGGTCTTGAGGGGTGGGGGAAATTGATGAAGGTGATCAAAGGGCATAAACTTCCAATTACAAGATGAGTAAGTTCTGCAAATATAATGTAGAGCTTGGTGAGTATGTTAACATTACTGTATTGTATAATAGAAAGTTGTTGAGAGAGTAGATCTTCAACATCTTTACCACACACAAAAGTTAACTGTGAGGTGACAGATGTGTTAACTAACCTTACTGTGGTAATCATTATGCAAAATATACACATACCAAATCATCACACTGTATACCTGAAACTTACATGCTTATATATCAAATTACATCTCAATAAAACTGGAAATTCAAAAAAAAAGGGGGGGGTGCGCCTGGGTGGCTCAGTTGTTAAGCAGCTGCCTTCAGATCAGGTCATAATCCCAGGGTCTTGGGATCGAGTTCCACATCAGGTTTCCTACTCAGCAGACAGCCTGCTTCTCCCTCTCCCTCTGCCTGCCTCTCTGCCTACTCATGCTCTCTCTTTATATAACTCTCAGCCAAATAAATAAATAAATAAACATCTTTTTTTATAAAGTTCAAATTCCTTTTTTTTTTTTTTAGATTTTATTTATTCACCTGAGAGAGAAAGAGAGAGAGAGAGAGAGAGAGCGCACGCACCAGCAGGGGGCCGAGGGAGAAGCAGGCCCCCCTCTAAGCCGGGACCCCAATGTGGGGCTCCATGTGGGGTTCGATCCCAGGGCCCTGGGATCATGACCTGAGCCAAAGGCAGACGTTTACTGACTGAGCCACCCAGGTGCCCCATAAATATCTTTTTTAAACTGGGGGGGAATAAGGAAACCAAAAAGAGAACAGAAATTTAAAAATGTACTTTACCTAAGGATTACAGAATGTACTAAAACAGGCTTATATTTACGGTTTTTTCGTAAGCATTTAAAAAAAAGGATCAAAATTAAAATCAATACAGACTGTGGGGAAAAAAACAGGCCAGTGTCATTACTGTAGGTATAATCAACACAGGATTTAACCTAGATCATAAGCTTAATAACTCTGTTCTTTGGCAGTACGCTTGATCCTATCTCCCCAAACCAGCGGTGACTCCAACGCAAAATGAAAAAAGTTAAGACGGTGAGATTTTTCACAAATCTACATGCATTGTTAAATGTTGGGATTATATCCTTCATATTTGGTGTAAATTAATCCGTACTTCATTCTAAAATATCAATAGCATATGTTATGTTTTCTAAAATAATACTTGCAACCTTTTATTAGACCCCTCCCTCTTTAAAAAATCTTTTTTTTTTTTTCTCCATTTTAGGGGCGCCTGGCTGGCTTAGTCAGTGGAATATGTGACTCTTGATCTCAGAGTTGCGAGTTCAAGCCCCACACTGGGCATGGAGCCTACTTTAAAAAAAATTTTTTTCCATTTTACTAATCCAAGGCTTTTGTAGATTCCCTAGAACTTTTGTTCTATGGGGCAGTTCTATAAATAGTTTGGTCATGAATGACTTCATGCAGTTGTCTGCCATCAACTGTAAAGAATGAAGAAAAATATGCTTACAGATTTCTTTTTAAATCAACACTGATAGGCATGAACCTGTTAATATATAAGCATAATTATTAAATTCAGCTATCTTTTCTTTGGGGCCATTTTCTTAATAGGAGGAAGATTGTTTAATCTTTTACTTAGTGGACAGAATTCTGGAACTAGGGGAGGGAAAGAGACTGGGAACTTCCAACATCCAGTGTAGCAGATCAGCCCCATCCTCCTCTGGGGCTTGGGGTCCTAGGTCCTGAAATTCTCAAATTCAATTCCTCCAAAGAACAGTCTCCTGACTTCTGTAAGGCTGATAACAGCTGCCCAACTATTCAGGGTGAAGGGGATAAATACTGAGAGGAGGGAGGTGGGGCAGAGAGGGATCCATCTCCCAGTACAGACTTTCAGACAACCCCCCTGTTCTCAACCTCCATCTATGGTATACAGTATTTCCATGCTCTGAATTTCTCAGACAGGTGTCCCGTGGACAAATCATGATATGTCTCTTGCCAGTATTCTCCTCTATAGGCACTTGGGTTTGACCTTCCTCTCCTCTGCTAAATCATTATTTCCTTCTGCTTTTCCTCTTCCCATACAAGCAGGATTACAGACATCTCATAGTTTCAGAGATGGGAGTTTATATTCCTGTTTTTATGTGATTTTCAAATGAGCCAGGAAATAATTTTACTTCACTGTCTTAAGACAAGAAAGAGGCGATGTCTGTAATATTTCAAGTCAAATAACCTTGAAAATGAGCCAACTACTTACTGCTCAAGGGCTAAATGTTTACGTTTGATAATTAATTCCCAAAGGGTACCACAACTGAAATCAAGAACTCAAATACTCTGTTAAATTAGACTACTTCTTGTTTTCAAAGAGAGCCTAAATCTTCTCATCTCTCTGGCTTTTTATCTTCTACCTAGAAATCTATCTATTTTTAAAATGCTCTGCTCCATGGGCACCTGGGTGGTGCAGCTGGTTAAACGTCTGACTCTTGGTTTCTTCTATAAAGATTTTATTTATTTATTTGACAGAGAGACACAGCAAGAGAGGAAACACAAGCAAGGGGAGTGGGAGAGGGAGAAGCAGGCTTCCACCCAAGCAGGGAGCCTGATGCAGAGCTCGATCCCTGGGATTGTGACCCAAGCCAAAGGCAGACACTTAACAACTGAGCCACCCAGGAGCATGATGGGCTCCATACTCAGTGTGGAGTCTGCTTAAGATTGTCTCTTTCCCTCTCCCTCTGCACCTCCCCTACTTGTGTTCTCTCTTTCTTTCTAAAATAAACAAATCTTTAAAAAAAAAAAAATGTGGGACGCCTGGGTGGCTCAGTTGGTTGGACGACTGCCTTCGGCTCAGGTCAGGATCCTGGAGTTCCGGGATCGAGTCCCACATCAGGCTCCCAGCTCCATGGAGAGTCTGCTTCGCTCTCTGACCTTCTCCTGGCTCATGCTCTCTCTCACTGTCTCTCTCTTAAATAAATAAAATCTTAAAAAAAAAAAAAATGCTCTACTCCAATTTCATATCCTTCATGAAAGCTTCTTTGATCCTCTCCATTACAGAGGAATATCTCCCACTGCAGGTTTCCATGAGGAAGAACTTTTTTCTAAGCCCACCCCTGGCTTCTCTGTATTTCTTTACTCATAGAGATGGAATAACTTATCTGAACCTACCTGACTGGTTAATCTTAGAAGCGTGAAGAGCAAACTTGGTTCATCTGTGTTTGTACCTTTTCAAGGTTTGGAGCAAATGTTCTCAACTTCTTTAGAGAATAGACTCTCCCTTGTGTCAGAAGGCTTAATCCAGCACAGCACTGCTTGGAACCAGGAGGGCCTACCTAAAGAATTTAGGTTAAAAGGCAAAATTTGGGGTGCCTGGGTGGCTCTGTGGGTTAAAGCCTCTGCCTTCCGCTCAGGTCATGATCCCGGGGTCCTGAGATCGAGCCCCACACTGGGCTCTCTGCTCAGCAGGGATCCTGCTTCCCCTTCTCTCTCTCTGCCTGCCTCTTTGCCTACTTGTGATCTCTGTCTGTCAAATAAATAAATAAAAACTTTTTTTTTCTTTAAAGGCAAAATTTGATTCATACACTGAAAGCTGTATCCTCCAACCTGGTCTCTCTCAGTAATTTAAGTGATATTTTGGCCCCTATCAGCCACTCCTATTTTCTGCATTTGTCTAAAAGTTTGGCAAGGATAAGGCGGATGCTTTATTTGAGACTACTTCAGAAGTCCCAAAATTCTCTAAGTAGAGAAGTTCTCTTGCTTCCCTATAATCCATGGCACATTGTTTACAGTTCTATTACAAAGCTTACATTTTATTTAGTGTGTTGACTATCTTCTAACTCACTAAGCCAGTGCTGCAATTATTCGTCTTGACCTGTCTGGTCGCTCCCTGGAAGACTGGCTCAAAAGGTTTCTCTTTATTTTGCTGCACTCGAAAGGAACCTAGTACTAACGAAACTACACTACTTTGTCCAAAACATTTATAGTCAAATGTATTAGTCACACTGTCTGAGGGACAGATAGCAGAGCAAACAGCAGACCAATCAAAGAGGACTAGGGAGGAAAGGACCAGAGGAAGAGATGTCCGGAAGGGTGCTGAAAAGCCCCACCATATTCCTGGGAATCTAAAGGCCCCACACATGCCTCAGGTTGTATACATGCTCAAGAAAGACGTGAGAAGTCCCTAAGCTGTCACTGCTGGCTGATCTTAAGGGTGTGCAAAAACAGGAGGTGATGGCTAAAGTGTCTGGCTGAGTGTTGCAGGCATGTCCCAACATGTGCAAAGAGACTCTCAGCAATGACTGAAAATTTTGGTTGCAGGTGTTTAAGGAAATCTCTGTAAAATTGTTAGCTGACTACCACACTAATGGAACAGACGTATCAGTGGCTACACACGACAAAGAATGCACACTTGACAGAATTAATTCAGAGAAGACATTCAACAGACAATACTACCATAAGCAGGATCAACAAACCCTGGAGGGAAGAGAATGTGATTTCCAGAGTTGCCACATTTTAATATTCAAGATGTTCTGTTTTCAATCAAAAACTACAAACCATGCAGAAAAAGTATTTGCAAATCATATAGATGATAAAGGTTTAGTATCTAAAATAAAGAACTCTCGGGGTGCTTGGGTGGCTCAGTCAGTTAAGAATCAAGGTCGTTGAGTTCAAGCCCTGCACTGGGCTCCACAATGGGCATGAAGCCTACAAGAAAGGAGAGAAGAGAGAGAAGAGGAGAGGAAAGGAGAGGAGAATGGAAGGAAGGAAGGAAGGAAGGAAGGGAGGGAGGAAAAGAAAAAAGAAGAGAAAAGGAAAGAAAAGAAAGGAAAAGAAAGGAAGAATTCCTTCAACTCAACAATAAAAACATAAATAACCCCATTAAAAAGTGTGCAAATAATTTGAACAGATACACACGTGGTCAAAAGCATATGAAAAGATGCTCAACATCATTAGTCATAAGGGAAATACAAAAAAAACCCACAATGAGATACTACTTCACATTCATTAGGATGTTATAAGCAAAAAAGAGGGGAGGAAAAAGAAAAGAACAACTGCTACTAAAGATATGGAAAAGTCTGAACCACTGTACATGGCTGGTGGGAATGCAAAATGGTGCAGCTGCTGTGGAAAACTTTGGCAGTTCCTCAATATGTTAAACATAAAACTGCCACATAATCTAGCAATTCCACTCCTAAGTACATACCCATAAGAACTGAAAACAGATTTCAAACACATACTTATTCATAAGAATATTCATAGCAGCTGGAGTGCCTGGGTGGCTCAGCCGGTTAAATGACCAACTCCAGATTTTGGCTCAGGTCATGATCTCAGGGTCCTGGGATCAAGCCCCATGTGGGACCTGCTCAGCGGGAGTCTGTTTTTCCTTATCCCTCTGCCCTTCTGTCCTGCTCATGCTTTCTCTCTTAAATAAATAAAATCTAAAGAAAAAAAAATAACAGAGGAATATCTTCAGGGTATTAAGGGAAAATAAATGCAACTGAGAGCTCTGTACCCAGCTAACCTAAGGGGACCCCACCAGTTAGGAGAAAAGAAAGATGTCCCCACATATATAATAACTGAGTTCGCCACCCATACATCTACAGTAAAATAACTTAGAAAGGATCTACCTTCAAAGAAGAAAAGTGTACCAGGTACTTCTGCCTCTGCTTACAGTAGTGATGAACTACATTATTCTCATGAATTCTCCTAACAAGGACCACTAAAAAAGTTGGGTGAAGTTATGTGCCCGGGTGGCTCAGCTGGTTAAGCCGGCTCAGGTCTTGATCCCAGAGTCCTCAGATGGAGTCACGCATTGGGCTCCCAGCTCCACAGGGAGTCTGCTTCTCCTTCTGACTTTCTCCCTTCTCATGCTCTCTCTCACTCTCCCTCTCAAATAAATAAATAAAATCTTTAAAAATAAAATTGGGGTCAAGTATTAAAAATGACAATAATAATAGTAGACTTTTTAAAAGCAGGGATTAGGAAAAAGTAGTATAAAGAACTCTCAATCCAAAATCTAGAACGTGAGAGCCCGTACTCAAGAATAAAACTTGATGTCAATATTATTAGATAAAATTTAACTCAAGGACAGAATCATTAAGAATAAAAAGGAGGTTTTCCTTATAGAAGCAATTCACAAAGAAAATTTAACATTTGTTGAAGTTTACATATTTGACAACAGAGCTTCAAAATATATGAAGAACTGCACTACAAGAAAGGCTTGGTTTCAGCTCGGGTCATGATCTCAGGGTCCTGGGATCAAGCCCCGAGTTGGGCTCAGGGCTCTGCACTCATCACAGAGTCAGTTTACCGCTCTCTCTCCCTCTGCCCCTCCTCCCTCCACTCGCTAGCCCGCACTCGCTCAAATAAACACATCTTTAAAAAAAAAGAGGGGGAATAAACAAATTTCAACATGGCTGGAGAATTTTAATATTCTTATAGAAACCAACAGACAGACAAAATGTTAACAGAGACCTCTAGGATCTGAGTAACACATATGTAACAAGCTTGATCAAAGAAATGTTTAATGAACTCAAACAACTTACACTCACTGATGGACATTATATGCCCCGCACCCTTGTAAGCCCTTTTTATGTATGGCATCATTTAACTCTTACAACTCTGGAAATGATTCTATGACTAGTTCCATTTCGTAAGTAAGAAAACTGAGGTGCAGAGATTAGATGTGTTCCTAAGTCACACAATTTTAAATAGTGATCTTAGCCAAAGTATGAACGGATGAAAAAATCAGCTTTGCCACAGTAAGACAGTGTGCTGCATGTTAGCAATTAGAAAAGATCTTGAGAAAATAATAGATAAGGGACGCCTGGGTGGCTCAGTTGGTTAAGCCGCTGCCTTCGGCTCAGGTCATGATCCCAGCGTCCTGGTATGGAGTCGCACATCGGGCTCCTTGGTCAGTGGGAGCTTTCTTCTCCATCTGCCTCTGCCTGCCACTCTGTCTGGCTGTGCTCACTCTGACAAATAAATAAATAAAATCTTTTAAAAAAAAAGAAAAGAAAAGAAAATAATAGATAATAAAATAAAATGTTTTATTGGACAAACACTATGATCCCTTTCAAAACTATCACTAGCCCTCTCGAAGTTTTCCACGTTTAAACAGACTTTTAAAATTTTTCTAGGTTAGAAATACAAGGTCCGGGAGCGCCTGGGTGGCTCAGTGGGTTAAGGCCTCTCTCTGCCTTTGGCTCGGGTCATGATCCCAGGGTCCTGGGATCGACCCCCCCGCATTGGGCTCTCTGCTCAGTGGGGAGCCTGCTTCCCTTCCTCTCTCTCTGCCTGCTTCTCTGCCTACTTGTGATATAAGTCTGTCAAATAAATAAATAAAATCTTAAAAAAAAAAAAAGAAAGAAATACAAGGTCCGCTTTCCCCTCCCCTAGGAGGAGACAATTAATCCACTTTTCCTTCTCCACCTAAAAGTCTTTGGTTTCCTCTACTTAAGGGGGTATCTATATTTATATAAATAGACACAATTTTGAGAAATGTTAAGAAGATGGGGTATTCTGGTCTCCAGCCTCTGGCTCATAAGCACTTCTTCCTTTCTGCAATTCAGTCTTTTAAAAAGACAGTCTCATTTTAAAATCTTTTGTCTGTGATCTTTTTTCCACATCAAACCCAAGCATTCAATAAACAGAAAATTCTACTGTCTTCCAACACAGAATATTTACAAAAACTGATGATGCTCTTGACCACAAAGAAACATCAAACACCTATTATCATAAGTAACTAATATACATATATTATACACACTAAATCAAAATTAGAAATGACCAAGAAGGGGCGCCTGGGTGGCTCAGTGGGTTAAGCCGCTGCCTTCGGCTCAGGTTATGATCTCAGAGTCCTGGGATCGAGTCCCGCATCGGGCTCTCTGCTCGGCAGAGAGCCTGCTTCCCTCTCTCTCTCTCTGGCTGCCTCTCTGTCTACTTGTGATTTCTCTCTGTCAAATTAATAAATAAAATCTTTAAAAAAAAAAAAAAAAAAAAGAAATGACCAAGAAAACAGCACCTTAAGATCAATATACCTGAAGTTTTAAAATTCAGACAGGAAATAGTGGAGGGGAGATATGAATCCAGGTAGTCTGGTTCCACAGTTCTGCTCACTGAACACTAAATTATGGTTCTCATTATTGTGTTCCAAGTCAATATTTTCCAAAGTGTGATACTCACTTAGGGATCACCTTTATATTTCCTAGAAATGCAATTTTATGGGTCAGGTGACTTGCCAGTTTTCCAGGTGATTGTTAAGGAAACTGGACTTAGAAAGCCCCTTCTCTAAACCATGATTTTTAATCTAGAAAAAGCTCTGCTTTGGATTCCTTATAATGTGAGATAACAATCATCTTATTATTTAAGCTACTAAACAAGTTTCCTGTTAACTTGTAGCTGAGAGCATCCTAACTGGATACAAAAATGAGCACACAAAAATCAACATACTTCATAGCTTTCTAATGACAGTAAATCCTATCAGCTCTGCTTTCAGGATATATCAGAACCCAATTACTTCCTAAACCTCCACCACAATCAAGTTCACACAAGATACAACTATTACTTTTTTGAATTACTGCAAGAACCTTAAACACCAGTTATACAATACTTCTCCAAAAAGCAAGAATGATCCTTTCAAAACTTGAAATACAGCATGTTCCTCTTCTGCCCCCAAATCCCTCTGGCTTCCCTCATCAGAATAAAATTAAGAGCCAATGAGCCCATTCATGGTCTGCCCTGCTCTCCATCAACCCCTCTCCATTCTCACTTCTAACTCTGACCTCACTCCCTCCCACAGCAACCCAACTTCACCATCATCTGGCCACAGGCACCTACCTGGTGGCCATTCCACGAACACAACAAGCGCAATCCCACCTTCATATCTGCATTCCTTCTCCTATAATGGTCTTTCCTTGCTCCTTTTTTTAATTTTAATTTTTTTTAAAGATTTTATTTATTTATATGACAGAGAGAGACACAGCTAAAGAGGGAACACAAGCAGGGGGAGAAGGAGAGGGAGAAGCAGGCTTCCCACCAAGCAGGGAGCCCAATGTGGGGCTTAATCCCAGGAACCTGGGATCATGACCCAAGCTGAAGGCAGACACTTAAAAGACAGAGACACCCAGGCACCCCTGTCATTTTTTTTTTCCTTTAAGTAATCTGTTCAGCCATCATGGGGCTCGAATTCAGAAACTCAAGATCAGGAATTGCAGGCTCCACCAAGGGAGCATTAGGTGCTCTGTCCATGATGTCTCTAACTCTGCTCAAATGGTCACTTCAGCTGTCAGGTCTTCCTTAACCATTTTATGTAATTACGAACCATGCCCAATTCCTTTCCTCTTTTTCTTGTATTCATTTTTGTCCACAGTACTTATCAGCATCCAACATATTATATAATTACTTTTTTAAAGATTTTATTTATTTATTTGACAGACAGAAATCACAAGTAGGCAAAGAGGCAGGCAGAGAGAGAGGAGGGAAGCAGGCTCCCTGCAGAGCAGAGAGCCCAGGACCCTGGGATCATGACTTGAGCCAAAGGCAGACACTTTACCCTGCTGAGCCACCCAGGCACCCCTATAATTACTATTAAAACCAGTTTTATGTCGAATTTCCCTCACTACATTTTAAATTCCCAAAGGGCATTTCTTGCATTTTGTCCACTTTTATACCCTCAGCATCAATAGCAATCTCATGCATGTATAAATTACTCAACAAATATTTGCTGACTGAATTAGTGATTAGAAAATATAACAGAAAAAAGGTCCACTTATAATATTATTAAAAATGATAAAGAATGCAAAAATAAAAATGGGGTAAAATTGTAAAGGAAGAACTCTATACAAATGTGCTGGAAAAAGCTAAATATGTATAATGTTCATGAACAGGAAAGAAAATATTATGAAGTTATGAATTTCCTCAAATTAATGTATAAGGCCAATTAACCAGAACTGTGGTACTGGCAATAAAAAATAAATGTATGAATCAGAACACAGTTCAAAAACAGACCTCTGAATTAATTAGTTTTATGTTAAAAATGGCATTTCAAGGGGCACCTGGATGGCTCAGTTAGTTAAGTGTCTGCCTTTTGCTCAGGTAATGATCCCGGGATCCTGAAATCGAGTGTCTCATTGGGCTCCCTGCTCAGCGGGGAGCCTGCTTCTCCCTTTCCTACTCCACCTGCTTGTGTTCCCTCTCTCACTGTGTCTCTCTGTCAAATAAAAAATAAAATCTTAAAAAAAAAAAGGCATTTCAAAACCAGTGGGGAGAAGATGGACTAAACCATGGTAGAATAACTGGGTATCCATATGGGGGGAAAGCTCATTTAGAACCCTATCTTACAAAATAAACTTCAGGAAGATTAAAAACAGATGAAAAAAAAATTTTATTTTTTAATTTTTTTAAAGATTTTGTTTATTTATTTGACAGAGATCACAAGTAGGCAGAGAGGCAGGCAGAGAGAGAGAGAGGAAGGGAAGCAGGCTCCCTGCTGAGCAGAGAGCCCAACGCGGAGCTCGATCCCAGGACCCTGAGACCATGACCTAGGCCAAAGGCAGAGGCTTTAACCCACTGAGCCACCCAGGCGCCCCTGAAAAAAAATTTTAATGTGACAAAATAAGGAAGGATATTTATAATCTTAGAATAAGGGACTGTTTTTTATATAAATACAGAAAAAATATAAGCAAAGAGACAAGCCCACTCAATGGAAGTTTTTGCAAATATGTAAGTAGACAAAGGGCTAGTATTCAATATCAGGAATGCCTAGGAAGAACACAACCCAATTTTTAACACTTGACAAAAGATAAAATAGGTAATCTATGGAAGAAACAAAAGTGATCAATATAAAACATCAAAGACTATAACATAAAACAGTAGACACTCAACTTCAGTAGTAATGAGAATACAAAATAAAGCACTAAAATACAACTTTTCACCAGTCAACAAAAAATTTTAAAGTTGGGAAACATCATATTTTTGAGTGAAGGTATAAAGAAACAAGTTCACTCATACACTATGGGCTGAAACATAAATTCAGAAGTCAATTTGACAATATCTAATAAATCTAAAAACATATTCCCTATGACCCCAAAATCCCTCTCCCTGGTATTTGCCATAAAGGAACACTTGCACATATACACCAGAAGGCATACATATGGGTACCAGAATATTTGTTGCATTTTTGTTTAATCTGCGAAGGAGAAAACCTAAAGGTCCATTAATAGCTAGCTTTATAAACTAGAGTATTTATATAATACTATGTAGCTGTTAAAAGAAATACATCTACAGATCTCTTAAGACATACTGTAGTGAGGCGCCTGGTGGCTCAGTTCGTTAAGTGACTGCCTTCGGCTCAGGTCATGATCCCGGGGTCCTGGGATCAAGCCCTCCATCAGGCTCCCCACTCAGCAGAAAGCCTGCTTCTCCCTTTCCCACTCCTCCTGTTTGTGTTCCCTCTCTCACTGTGTCTCTGTCAGATAAATAAATAAAATCTTAAAAAAAAAAAAGACATACTGTACTTAAAACTACAGAATGACAGATACAATATGAGATTAATTATGTAAACACATACACAGAAAACTAATGCTATATAAAATCATAATAAAAGGTGTGCCTAGGTGGCTCAGTCTGTTAAGCGTCTGCCGTCAGCTCTGGTCATGATCACGAGACATCCCAGGATCGAGCCCCACGGTGGGCTCCATGTTCAGTGGAGAGTCTGCTTTTCCCTCTCACGCTGCCACTCTACCTGCTTGTGCTGTCTGTGTCTCTCAAATAAAATCTTAAAAAAAAAAAAAAAAAAGCACATACATAAAGAAAAGCACAATAAAAGAGTTATAAGGATATTCGCAAAGTTTAAAACTGGTTCTTATTCGTTAGGTAGACAGGATCGGGATTATGGGCAATATAAGAGGAAATTTTTATGATACTTAAAATGTTTTAATATTTTAACTAAGAATTTCTTATTGCTTATATAAACTACATAAAACTTACTAACTTAAAAGAGGGAAAAGATGCTAAAAAACTTATGTCTAGTATAATCTTGTTTATTCATAAAATATGAAGATAATCATACATAATAGATGCATAATTTACAAAAGTATATATAATAAACAATTAACAATGATTACCTATGGAGGAATTACTTTTCACTTGAAACTCACTTTAAGATAAACAGAAAATTATAGTTTCATTTCTCTTCCAGGAATAAGTAATTTACCTGTAATTTACCAATGATTACCTATGGAGGAATTACTTTTCACTTGAAACTCACTTTAAGATAAACAGAAAATTATAGTTTCATTTCTCTTCCAGGAATAAGTAATTTACCTGTAATTTACCAATGATTACCTATGGAGGAATTACTTTTCACTTGAAACTCACTTTAAGATAAACAGAAAATTATAGTTTCATTTCTCTTCCAGGAATAAGTAATTTAATTGAGCCTCTATTTTCAGTCCCAAATTAGACCACAGGCCTTTAAGACAGAAGTGGCCAGAAACATGTCCCTGAAATACACTGAACTTAGGGACCTGAAGTTAGTTTAGGACAGCCAAAGAGGCTGAGGCTAGTTTCCCTTGGCTACAATAATGGGAACACTTCACAGAGCACACCACTTAAACAGTCACAGGCCAACTCAGCTGCTATAAATAAAAACTACATACAGGAAAGTTTACTGAGCTAGTTTTGGTTAAGTGTTACTTTGATTTCCATCCGATGCTTTCCTTTTCTAAGGGTACTACTGATGGGGCGCCTGGGTGACTCAGTCGGTTAAGTGAATGCCTTCAGCTCGGGTCATGATCCCAGGGTCCTGGAATCGAGTCCAATGTTGGACTCCCTGCTTGATAAGCAGCTTGCTTCTCCCTCTACATCACTTGTGCTCTCTCATGCACACTTGCTCTCTAATAAATAAATACTAAAAAAATTTTTTAAAAAGAGTACTCCTGGCACTAAGCATAACAATTACCTACAAATACTATTTGACTAGCTAATGTTCATCCTGAATGTGTATCCAGGCTTAATTGCAGAGAAGAAAAACACTGAGTGCAAATGTGGAGCCTATATATTCTCCCCTAGTTCCCAGACTAATACTGCACTGAATCCTACGGTTTATCATTCTCATGTTAATTCAATACCAATACTGTCACCAATACTGTTACCAACAACACCCACAAAACCCCAGTCACCTGACTATACCCAGAGCATGTAAAACACAGAACAAAACTGGATCCTATGTAGGTATGTAGTATTGTCAGGACTAAAAAGGTATAGGGTGGCTGGCTGGCTCAGTTAGTAGATATTTCAACTCAGGGTCATCAGTTAAAGCCCCACACTGGGCCTAGAATTTACTTATTAAAAAAAAAAAAAAGACTAAAATGAGTTAATTACACATTTCATTTAAACATGTATTTGAGGGGCACCTGGGTGGCTCAGTGGTTGAGCCGCTGCCTTCGGCTCAGGTCATGATCTCAGGGTCCTGGGATCGAGTCCCGCATCGGGCTCTCTGCTCGGCAGGGAGCCTGCTTCCTCCTCTCTCTCTCTGCCTGCCTCTCTGCCTACTTGTGATTTCTCTCTGTCAAATAAATAAATAAAATCTTTAAAAAAAAATAAAATAAAATAAAAAATAAACATGTATTTGATAATGGTTAGAAGGGTCAGATAGATCCTGACCATAACTCTAGAACACCTTGTATTTTCATGGGTGAGATACTTTTTTTTAAAGATTTTATTTATTTGTCAGAGAACAAGCAAGCCCAAGCCGGGGGAGCAGCAGGCAGAAGGAGAAGCAGGCTCCCCACTGAGCAGGGAGCCAGAGGATGCGGGCCTCGATTCCAGGCTCCTGGGATCACGACTTGAGCCAAAGGCAGACGCTTATCTGACTGAGCCACCAAGGTGTCCATGGATGGGATCACTTTTTTTTATGGGATTATTTTTAATGCAAATTTTACATTACTGAAATAAATAGAGATGCCTGAGTGGCTCAATTCAAAACTGAGGAAAATGCTGCCCAGACTTTGTAAGTCAAACCAAAGAATACTTGTAAAGGCTTAATATGAAGCTTCACAAACTTATATTCAAGGTTCTACAAATACTTATTGAACTGTTTTAATAGCTCACTCTTAGTCTTCACAAAGAATTACAGTAAAGAAGGTAATCAACTCAGTTTTATTAGACCATATGGATTATATACTAAGAGCTTTTGGTCAAACCGTAATTTACACAGGTACCTTGATATTCTTTACACAGAATATTTGTTCATGGCTGTTTAAGGGAGTTATTTAAGTTGGCTAGTAAGTATGGCTACTAAGCCAAAGTACAGGTTCTATTCCCATACTTTGTAATCCCTCCACACAATTAGCTTTGCTCAGTTTCATGGCCATAAACTCAAGTGTTAAATCAGTTCTAACCAACATCTTATAAACGCCTGTTATGGATCAAAAGAGGAATAATGAGGGCGCCTGGGTGGCTCAGTGGTTAAGCCGCTGCCTTTGGCTCAGGTCATGATCTCAGGGTCCTGGGATCGAGTCCCGCATCGGGCTCTCTGCTCAGCAGGGAGCCTGCTTCCTCCTCTCTCTCTCTCTCTCTGCCTGCCTCTCTGCCTACTTGTGATTTCTCTCTGTCAAATAAATAAATAAAATCTTTAAAAAAAAAAAAAAGAGGAATAATGAATAAATTGTTCAAAACAACTGATTCTTGTCAGCATACACTAGAGACAAGTATAACAGACTTCAAGTCAACTGGATTAAAGTTCTGGCTTTTATACTTAGCTATTTAATGTTGGGAAAATAACAGCCTTTCAGAGCATCTGCTTTCTTATCTATAAAACAGCAGAGAAATACCCTCCATCTAACACACAAGATTTTTTTTTAAGTTCAAATGAAATCATAAACGGGAACGTGTTCTTTAATATGTAAAATACTGTATCAATTTGTTACTTGAGAAGTTCAAATCTCTCTCCTACTGAAGGAGGGGGTTAGTAGGATGCCATATATATATATATATATATATATATATATATATATACATACACATGCTGAAAATATATATATATAAACTTTTTTTTCTTCAGCATTATGCAAAGTCATTCATAAATTTCTTTTTTTTTTTTTTTTTTAAGATTTTATTTATTTATTTGTCAGAGAGACAGCGAGCGAGAGTGAGCATAGGCAGACAGAGTGGAAGGCAGAGTCAGAGGGAGAAGCAGGCTCCCTGCGGAGCAAGGAGCCCGATGTGGGACTCGATCCCAGGACGCTGGGATCATGACCTGAGCCGAAGGCAGCTGCTTAACCAACTGAGCCACCCAGGCGTCCCCATTCATAAATTTCTTAAGGAGATTTATTTATTCCCTGAAAAACAAATGGAGCACCAGTGTTTACCGACAAACTATACAATGAACTCCTGGAACTACTGGCCAAAGTGTTACTTTCCTGTTGTTATTCTTTTTCTAACCGTGTTTAATTTCTGTTTGAATCTCAGAGGAATGTCCAGCTTTAGTGAGGAGCAGTGACTCTGATTAGCTCTATTATTAGTGGTGCTACTGTTTTGTTTGCCTGAAGATGGGTCAGCAAACTCAAAGAAATTACTAATAAAAACCTGCCTATCTTTTCCCTTAGTCCTTTCTTGTAAATATGCAGAGAATGTCAGAAAGAAGGGTAAGTAATTCATACCTGCACTCTTAAGAGTTTACGCCTGACAGTAAAGTGCTAATATTTTTAAAAAATCAGGGTCAATGAGTTTTGTTTTCTTTTAAATGCACTATGAATGCTTTTCATGAAATTGGTTCTTGTCACTCTTCAATACCTCTAACCCTGCATTTAACAGAACCTACTAATTATCTTTCTTCCTAACTAGACTATAAACTCCCTGAGAGACAATGTTTTAAACGCCTGTTTAAAGGTACCAGCTTTGTACCTTTAACACCTATCAATATCTGACACACAGTTGGTAGCTAAGTAAATTTTGTGTAGTACTGAACTATCAGCAGTGCACCTTGATTTTTTATACTGAGATTTTTGAGCCCTAGACAAGGTCAGATAAGCTTGCCTGAGCTCACAGATGTTTCTCATAGCTTAAGAGGATGTATAGTGTGTCCTGGTGGTTTCGCTGGTGAAACTGAACATATCTGCTCATGTAAAACACCAAAGTAACAAATTAACTGTCTTTTAGGTGCTATATATTAGATACCACATCTTGTTTCCAGGACTAAAACACCTAGGATAGGACAGAAACCTGACCGGTGTACTGATTTTAAGATGACAAATTCATAGTATGTTAAATCTATTTCTCCATGGAGTCCAGGTTGCAAATACAAGTTACATTTGTATTCCTTATCACAGTATTTTTTTTTTAAGATTTTATTTATTTAGGGGCACCTGGGTGGCTCAGTGGGTTAAGCCGCTGCCTTCGGCTCAGGTCATGATCTCAGGGTCCTGGGATCGAGTCCCACATCGGGCTCTCTGCTCAGCAGGGAGCCTGCTTCCCTCTCTCTCTCTCTCTGCCTGCCTCTCTGTCTACTTGTGATCTCTCTCTGTCAAATAAATAAATAAATACAATCTTTAAAAAAAAAAAAGATTGTATTTATTTATATGACAGAGAGAGATCACAAGTAGGCAGAGAGAGAGGAGGAAGCAGGCTCCCTGCTGAGCAGAGAGCCCAATTCGGGGCTCAATCCCAGGACCCTGGGATCATGATCTGAGCTGAAGGCAGAGGCTTTAACCCACTGAGCCACCCAGGCGCCCCTCACAGTATTTTTTTAACATAAACTTATATTATGTCTAAGGGAACTTCTGAAACTTGCATGTCAGATCCAAAGGTTTTAAGGGATCAGTATTGGGCAACTTCACTGGTAATTCTAACAGATGTTCAGGTCCTTCCTTATTTATTTCTATTGTGACATTGAGTTTCTATAAATGAAATTTAGTTTCACTTATTCCTCCTTAATAATGTCCACTTAGGGAGTACTATTAGAAAGAGTTCTAGGTTTTATCTTTTTTTAAAACTGAGCTATAACTGACATACAACATTATATTAGATTTCACCTTTAACTAACAATCTAGTTTGTATTAAGTTACGTAATACACATTTGAAATCTTATTTTAGAGCCCTAAAGACAAACAGAGGTAAGTGGTTTTTCCCAGGGCTCAGTGTAAGTTCACAACAGTGCCAACATTAGGTGCCTTGGGATCCTGATTCCTGTATTTGGCCAAACTTTTCTGTCTGGACCAGAGACTGATGAGCTCAGAAGAAATTTATGTCACTTAGGGCCTATAATCTACCTTTAGAGGCATATAATCTACATACAATTATTCTTTCTTAAGAAATGTTTTGACCTCAGTGAGACTGCATTATTGTTGTTGTAGAGATCTAGATTTGGGAAACTTCTTTTGTGTACCTGTTAGCTCTGGCTAAGAATACTTTTAAGTCCCTTATCTTCCTTAAGTACTATTCATGAGAATATGTTAGGAAAGTTACAGTATTCAATAGATGTTTTAACTTATCCAAGGAGAATTCCAAAACAGGTCAGGTTTCTTTCCCACAAACGGGTTGCAGAAATAAGTTAGGATGTGATTTTTTCCAACCTGGGCTTCTTTACATGAAGGACATGTAAACAATTTTCAAAAAGCTGATAAGGATGAGTGTGGGGAAAGAGTATCAGCAATGTAGACTTCTTTTTCAAAAATAAATACATCTCTACTTGTCTGTGTTCAGTCATGCCATAGCTTTATTTTCTACAAATCAGGGAAGGGAGAAAGACTAGTTTCTGGGTAAAAGCTGACTGATCTAGTGTTTTAAACGTCAACTTACCATTTGGTTCTTCTCATCTTCAGAGGCATTTACCCACATCTGCCTAACAATGAATACAATACTGGTTGCAGTATAAACTCCAGATTGAAACACTGCTAAATTACTACTCTTCAACTACACTGATTAAAATTCATAGGTGTTCCTGTTTCATAAACCCAATACATAAAACTGAATCAGATGAATAAAGAGATAACTAGTTACATTCTTTCCTTTGTAACAGAATTTTTCCTTAAAAAAATTAAAATAATGACTTACAAAAAGTCTTAATTAAAAACACTTCTACTTTGGGGTGCCTGCGTGGCTCAGTGGGTTAAAGCCTCTGCCTTCGACTCAGGTCATGATCCCAGGGTCCTGGGATCTAGCCCCACATCAGGCTGTCTGCTTGGCAGGGAGCCTGCTTCCTCCTCTCTCTGCCTGCCTCTCTGCCTACTTGTAACCTCTGTCTGTGAAATAAATAAATAAATAAAATCTTAAAAAAAAAAACAAAAAAAAGACCAACACTTACAAAAAACAAAACACTTCCACTTTAAAGAAATATAATGAGAGTCGTCATTTACTGAGTGCTTACTGTGTGGTAGATTCCACAAAGTAATAAAATAATAGGCATTATTTACCGAGACCTTATTGTTCAGTAGACAACTTGCTAAGTGCTAACATTACAGAATTAAATCCCCACAATCCAGTCAAGTAGGCATTATACCCATTTTGGATATTGAAAATTTGAGACTCAGACAGATTAAATAACTTGCCCAAGCTCACAGAGATGGTTAAGTGGCAAAGCCAGGGTTTAAATTCAGACTTCAGAGTTTGACTCAGAGCTCAGACAAAGCTAATGCTCTTAAACAGATTCTCTCTATATAAATTCCATACATCCTAAGAAACTGAATCACAGCACACTAAACTCCAGGATATTATACAATCATTATATCCATTCCTTACTCCTCTGACCAAGATGTTCGTTTGGAAAGACATACACCAGCTTTTTCTCTAAGTGTCCACCTCCACTTCTATAAGAATTCAGCGCAAGAACAACCAGGAATCCAAAGTAGAATATGGGTTAAGATCACACAGGCTGTTTTGTCTTTACTAGCAGTTGTAAGCAAAGAAATGTAAGAACACTGGCAATAAAACTGAGTATCTAATCTCTAATTTGCAGCAAGTCAGGGGACTTATTTATAGAGAATCACAGAATTCCTATGCTAGAAAGAACTTACAGTTGCAGCAATGGAGGTCCACAAAGGACATACAGAAACCAGTACACACACACATTATTACATACATATCATTATATATACATATAATGCATATTTATAAAATACATGGATGTGAGTACTTATTTCAAAGTTCAGAACTGTATTATTTCCATTTGCAAATCCTTAAGAAATCCTTAAGAAATCACCTTAACACTTTCATCCTCTTTTTACTCAAATTAATTTCAAAATTAGAACATTAAAATGTATAAATCATCTGGTTCAAAAAATAAGTTGACAAAGAATTATTTAAAAACAAAACAAACAAGGGGCGCCTGGGTGGCTCAGTGGGTTAAGCCGCTGCCTTTGGCTCAGGTCATGATCTCAGGGTCCTGGGATCAAGTCCCGCTTCTGGCTCTCTGCTCAGCGGGGAGCCTGCTTCCCTCTCCCTCTCTGCCTGCCTCTCGGACTACTTGTGATTTCTCTCTGTCAAATAAATAAATAAAATCTTAAAAAAAAAAAATAACATGACAAAAAAAGAATAATATTCTAACAGAGAACTCTGGAAAACTTTGTGGCTAACATTTACAGTTAACATTAAATTGTTAATTTGCAGGCAACTCCCTGCCCACCCTCTCTGAAAGAGGAAAAAACAAAAAGAAAAACATAACAAAACTGGCTCTTTGTTGATGAACTGTAATTCAGTATACACAGAGTTGGCAATGACCTTCCCCTGGGCCTAAACTGTCAACCTAGAGTGGCATATGCATAAGAATAGGCACTCTATATTTAAAAACCCGCCCTAATCTAGATAATTTACTGTTTTCTTTTTGCCTGTCTTCCCTGCCACATAAATCACCTCATTCTGCAGATAGTAAAGCAAATTCGAAGCACCCAGAGTACCTATACCTAGAGCTTCTTATTGTTACAAATTAGAAGTAAAACTGAAAATGCTTTTCCATTTTTTACTTTAAAACAATTTATGAAACTATATCTACCTGCATCCTCTAGTTGATCAGGAAGCACACTAACCAACAAATACCGTAATAGCTGGCATATCTACTTATATAAAATCAGGCAGGCATTTGATTTATTGCTTACCTTCATCCCCATATTGTTAGATATGATTTCTGTCTTAGCAAGTAATGCACAAGATCAATTTTCTACTTGCTTTCACAGTATTCTATTTCCTTTTTAGTTTTTACTAGAAATTCCTGGGACAAAATTCAAGGACAAAAATGGAAGAAGGGGCGCCTGGGTGGCTCAGTGGATTAAGCGGCCGCCTTCAGTTCAGGTCATTATCCCGGGGTCCTGGGATCAAGCCCTACATCAGGATCCCTGCTCAGTGGGGACCCTGCTTCTCCCTCTCTCCCCTGCTCATGCTCTCTCTCATTCTCTCTGTCTCCCAAATAAATAAAATCTTTTTAAAAAAATGGAAAGGGGCGCCTGGGTGGCTCAGTGGGTTAAAGCCTCTGCTTTCGGCTCGGGTCATGATCCCAGGGTCCTGGGATAGAGCCCCACATGGGGAATCTCTGCTCAGCAGGGAGCCTGCTTCCTCCTCTCTCTCTGCCTGCCTCTCCGCCTACTTGTGATCTCTGTCTGTCAAATAAATAAATAAAATCTTTAAAAAAAAATGGAAGAAACTGCCAATATATATTTCATGATTGACTAAACTCTTGTCTACCATGATTTAATTGGTGACTTTAACCTCACAGCAACTTAAGAGACTGAGCAAAAATGACTTAAATTACATTTCTACCTGATTACCACTGTCAGATATGAGGCTTATTAAATTCAAGAGAATATCATAAAGTCAAATTGGAAGAAAAATGATTAGGGAATAGAGGCTACTTAACCTATTGCTATAACTCACACGTCTGCTATATAGTTATTAGATTATGTGCTGAAAATAGCTATGCAGCAAAGCCATTCTTTTAAAAGAAAGTCTTCAAAAGCTAATGCAAATATATTTTGGATTTATTTACATCTAAATACATACCTTCATTTTTAAAAGTTATATAATTAAACAAGATGAATCAAGCACAAATACCATGGCACAGTTCAATACCACCACCTAATGTTAGTTGCTATTAAGTTAAAATCTTTGGTCAAATGGGTCCAAATGTGCTAAGACATAAAACTGTAAAATCAAGTTGTATGCCTGCATTTTTCTGAGTCAATCTTTGGGTAAGGGTCTGATCTAAGCATCCACCAAGTCTGGAACCAAGTAGGAAAACAGTATAAAGACAACTATGCACAAGCAGCTAAATTTGGTCAGTTTAAGGGCATTCTTTATTCTTCCTCCCTCCCTTGGATTTTCCTGGTGTAACGAAATATTTTATTTTGAACATCTAAAAATACCCTTCAAAAACCACAGTACTAGTTAGATTACTGAAAATTTTAATTCAGTTCCCAATGTGTCACAGGTTGGGAAACTAATCTAAGGGTTGGGTATGGAATCCCTGGCCTGTAACAAAAGTACTTAATAATTTGCAAGAAAAACAAGACCAAGATTTGAAGAGAGACACTTGGGAGATAAAAACAGGAGGATTTTATAAATTAAGATTAAAAAGTGACACCAACAATAACAGCTAAAACTGACAAATGACCTAAAACATAAGAATATAAAAATCTGAAAGTGTAAATACTTCTGAACATTTCTAATACTGATTCAATGAATGAAAATCTTCCATGCAGAAACAGATTACATCTAAAAAATAAGAACGTATGACCTTAAATATTAAGAACATACTTTGTAAAGATTTTGCCAAGTTAAAAATTTTTAATGACAATGGAAAACATAATTTTCAATGTGTAATGACTTACCTTACGTAGACTGTAGAAACATACATACATTGATTTTAAAATAATGAATTCCTACAGTAAGTACATGGTAACAACATACCAAACTTTAAAAGGTAAAAAGGAGGGACACCAGTCAGTTAGTTAGGTGACTGCCTTAGGCTCAGGCCATGATCCCAGGGGCCTGGGGTATAGAACCCCACATTGTAGCTGCTCAGCAGGGAACCTGCCCCTCCCTCTCCCTCTACTGCTTCTTTATACTCTCTCTCTCTCTCAAAAAAAAATAAAATAAAATGTTAAAAAAACAACAAAACAAGGGGCGCCTGGGTGGCTCGGTGGGTTGAAGCCTCTGCCTTCGGCTCAGGCCCTGATCCCAGGGTGCTGGGATCGAGCCCCACACTGGGCTCTCTGCTCAGCTGGGAGCCTGCTTCCTCCTCTCTCTCTGCCTGCCTCTCTGCCTACTTGTGATCTCTGTCTGTCAAATAAATAAATTAAAAGATCTTAAAACAAACAACAAAACAAGGTAAAAAGGACCCATAATTACACAGTAAACATTAGTAACACTATTTTATTTTATTTAAGATTTTATTTATTTGACAGAGAGAGATCACAAGTAGGCAGAGAGGCAGGCAGAGAGAGAGAGAGAGAGAGAAGGAAGCAGGCTCCCTGCCTAGCAGAGAGCCCGATGTGGGACTCGATCCCAGGACCCTGAGATCATGACCTGAGCTGAAGGCAGAGGCTTAACCCACTGAGCCACCCAGGCGCCCAAATAACACTTAAAAAACACAATATCCGAATAGGCCCCAAATGCCTAGACCTCTAATCTGGTCCTTGTATAATAATAGATAACTGCTTTCAAACTAATCTTTAAAGTGTTAAAAACAAAATCCCTTACTTTTACTAGTACACTTTCCCATTGCAAGGCTTTTCAAACATAATGAAGCAAATGGCTGTCACACACTGGAAAAATGTACATTTTCCACCTGAACTAATTAGGAAAAGATGGTCATTTACTATGCAGAATGTTCCTATTTATTTATTTGACACAGAGAGAGAGAAAGAGAGAGACAGTGAGAGAGGGAACACAAGCAGTTGGAGTGGGAGAGGGAGAAGTAGGCTCCCTCCTCTGCGGGGCCAGATTCCAGGACCCTGGGATCATGACCTGAGCCAAAGGCAGACACTTAACAACTGAGCCAACCAAGGGCCCCCAGAATGTTCTTTAGAAGATAAAACCTTATGAGAGAAAAAAGGTAATTACTGCGGCCTTAGCAGTACTGTGCAACTCTGCCTACAAACTTTAACAATATTGGAGTGGCTGTTTTAGGAGAAACAGCCAAGGAAATGTGGTCCTCCAATTTTCTTTTAAAAATTACAGATTCAAAAAAAAAAAATTACAGATTCACAGGATTCTGGAATAAAATGAACCACAACAACTGATTCTAACTTCTTTGTTTTTCAAAGGAGGGAAATGAGCAGACTGGAGAAATAAAAAGAAACGACCAAAGTTATAGTTAATTTGTGGCAAAAATTAAGATTAACATCCAGTTCTTTCAACTCCCAACACAGTGTATTCTTTCTGCCATACCAGATTTTATGATTTTTCTTGTTTTACACAAACTTTCTTGATAAAATGAAGCAAATAAGTAGTACAATTTAATATTTAAGTAGGCAAATAAGTAGTACAATTTAATCTTACAGGCTGTAATTTTATACATTTATCAAGGCAGCAGTGAGGTATAATGAAAAAACAGTAATGAACAGGGATTCAAACTATCCCAATTGGAACTTATTTCCTAACTTTATGAATTATAACATTTCCAGGCACCGTTTAAACTGTCAATAGTATCTGTGATGTTGGTTAATGTTTTCATAATAGGTAACTAGACTTTTTAATGAACCCAAAAGGATAGAAATTTTGCTCCGACAGTACTGTCATCTTATGATGGAGCTACTAAGACAACGATGAAATGGAGAGGCTTTACTGAAAAAAATCTAAACTTAAGATCTGAGGGCTAGCTTAGATATTTATACCTGTCTGTAACTAATCTGAGTGTTAAGGTAACACACATAAGGGCATCTGGGTGGCTCAGCTGGTTAAGCATCCAACACTTTTTTTTTCTTAAGATTTTATTTATTTGTCAGAGAGAGAGAGAGAGCGAGCAAGAGAGCACAAGCAGAGGGGATGCCAGGCAGGAGAAGCAGGATCCCCCGCTGAGCAAGGAGCCTGGTGTGGGACACAATCCCAGGACCTCAGGATCAGGGCCTGAACAGAAGGCAGACCTTAATGGACTGCACAACCCAGGCATCCAAGCATCCAATTCTTGATTTTATTTTTTATTTTTTTTTTTAAGATTTTATTTATTTATTTGACAGAGAGAAATCACAAGTAGGCAGAGAGGCAGGCAGAGAGAGAGAGAGGAGGAAGCAGGCTCCCCGCTGAGCAGAGAGCCCGACGCGGGACTCGATCCCAGGACCCCGAGATCATGACCTGAGCCGAAGGCAGCGGCTTAACCACTGAGCCACCCAGGCGCCCCCAATTCTTGATTTTAGCTCAGATCATGACCTCAGGGTTGTGAGATCAGCCCTCCAAGTCAAGCTCCACACTGGGCATGGTGTCTGCTCCTGCTTAAGATTCTCTCTCTCGGGGCGCCTGGGTGGCTCAGTGGGTTAAGCCGCTGCCTTCGGCTCAGGTCATGATCCCAGGGTTCTGGGATCGAGCCCCGCATCGGGCTCTCTGCTCAGCCGGGAGCCTGCTTCCTCCTCTCTCTGCCTGCCTCTCTACCTGCTTGTGATCTCTCTCTGTCAAATAAATAAATAAATAATCTTTAAAAAAAAAAAAAAAAAAAAAAATTCTCTCTCTCAGGGGCACCTGGGTGGCTCAGTGGGTTAAGGCCTCTGCGTTTGGCTAGGGTCATGATCCTGGGGTCCTGGGATCTGCCTGTATTGGGCTCTCTGCTGGGCAGGAAGCCTACTTTCTCCTCTCTCTCTGCCTGCCTCTCTGCCTACTTGTGATCTCTGTCTGTCAAATAAATAAGTAGAACCTTTAAAAAAAAAATTCTCTCTCTCGCTTTCCCCCTGCCCCTCCCCCCTAAACTTTTTTTTAAAAGGTAACACGCATTATAGTACTTCAAATGAAGGACAACTTCATTCTTGATAGCAAAGACAAAATAAAATATACTGGATGAAGAAATGTAGGAAAGTAATTGTCCACACATTTTATGGGTATTTATGCTATGTTATGCTAAAAACAGAGCAGAAGGACAGAGAGCAGGTTCAAATCTTGGCTCCCCCACTTACTAGCTATGCAACTTGAGCACTTCTTAGGCCCCGCTTTCCTCAACGGTAAAACAGAATTGTGAGAATTACAAGTAACTGAGGTAAAACACCTATCTCAGGGAGTGACATCAGGATTCAATTAAGTTTGAAAGGAAATTATCAATATTTGCAACAATGTATACTATTAGTAATGTAATAGAAAGTATTTAGATGAAGAATTTCAACTGAGAGACACATTAGTCAGCACTGTGTTAGCTTGTAAGAGTTACTTTTGTGGAAAGTTAATGCCAACGTGATATAGCAAAGAACAATAAATTTTCACATCTCTATCTCTTTAGCTCTTTTACCTGGCTATCGTCTACTCTGGCTATTCTACAGGATGCTACATATCTGGCTCCATGTCTGGAGTATTCTACTCCCTTTATTTTCACTTAAAAATTTTTTTCTACAGCTCCAGACCTGAGCATGAGATTTAAAGTGTGTGGCCTGCATTACAACATCCAAAAGAATAATGCACATAATATTCCTTCTAAGATTTCAATGAATCAATCTTCCACCCAGAAAAAAAAGTGACTAAGAAAAATAAAACAATAATCTTTCACTTTCTGTATTAACCATAATTTGAAATGAGTTATTATTTGCTACAAAAATGTCCTCCCCTCAAAAAAAATTCTCAGGGATCAGCTATACTTACTATCATAAAACTATCGGTCCTTTAAAAACCATTCTGTAACTTTGAGAATTAAAAAAGTAACCTGAGGGCACCTAGGTGGCTCAGTCATTAAGTGTCTGCCTTCAGCTCAGGTCATGATCCTAGAGTTCTGGGATCAAGCCCCACATCAAGCCCCACATCCCACTCCTTGTTCCCCGGGAAGCCTGCTTCTCCCTCTCCTAATCCACCTGCTTGTATTCCCTTTCTCATTGTCTCTTTCTCTCTGTCAAATAAACTAATAAAAATCTTTTTTTTTTTAAAGATTTTATTTATTTATTTGACAGAGAGAAATTACAAGTAAGCAGAGAGGCAGGCAGAGAGAGGAGGAAGCAGGCTCCCTGCTGAGCAGAGAGCCCGATGCGGGACTCGATCCCAGGACCCTGAGATCATGACCTGAGCTGAAGGCAGCGGCTTAACCCACTGAGCCACCCAGGCGCCCATAAACTAATAAAAATCTTAAAAAAAGAACACAAGGTAGCTTGATGTAAATGTTTTAGATATGAAAAGACTGTCTTGTCTATATGTCTTATCCACTGAAACTAAATATTTAAAATGTTTTCAATGAATTAGCAGTAAGTTTACTATTTCATAAGAGACCTAACAGCTTGTTTTACTACTTGTAAACTGGACCCCTTCTTATCATAATAAAAGACTAAAATATTTATAAACCAAAAACTAATCATGAATACTGTAGAAGGAGGGTTTTTTAATCCCCTCTTATTCTTTATCTTATCAGACACCTTTAGAAAGCTTCCATTGGTTTAGTTCAAGGTAAGCAGATATACTTAACAAGGCAATCAATTTTATTATGATAGTACCACCACTGCAAGTAAACTACAAATTAAAATATAAGGTAATTACAAAAATAGGATGCAATTTAATTTTAAAACACATACTACAAAAGAACTCCTTCCAACAATAACTCAGTCTAAAAGAAAATAGCAAAATGCAGACTTCAACTGCAAAAGGCTATCCCCCACTCTGATCTTCAGTATTTGGGTTTCTTTTTCAAGATTCCTGTTAACTGCTATAAGTCCACTCAATAATTTTAATGATGGTCTGGACTTTTACCATACAGTAGTACTACATACAAAACCACCCTAAATTAAGCTTATTGGATCTCTCTACTTCAAGGCAATCTAAAGTTCTGTTCAAGTAAACACCAAATTATATCTACTATATTTTCTTCCTATGATTAAATTAAATACAAAAACTCTAAAGGGGCCAATTTCTTCATTTTTCTCCACTCCTCACCTCCAACAGTAATAGTGTAGCACTCTGAATTTAAACTTCTCCCCAACACTTTCTACCCAGATCTTCATGAATAAATCAAAATAGTTTCCCCATAAGCATAAAAAGAAACCAAGGAACAGACTAAACTGAAGACCCTTAGGTAACAGTTTCACACCCCGCACCTGGTGGGCAAGTTTCCTTAAACTTCTGTCTCAGGGTCTTACAATTTCATCCTTCAAATGGAAATGAAGAAAAACACCAAGTGAGATGTACACTGAGCTGTGAGTGATCCCAGGTCAGTCTGATTCTCTGCCAGAAAGGGCTAGGTAACATTTACTCTTCCAGTTGTAGAAGTTTCTTTCCCTTATACCCTCAGTAAACACTACTGAAATTCACACGCAGTTAGAATACCTCACTTCCCAAAGGAATCACTTCCTTAACACGGTAACTACTCACTGAAGACGCTTTCAGGTGTTTTCCTATTTCCTCATTCATTCCTCCATTCCATTAGCTACAAACCCTTCTCGCCAAAGGAGAAAAAGTTTTTAAAGAATGGATTTTCTGAAGTCTCTCCAACCTTCGTCCCAACCTCAAAGACCGTACACATCTAAGAGTTCCCAGAAACAATGAGCTACAAAAGTACAGACTAAACGGGAAAGAAGAGGAAGTATCAGAACAATACCCAAACCAAACACCGCAACGAAAACTCGTGGTCGTCCCTATCATCCCTGTCTACCACCCACCACTTCCCCAGTTTAACCAAGGTCTCTGAAACTCTGAGAAATGGCCCTCTGGCCCGTAATTTCCCTCTCGCTTCGCGAAGAAGGTGGCATAAAGAAAAGAAGCCAGCTCCGGTTGATCGGAGCCGTGATGCTTTTTCTGCCGGGTGAAGGGAGGCAAGCCAAGGGTTGTGTAAAGAATGGAAAGCTGAGTGATACTGGGGGGAGGGGGAATTAGGGCGCCAGAGCTAATCCCTAGCCGGGGCCCGCTCGTGGAACAGACTGGAGGCGACCAGCCCGGAGGACTAGAAAAGCTGGGCTGCACCCGGCTTTCGGGTCGCGAAAAAGGGGGAAGAAGTCTGGCAACCCAAGCGGTCGGTGGATGACGGCGCCAGGCAAGGGAGGAGGCTCCGTGCGGAGCGAAATTTTCGGGGCACAAGAGCGGGAATCGCCTTGCTCACGCCGCCCCAAACCCCCACCACCACCACCAGGCTCACACCTCAAACCTGCTCTTGGTCACTCCGTTCACGTCCCTCCTCATGGGGCCGGCGGGTGCGGCCAGGGCCGGGCGCTGCGGCGTGCGGAGTGCAAAGATTGGGGCCCCGGGCAGGCCCCGGAGTTCCGGGACCGGGAAGAGGTAGAGGAGCGGCGGGCAGGGGCCGTTCGCGGGGAGGGGAAACCTCTCGGCTCCGGCGGGGCCTCCTCCACCTCCCGCAGAGCCGGCGGCGGCGACGACTGCTCGTCGCTAGCTCTTCTCTCTCCTCAGCCTCAACTTCAACCCAAAACAAAAACACTCCCCACCTGCCAGCAACGCCGCTCCTCATTGGGCAGAGCCGCCCGGGCCCTGGAACGGCGTGGGGAGGGGAGGAGGAGGAGCGCGCGGCGGCGGCGGCGGCGGCGCGGGACCACCCCTCCCCCACTCCCGGGCGCAGTCCGCGACTGTCCGCCCGGGAGCAGCCGGAGCGCGGCGGCGGCGGCGCGAGCCGGCTCTTGCCTCCGAGCCACGCAAGCCCACCGCGAGAAGGAGAGGAAGGGAAGTGCCTATCTGTCTGTGTGTATTTGTGTATGGGAGGGGCTGTGGGGAGGGTGTGAGTACGCGCGTGCTCGCGAGTGAGGAAAGCAGGGCAACTGCACATAGTACTGGAGCCCATCTAATCCCCTTCGCCGACAGACAGCACGCACCCACCCAGCAAGCACTTGAGCTTTCTGTCAAGTCCTCCCAGCCCCCTAAGTCTTATCGCTTCTTCCCGGGTAGCCTGTGCAGCCACGTATGTCCTTCCCGGCCACCCAACTCCCTTTCCCTATCACTCACTGTCGCCTTGAACCCAAAGTGCAGCAGGCGGTCCCTGCTCGGAGCCATTTTCCTCCGCTTTCTGGTTGTCTCTAGATTGAGGCAGTGCTGCTGCTGCCGCCGCCGCCGTCGTTGCTGTAGCTGCCGCCGCCTCCCCCGCCCCCGTGGATTGCATTACCGGGTGTTGCAGGGAGGCCTGGGGGGCCGCCGCAGGGCGTGGGTCTCCCTGTGCATGGATCAGGAGGACGGGGGCGGGGGTAATTGCGCTACCCTCTGCTCCAGGAATATACAGCGAGACCGCACCTCGCGCCTTGGGGTCAGGGGGTGCAGCGCAGGAGCTTGGCGACCACTCCTTTTAGCTGGGGGAAGGACGCGCTTTGGTGGTTGGGGGGGCCAGACGAGGCTGAAGTGCCTTTGGCTTCCCCCGCCCCTCCGCCACCAGACTGCCGCTGGCGCCCAATGGGTTTTAGTGCCTTCCCATCCTCCAATCAGGGCTCTGGTTGGTGAGAACCTGATCCTGACGTCACTTTGGCGGGAGAAACAAGCGTGTCTTAACGAGTAGGCGGGGGCGCTTGGCCAGTGGAAATTACGACATTCGTCTGACTCCTAGGCTCCTTCCATAAAAGCTAGTTTGTGTCATCATATTATTATACTTTAGCAACGCCAGCCCTCAAGGTCTTGTAATTTATGATCAAATTTCCATGAAATAAGGAATAAGTTTACCCTCTTTTAGAGCGACAAACTGCAAAATCATGTACCAAAGATGAAATATTAGAAAATGTATCATAAATTCCAGCAGTCCTGGCAGGATCGCTGTCCCTGATTGTATTTCCAAAGTAAATATGTTTGTTTTCATACCTCTTTTAATTCGCTTTAGTGACTGGATTGTTATGAATCTGATTTAAGAGAGATTATTGGGGCACCTGGCTAGCCGGGTTGGTGGAGCCTACCACTCTTGATATGGAAGTTGTGGGTTCAAGCCCCCTTGGGTGTAGAGAGTACTTAAAAATAAAATATGTGGGGCGCCTGGGTGGCTCAGTGGGTTAAAGCCTCTCTTCGGCTCAGGTCATGATCTCGGGGTCCTGGAGCCTGCTTCCCTCTCTCTCTGCCTGCCTCTCTACCTACTTGTAATCTCTGTCTGTCAAATAAATAAAATCTTAAAAAATAAAATATGTGTAAAAGAGATGAGCTCATTGAAGAGCAACTGTGCTGGAGATTTTTTTTTTAAAAAACAGGCATATTCTGGGACACCTTGGTGGCTCTGTCCTTTAAGCATCCAACTCTTGATTTCCCCTCAGGTCATGATCTTAAGGTGGTTTGATCCATCCCCTTCTTGGGCTTGCAGCTAGGCGTGGAGTCTCCTTAAGATTCTCCCTCCCTGGGCGCCTGGGTGGTTCAGTGGTTAAGCCGCTGCCTTCGGCTCAGGTCATGATCTCAGGGTCCTGGGATCGAGTCCCGCATCGGGCTCTCTGCTCGGCAGGGAGCCTGCTTCCCTCTCTCTCTCTCTCTCTCTCTGCCTGCCTCTCCGTCTACTTGTGATTTCTCTGTCAAATAAATAAATAAAATCTTAAAAAAAAAAAGATTATCCCTCCCTTTGGGGCGCCTGAGTGGCTCAGTGGGTTAAAGCCTCTGCCTTCAGCTCAGGACATGATCCCAGGGTCCTGCTCAGCGGGGAGCCTACTTCCCTCCCCCCACACCCTACTTCCCTCCCCCCACACCCCCGCCACCGCCTCTGTGTATCTGCTTATGATCTGTCAAATAAATAAAAATCTTAAAAAAAAAAGACTCTCTCTCTCTTTGACCCTCCCCATCCGCCAGCTCCACCCCTTAAAAAAGAGCAGGGTGCGCCTGCTCTTTAAAAAAAAGTAAAAATTATAAAAATAAAATACAAAAAATAAAAAAGGCATATTCAAACTGGAAGCTTTATTACCTAACTCTTCAAGCATTTTTCAACTTTCTCATGTTTGTCCTAGAAAGGGCTTCTTAATGGAGGAACCTAGCTTAGGAAACTCTCAGGCCCACAAACCCAGGTCTAGATGTTATTATTCTCTCCTGCCTGCTACTTTTAATGTTATTTAACTTCACTAAGATAAATACAGCTTTTTCAGTCCCATCTGATCTAAGAACAATTTTCTCCCAATTATTGAGTTTGGTGACTAAGTTTTGCAAAAGATAATAAAACTGGCTCAAGCAGATAAATCAAATGAAGAAAATTTTCACAGGTCTTTTTCCAGGTTTCAATTATCTTTTCCAGCTAACCTGAGTAATACTCAGGAAAGACTTACTTTCTGATTGAATTTTTTCTGATTGGTGGACTTTTAAAATGCCGAGTAGGGGCACCTAGGTGGCTCAGTAAGTTGTGTTGCTGACTCTTGATTGGTTTAGGTCATGATCTCAGGGTTAAGCCACCCACCTAGGTCCCTGCTCAGCAGGGAGTCTGCTTCTCTCTCTCTCTCTGCCCCTCCCCCAACTCCTCCCTCTAAAAATTAACAAAATCCTTTAAAAAGTTGAATGAAAATTATTCAAAGGTTAAAAATTTACTACACGAAGGCATATTACTTTTTATCAAATAAGTTTATTTGCATGTAAATAAACAGGTTCTTTTGTAATGTTTTGGGGGGAAAAATCCCAGATTTTGTCTACTTTCAAAAAAATGAAAAACCCCAAAATATTTACAGAACGGCCATACACACAGAAAATCAAATTTGAAAGATTTTTTTTTTTAGAAAAGACCCTCCCCAACTGCTCCTGATGTACATTTCTAAAACACAAAATTACAAAGCCCAGCTTTTACAGCTAAGCACGTTTCCCAACCTAGCTTCTGAGATGTTACGTACTTCCTACCCCTCAAAAAACTAACTCAAGGGTAGAAATAAGGGGGTAGAGGAGTTGAAAAGGGGAGGGGAAAAAAAAAGGAGAAAGAAAATGAGATTGCCCAGGAATTGTGAAAGTTCCCTATACTGTCCTCTGCTTTAAGTGACTTGACTGGATACTGTGTGACTCACTGCCTCCCTTGAAAGGGTTGCTTCTGAGAATTCATGATATTGCTGCACTAAATTTTCACACCTAGGCCTTAAGGAAAAATCTTTCCAAGAGTCACTAACCTCAAGGCCAGTTTTGGCAATTATATCCTGCTTCAATTCTCCCGTTTATAAAATACGTTTTAAAACACATGGATCTTGAACCTGAAATCTTCATGTACATCAGAGCAGGTTTTGACCAAGAACCCCTAACATGAAGCCAAAAGACAGAAAAGGAATCAGGTCAAACTAAGAATACATTAGACACCAGCAGCAGCAGACAGGTAGAAGTTGACTTCATGTCCTTGCAGTCTTTTGAAACAGGAGAGTGAGGACACCTAGACAGGAGGGAGGTGTCCCAGGCTTGGTTTATTCTGCCTCTTCTCCTCCACCCTGTGGAGAAATGCAGTGCTCCCTGGTTCTCAGGCAGGGTGAAGCAGGTTAGCCCCGGCTCCCTGTTAAGCAAGTTCAGATGCTGGGTCAGTGTGTGGGGTGTGCCCATCGACAATTCAGGGGCTTATCCTTCATCCAGATCCTAACTCGGGATTCTTTGATCTGGGATGAAGACAGAAAGAGAGAAAAAGCTTCCCAGTTTACTCATTTTGGTATCTGTTGGCTCTGCTTGGGGAAGCTGAGCCCCTGATATGTAGTACATTCCCCATAAGATCTTCCCCACCCAGAACAAACTTAAAAACCATGTTAACATTTTTTTTTTCCTCTGCAGAAACCAATGGGATAGGATTCAAAACTAGGTGAGGAACTTGTGAGAAATCCAACCTGGTTATATGTTTGAGAGGCTGCTACTGTATCAGCATCACAAGATAAAGCACTCTGGTATCACCTTGCCCATGTCCTCCTTAGTGTCACCCAAGACATTTGACTCTGATACGGTAACCGATAACTTTTCTTGCTCCACTTTGCAATGTTTCGTTTCCTACTTCTTATTACCTTGGGACACAAAAGTGGCAGAGTTGTTGAGAGCTGATGACCAGAAAAGGGAGAACACTAGAGGAAATCAGAGACAGTCAGGAAAGAACGCCAAAGCTGATTTTCCAACTCTATGCTAACTCCAACCTGCAGAAAGAGCTGAATATAGAAATCTTCTTCAATATCTGATGAAGTCACTCCATTTATCACACACACACACACAAATGAATCACCTGGCTTTTTTTTTTTTTTTTTTTTTTTTTTTAATCCAGAAGAGTTGTGCTGGGGACTGTGCCCCGTCCTGCTGATACAGATCCTGAATGGAATCATCAGGAATGGCACAGTGCAGGTGTCAAAATCAAAGTAAGGCCGCAGAATTTTGAGAGGACCCTCCAAATACTGAGAACTTGTGTTGCACTCAAATGGTCTCCTGGATTTCTTTATTTATGAGAAGGGCTTCTTATTGATGTCCCCCAGAATCCAGACTCAGACCTGTTCCTCCAAAAAGGTCCAACTGAGTTGCTACATAGTAGCAAGGGTGTATCTTCATGCCCACCTAGCATTCCAGGCCCCCAATACTTCAAGTGAGCTTGAAATTGTTTTAAGTGAACTATGGCTGCAAATTTTTTACTGTTTTATTTAAGGGAGCATACAGTGGAGTGACTGAAGTCTGGACTCCTCCTCCATGTGATGCAGAGAAATAAGGAGCCCAGCTCTCAGGAATGGCATCAGTTCTCCTACAAACAAAATGCTGGGATATGGACTTTTGGCACATTGTGGAAATAGGAGAACTTTTAATTCTGTAATGGTTTTCATGCCACTGGGTCAGGGAGGCTGTACATTAAACCTTACTGCATCTGAAAACATGTTTACTTCCCAAAAAGCCAGCCCAGCCTTTATTAAAGGACAAAAGAGAATATAAATCAGTACCTCCACAGAGAGGTAACTCCTAATATTCCTATGATGTCTGAACCCTATGATAAACCTCCTAAAACAAAAATACCATTTTGGTTTTTCTATTTAACTCCAAAGGTGGACTCTGACTAATCTGTTTGGGCTTAATGCTACAGTACCAGCACAAGCTACAGGCTCCCTACCACCAAATAAGCCTTGCTCTTCCACCTCCCATTACTTTGAACCCTGAACCTTATAGAATTAGAAACACTGTATAAAGACAAACAGATAAAGGGTTAAAATATTACAAATAAATAGCTAAAATTATCTTCCCTCCCCCAATCACTCCTAAGAAACAGACACCAAACATTACTTAAGTGTCCAAAATGACCAAAGTCCTTCATTTGCCCATGCCTCAAATGGACAACTATCCAAACAAAGTGAACAACCTTCATGCAAATGCATCAAGGAATGTATTGCTTTTTCATTTGCTGCCCAGCCCTTCAAATACATGCACTAAAATGAGTTAAAACATGGCCTAAAAATGGAAAAAGGGAGAAAAAAATATATATGAATATTTCCCACAAAACTGTTTCCCACCCTTCCCTCTCCCTATGCCCCACCCACCCCCTCCCATTCATAAGCAAGTACTTTAACTTTTTTTTTTTTTTCCTCTTTTTTCTCTGGCAAAGGAAAAAGTGATTCTTGGTAACCAAAATCAAACCCTATGGTCTCTTTAGTAGGGTCTGGCTATGCCTTTCTAAATTTACCCAGCTCGGTGTCAAAGCCATGCCATTTAAGATTCTTGAACACAAAATCACACCTGACTCACCCCTTATGGTGGTTTGCCTATAAACTTATTAGTTTTTCTCTGGCCATTTTTGTCTTAAAAAATAAGGTTCCTAATTGCCAATCAGGGCCACATCCATAAGATCATCATCTTCTTCCCCAATCATAAAGTCAGGGCTGAGCCTTGAGGGCCTGTCTGTAGATAAAATTGTGTTGCTTGTCATAGACAAGGACTGGTCTGAAGAGATGGGTGATTTAGACCAACTCTCTGGCTTGATGCTATGAGATTTTTTCTTGTCCCGGTCTTTGTCCCGGTCCCGGTCCCGATCTTTGTCTTTTACTTTCTTCTTTTCTTTTTTGTGCTTCTTATGCTTTTCTGTGCTATATTCTGGAAGAGGTCGGATACCATCATCTGAGCTGGGACTGTTCTGATAAGATTTCTCTGCTATGGAGGAGCCTGACTCACTTTCACTGTCCAGATTCTGGGGGGTATATGCTGGTGACTTACTATGGCTAGGAGAGCCACGCTCATGCTTTGGAGTGGAACCACTGATGAGTGGAGAGCCATAGTTTTTGGAAGAGGTCATCTGAGGCCTGAGCCCTTCTCCACTACTCTCCCCAGGTTTCTGCAAAGTCACTTTGGCTTTAATACTGGGAGAACCCCCATCGTGCTTGCTGATGATAATTTTTGCCACACCTGTGCTCCCCACATTTTTTGACTCTGAGGTCTTCTTAGATGAATCCACTGAACCCCCCGAGGTGGAAACCTTGGATTTTTCTTTTTCACTTTTCTCACGCTTACTCTGGAACTCTCCTCCTGACATGTTATGTTTGGAGGACATTGGATGGCTAGAAGAATTTGTGCTCACCCCCATCTGGCCATCCATTGGGTCTTCACCTCCAGGGCCACTGGTGACGACCCCATGCTTCAGTTTATCTATGACAGCTGTTAAGGACGGCTTCTTATTTCTGCTGGGAGATTTCCCTTTGGAACTCCCATGTTGGTTCTGAGAGGATGACATGGAAGAACCACTTGAGGAAAAGGAAGAGGAAGATGCTGTACAAGAATTAGATGATGGGGGAGTTTTCTGAGACAATGAGCCTGAGGATCCTAACCCTGAAGATGACTTCATGCCAGTGCTTGAACTGGTTCCAGACATATGAGAACCACCAGAACCTGAACTGATGGGGGACTTGGCTTTAGAGGATGGGGGAGTCCCAGGAACAGGCTTCATTGGAGAGGCAAGCTTATCAGAGCCTCCAGGTGGCCTTGAATGAGAAGGGGATATGTTTGGTTTACTTAAAGAAGGATTCATAAGTGATGATGGCTTCCCTTGAGGTTTCATCTTAGTGCTGCTGGAGCCACTGCTCAGTCCATGCTTGGTAATAGGAGAGGAGCCTGGCTTCCCCCCAGACTGGGATGAATTTTTGGACTGGCTAGATCCAGAAGACCCTTGGCTAGAATACACACTGCTGCTTAACTTGGAACTTGATGAACCTTCTGATTTACTGCTTTTCATCTTGCCTGAGTTGGAAGCAGAAGATGAGGAAGAGGAGGAGGAAGAATGGCTATGGTGGCTTTTACTGCCTGAGGAAGACACAGAACCACTACTGGTATACTGACTGTGGGAGGAGGGCTTGCCCACCATCACGGTGCCTTTAGGAATCTGAATAGTGATTTTGGGAATAGGTGGTGTGGCAACACCTGGGGGAGTCTGTGACCTTCCTGAACTGCCTGGAGACTTGGATCCGCCTGTACTGGTAGGTGGAGTGAAAGGTCGGTTAGAAGAACTGTGAGACGGAGACTTTCCTTCAGTGTCTGCCTTCTTCCGCTTTGGAGGTTTATCTTTGCTTTTGCCATCATTAGAAGGGGTCCGACTGCGCTTCCCTGGTTTGCTATCTAATCCTGGCCCTGACAGACTACTATTACTGGTGCCGTTCCCTTCCTTTACTCGCTTTTGACTCTTTTCTTTCCCTAAGTCCCCAGGAGTCAATAAAGGACTCTGGCTACCACTGTGATGCTCCATAAGATCTGCAGGACCCAAAGCCTTACCAGCCACTGATATAATACTGAAATCAACTGTGTCAGCTTGGCTGTTGCCTTTAAACTTTGTCTCCCCATTATCACCTCCAAGCATTGGCACCCCCAAAGTATTTAGTGCCTGAGATGCAAATCCTTTGAAATCATCGTTATCTCCACTTTGGCTGCTTTCATCAAAATATTCTTCTCCAAAACCACCTTGGCTCTGGCTGTTCAACAAATCAGGATTAAAATCTACTCCATCAGGAAAAAAATGATTGGTAGGAGAGTCACTACTAGGGCTTCCAGCAGCATCTGCAATTAGGTCAGCTGGATCTGTGTAAGGATTTTCATTATTATTGGTTTGAAAGACATCAGGGTCAAAGAGGGCACTCTGAGAATGCCCAGAGCTTGAAGAATCTCGCACAGGGGTACCAATGGGTGGGCAATCGTCACTAGTGCTGGGAAGCTTAGAGGCTTCTTCTGCAATGTCTGAAAGGATATCAGTTACATCTGGGCCAATGCTGTCTGAACTGGATAGTCGGACCATCCTTTGAATACTGGGCTGGGGGTGAGGTACTGGTTGTGGGTAAGTTGTTGGGGGAGTACTACACTGGCTTGGTGCTGGAGTGATGTGTGGCGTATCCAGCGTATCTGCTGTCATGTTGACATCAAAGATAGGGTTCTGTGAGTCAACATCCATTGAAAATAGCTCCCTCTGAAAGTCATCTTCAGTCTGGTGCTTGGGTTTGTCAGGTGGTAATCTTGATGACTTCTTCTTCTTTGTCTTGTTGCTTCCCGGGCATATTTCCATCCGGGGTGAGCCGGAAGAAGAGTTCTGCCTTTCTAAAGGGCTGCTTCCATAAAGGGTTGAGAAATCCTGGGCAGGATTATCTTTAAGAAGGTTCATGAGCATCGGGTGGTTCTTGGTGTTGCCGGCCATCGAAGAGACAGGTGGCGGCGTGTGATGAGGAGGGGTCGGACTCGAGCCAATGGTAGACCCCCCGTTCCCTGTGATTTGCAACAAACTGGTAAGAATTGGGTTCTGAGACACCTTGCTGAAGTCCTCCCCATGGCCCACCGACTCATGCCGATCTTTGATGCTCATGCTCATATTAAACAAGGTGGTAATGGGACCCCCCGGAAAGGTGTTGGTTGGTGTAGTGGTACCACTCATTGGGTTGTTGCCTGTGGTCATGCCATACCCTGGGCTGCTAGCCGGGGGCAGGTTCTTTTTCACCATGTCTTCAACTGTCTCTGCAATGAGTGACAGTGCTGGAGTGTCGGCCTGAATGGTTTCAGCTTTCCTCCGAATAGCCCTCATCGTCACAGGGATGGACATACATCTGTAAGATAAGATAGAAAAAACAAAATTAGCAGTGTATTAGCTGCTAAAGGAAAACAATTCTTATTGGGAAAGCAGGGTTTAATTCTGCCTTTGATTCAGATATGCCCTCAGAGGTTTGCAATATGCAATTCTCAGGTAAGGCAAATAACCAGAAATAGTTCTATAAAATGCCAGAGCTGGGTGCCTGCATGGCCCAGTTAAGTGTCTGCCTTCGGCTCAGGTTATGATTCCAGGATCCTGGGATTGAGCCTCACGTTGGGCTCCCTGCTCAGCTTCCACCTCTCCCACTCCCCCTGCTTGTGTTCCCTCTCTCACTATGTCTCTGTCAGATAAATAAATTCTTTTTTAAAAAATAAATAAATTTTAAAAATAAGTAAATAAAATAAAATGCCAGAGCTCTGAGCAAATTCATTCTAAAAAGAATCTGTATCAGTAGGCAATCTCAAAACCTCTTTTGAAGCACTACCAAAAACCAACCAAACCACAAACATAAACAAGAGTACAAATTAGATGTCATACTGAATCAAAAGAAAACTGATAATAATGAACTCAGTAAGACGGGGCGCCTGGGTGGCTCAGTGGGCTAAAGCCTCTGCCTTCAGCTCAGGTCATGATCCCGGGGTCCTGGGACTGAGCCCTGCATCGGGCTCTCTGCTCAGCAGGGGGCCTGCTTCCCCCCCCTCTCTCTGTCTGCTACTCTGCCTACTTGTGATCTCTCTCTCTGTCAAATAAATAAATAAAAATCTTAAAAAAAAAAAAAATGAACTCAGTAAGAAAATGCCTTCCTTTGGGGCTTCACATGTGATTAATAGGATATGCTATTTCTCTTAATTAATGAACCACTAGAATAATCCCTTGAGCCAACAAATTCTAAACCTTAATGGCTAAGATCATCCCAAACCTATACTGTGAAAAATGCTATTACTGGTATAAAATCTTGATTATTTTAAAGCAAAGCACTTTCTATCTTACAGATAAATTTAATAATGTATTTTCTAAAACACTCTGCTCTAGAACATTTTAGCAACCTTTCTTAAAAGACCAAATAGTAATATTTTAGGCTTTTGAATATCACGTGGTTTCTGTCCAACTATTCTGCCATCTTAGTTCAAAAGACACCATGGGGGGACAATAAAAAAAGGCACCATGTACAATATATAGGGATGCATGGGTGGCTCAGTCAGCTGATGTGATCAGGTCATGATCTCAGAATCCCAAGATAAAGCCCCAAATCAGACTCCATGCAGCAGGGAGTCTTCTGGGGATTCTTTCTCTCCCTCTGCCCCTCCCCACCCCGCACACTCTCTCATTCTAAAAAAAAAAAAAAAAAAAACTTAAAAAAAAAAAAGGCACAGACAATATATAAATGAACACATGGGGCTATGGTCCAATAAAATTTATTCACAAAACTGACCACAAGCACCTATTCTAGAAAAATCCAAAATTACATATTAAAGTTTGTGGGAAGCAGACTGGCTTAAGTATCTTCCCACATGCCAACATTTGACATACTACATATGTTAAAAAGTGTTGCAAAGTTGGGGGGGAACCCTACATCTTATTTCAGCTGTCTCCTCCTAAAACAACCTTAACACTGGACCTAAAGTTACCTACCTTATTTCCTATTACTCTCAGAATCAAAAAACCAAAGCTTACATTGCTTTTGAATCTCAAAGCAGAGAAAGGTGAATTCAAAGCTGTGACTAAATTCTTTCTTCCTAATTCCCATTCACTCTGATTCTCAAAACAGCATTAATGGGACTCTGATGGAAAAGGGCCAGTGCTACCTTTGAACAACTTTGGCAATGAAGTCATCTGTGCAGATGAGTGCATCTGACAGCCCCTTGTACAGTTTACAGCTCACATGTGTTGAGTCCTGCACATCCATTACCACTGAAAGACAAAATATGTAAGAGTTGAGAGAAATTCAGTTTCTGACTTCAATAAGAAGATAAATGGACCAAACCACTGCCCTAAGAATAGTGCTCCCTCACAACTCACCACACACCAGGGAGTCATTCACAGGGTGCTGAAAAGATATGCTGAAACGGGACTCTGAGAGAGGACATACTTCAAATTGGAGGAGGCCAGGAGAATCTAAAAGGCAAAGTAAAGGATCATAAAATTATCAACCAGATAAAAGACTAGACACTAGTAAATAATAATCCCTAAGTATACAGAACGAAATTCTGTCTCCTTAGAAACTAAATCCCAGGGGTACCTGGGTGGCCCAGTCATAAGTGTCTACCTTCGGCTCAGGTCATGATCCCAGGGTCCTAGGATCAAGCCCAACATCAGGCTCTCTGCTCAGCGGGGAGCCTGCTTTCCCGCTCTCTCTGCCTGCTTCTCTGCCTACTTGTGATCCCTGTCTGTCAAATAAATAAAAAAAATCTTTTAAAAAATTAAAATCATATCCATGGGGTGCCTGGGTGGCTTAGCTGGTTAAGCAGCCAACTCTTGATTTTGGCTCTGGTCATGATCTCAGGGCTCTGAAGGGAGTCTCCTTGAAGGTTCTCTCCCCCTCTCCCTCTGCCCTTTCCCCTGCTTGTGGTCTCTCTAAAATAAAAAAATCTGTAAAGTAAGTAAATAAATAAAATGACATCCTTATGCCAAATACACATATAATACCTAACTATCATCATAGGTCGTTAAGCCAAATATACTGGCAGCTCAGAGAAAAGGATCACATACTTTCTTGGGAGAAAGCACACATCTTGCAGGACTAACTTAATAACTATCTTACAAAAACTATTTCCAGATGCCCTCAAACTAGTTGGAGAATTCTCCCAGGATTCAAATACATGAAATAGAAAGGTCATAAGCACACCTGCACACATGCAGTGTCATTACTCTCTCTAATATTTCTCATTTCTAAAGCAGTCTTTTTTTTTTTTTTTAAGATTTTATTATTTATTTGAAAAACTGAGCAAGAGAGAGAGAACACAGCAGAGAAGGGCAAAGGGAGACAGAAATGCAGATACCCCGCTGAACAGGGAGCCCAACATGGGGCTCAATCCTGGGACTCCAAGATCATGACCTGAGCTGAAGGCAGACACTAACTGACTGAGCCATCCAGGCAGCCCTCTAAAACAATTCTTTTTTTTTTAAGATTTTATTTATTTGAGAGAGAGACAGTGAGAGAGAGCATGAGCAAGGAGAAGGTCAGAGAGAGAAGCAGACTCCCCATGGAGCTGGGAGCCTGATGCGGGACTCGATCCCCAGACTCTGGGATCATGACCTGAGCCGAAGGCAGTCATCCAACCAACTGAGCCACCTAGGGATCCCCGTCTAAAACAATTCTTATTCCCAAAAAAGAGATCTTCTGATTTGCCTTCTTTGTTTCTTTTTTGCCTGCCATTCACACTAATACAGCTCTCTCAATGAGGTGCTTTACAACTAAGGTAAAAAATTAACTATAGTTTTTAAGAGCAGCTAAAAGTTTCATCAGGGATTCTAACAGCAGACTGTTTGAAAAATATCAGCATTCTAGAATCTTAGGAGAAAAAGAAAAGGGCATGGGTCTTACCCCTTTTTAAGCTATATGCTTAAGTTCCCCAAAGAACGGGAACAGGAAACACTCAGGCAGGACTAAAAGCTGGCAAGCACTGTCATAACCACCTAAAATTTAAATCTCAAGAAATTATCTCTGGGCCACCTGGCAGAGCATGCAACTCTTGATCTTGGGGTTATGAATTAGAGATTCCTTAATAAAGAGAGAAAGAAATCATCTCTTCCCATAGCATCCCAAGTTCTACCTTCTATACCTATTGTAAGATTCAGGCCTGTAGGTACCTAATTATATTACTGTATGCAGAAAAAGAGTTAAGTCCACTATAAAAAACAAACAAAAAAAAAACCACAGTGGTTTCCAAATGCCAATTTATGGATTAGTTCCATCATAATTATATGTGGAGCTTAAACTAGATTCCCAACTCCTCCCACTGGTTCTAATTCAGTTCACTTGCAATTGGAAACCAGTTATAAAAGCTCCACAGAAGATATGATAAGCCACCAAATTAGAGAACCATGAGAACAAACAGTTTCCGTTTGCCAGTAGGTATATCAAAAGCAAAGGCAATACCTTCTTTCAGAATAGTTCTTTTGACACAACTTCCTATTAGGGTGTTATAGGCCACTTGATGTCTGATCAGATTTAGGATAAGAGGAACTCGGCCAGGGTGCTGAAAGGTGATTTTGCTAACTAGGGTTCCCTGTAGACTTCTGCCATCTGGAAGAGGAGCATCCTTGTTGAGGAAATAGCAGTGCTGCTGACCTGGAAGAGCCTGGGCAAAAAGAACAAAGGAAATGAGCACTATTTACTCACCCATCGTGCTCCAACCACAAAATATCCTGGGAAAAACCACTACTCCTCAAAATCACCAGCAGTTTCTCAGTGAATAATAAAAATCTCCAGTGAATTCTTTGGTCAGCTAATGTTATAAAGGCTGATTACTCACTTGGCCGAAAAGACCCCTTTTCTATAAATGTTCTATTAGTGGTTTCCTAACCCAACAAAATTATAAACTATATAAAAATCTATATAGAAGAGCCCCTAAACTATAAGTGCAAAATCCCTATTTTTAATAAAATACCTTGTATAATATATTTGTAACACAATCAGAATTTGGGAACTACTACTTTAGACTTTCCTCAAACATTCAAATAAATTCAAGTCCAGATGAGGTTTTGGAATCCTCCTTATTTTATTCATTCTAGCACTTTCTTCTCTGTATGTACTTGAAAAATGTTTTCAGATTAAAGCTCATGACACTTAAAAGAATTACACATTAAGAATTCTTAACAGCTACTTACAAACTTATAAAAGTTCAGGATACTATTAAGAGAATTTCATCTGAAATGTTGGCCATGAAATGTACATTGTTACTTCCTGACTTGGAAGCTCATGTTCTTTTTCTTCGTATGTTTCAGAAATTTCTGTAATTTCCTGCCTGAATGAGGAACTAGGATATGATCCAGTAGTCCAAAGGAACGTTTCTGACCTCAGTAATCCTATAAAGGAAGATTCTGATCATAGGTTCAAATATAACCTACAACAATCTATGGAGCCTTACTTACAGCATAAAATCGCATGTTGTGATTCAAAGGTATGGGGTCCGGATCCTTTGACAGCTCAAATTGAGTGATTAGTTCATAGAGGGGTACATAAGTTGGTTGAGTTTCAAACAATGGAATTCCTGGAAAAATAAGGATCAACCTAAGGATCACAATAACATCAAAATGTTGACAGCTCAGTTTTCCTTTCATAACTTCTATTTCATTTATCCATTTATTAAAAAAGTACTTACTGAGCATTTACTAGTACAAAGCACCATGACATTTATACCCATCAGTACTTCTTTGAGGCCAAGACTGAAAGTCTAAGATCATCTGAATTTGAAGTTTGTTTTTCCAATTTTTAACAAGAATTAGTTCTTGATGCTTAAAACTCACCTGTGCAGTTCTGAAGCTTCTGAACAAATGCTCTAGATACTGGGATTGGCTGGGGAAATTTCAAGAAGAAACAGGCAGGAAGATCAACACTGTTGGCACTGGTGATAGAGGAGAAGGAGGGGGTCCTTAAAAAAAAAAAGGAGGGGGTTGGTTGGATTTTGACTTCATATAAAAATGAAAAATCTAAACACCCATTCTTAAACATGCCCATATCATTTAACAAAAGCCTATCAAAGGTTCGCTCTTTTGGGGTACCTGACTGGCTCAATTGCTAGAGCATGGGACTCTTGGTCTTGAGGTCATGAGTATGAGCCCCACACTGGGTGTAGAGATTACTTAAATAAATTCTAAAAAAAGGTTTAAAAAAGTTCACTTTTGGGACGCCTGGGTGGCTCAGTTGGTTAAGCAGCTGCCTTCGGCTCAGGTCATGATCCCAGCGTCCTGGGATCAAGTCCCACATCGGGCTCCTTGCTCCACGGGGAGCCTGCTTCTCCCTCTGACTCTGCCTTCCACTCTGTCTGCCTGTGCTCGCTTTCGCTCGCGCTCTATCTCTGACAAATAAATAAATAAAATCTTAAAAAAAAAAAAAAATAAAAATAAAAAAAATAAAATAAAAAAGTTCACTTTTGGGGCACTTGAATGGCTCAATCAGTTAAGCATCCATCTGACTTTTTTTTTTCAAGATTTTATTTATTTATTTGACAGAGAGAGAGGGATCACAAGTAGGAAGAGAGGCAGGCAGAGAGACAGAAGGGGAAGCAAGGCTCCCTGCTAAGTAGAGAGCCCAATGTGGGGCTCGATCCCAGGACCCTGAGATCATGACCTGAGCCGAAGGCAGAGGCTTAACTCACTGAGCCACCCAGGTGCCCCTCTCCCTGACTCTTGATTTCAGCTCAAACCATGACCTCAGGGCCATGGGATCAAGCTCCGAAATGAGCCCAGCATCGGACTCTGTGCTCAGTGCGGAGTCTACTTGTCCTCCCTCTCCTCCTCCCCCCTGCTAGTGTGCACACATGCACACACATGCTCTCAAATAAATAAATGATAAATAAATCATAAAAAAAGCTCACTCTTTTAACTTTCTTCCCCCAGCTGCAAAACATCTTATTTATTAACCCTAAAGTATTTAATCAAGCATCTATCTTGAGTCTCTAGTTAGTATTCCAATCAACAGAAGCCCCATGATCAACATAAGGAAAAAAAGCAGTCATTAAACCCCTGGAATTACAAGTAGTACAATTCTTCTCTTTCTCTCTCAGGATAGACAATGTGTTCTATAAACAGACTTCACAGAGGAACATTCAAATAGATGATGAAAAGAGAAATTAAATGGATAAAATAAAAAATCAATCTCTAGAAAGTCAAGTGAGGAAAGAGGCAAGTCAAAGTAATACTTGTTTCAGGGGCGCCTGGGTGGCTCAGTGGATTAAGCCTCTGCCTTCTGCTCAGGTCATGAACTCAGGGTCCTGAGATCAAGCCCTGCATAGGGCTCTCTGCTCAGAAGGGAGCCTGCTTCCTCCTCTCTCCCTGCCTGCCTCTCTGTCTACTTGTGATCTCTGTCTGGCTTGAAGTTGAAAAAATGAACTTTGCTAGGATTATACTTAACTTACCACTTGTTGTCAACTGGATGTGACCCCATAATTAATGGTGCAATTGGGAGTTTATACATAGCAGACGTTCCCTCAATTGTCACTGATGCGTTCATGCCCAGCGATCGAGGAACTGAGAATAGGAAAGAAAAAGAGTATTCTCCAAAGTAACACAAATTACAAGGATCTTAACATTTAAAAACAAAAATCAGGCTAACTTCTGCTAATCTGTCAGCCCTAATTTGCCAGATAATACCTCTACAACCAATGTTTCTGTCAGTAAATAAAACAAAATATAGGAAACAATGCAGTCCAAAGAAAAAAAAAATTTAAAGCCTCATTACCAACACTTAATTATTTTTTCCAATTCCAGAATGCATTTAAATAGAATTATGATTATAGGATAGTCAATGACTTAAGTTACAACAAAGGGACCAAATGAAGTATTAAGCCGTTTCTCACTGTTTCAGTGTATTAAAATGCAAACGGGGGTGCCTGGGTGGTTCAGTTGGTAAAGCATCTGACTCTTGATCTCATCTAAGGTCTTAACCTCAGGGTTGTGAGTTCAAGCTTCTCCTTTGTTCTAATAAGAAATAAAATTTAAAAAATGCAAATAGAGGGGCACCTGGGTGGCTCAGCAGTTAAAGCCTCTGCCTTTGGCCCAGGTCATGTCCCAAGGTCCTGGGATCGAGCCCCGCATTGGGCTCCCTGCTCTGTAGGGAGTCCCCCTACCCCCAACTCTGCCTGCCTCTCTGGCTACTTGTGATCTCTGTCTCTCAAATAAATAAACAAAATCTTAAAAAAATAATAAAAAATAAAAAATGCAAATAGAAAATAATATCCATTATTGTATTCTTTAGTGAGTTGGCTAATCTCTTCACCTTTGATTAAAGGGGATTATTTCAAGTCAAATGGTTTACGCCTTTTCATTCATTCATTTACTTGTTCAAAAGCACCTGTTAAGCTTTTATTATTATATGTATGTACACATACATGTATATATACTTAAGAGTATGTGTGTATGTGAATCAGATGCAAAATCTGACAGGAACAGCAAACTTTGGTAAGATGGCAAACTTATTACGAAGTAGCAAATCAGGAAATACACAGCCAGGCTCAGGCATTCAAATTATTTTAAATATTTTTAAAACACTGGGACGCCTGGGTGGCTCAGTTGGTTGGACGACTGCCTTCGGCTCAGGTCATGATCCTGGATTCCTGGGATCGAGTCCCGCATCAGGCTCCCAGCTCCAGGGGGAGTCTGCTTCTCTCTCTGACCTTCTCCTCACTCATGTTCTCTCTCACTGTCTCTCTCTCAAATAAATAAATAAAATATTTAAAAAATAAAAAATAAAAAAAAAATAATAAATAAATATTTTTAAAACACTGAGCAAAACCTTCAGTTGCTTTTCAGTTAAAGTCTTACCATTATTCTCATGCAAAATGATGGGAGATGTAGTCTTATCATCCAGCAGGTCAGAAGGAGAGGCATAGTACTTCAAATTCATTAAATGACCTACACAAAATAAAACATCACTATTTTTATTAGGTAAATTGCAAACAAAAACGTTCCTATTTTTACAAAACTATATATGAGAGAGTAATTTCATATGCTCCAAAACAACTTATGAGATATGATGGAAGCCTAAATATTGAATCTAATGGCAATAATTTACTTCACAGTTTAAAAGTGTAACGGGGATAGAGGACACCTGGGTTGGCTCAGTTGGTTAAGTGATTGCCTTTGGCTCAGGTCATGATCCTGGCATCCCGGGATTGAGTCCGGGCTCCCAGCTCAGTAGGAGTCTGCTTCTCCCTTGACCCTCTCCCCTCTCATGCTCTCTCTCACTCACTCTCTCTTGAATAAATAAAATATTTAAAAATATATATATAACAATAATAATAAAATAAAAATGTAACTGGGGGAAGGCAGGTATTAACACCTTAGAAACCATTTAAAAATAAACAAATGACTGGTAATTTTCTCCCTCTGCTTATAACCCAAGGTATAAATGTAATGACTCCTTAACTAAAATAAAACATTTTTACATTTTTCAGGGTGCCTGGGTGGCTCAGTGGGTTAAGTGATCGACTCTTGATTTCCGCTCAGGTCATGATCTTGGCTCCGTGCTCAGCAGGAAGTCTGCTAGAGATTCTCTCTACCTTTCCCTCTGCCCTTTCCCCCGCACATGCACTTGCACACTCTTTCTGTGTCTCTCACAAATAAATGAATAAATCTTTAAAAATAAATTAACAAATAGGGAAGCCTGGATGGCTCAGTCGGTTAAGTGTCTTGTCTTCAGCTGAGGTCATGATCTTGGGGTCATGAGATGGAGTTCCACATGGGCTCCTTCCTCAGCAGGAAACCTGCTTCTCCTTCCCCCTGCCTGTGTGCACACTTTCTCTCTCTGACAAATATATAAAGTATTTTTTTTTTAAGATTTTATTTATTTATTTGACAAGACAAGTAGGCAAAGAGGCAGGCAGAGAGAGAGGAGGTAGCAGGCTCCCTGCTAAGCAGATAGCCTGAAGTGGTGCTCGATCTCAGGACCCTGAGATCATGACCTGAGATGAAAGCAAAGTCTTTTTTTTTTTTTTTTTTTAAAGATTTTATTTATTTATTTGATAGAAATCACAAGTAGATGGAGAGGCAGACAGAAAGAGAGAGAGGGGAAGCAGGCTCCCTGCTGAGCAGAGAGCCTGATGTGGGACTCGACCCCAGGACCCTGAGATCATGACCTGAGCCAAAGGCAGCGGCTTAACCCACTGAGCCACCCAGGTGCCCCGAAAGCAAAGTCTTAACCCACTGAGACACCCAGGCGCCCCTAAGTAAAGTCTTTAAAAAATAAAATGAAATTGGGATGATTGGGTGGCTCAGTTGGTTAAACGTCTGACTTTGGCTCTGGTCACGATTCCAGGACCCTGGGACTGAGTCCCCCCATTGGGCTTCCTGCTCAGTGGGCAGTCTGCTTCCCCCGCTGTCTGCTGCTCTCTCTGACTTGTACTCTCTCTGACAAATAAATAAATAAAATCTTTTATAAATAAATATTTTTCAAAGTAAGCAAAGTAGGATCACATACCCCCACTTCTTGGAGTAAGATAGCCAACACTTCCATGAAGAATCTTATCCAAGGGACCAGCATTGGTTGCCTTCCTGTGAGACAAATGATCTATGTTTGCTTGTATTAAAGCCGTGAAGGTATTAGTGCACAATGCCCTAATAAGAAGCTGTTAAAAGTCTTAGAATACTATCTTAATAAGTTGTTCTATAACTGGACGTATAACAATTATATTTCACTTTTAAGGTAAAGAGATTATTTACAAGTATAAACCAGTTTGTAATATGGTGAACAAAAATTACAACTAGACTATTATTTATCAGATGTGAGGCCGGGTTTGACAAGTCTTCAAATAAAACTGATGGAGTATCAACCAACAACTTAGACATACTGAGAAAATGAAATGCAATCATTTGGGAAGTAAAAGGAGATGGACAAGATATACGATATAGGTAAAATACATAATATTATGCAGCTGTAAGGTAATATAGTACCCTAGCAACCCCCTAGCTGAAGAGCTTTGAGAACAAAGTATCCCAAGGTCATATGGAATTGACACTTGAGCCCGTCTTACCAATACATAACTGCCATTTTAGATAGGTCCTGTTCTAAGGATTGGAGAGCCAGGTACATTTTAGTCTTCAGTTTGCTAGAACATAGATAAAGAGAACAAGAGTCAAACAGTTGAAAAATACATACCTACACATACATACAAACAAACATTAACATAGCCTAGAGGGCAATTCTGTTTGAAAGAGCCAGGCTAGTTAACAGAATCCCAGGTAGGTTAAAAATAAAAATGATGAGCCAGTTCCACAACTAATTACTTTTCAGCTTAAAAATCACTATGTTGAAGACATCTCAAGGATTTAGTCTCTTTTAGCATTATATCCATTAATACAGAAATTATTTACTTCAAATACCTTCAAAAGATATAAAGTTGGAAGCTATAGGTAGTCAGTATGAAAAGAAATCACAAATAAGATAGGGCAGAAGACTTGGTAAATTTCCAAGCACAAAATGGTTTTACATCTATACTGATTTTTCCAACAAAAGCAAAAAAATTTTAAAAATACTTACTTGTCCCCTGGAAGGTTATAAAGATTAACAAGACCCTTAAGGTGCTTAGAAAATTCATCAAAATTTTTTTCCCTATAAGGAGTTCGGGGGAGAGGGAAGAGAATAAAACATACAATTACTACTCAATCTTAATGCAAAGCGTCAAAAATCATGGCTACCTAAAACTAATTTTATTTATTTTTTTTTTTTTTAAAGATTTTATTTATTTATTTGACAGAGAGAAATCACAAGTAGGTAGAGAGGCAGGCAGAGAGAGAGAGGAGGAAGCAGGCTCCCTGCCGAGCAGAGAGCCCGATGCGGGACTCGATCCCAGGACCCTGAGATCATGACCTGAGCCGAAGGCAGCGGCTTAACCACTGAGCCACCCAGGCGCCCCCTAAAACTAATTTTAATAATTTGGTTTGCTCTTTTCTCCCCAAAGTTTTCTAGAGTCAATCAAAAGTAGCAAAAGAAAATGAAATGCTGGGATGCCTGGGTGGCTCAGTTGGTTGAGCGGCTGCCTTTGGCTTGGGTCATGATCCCAGCGCCCTGGGATTGAGTCGGGCTCCTTGCCCTGCGGGGAGCCTGCTTTTCCCTCTGCCACTCTGTCTGCCTGTGCTCTCGCTCTGACAAATAAAGAAATAAAATCTTTAAAAAAAAAAAAAAAGAAAAGAAAATGAAATGCTTTCCTTTCTCTATCCCATTTATCTAGAGAAGGTACTTGTAAGCACTATAAAGACAGTCAAAAAGACCTACTAATTCATATGCTCCAATAATTCAATCCTAACCAATGAGACTTGGTTGAAATAAATCATTTTCTTTTCCCCTTATATGTAACTAAGATGACTGGATGTCATGAGGAAAACAAATTTTTGATTGGAAAGGAAATGGAAATAAATAAATAGGGAAGATAGAACACTTGCATGAATGTATTCGGCAACCTAAAAGCAGAGAGGAAAATGAACACCTGGAGAGAGGGAGGAGACCTAGAGTAAAGGAGATGAGTACTATGGAGGCAAACCACAAAATGTTCGTATGACTAGACCTGCTCCAGGAAAAAGAAACTACTACTTAGACCCCTCGCATCCTAGAACTCAATATTCAGGCTTGGATTCTTAGTCAATTGGGTTCTGTGGGCAGGCTCAGCAATCCAACACAACACAACTCAACAATTCTAATTCTCTGTATCTTTTTTCAAACTAAAAAAAAAGTCTCTTGAAAGCTAAATTGCCCTAACAGTGTCAGATATTTGGTCAGGCAAAAATTGAACACTTAGTGCCCAAAATACCCCCTATCTTAAAATCATTATCTATACCAAGTGACTAAAAATAGCATGTAAAGGCTAATATTATTTCTGAGCTTCCCACTTCAAAACATACTTACAAATTAACTTAAGAACACCACCAATTCATAAATTGGTGCCGTTTCTAACTTCAGATTAGAACCAGAAATATTGGCTTTCTGGACTATTCTGGCAACATACCTTTGCTAGACTTAACTGATTCAATGAACTCATAAAAGGGCTGTTTTTATGTTGCCAACTTTTAAAAAGTGGCTCAAATTTGGCACATTTGGCTATGAATACATCAAAATGATTACTGCAAAGGCCAAGTATAAAACTTATTTCCTCAACATTAACATCTTAAGCCATCTCCAGGTAGTATCTAAAAACTTTGCTGTATTTAAGACATAAAATTGATATCATGACTTTCTCAAAATCCCAGAAAGTAAATTTCTACTCGACTTAAAAGGAAAGGATAGGGGTGCCTGGGTGGCTCAGTGGGTTAAAGCCTCTGCCTTTGGCTCAGGTCATGATCCCATGATCCTGGGATTGAGCCCCGCATCGGGCTCTCTGCTCGGCAGGGAGCCTGCTTCCTCCTCTCTCTCTCTCTGTCTGCCTGCCTCTCTGCCTACTTGTGATCTCTGTCAAATAAATAAATAAAAATCTTTAAAAGAAAAGGATAACCCAGGGGGAAATACCATCAACTACTAAGAAACTCTTGAAGTCTGGCACTTCTATGATGGGAGTTTATCACACATATACCTTAAACGTAAAACAATTTTTCTCAAAATGAAAAAGTTCTTTCCGTGGTATAAACTCAATTTTCTCAAAAGACTTCTCTGACTCAATAATTAGGTTCTATTTATTTTTGTTGCACACAGAATTCTTGAGGCTAGATCAGTAGTTTTCAACCCAAAGTGATTGTCCTCCAGGGAACATATGAAAATATTGACATATTTTTGATTGTCACGTCAGGAGATACTACTGGCAAATAGTGGGGAGAGATCAAGGACACAGTTAAACATCCTACAATGCACAGGGTAGCCCCCTAGAGCAAAGAGTTTTCCAATCCAAACTGTCAGTGCTACCAATGCTGAAAAACCCTGGGATAGATGGAGCAGGTTAAGAAGCCAAGGTAAGGGGCACCTGGGTGGCTCAGTGGATTAAGCCTCTGCCTTCGGCTCAGGTCATGATCTCAGGGTCCTGGGATGAAGCCCCCATTGGGTTCTCTGCTCAGTAAGGAAGACTGCTCCCCACCCCATGCCTGCCTCTCTGCCTACTTGTGATCTCTCTCTCTGCCAAATAAATAAATAAAAATCTTAAAAAAAAAAAAAGAACCCAAGGTAAGTCAGTTCTGAAGGTGAACAAATACAGACTCTGAAAAATCCTGATCCAAGAAAATAAATATTTTCTTCAGAAGAGTAACTTCTGATAGGCCTCAAGACTAGCTATAAAGAAGAGCACTGTCAATATCAGAATATAAATGTCATTTACCTACCTTAGCTGCTGCACAAGTTCGGGACAGCTCTGAAATTAAAGAAATCATGTTAAAACTTTAAACTACTTTAAGGCGTCTGAAGACATTAAAAATTTTTCTTTTTTTTAAAGCACATGCTTTATAACAAAAACATTAAAACTACAGAAAATCCTTATATTAAGATATCAAAAAGCATCTCTTCCTACTTAGTAAACCATAGGGGTGGGGTGGGAAATTAAAGATCAAAATATATGATCTAGTTTATAAAGAAATCAACTTTCAATAGCTTGTTTAGAACATTAAGACCTCCTTTTAATGCCATCCTTAGGGTCCATATTCAACTGGTTACACACGTTAAACATTCATCTCTATTACAGGCTTTTTCAGAGACGTTAGTTATGTGTAAGATTATCTGTCCTTGATTATTAGCTTGTTGAGGACAGGAATTTTAAGGAACTTTGTATCCCCAGCACCTATTGTTCAACTGCGGCTCATGTTTGTTGATATGAAATGGAAAGCGTTCCTCTAGTGTCTCCACTTGTCAAAGCCTTTGGATGATGTCAGAGATGGACCCATGTTATTCTAAATTCTAGAGCTATGGGTATTATAGCCAATCACACCATCGCTACAGTGGCTCATGAAAAAATCTAAACCCAAGCTATTTCAAACCCCAACAATTCATTTTAAAATTAATGTCCCTAAGTAAACCCCCACAGATTCCAGTGAAATATCAACAACACATACCACAGGATTCTCCCCATGGTGAGCCACTTTTACATCACAAAGCTGTCCTGCAGGATCTAACTGCACTTCCACATAGAACATATCTGACGTGATGTAACATTCAGTGCCACTGGCACTGAGATGAGAGCCCAGTCTAGCAGGAACAAATCAAAACAAAAATTAATAGAAGACACAAATAAAGCCACCCAAAGTCAACACTAAGTTAAATACTTCTACCAAAGATAGACTACTTACCCATTCTGTCTTGCTATAGACTCTAAGCGGTCAGTCATTGCTGGTAAAGATGTTACTAGGAAAGGGTAAAAAAAGGGAAATCACCAAAATGCTCCAAATAACTTAAATTTTATTCTTCAAAGACCGAAACATCCTAAGGATTATATCCATCCCTCCAAGCCGTTACATTCAATAGTTCAAATGCTTATAATTTGTACAAGTTCATTAGTAAGACTCAGCTATGACCTAGGCAGTAATAAGGGTCAAAAAAAAAAAAAAGATCTATTTGAGGGGTGCCTGGCTGGCTCAGTTGGTAAAGCATGTGACTCTTGATCTTGGGGTAGTGAATTTGAGCCCCTTGTTGGGGGGGCTTATTTAAAAAAAGACCTCTATTTGAGAAAACTATTGGACCTTTCTCCTCTCCCTTCTGCATTGCTCATTTGGGATAAGTTATCTTTAACTTCAAAAAGACACATATATCTGTTCACACTAGAGTAAGGAAGATTAACATCAAAACCAAACCAGCATTAAAACAAATATTCAAGGTTTGCCTGGGTGGCTGAGTGATTAAGTATCTGCCTGCCTTGGACTCAGGTCATGATCCTGAGGTCCTGGGATCGAGTCCCCCATTGGGCTCCTTGCTCAGGAGGAAGCCTGCTTCTCCCTCTGCCTGACGCTCCTCCTGCTTGTGCTCCCTCTCTCTCTGACAAATAAATAAATAAAATCTTTTTTGAAAAGTTAAAATATTCATAGCAGCATTATTCACTATAGCCAAATGGTGGAAACAAACCAAACGTCCATTCAAGGATGAAATGAAGAAATAAAATGTATATACATAAAAATGTTATTTAGCTTTTTCAAAAAAGGAAATTCTGATACATGCCACAACATGTATGAACACTAAAGACAGTATGCTAACTGAAAAGCCAGTCACAAAAGGACAGATACTGTTTGATTCCACTTATATGAGGTATTCAAAGTAGACAAATTCTTTTTTTTTTTTTTTTTCAGAGTAGACAAATTCTTGAAGAAAGTAGAATGATGGTAATCAATGGCTGAGGAGAGGGAGAAAGAAGTTATTAATGAGTCCAGAGTTTCAGCTTGGGAAGATGAAAAAGTTCTGAAGATGGATAGCAGTGGTGATGGCTACACACAATGTGAATGTACTTAATGCCACTCAGTATAACTTAAAATGGTTAAAATGGTGAAGTTTATGTTATGCATATTTTACCACAATTTAAAAAAAAATACCAGCTTCTGCCTCTGTATACTATGGTCATTTCCACGGACTGGGAAGGGCTACCAGAGTTTTTCAACATTGAGACGCTGTGTTGAGATGGAAGAAGCAAATGTGGGATCCTCTACATTCTGATGAACTAAACAAGGATTATTAACCATTAGAGAAGGAACTGTTAGAAGGGGCAATGAAGGCTGTAGGAACCCACTCTCAGACTCGAGATTTCAAAGGAAACCCAAGGGGGAAAAAAAACAATATTCAACTGAATCAGGTTCATTCGTGATGGATCAGAGTAAAATCGGTTTTTAATTTTTTCCCTGAAAATACACAGAACTAGTATGAATATTCAAGCTCATGATTTAAATTTTATTTCCTTCCCTGAAAACACTGTCCATAAACAATGTAAAACTCTTTTATTAGAGTTGAAATGTCCATCTTCTTACCGAGTTAATTAAAAGAGAACATGTGAAGGAAAAAAAGAACTTTTCCCTGCTATCTTATAAAGCATCATTAACTTTTGAATCTCTACCAGCCTCCAAGATGGATCAAAAATAAATCTTTTGGGGCACCTGGTGGCTCAGTGGGTTAAAGCCTCTGCCTTCGGCTCGGGTCATGATCCCAGCATCCTGGGATCTAGCCCCACATCGGGCTCTCTGCTCAGAGGGGAGCCTGCTTGCCCTGCTCTCTCTGCCTGCCGCTCTGCCTACTTGTGATCTCTGTCAAATAAATAAATAAAATCTTAAAAAAAAAAAAAAATCTTTCAAAAGTTCAGGTAAGAGGGCGCCTGGGTGGCTCAGTTCGTTAAGCAGCTGCCTTCGGCTCAGGTCATGATCCCAGGATCCTGGGATGCAGTTCCGCATCGGGCTCCTTGCTCGTCAGGGAGTCTGCTTCTCTCGCTGCCTCTACCTCTCTGCCTGCTTGTGTGTACTCTCTCTCTGGCAAATAATTAAAATATTTTTTTAAAAAGTTCAGGGAAGGGGCGCCTGGTTGGTTAAGCCACTGCCTTTGGCTCAGGTCGTGATCCCGGAGTCCTGGGATCAAGTGCCGCATCAGGCTCCAGCTCTGCAGGGAGTCTGCTTCTCCCTCTGACCTTCTCCCTCCTCATGCTCTCTCTCACTCTCTCTCAAATAAATAGAATCTTTAAAAAAAAAAAGTTCAGGTAAGAGCTAATCTCAACTCCATAGTGAAAGCAAGGGTAATACCTAACATAGAAAGTTGATCTATCTCAACTTACTTTTCTTCTATTAAGTATAAAACAATCTTTTTATATTGGACATTTTAAGAGAGCATATTTCAAAAATATATTTCAAAGCATATTTCGTATTACAAACCTTTGAGAGCTTTCTGCAAAGTCTCCAAACAGCTGACCAAATGTTGGTGCCCTCCAGAACTCATCACAACCCTCTTCTCCTGTTAAGAAAACACTTGAGGTAGAAATTAACGAAGTCAACAGTGTTTCAGGTAAATGTACTTCTCCTAGTAGTAATGTTTCAGGATAATCCATAGACCAAATGCTATAGTCTATATACTCTATATACTCAAGATAATCTATAGACCTCTTTTACTCTATCCATTCATCCACAAAGAAAAGTTCATAAACATGGATACTTCCATATCCATATATATGAAGGTAGAAAAAGGTATGCCCAGACCTTATTTTAGATTAGGAAGAATCAAAAATTAGGAAGAATAGGGACGCCTGGGTGGCTCAGCTGGTTAAGCAGCTGCCTTCGGCTCAGGTCATGATCCCAGCGTCCTGGGATCGAGTCCCGCATTGGGCTCCTTGCTCCGCAGGGAGCCTGCTTCTCCCTCTGCCACTCTGTCTGCCTGTGCTCACTCTCTCTCTCCCTGACAAATAAATAAATAAAATCTTCAAAAATTAGGAAGAATCAAATATAATAAATGAGATCAGCCTCCTGCAAAAGTAACTACATCCTTAGTTTAGTCAGTTAAATGACGTGGCTCAGGATATTTGGAAATTCCCGAATCTAACAAGGTGATTCACATGTAATCTAATAAAACCAGACCTCAGTAAAATTAGACTGACTCTAAGAAACAAAATGTGTAGTCTAGAAAAAGGGACTCCCAAAGAGCAAAAGATTTGACAGTTTTTCTAAACCTATCCAAAGAAGTTTCTCTCTGCACAACATTCCAGTCCCTAAAAATGTGAAAAGTTTTATGATACAACAATAGTTTTTCAGGCTTTTCTATGCCCTAAATCCATCTCTTTGTTCTCATTCCATCTTCATAAAACAAACATCTGATGAATTAATAACAGGGCTTCCCTTGTACCTTGAATAGATAAGGGGTTGCTCTGGACAGTGAATACCAATATTTTGTTAAGTGGAAAGATAAACCCTCTGTGGTAAACTAATAAATGGACAATCTGATTTCCATTTTAGTCTACTGACATTTTGTTATTATGACAATTGTTGAAAACTTCCAAAATCTCAATACACCAATAAAATTAGGTATCTGAGGGGCGCCTGGGTGGCTCAGTGGGTTAAAGCCTCTGCCTGCAGTTCAGGTCATGATCCCAAGGTCCTGGGATCAAGCCCCGCATCGGGCCCTCTGCTCAGCAGGGAGCCTGCTTCCCTTCCTCTCTCTCTGCCTGCCTCTCTGCCTACTTCTGATCTCTGTCTGTCAAATAAATAAATAAAATCTTAAAAAAAAAAAATTAGGTGGGGCGCCTGGGTGGCTCAGTGGGTTAAAGCCTCTGCCTTCGGCTCAAGTCATGATCCCAGGGTCTTGGGATCGAGCCCCGCATTGCGCTCTCTGCTTGGCAGGGAGCCTGCTTCCTCTCTCTCTCTCTCTGCCTGCCTCTCTGCCTACTTGTGGTCTCTGTCAAATAAATAAAATCTTTAAAAAAAAAAGTATTAAAAAAAATTAGGTATCTGAATATGCAAAGTGAGTAGACAGCGGAAGCTATGGTAACCAAACCAGACACTGGTTCCCCATGAGAGGATTTTAGGAACCACCTAGAATTCCTCTATCTCATAATGTCTCTCTAATGACAATATCATTTACAGACCGTATTTCAAAGTAGAATATGGCTACCTGGTAGTATAAAAATGACAACCTCTGAATCCCCAGACTAGAAAAACCGCCATTCTTTTATTTAAGGCATTAAACAAAATAATACAAACAAAAAGCCACATTCTATGTACATAATCCTCAGCCAGAAGATACATATACATTTTTCAAATTTACAGTTACAGAAATCTTTTATATTTTTTTAAGGATTTTTATTTATTTGACAGAGAGAGAGAGAGAGAGCATGCACACGCACAAGCAGGGGGAGCAGCAAGTAGAGGGAGAGGGAGAAGGGAGCCTGACATGTGGCTCAATCCTGGGATCATGAGCTGAGCTAAAGGCAGATGCTCACCCCATAGAGCTACCCAAGCACTCCTACAGAAATCTTTTGGCAACACAAACTATAATATCCATTATTTCACTTGATTCTTACAACAAAACTATGTGGAAAAGTAAACGGTACTGCGCCTCTACTTTTCAGATGAGGAAACTCAGAGTGTCAATAATTTGTTCACATAGGTAGTTAAAGTCACACAGGTAGTAAATACCTCAAATATAGGCCTTTTGACAGCAAATTTAGTTCTTTTGCTAGGGCTATACTGATATGATCATTTTAAACACTAATAAATCTACTAAACTTAACTTACTCCAGATCCAAAGTAAGATTTGGTAGGGAGGAGGGGGCACTTTCATTGAAGTGTAAAATATGTATAAAAAAGTATATGAATTTTAAGTGAAGAACTCCATGAATATCACAAAGTGAACACATCCATATAAGCATCGCCCAGGTCAAATCATAGAAGTAAAGTTTTCCAGGGCACCTGGATGGCTCAGTGGGTTGAGCCTCTACCTTCAGCTCAGGTCATGATCTCAGGGTCCTGGGATCAAGCCCCTCATCGGGCTCTCTGCTCAGTGGGGAGCCTGCTTCCCCCGCCCCCCACCCCGCCTGCCTCTCTGCCTACTTGTAATTCTCTCTCTCTGTCAAATAAATAAATAAAATCTTTAAAAAAAAAAAAAAAAAAGAAGTAAAGTTTTCCTACATCATTTGACTACCACTGGACTCATATGGATGAACTTGTAATAGCCAGTCCCTACACCATCTTCCACTTAACTTTCATGTAAGAGCTCCCCATAATGGTAAATGACTCAAGAAGTAGTACTATAGAGGAAAAGTTAGAGTGAACAGGTGAAGCTAATTAAGAATCAACTGCAGGGGCGACTGGGTGGCTCAGTGGGTTAAGACGCTGCCTTCAGCTCAGGTCATGATCTCAGGGTCCTGGGATCGAGTCCCGCATCGGGCTTCCTGCTCAGCAGGGAGCCTGCTTCCCTCTCTCTCTCTCTGCCTGCCTCTCTGTCTACTGTGATCTCTCTCTGTCAAATAAATAAATAAAATCTTAAAAAAAAAAAAAAAAAAAGAATCAAGTGGCTGAGGGCACCTGAAAGGCTCAGTCAGTTAAGCGTCTGACTCTTGATTTCAGCTCAGGTCATGATCTCAGGGTCATAAAATCGAGCCCTACAGGGGTGGATGAGCCCCACAGGGGTGAGCCTGGGTGACTCAGTGAGTCAAGCCTCTGCCTGCGGCTCAGGTCATGATCTCAGGGTCCTGGGATGGAGCCCCCATTGGGAATCTCTGCTCAGCAGGGAGCCTGCTTCCCTCTCTCTCTCTGCCTGCCTCTCTGCCTACCTGTGATCTCTCTCCGTGTCAAATAAATGAATAAAGTCTTAAAAAAAAAAAAAAAAAAATCAAGCCCCACATCAGACTCCATACTGGGCACAGAGCATGCCTGAGATTCTCTTTCCCTCTCTCTCTGAAACTCCCACCTTCGCACCGCCCTGCCCTCTCACGGTATCACACTCACTCTTAAACAAATAGACAAAAAACTGAGGACATACTATAATAACTAATCTGGAAAAAATCTACACAGGGAGCTTAGCTTATTAAATAATTATCTAAGCATGACACTTTATCCACCAGCGTAATCCTCACCATGACTTGACGCACAAGCTTAATGGTTTCACTCCAAGGTCTATTTTGGTTAAATTTTGCATGGAGACGTTCCAAGAGAGAACTCATCTTACTCAGCTTCTCCGACTCTACGATATAAATCAGAAAACAGCATTAGAAATTCTTCTTTCAAGACCCTTCACAATTTTACTTGCAAAAAAACCCCACATACTTCATCCTGGTAACAAACTCAGTGAAAATATTTTTTAATGTCATTTACTTCAAAATATACAAATACTTTAGTTTTAATAACAAGAAGACACAGAAATTGGGGTCTAATCAAATGAACACTACAAAATATAACTGATTTCTATTCAGTTCTTTTAATGAAAGCCAAAAAAAGAACCACTTCTAATTATGTTTCAGGATTAAGACTACATTTAGTGACAAAATCATTACATGATAATGCATGAAATCCCTTGCATGATATATGTAGAGCATATATCTGAACGTGGCCTTCCAATAGTTATTTGGTTTTCAATATGAAATACAGACTTTCTTAATTTTTTAACATAATTCTAAGAGATTAGTGTATAAGTATTATCAAGAAAACAGGCTGTAGGGGGCCTGGGTGGCTCAGTCGTTAAGCGTCTGCCTTCGGTTCAGGTCATGATCCCAGGGTCCGGGGATGGAGCCCCGCCATTCGGCTCCCTGCTCAGCGGGAAGCTGCTTCTCCCTCTCCCATGCCCCCTGGTTGTATTCCCTCTCTTGCAGTCTGTCAAATAAATAAATAAAATCTAAGAAAGAAAGAGTGACAGAAAGGAAGAATGAGAGAAAGAAAGAGAACAGGCTATATTTGCCATTTTAATTTTTCCAGTTTGAAATCAAACTAGAACTATATGGATACGGAATATGTCAATGACTAAAAGATGAGTTTCCAGCAGAGGTTAGAGAAAGGTAGAAAAGTCCTCAGTTTCCTGGACTGAACAACCCTTGTGCTCTCCAGCCCTCCTAATTTTTATTTCTGAATTATAATTTTCATTACTGAAATTTAGTTGATTTTTTTATTTTTGAATTTGTATTACTTTATTGAATTAGTTTTAATTAAAATTTTTACTTTTGAAATACAGTTGATCCTTCCTCTAATTCTTATACTTCTTAGTATAAATGAGAACCTGTTCTAGAGACCACTGGCAATAAAAAAAAAAAAAAATACCCCTGAGATGGTATCTGTGAGGAGGTGTGCATATGTTAAAGTGGAAATAACCATCACAGAAAGCAAAAATGAGATACGGTGTTAAAAACAGACACATTACAATTGAAATGCAAAAAAGGAAAAGTTCAGTATCAGTCCTGGGGATGTTACAGAAAAGATGACTGGTGATGTTGGCATTGAAAGATGAATAGAGGGGCGCCTGCGTGGCTCAGTGGGTTAAAGCCTCTGCTTACGGCTCAGGTCATGGTCCCAGGGTCCTGGGACAGAGCCCCACATCGGGCTCTCTGCTCAGCGAAGAGCCTGCTTCCCTCTCTCTCTGCCTGCCTCTCTGCCTACTTGTGATCTCTATCTGTCAAATAAATAAAATCTTAAAAAAAAAAAGAAAGAAAGATGAATAGAATATCAGCAATCACAGTCAAGGTAGTGACATTTTCTAAATCAAGATTCAAATTCCTTCCTCCAATGTCCTCATCTTCTGGAAAATCAGTTTGGAGGCTGTTTCAGCCAGCTTACGGTTTGGACACATTGCTGACAATTCCACTTTCAAGACTCACTCACTCAAGCATTATTTTATATGTTGGGGATATTGGGAATACAGTAATGGGCAAATTAGACAAAATTTCTGCCTCATCCAGTTTCCATTTTACACTCACCAATCCCGCGCACCCAAGGAGTAAACCTTTCTTCTTCCTCTCCTTTAAAATATACTCCCCACCCCCCTTTTCCTCAAAAAGCCTGATGATAATTACTTTACACGAATGCTCTATCACTTTTTGTGCCAGGGACTACACAATGATGAGTAAGGCAAGCTCCCTGATCTAACAAAGCTGAAAGTGGAGAAGACCGATGGGTAAACATTAATACAGTGATCCTTATTTACAGATCTATATCCAAAATGCTAAGGAAGCATTTAAGAGTGTAGAACTTCAGAGAATCTAAGTAAGGTTCCACAGAAAAGTTGTGAGTTAGTACAGCCATTGAAAGGATGAAAAGCAACGCATTTTACAAATATATAGTGTGATACAAGATCTGAACATTGTGACATTCTATGAAACTAGTGGGTTTTAAAATCACGAGATCCTAATCATTTCACTCATACCAAAACACCCTCCAATACTTGACACCTACGAGGTGTAAGCAAGTTTTAGATTCATTCGCCTGGTCTTCCATCAACTTTAGGCTAAAAATTTCCTGAGGACCAACTGATTGTCCCTAGCTAAGCAGGAAACCTTCACAGAACTTGAGAGCCCCCATCACACCAAAGTCAGAGCCCTCGATCACCAAAGAAGGCACAGTCAGAAGCTATCCCGCCTCCTGGACTCCACGACCTCGTGAGCGTTGCCCTCGCGGAAGCATCGGCTCCCCCAGCTCTTCTCACAGATTGGCTCCCCCAAGCTGTGTCCCGCCCCCTGCTTTCCCCCTCAAGTCACTCACCCTCGGTTTCCCCCTGAGCCTTCATCCTGACGGTGGGGAGGTACTGAGTCCTACACAAGAGGATAAGCCCTTCCCCACCACTAACGAGGGAACCAAGTTGGTTCGGGCTCCCGGGACGCAGGGCACAAGCCGTCCCCACTCTTCCCGGGAAGGCTCAGTCTGAAGTCCCCGGCGGCAAGAAGAGAAGGGTGCTCCCGGCCGCCGCCATCTTCCCAACGGAACTTCCCAAGTATCGCGAGATTAACCGTGATCCTGCGAGACATAGGAAAAAGGCTGGGCACCAAAATATCGCGAAAAATAGTGAATGCGGTGCTTCTCGCGAGATTTTTCCGATCACGCCTTTCCTTAGCTCTCGGTTGTTTCAAGACATTGCATCTAGATATGGTACTTGATGTCCGTAGGCGCTTTACTCTTCTTCGGAATGGCAAAGGAGTTTGTAAATTAAAATCCCGGCATCTCTTTACTGAAGGACTAGTTATTGGTATCAGATATGTTTTATTAAAGATAATATGCTTTCTTGAGATACTGGATGGAAAAACTAAAATGATACTGGCTCTTTGTAACCCGACGTTCCAAACCAGCCCAATTCACTTAATTCCCATTTCCTAATTTTTTAATCAAACTTCAGAAATATTTCTCACACAATGCCAATTCTTTTTTTTTTGAAGATTTGGGAGATTTGGTATTAGGATTACTTTTGGATTAAGGTAAACTTGTAGCAGTTAGGGGCATCAGATGGTTTTAATTATATACCAAGGTGTATCACAATTGGTAGTGTCCCTATTTTGTAATCACAGTAAAAAAAAATCAATTTAGTTTGTACTTCACAGTACGATTTTCCGTAAATCCACACAAGGAGAAATCTGGAGTAATACTGAGAAGTTTGTCGTCACTGCAACTGAAGAAGCTGGCTAAGATACAAAGCTAGTATTCGGTGAAAGTTCTTAACATAGTCAAGTCTTGTTCGGTTTTGTTTTAATGTTCTTTTTCCAAACGTCTTTGAAAATAGCTGCGATGAAGTTGGATTTTACCTAGTTCCCTGCAGTGATATTAAGTGGTGGATCTCTACTGACTCTTCAGTCTCAGACTTGCCACATTTCAAAAATGTTATTCAAATACATTCCAAAAATATTTCAGCAGATAACAACAGATCAGGTGAGCAAGCACAGCACTGTAAATTTAATAGCAAATCTTTTAAGTGTCTGGGAACATGTTTACTACCACAGAGATATCTATAACCGTGCTCCTTGAAAGTAGGATTTGAAAATTTTATTTATTACCTTTTCCTCTTTATCCTCATTCCCGTTAGTCACCATGTTGTGGGGTTCTTAGGGCAGGATTTGACCTTCATTTCTGAATCCCCACTGCCTACCTACAACTGTACTTGGGCCCAGTAGACAAATATTTTACTGGGCTTACAAAACCTTGCTAGACCCACCTCCTTTTCCGTTGTCAGTCCCCAGCCATGCTAGCCTCCTTTCTCATGCAGAAAATTCCTGCACTCTGGGCACCTGGGTGGCTCAGTTGGTTCAGTATCTGCCTTGGCCCAGGTCATGATCTCAGAGTCCTTAGGTCAAGCTCTGCATTGGGCTCCCTGCTCAGTGGGGTGCCTGCTTCTCCCTCTCCTTCTGCTCCTGCCCCTGCTTGTGCTCTCTTGTTTTCTCTCTCTGTCAAATAAATAAAATCTTTAAAGAAAGAAAAGAAAATCCCTGCACTATTTTCTCTCCCAGTGTGTTTGAACAGGACTTCTTTTTCCTTTTTAAGATTTTATTTATTTATTTATTTGACAGGCAGAGATCACAAGTAGGCAGAGAAGCAGGCAAAGAGAGAGGAGAAAGCAGGCTCCCTGCCGAGCAGAGAGCCGGATGTGGGGGGCTCGATCCCAGGACTCTGGGATCATGACCTGAGCCGAAGGCAGAGGCTTTCACCCACTGAGCCACCCAGGCACCCCTGAACAGGACTTTTTAAGTGCTATAAGAAACTTACCTCCAACTGACCCCTTCATGTCACTAAGGTCTTCTTATTCAGATGTCAATTGTCTTCCTCTAGACTAGAGAAGCCTTCTCTAGCCCCTGACTTATCAAGTCCTCTGTGACATTAGTTCAAGCCTCTCTCTTTTTTTTAAAGATGGTATTTATTTATATGAGAGAGAGAGAATATATGTGCCTGCGTGTGCAAGGTTGGGGGAGAGGCAGAGGGAGAAAGAAAGAATCTCCAGCAGACCCCAAACTGAGCGCAGAGCCGAATGTAGGGCTGGATCTCACAACCCCGAGATCATGACCTGAGCCTAAATCAAGACTCCAATGCTTAACTGACTGAGCCACCCAGGTGCCCCTCAAACTTCTCTTTAATAGCACTTTCGCCATTTAAATGTATTAAGTACATGATGGTTCAATGCCTATCTTCCCTGTTAGATTGCTACCTCCAGGGGTGCCTCGGTGGCTCAGTGGGTTAAGCCTCTGCCTTTGGCTCAGGTCACGATCTCAGAGTCCTGGGATCGAGTCCCGCATTGGGCTCCAGCAGGGAGCCTGCTTCCCCCCTCTCTCTGCCTGTCTCTCTGCCTACTTGTGATCTCTCTCTCTGTCAAATAAATAAATAAATCTTAAAAAAAAAAAAAAAGATTGCTACCTCCAGGAAGGTTTAACCTGGTCCACTTCTTAGACTACTGTCTAATAACATTGCCTAGCCCAGCCCCTACATGTCAGAGAGTGCATATTATTGGGATAAATTGATAGGGTTGCTGGATAAAATACAGAACACTTGGTTAAATATGAATTTCAGATAATCAATAAATACTCTTAATATAAAAATGTGTTCCAGGGACACTTGAGTGGCTCAGTCAGTTTAGCATCCACCTTCAGCTCAGGTCATGATCCTGGGGTTCTGGGATTGAGCCCCACATCGGACTATCTGCTTCTTCCTCTGCCTCTGCCCCTCATCCAGTTTGTGTTTACTAGCACTCCATCTCTCTTGCTTGCTACCTCTCAAATAAATAAATAAAATATTTTTTAAAAAGTGTGTTCCAAATATTATATAATGTAAATCTAGCAACCTTAAAATTGAGGTACAGAGAGCATTTTATCCAAGTGAGAATATTCAAAGATAATTCATATTTATTTTTTAAAAGATTTTATTTATTTATCTGAAATAGAAAGATAGCAAGAGAGAGGACACAAGCAGGGAGAGTGGGAAAGGGAGAAACAGGCTTCCTGCTGAGCAGGGAGCCTGATGCGGGGGCTCCCAGGACCCTGGGATCATAATCTGAGCCGAAGACAGACGCTTAAGGACTGAGACACCCAGCACCCTATATTTATTTTTTTCAAGATTTATTTATTTATTTAAGAGAAAGAGAACAAGAACACACAAATGGGGGGTGGGTAGCAGAGGGATCGGAATAGAGGGAATCCTCTCAAGCCAACTTTCCACTGAGTGTAGAACCCGTCTCACGGCCCAGTCCCACGACCCTGCGTTCATGACCTGAGCTGAAACCAAGAGCCAGATCCTCAACCAACTGAGCCACCCAGGCACCCTTGAAAGATAATTCATATTTAAAATGCTGACAAGCGGGCACCTGGGTGGCTCAGTGGGTTAAAGCCTCTGCCTTCAGCTCAGGTCATGATCTCAGGTCTTGGGATGGAGCTGGGTATCAGGCTCTCTGCTCAGCAGGGAGCCTGCTTCCTCCTCTCTCTCTGCCTGCCTCTCTGCCTACTTGTGATCTCTGTCTGTCAAATAAATAAATAAAATCTTTAAATCAAATCAAATCAAATCAAATGCTGACAAGCATCGATGGAATCCTAATACTTATGTATTAGGTAGGAACTGGTAATACAAACACAGCCCCAAACTTAGATGGACTCACTTGATTTAGAATTCTGAAAATATGATTGGTTACAATAATCAATACCCCCAAATTTTCGTTAATTTATTGTTGTGCCCAAAATATCAATATTAGATATACAGCTACATTTCCTCATGGAAACTGTACACAATAATGTCTATACCAAGTGTAGCTAGGTAATTTTAAAGCTTCTAAGCTTGAAAATAAAGTAAACTTTACCAAAATTTGGTTACAGAACAGAATAAGAGGTTATTTCTCATCTGAAAATGTGGATAAAATGACATTATTGAATAATTTGTACTCCAAAAGTAAAGAAAGGAGAGACATGTCATTAAACAAGAAAATCATTCAAGGTGCACATAGGAGCAGTCTTTGTATATGGCAAAAAGGGGACATTAGGGGTGCCTGGGTGGCTCAGTGGGTTAAAGCCTCTGCCTTCGGCTCAGGTCCTGGGATCGAGCCCTGCATCAGGCACTCTGCTCAGTGGAGAGCCTGCTTCCACCTCTCTCTCTCTGCCTGCCTCTCAGCCTACTGTGATCTCTGTCTATCAAATAAATAAATAAAATCTTTTTTTTTTAAAAAGGGACATTAGTCAAATTTTAAATGACTAAATTTTTAAAAAAGATTTTATTTACTTATTTGACAAAGAGAAACACAGCAAGAGGGGGAACACAAGCAGGGGGAGTGAGTGAAGGAGAAGCAGGCTTCCCATTGATCAGGGAGCCCAATGCAGGACTCGATCCCAGGACCTTGGGATCATGACCTGAACTGAAGGCAGATGCTTAATGACTGAGCCCTCCAGGTGCCCCAATGACTAAGCTTTGAGGGAGATTTCACAGGACTCTTTAAACCTAAAATCTAAACTAATAAATTGATCCGGGGCAGGGTTGGGGGAGTTATTGACTTTAGTTAAATATTTCCTCTTGAGTACAGCCTAAAGAGACGCTTTCTGACTTGCTTTGAGGAATTTACAGGGAAAGTATAGCCTTCATCTAACTGATTACCGTGGGGTTCATAAAGTTGCCCTGACTTCCTGTCCTAGGAGGTCATGCAAATAAAGCTAATCGTGCAGTCCTGGAATTTCTCAGTTCAAAGTTTTTCTGTAGAGTGAAGCAACCTTATTTTATAAAAAGCACTATTTTCACCAATTGTTGGACAAATTTCTGCAGTTTACACTTGATTTTGTATTTAAACACTTGGACAAAATATATTTCCTAGAGTAAAAATTTTTTCCCAGCTTTATTTAGAGGTTATTGAGACTAGAGTAGAAATGTATCCACCAAAAAGAGAAAGTGTACTGCAATAGAAAGAGTACTGGTCTAAGATTAAAGAAAGAGCTTTCCCTGCTCCTGGCCCTTCCTACACTTTATGGAAGTGTATTCCAACTCCTGAGTCTCGGTTTTAACCTTTAGTAGATGGATGTAGTAATACCAATCTTGGCCACCTTACTGGATTTTTTGTTCAACTGATATCTACTGACAGACTTAAAAGAGTTCTGTGGAAAATTGAACAGTACTATAGAAATAGAAAAATTCAGTAAAATCTTCATTTATTCATTCATTCATTAGGAGTCTCTAGTCTTCAATAGGTAACCAATAATTAAGAAAGTTTCAACTACTGTTTTTTTTTTTAAAGATTTTATTTATTTATTTGACAGACAGAGATCACAAGTAGGCAGAGAAGCAGGCAGAGAGAGAGAGGAAGGGACGCAAGCTCCCTGCTGAGCAGAGAGCCCAATGCGGGACTCGATCCTAGGATCCTGAGATCATGACCTGAGCTGGAGCCGAAGGCAGAGGCTTTAACCCACTGAGCCACCCAGGTGCCCCTCAACTACTGTTTAATTTAGATGAATTTTATTCAAGATTTCATTTGACACATTACCATTAATTCCTTCTGCTGTTCCCATTTTTCCATTTTACCATGGGTGTGGGTGTATCCTGGGTCAAAACTTAATCTCATTTAGAATACATAAAAAATCAGAGTGATTTTGCTGAACTCATGCCAGTGTTTGATAAGGTGGCTCAGTCATTTCATCTAGTTGATTGCTAAGTCATCCCATTGGCCATCATGTCAGACACTGGTGGAGACTTTTATATCCAGGCTCTCTTGCAGCAATGAATGGTTTCAGTACTTGTGTCTATACCTGAGTTCCAGCACTTATGTCAATCCTTTTTTTCTTAATGGCATTAAAGTTCCTCCCATGGTTAATTAAAAATATTACCTTTTTCATTTTTAGCAAATGTTTATGGACTCAAACATCTAGGTAAAAAATTTTCTTTTTGGTACCCATGTGACCAAAAGCAACAAGAAAATCTTCTTTCCTTTTTTTTTTTTTTCTCTTTAACTGTCAGCACTTGTTTCCTTTTTTTTTTTTTTAAGTTTTATTTATTTTACAAAGGGAGACAACACAAGCAGGAGGAATGGAAGAGGGAGAAGCAGGTTTCCCGCCTAGCGGGGAGCCCAATGTGGGGATCAATCCCAGGATAGGGAGATAATGACCTGAGTGGAAGGCAGACCTTTAGCAACTGAGCCACTCAGGCTCCCCAACAAGAACATTTTCCAGGAGTGATTCTGAGAGTGGATTCTTCTGCTTATATTCAGGGTAATTTCTGGGCCCTAATTTACTGGCTAATCTTCCCATTAAAAAAAAAAAAAAGTTATTTATTTATTTATCAGAAAGAGAGAGAGATCGCACAAGCAGGGGGAACAGTAGGCAGAAGGAGAAGCAGGTTCCTTGTCAAGCAAGGAGCCGGATGTAGGGGTAAATCCCAGGACCCTGGGATCATGACCTGAGCCACCCATGTGACCCTGGTCTTCCCACTTTAGTTATACATATCCCATTTAATCTTCGTGATCCTATTCAAATGCCCTACATTTATAAAACTTTTTCTTAACACTTTCATCCTCCTTTAGAACCTTTGCAGTGCTCTGACTCATTCTTATGACATTAATCATCTTATATCTTGTGGTATGAATATTTTCTCTATATCTTGCTTGATGACTTTAGAGAAAGGACACTATTTCACAGAGGAGGGCTGTAAAGTCTCATAGATAAATTTGATGAATAAATGAATGAAGAATTTTGGATAAGTTATTTGAGTCCTTGGTGCCTTAGTTTCCTCACATATACAATCCCATTCAGATGACTGTGGAGATGGAATGAGATAATGTGTGCAAAGTTCTGAAAAGTAAAATATGAAGGGCGGGATATTATTTTTTTCTTGCTCATGAATACTATGTTCTACTTGTTCGTAATTATAATCTTCTGTGTGAAGATAAAAGGCTAAATGATTCCAGAAAAGCTACAGACAGTCCGAAAAGGTGATGAGTTTTCAAGATTTTGAACAGTGGAGAGAGCAAGTGCCACACTATTTAAGAGCTTGTGCTTTCGTGTTAGACGTGAATTTGAATCTCGTTTTTGGCACTTGCTGGACTAGCTTTGTTATCGTAAGTTATTTAACTTCTGTGACTCCGAGTTTCCTTATATGTAAAATAGGGAAGAGGAGATCGCGTTTTGCAGGGTAGTATGAGAATTAGAGATGAGGCGCATAGTGTACGCTATGGAAGGAGGCATTGTTAATACTTAAGGACTTGGGTTGAAGTGTCTCCACACTCGCCCTTTATCCCGTTGACAATATTTTCATACTGGTAGTTAAAAGAGTTGTCATAAAGCATGCAAAATTAGTTTTGTGCCGGAGCCTGGGAGTTTTTGTTCAATGAGTTACCAATAAAGTTTTGAATAAACAAAAAATTCTACCGCCGTTTCAATAAAGCTCTGCTCAAACGGAGAGCGGGGAGCTTATCGCGAGAATCTGGCGGAACGCGTTTCTTGTTCAAGACCTACTCTCGCGTTGTTTGAACAAGCCGTGGCGAGAGGTGAAAGGGAAGCACGAAATACCGCGAGAGTCTTCAGGATTCTCGCGGTATTTCCTGGGTTTGCCCCCTCCCCCCCCCCCAAGTGCCGTTTCGGTTTAACCTAGTGTGTGACTGAGTCTGTGTGAGGGAACGAGTGAGTGTGTGAGGCATTAAGGTGAGGCGGAGGCAAGAAGAGGGGCTCTCTCAGGAGCGAGGGACAAAGGGGGCGTGAGGCATCTAGGCCGCGGGACCCCAGCGACAGGAAGCCGCCCCGAGCCGGGCTACCGGGTAGGGGAAGGGCCCGCGCAGTCTTCACAGGGCCCCAGAGCCGAAGTCGGCCCCACAGCCCCAGGCCGTCGGCTTCCTACTTCCTCGACCTCCCCGGCGCCCGGGCCTGAGGACTGGCTCGGCGGGGGGAGGAGGGGAAACAGACTTGAGCAGCTACCCGTTGTCTCGCAACTCCACTGCTGAGGAACTCTCATCTGTTTTCTGGCTCCTTCACCCCCTACCTCATGTAGGAGGGTGCTGAGGCGTCGGGAGGGAGGAGGAGCCTGGACTACCGTCCCTTCCCTCCCCACCCCGTTCTAGGGGCGCTTTGGTAGGCGTGGGGTTGGGGGGGAGGGTGGGGGTTACTTTTTGGAGTGCTGGGGAACTTTTTCCCCTTTTTGAGGCTAGGGGAAAGGGAATGCCCAATCCAGAGAGACATGGGGGCAAGAAGGACGGGAGTGGAGGAGCTTCTGGAACTTTGCAGCCGTCATCGGGAGGTGGCAGCTCCAACAGCAGAGAGCGTCACCGCTTGGTGTCGAAGCACAAGCGGCATAAATCCAAGCACTCCAAAGACATGGGGTTAGTGACCCCCGAAGCAGCACCTTTGGGTACAATTATCAAGCCTTTGGTGGAGTATGATGACATCAGCTCTGATTCAGATACCTTCTCTGATGACATGGCTTTCAAACTGGACAGGAGGGAGAATGATGAACGTCGTGGGACTGATCGGAGTGACCGCCTGCACAAACATCGTCACCACCAGCACAGACGTTCCCGGGACTTACTAAAAACTAAACAAACAGAAAAAGAAAAAAACCAGGAAGTCTCCAGCAAATCGGGATCGATGAAGGACCGGGTATCAGGAAGTTCAAAGCGTTCAAATGAAGAGAATGAGGACTATGGGAAGGCACAGATATCCAAAAGCAGCAGCAACAAAGAATCCAGGTCATCCAAACTCCATAAAGAGAAGACCCGGAAAGAACGTGAGTTGAAGTCTGGGCACAAAGACCGGAGTAAAAGTCATCGGAAAAGGGAAACACCCAAAAGCTACAAAACAGTGGACAGCCCCAAACGGAGATCCAGGAGTCCTCATAGGAAATGGTCTGACAGCCCCAAGCAAGATGATAGCCCGTCAGGAGCTTCTTATGGCCAAGATTATGACCTTAGTCCCCCAAGATCTCACACTTCTAGTAATTACGACTCCTACAAGAAGAGTCCTGGAAGTACCTCAAGAAGGCAGTCAATTAGCCCTCCTTACAAGGAGCCTTCCGCCTACCAATCCAGCACCCGGTCACCCAGTCCCTACAGTAGACGACAAAGATCTGTGAGTCCCTATAGTCGGAGACGTTCTTCCAGCTATGAAAGGAGTGGCTCTTACAGTGGGAGATCACCCAGTCCCTATGGTCGCAGACGGTCCAGCAGCCCTTTCATGAGCAAACGGTCTTTGAGTCGGAGTCCGCTCCCCAGGTGAGCTCTTTGCCTATAGCCCTTTCTTACTTAGAAATATATATAGCCCTTTCTTACTCTTACTAGGCTGGGTCATCAGGAACTGGCAGTCTTGTTAATGTTTTGTTGAAGCCCCCAGTCTTCCTCGTGGACTGGAACACCTTGCTATTGGTTAGCTATTCAAGTAGGTGAATCTGGTCTTCTCTTAACACAGAATTTGAGAAGTGGAGAGTTCGCATACCTAAAACTGCTAAAGGTAGGTACTTCCAGTGGTGAGATCTTCAGTTGTAAGCTCCTGTGAGAAAAATAAAGCTCCAGCTTATTGAATACACAGGGTTGATAACAGAGCTTATCAAGCTTTTTCTGTTGCATTATCTTAACTGTTTTTAAATCACCTTGGTATTTGTGCTTTAGACCTGACTGGAAATGTAAGAAATTGTAAATTTTCATTTGCATTATCTTGAAGCTGTTTGCCTAGGTCGTCTATCATTTGTGCGTGTGCTATCCACTGAGTCTTCAAAGCTGTAAGTTTATTTCGTAATTGACAATGTTTTGATAACTCTTGTCTTTTAACTGATGTTTCTAGTGGAAATTCAGCTGTTTAGTCCTTTTTCCTTTTATTGATATATAGTGTAGCAAAAATTGGTTCTAAGGAGAATTCGATTTTTTTTTTTAACAGCATCACCATTTACCTACCCTGTGACCACTGGCAATTTTCAAAGTCTTTCTCTAAAATGATAATAGTATGGATCGAGTCCCGCATCGGGCTTTCTGCTCAGCAGGGAGTCTGCTTCCTCCTCTCTCTGCCTGCCTCTCTGCCTACTTGTGATTTCTCTCTGTCAAATAAATAAATAAAATCTTTAAAAAAAAAAATAAAATGATAATAGTGCCTTTACCATATTTTAGCAAAAAAGGCAGGTTACTTTGAAATTTAATCGTTAAGATTAATTACTACTGAAAACTGTTCTTATTAGATGATAAGATGTGTTTCTTTGTGGACTCACCTTTGTCCACAAAAGAAGATGGGTTTTGGAGTTATACCTGAGTGGAATCCTGATCTTGATTTGTGAACTTTGGCAATAATTTAATTTCTCCCTGCAAATGTGTCTTCATATGTAAAGTGGGAATAATAACTACCTACTTTGAGAGTAGTTGTGAGGATTAAATTAGCTAGTAAATAAGAGGTGTATAGCACAGTTCCTGGTTACGTGGTGCAAGTCAGTAAATTCTGTCTTATGAGTGAGGAAATGTTGAATACTAGGGGAGAGATTATGCTAATTAGTAAAAATCCATGCATTTCTTTTACATGTCAGTATGAGTAATTTTTGCTGACTTAAAGTGATAATTATTCATAAATTAGTTTGAATTAATCAAACTGCAGAGTTCTTAGCTGTGAGGGTCTAAAAGTTCCTTAGTCCTTCCCTTCACCCCTAAACCTCCCATTTTATCACAATTTTTCAAACAGAAAAGTTGAAAGAATTATGGTGAGAATCCATATATGTACTACCTAGATTCTACAATTAATGTGTGCTATGTATTTTATTATATCCATCCATCTCTCCATTAATCCATCTTTTGTTCTGATTCATCTCAAATTGCAAACATCAGTATATTCACTGTAAGCATTTTAGTGTGTTGTGTATAACATTAGCTGGAGTTGACTTTGAAGGGGTAAGAGTAAAATTTATATACAGTGAAATGGATGTTTTAAGTGTTTTAATTTGTAAACTAGCTTAGTCGTTTAAGGGAACATAAGAAATATTCTCAGAATACTTGTTTTCTTGAGGGAGTAGTTTCATTAAGGCTGTTTGGAGAATTTTTATTGTCATGAGTTTTGGGAATATGGAAGTGCACTTGAGACTAGAACACTAGAATGACTTTCAGAAAGAACTTGCTTTGCAGTGATTCCTTGTGGATTCATATTGCAAGTTCTCTCTTCCTCTACTCAGTTAATTGGAACTAGTGCAGTAATGGTAAAAAGTAAATCAGGAAAGAATTGGAGACACAGTATGATAGCATAGGACACAATATGTAAACATAATTTTAGAGTCAACACGCATATTTTTAGTTGGGTTTTAGAGAGCATTATATATTTATATGTGTGCACTACAGATTTTTTCTCATTCACTGGACTTCCAGACAGTGAATACAAAAATTTCTTAGAGTGGAGCATACAGATCCCTTCTGTGGTATCTCTGTTATTTTCCTTGGGAGACACAGTCAAAATTAAACAAGCAATATCATTTAAAAGACTGAAAATGCCTTGCCAGAAATTCAATGTCTTGACATCCTCCAAATTAATAGTGATTAATGGTAACAATTTCTTTTCAGATGGGTAGAACCTAACTGAATTCGGGGGAATAGACACTTGTTTTTGAGAACAGTTTTTATTATTGCCTGCATTTACCTGTTGGTTGTCTCCTCTCACCACCTCGCCTCCCCCGTTGGTTTTTTTTTTGCTTGAAGAGTGGATCTTGCTGTCAATATAGCATTTGTATCACTAAAAATGCCATACGTATATGGTCATCAAATGTTCTATTAACAATAGCTTCTGTTCAGAAATTTCTGTTCAGAAATTGAAGGGTGTGTAGCAGAGTTCCTTAGAAAGATTTAGTAATGCTGAATGATTAAAGAAACTAGTATTAAAGAAACTAGTATTTAGAGCATGTGGTTCTGACGTTACTTAGTGTTTGGGACTTCAGAAGTTTATCTTATCCTGGGATAGCAGAGGTGGTAGTTTTATCCCAGCTCCAATTCAGTGAGAGAAAACCTCTGGTTTCATCCAGTTATTTACAAGAGATGTATTAGTTTGATAAATCCACTTAACCATTTTCAGCATTGTATATTCTCATGTTCATATATATATTGTTATTGCTGTTTTGAGTACTTCTATTCCAATAATGACCTGTATTTTTTTTTTTAAAGGAATATCAGATTTTCTTTCTTTTTTTTTTTTTTTTTTTAAAGATTTTATTTATTTATTTGACAGAGATCACAAGTAGGCAGAGAGGCAGTCAGAGAGAGAGAGAGAGGGAAGCAGGCTTCCTGCGGAGCAGAGAGCCCGATGCGGGGCTCGATCCCAGGACCCTGAGATAATGACCCGAGCCAAAGGCAGCAGCCCAAACCACTGAGCCACTCAGGCGCCCCGATGACCTGTATTTTAACTAACTTTGTGGAGCAAACTTCCAAAAAGCAGTGTAGGTATAAGAAAACCATGGCTAATACCATGTGAGTTACTTTGCCTACACATATGTACTATTTGTTTTGAAACATTTTTTGAAATATGTCAGTATTACTAATGACCAAAGATATTGAAGATCTGGAGTGGGAACAATTTATTTTAGAATACTGGGCAAATAATGCTTTGTTTAGTCAGGTTTTTAGTGCTATTTTTTCTCCCTTCACATTGAGGTCTGAGCACATTAGGCTTTATGAAAAGGCAAAAAGAATGAGTGTTGGGTTTCAGTTTAGAATAATCTGCCTCATGGATTTCCAAATTCTTAATAATGAAGAAAATAAATTGAACATGCAAAAGTACTTTGCTTTATGAGTTCCTATAAAGTTAATGGAGGGGCACCTGGGTGGTGGGTGGCTCAGTGAGTTAAGCCTCTGCCTTCAGCTCAGGTCATGATCCCAGGGTCCTGGGATCGAGCCCCACATGGGGCTCTCTGCTCAGCAGGGAGCCTGCTTCTCTCTCTCTCTGCCTGCTTCTCTGCCTACTTGTGATCTTCGTCAAATAAATAAATAAAATCTTAAAAAAAAATTGATTGGAAATCATTTTATATTTGAAAGTACCAGAAATCGTTATAGTTTGGGAAACTTCTGATAAATTATTTGGTAAGGCAACTTTTTCAGCTTACTTATCTTGCAAATCCTAATGAGTCTTGTATCTTAGGGGTTTTTTAGTATAGGCACAACTTAATTATCGACTGAGGATACAAGGAACAAAATTTTCCCGTGATCTGTCAATTAAATAGCTCCCTAGTTGAAACAGTTAGGTTTTGGTGAAGCATGCTAGTTACTTTTAACTTCCTGATTGGTATAACCCACATTTAGTATTATGTATGACTTTTTTTTTTAATCATGTTTTCATTTTATCACATTTAAACCGAAATTCCAAAAAAGTAATCATTGTGAATATGGGTGTTTTCCAACATGGGAAAAAAATACTCACCCATCTTCTTGTAGTAAGTAAGTAATGGATAATTTTAGTGTTATATGATTGAAATATGTTGTTCCTTGTAATCTACTTTTTCAAGAGATTTTATTTATTTATGACAGAGAGAGAAATCACAAGTTGGCAGAGAGGCGGGGGGTGGGTGGGAAGCAGGCTCCCTGCTGAGCAGAGAGCCCCATGTGGGGCTCTATCCTGAGATCATGACCTGAGCCGAAGTCAGAGGCTTAACCCATTGAGCCACCCAGGCAGCTCCCTTGTAACCTATTTTTTAAGTAAACTTTATTTTTTAACCCACTGAGCCACCCAGGCGCCCCTAAGTAAACTTTATATTTTAGACCGGTTTTAGATTCATAAAAAAAATTGTGAAGATAGTACAAAGAATTATTATATGTCCTCGCATCCAGTTTCCCCTGTTATTAACGTTTTATATTGAACTGGTACATTTGTTACAGTTAACAACAATATTGATATTATTATTTTAAAGATTTTATTTATTTTTTTGAGAGAGGGAGAATGAGAGAGAGAGAGAAAGCACAAGAGGGGGGTCAGAGGGAGAAGCAGACTCCCCACCAAGCAGGGAGCCTGATGTGGGACTCGATCCAGGGACCCCAGGATCATGATCTGGCCAAAGGCAGTCATCCAACCAACTGAGCCACCCAGGTGTCCCAATATTGATATTATTATTAATGTCATCATCATCGTTATTTTTTGATAGTACCTAAGTCTACGGCCATACCACCCTGAACGTGCCCGATCTTGTCTGATGGTACCTAATTTCATTTCTAAGATTGCTAAATTACTCAAAGTAGGTTCTTTAAGTTACAGTGCTCCATAGTTTAACTGATGTATTTTCCTGCATATTGTTGTCAGCTATCCATTTTAAACTGCCTTTTTCTTTTTACCTTAGGAAATCCATGAAGTCAAGAAGCAGAAGTCCTGCATATTCAAGACACTCATCTTCTCATAGTAAAAAGAAGAGATCCGGGTCACGCAGTCGACATTCCAGCATCTCACCTGTCAGGCTTCCATTGAACTCCAGCTTGGGAGCTGAACTCAGTAGGAAAAAGAAGGAAAGAGCTGCTGCTGCTGCAGCAGCAAAAATGGATGGAAAGGAATCCAAGGGTTCACCTATATTTTTGCCTAGAAAAGAGAATAGTTTAGTAGAGGCTAAGGATTCAGGCTTGGAGTCTAAAAAGTTAACCAGAGGTGTAAAATTGGAAAAATCTGCCCCAGATACTGAACTGGTGAATGTACCACATCTAAATACAGAAGTTAAAAATTCCTTAGATACAGGGAAAGTAAAATTAGATGAGAACTCTGAGAAGCATCCTATTAAAGATTTGAAAGTGCAGGGATCAAGAGACTCTAAACCCATAGCATTGAAAGAGGACATTGTTACTCCAAAAGAGACAGAGACATCAGAAAAGGAGACTCCTCCACCTGTCCCCACAGTTACTTCTCCTCCACCTCCTTTACCAACTACTACCCCTCCACCTCAGACACCCCCTTTGCCACCTTTGCCTCCACTACCAGCTATTCCACAGCAACCACCTCTGCCTCCTCCCCAACCAGTATTTAGTCAGGTTCTTACTTCTAGTACTTCAACTTTGCCCCCTTCTACTCACCCAAGGACATCTACTTTGTCCTCTCAGGCAAATTCTCAGCCCCTTGCACAGGTTTCTGTGAAGACTCAAGTATCCGTAACAGCTGCTATTCCACACCTAAAAACTTCAACGTTGCCTCCTTTACCCCTCCCACCCTTATTACCAGGAGACGATGACATGGATAGGTAAGTCCTATAGTTATCTGGGAAGACTCTGCCCTCTTGATGTAAATGTTTTGCATTTTCTCAAACTGTCAAAACTGCTCTAATACATGGCTGTTTAAAATGCTTTTATGAGTAGGAAAGGCTTTTGGTATTTGGTTTTCAGTGGAAAAGTTCTTTTTTTTTTTTTTTTAAGATTTTATTTATTTATTTATTTGACAGAGATCACAAGTAGGTAGAGGGGCAGGCAGAGAGAGGTGGGGGGAGCAGGCTCACTGCCGAGCAGAGAGCCCAGACCCTGGATTCATGACCTGAGCCAAAGGCAGGGGCTTTAACCCACTGAGCCACCCAGGTGCCCCAAAAGTTCTTATTTATAACCTTATTTAGGAGGAGAAAATTATAATTTGAGGCCTAGTAACCCTTTTTGTTCATAAGTTTATTTGATAAGTCTAACATTTGGTTCAAGTTTTTAAAAAAATTAATGGTATTTTTCTCCCTAAGTTTTATGTTGAAAAATTATTTTTTTCTTTTTTCCTGTTAATTTTTTCTTTTTATTTTTTTTTAAATGTATTTATTTGACAGAGAGAGTTCACAAGCAGGCAGGCAGAGAGAGAGAGGAGGAAGCAGGCTCCCCGCTGAGCAGGGAGCCCGTTGCGGGACCCGATCCCAGGACCCTGAGATCATGACCCTAGCTGAAGGCAGAGGCTTTAACTCACCGAGCCACCCAGGCACCCTCTTTTATTATTTTTTTCTTTTTTTAAGATTTTATTTATTTGAGAGGAAGAAACCACAAGAAGGGGAGGGGCAGAGGGAGAAGGAAAAGCAGACTCTCTGCTGAGCAAGGGGGCCTCAATCCCAGGACCCTGGGATCATGGTCTGAGCCAACAGCAACAGCTTAACTGACTGAGCCACCCAGGCACCCCAAGATCTTTGTTATCTTTAAGCAATCCCTGCACCCAGTGTGGGGCTCAAACCCATGACCCAGAGATTAAGAGTTATATGCTCCGCTAACTGAGCCAGCCAGGCACCTCTGTTGAAATTTTAATAGCCATAGAAAAATTGAAAGAATAATACAGTTAACTCCTTTATACTCTTCACCAAGATTCACCATTTAACTTTTTGCCACATTAGCTTTACGTTAAGATATCATGACACTTTACTTGTGAATACTTTAGCATGTCTCTTCTAAAACTAAGAACATTTTCCTAAAGAATCACAATACCTTAATCACCAAGAAAACTTACTACTAATTTAATAATATAATAATAATTCGATAATGATATCGAATATCCTTAGGGGTCCCCCAAAATTTTATAGCTGGGTTTTTTTCCTCCTAATTCAGGAAAAGAATAAACCAGGTTTATCTTGAAAGGCACTGCTTAAAAAAAAAAGCAATCCTGTAAGAACCAAAGAATAGTATATAGAATCTTTACTAATTAGAATACAAATTCACAGTAGGATGATGGGAAGAACTCTAATTTTGATGAGTCCTCTGAATATTGAGAAGTGAAATGATTATGAAACATGAATCTGATTTTATGGAAGGCATTAGGAAATGTATTTATATCTTAGCAGGACTAGCTAGGCAAATACCATCAAACAAATACGATTTAGTGGTGACATATGCTATGGTAGTCTGTGTTTTTCCCTAAGGAGATCCTACCCTCTTATTCTCTAGGATATAAGTTTAATTTTAGTATGTGCTGGCAAAGCAAGCATGGGTATGAGTTTAATTTATTGCAACAAACTTTTATTATAACCATAAAAATAAGTGCTACTGATCTTACACCCCAGACCAATTCCTAAGCTTCCATTATTTTCCAAGTGACATCAGTAATTTGAATGATGATACATTTCAGCTCTTTACATCTGTATTTTTCCAGACTATGCTCTGTGCCTTTTAAGAAGGTGCAAATGCAATTAAAAAAATTTTTTTAAGAATGAGTCCATTATGGGACGCTTGGGTGGCTCAGTTGGTTGGGCAGCTGCCTTCGGCTCGGGTCATGGTCCCGGCGTCCTGGGATCAAGTCCTGCATCAGGCTCCTTGCTCGGCAGGGAGCCTGCTTCTGCCTCTGCCTGCCATTCTGTCTACCTGTGCTAGCTCTCCCTCTCTCTCTCTGATAAATAAATAAAATCTTTTTTTTTTTTTTAAGATTTTATTTATTTATTTGACAGAGAGAAATTACAAGTAAGCAGAGAGGCAGGCAGAGAGAGGAGGAAGCAGGCTCCCTGCTGAGCAGAGAGCCCGATGCGGGACTCGATCCCAGGACCCTGAGATCATGACCTGAGCCGAAGGCAGCGGCCTAACCCACTGAGCCACCCAGGCGCCCTGATAAATAAATAAAATCTTAAAAAAAAAAAGAATGAGTCCATTACTATTCATAGTGGTAAATCTTATTTTAAAGAAAATTTCCACCTGTTCTTTCTAATATTATTAATTGTCAGTTCTGCCATATCCTAAGATTTGCAAAGGAGAAGGATAAAACCTGAAATTTATGTAAAAAAAACTTGTTTAGGTACACAGTATACTTCTCACAGATACAAACTACATGTTTCTGTGGGTTTTGTTGGAAAAGGAAGTACCAGATGAGCATTATCCAATAGGACTCTGGGCCATGATCTGTTTATAGGAACCCTGTTTAAATATTAGTTTACCTAGTGGCTAGAGTAGTATCAGTGTGGCTGAGAATCTTCATCTTGAAATGTTTACTTGGCTAAACAAATAATTATTGAACTTATCTACCTTGTGTCAGTATAGTGTGCAGATTTCCAGAGGTGTAATAATTTTGATAGGCACATAGGAATTTCTATCTTTTAGGTTGGGATGAAAAGTAAAGTAAGACTATTCAGTGGTTATTTGAGTATGTGTGGCTATCTTTAAGAATGTGTATGAGAGGGGCACCTGGGTGGCTCAGTGGATTAAGCCTCTGCCTTCGGCTCAGGTCATGGTCTCAGTGTCCTGGGATCCAGCCCCACATCAGGCTCTCTGCTCAGCCGGGAGCCTGCTTCCCTCTCTCTCTCTTCCTGCCTCTCTGCCTACTTGTGATCTCTCTGTCAAAAAAAAAAAAAAAGAATGTGTATGAGAGGGTGCTTGGGTGGCTCAGTTAAGCAACTGCCTTCAGCTCTGGTCATGATCCTGGGGTCCTCGGATTGAGTCCCACATTGGACTCCCTGCTAAGTGGGGAGTCTGCTTCTCTCTCTGACCGCCCCTCCATGCTTTCACTCTCTCTCAAATAAATAAATATTTAAAAAAAAATGTATATGAGAGAATGAAGTGAACAGAAGTATTTTTTGTTACATTATCAGTTCTGATTGTGAAAGTATAACTCTTTCATAGTCCAATGTACTTAATTTTTAATAGTATGTTAATTATGTAAAAACTCATACACAATAAAAACAAAGCATCTAGTTTCTATGGAGACAGATCCATATATATCCATATAAATTCACACCAAAAAGTCCAGAAAGATTTCTTTAAGCTAATAATAATGGTTATCTCTATGAATGGGACTTAAGATGAGGATAAAAAGTAAAGAACCTTGTCTGCAAAATTTTAATATTTTAAAAATACTGAATGCTTCACAAATTTCCTTGTCCTCCTCACACAGGAGCCATGCTAATCTTCTTTGTATTATTCAGTTTTAGTATATGTGCTGCTCAAGTGAGTACCAATGTAGTCGTTTTTAAATGTATGATTATTATTAGTTTTCCACATAAATATAAATAAATTATTAAAGGTAGAAAAATGGAAATGAAGGTATCTTCCACAGTCTATTTTTTCACTATGTGTTTTAAATTCAGGGTGGTTTTTGTTTTTGTCTTTAAATTTTTTTTATTTTTTGTGGTGCCACACTATCCCTGTATCATATCAGCTGCACCTGTTTTTCACATGAAAAATAATTTTTATCTCAGAAAACTTTTCAGGAAGAAATCGGAAAGTTGCAAGTGGAATTCATTTATATATATATATATGTGTGTGTGTGTGTGTGTGTATGTGTATATATATATATATGTTTATATATATATATATTTTTTTTAAGATTTCATTTATTTATTTATTTCACAGACAGAGATTACAAGTAGGCAGAGAGGCAGGCAGAGAGAGAAGGAAGCAGGCTCCCTGCTGAGCAGACAGCCTGATGCGGGGCTCGATCCCAGAACCCTGGGATTATGACCTGAGCCGAAGGCAGAGGCTTTAACCCATTGAGCCACCCAGGCGACCCTCATTTATATTCTTAATCATCTTATGTGAGATTGCAGCAGCTTAATTTTTAAGAATGATTTATAGATATTTTTGTTGTATACAGTGCTTTAAACATAGAACACAGAATGTGATCAGTAAATATTGCTTATTTGAATAAGACTACTGAAAAAGACAGGATCAGGACTTATGTGGATGACACTGGGCATATAGTTAATTCACTCGGCACATGGATGATGTAAAGCTTGTATCAGGATTTGTCTTCTTTTAAAGTCCCTTTAGGAATAGAATGAAACTTTTTTTTCAAACATATCTATAGGGCCCGGAGTGTATTAATCCAGGTATCAAATGCAGGAGTGGATTTAACTAATGGTATTGCCAGAGCCTTTCTAATTCATGGTCTGCAGTTCTTTGTTTTAAGAAATAAAGGTTGCTGGGGCACCTGGGTGGCTCAGTGGGTTAAAGCCTCTGCCTTCAGCTCTGGTCATGATCCCAGGGTTCTGGGATCAAGCCCCGCATGGGACTCTGCTTGGCAGGGAACCTGCTTCCTCTCCCTCTGCCTGCCTTTCTGCCTACTTGTGATCTCTGTCTGTCAAATAAATAAATAAAATCTTAAAAAAGAAAGAAAGAAAGGTTGCTAAACTATCCATTCTTCATAATATAGTACATTTATCATGAAAATAGCTATTCATCGGGATCACCTGCTTTTTTTTTTCTTAAGATTTTATTTATTTGAGAGAAAGAGTGGCAGGAAGGTCAGAGGTAGAGGGACAAACAGACTCCCCACTGAGCAGGGATGTACCTCAGAACCCTTGAGATCATGACCTGAGCCAAAGTCAGACGCTTAAGCCACTGAGCCACCCAGATGCCCTGGGGATCGTCTGCTTTTAAGATCATCTGTATACTCTTTTTTAAAAAAATTTTAGGTTTTATTTATTTATTTGACAGACAGAGAGGGAACACAAGCAGGGGGAGTGGGACAGGGAGAAGCAGGCTTCCTGCTGAGCAGGGAGCCCAATGTGGGGGTAGATTTCAGGAACCTGGGATCATGACTTGAGCTGAAGGCAGATGCTTAACAACTGAGCCAACCAGGCACCCCTGTATACTTTTTTAAAAAATTTCAGTTGACTGTGGCTCTTGGCTGGCTCAGTCAGTAAATCATGCAACTCTCAAGTCTCTCAATTTTGGGGTCGTGAGTTCAAGCCCACGTTGGGCATGGAGCCTACTTCAGATAAATTTCAGTTAACCACACAGGGTTTTTAAAATCTTTGTTTTCAGGGTACCTGCCTGGCTCAGTTGGTAGAGCGTGCAACTCCTGATATAAGGGTTGTGAGTTCAAGGCACACTTTGGGTGTAGAGCTTACTTTAAAAATAAATAAATAAATAAAACTTCATTTCTGATCCATTTTTTTGTGGTTTGGTTCATTTGGAGTTTATCAGACTTAGTAGAGTCTATATTATTCTTTAAGGCTTTATCTTGGGGCACCTGGGTGGCTCAGTTGGTTAAGTGTCTGCCTTCAGCTCAGGTCATGATCCAAGGGTTGTGGGATCGAGCCCCGAGTCATGCTCGCTGCTCAGCCGGGAGCCTGCTTCTCCCTCTGCCTCTGCCTGCTGCTCCCCTTGCTTGTGCTGTCTATCTCTGCCAAATAAATTTAAAAAAAAAAAAAAAAAAAAGACTTTAAAGTATTGTGCTCTTGTAGAAGAGGAAGGATCTGTGTGACCATTCAGATTTGATTTAGAATTTTGCAAATGGAATGCTTCGTTCTCATTTTTAATGTATACAACTTAAATTTTTATTTTTTTTTAAAGATTATTTATTTATTTGACAGGCAGAGATCACAAGTAGGCAGAGAGGCAGGCAGAGAGAGTGAGAGAAAGAGAGAGAGAGGAGGAAGCAGGTAAAAGGCAGAGGCTTTAACCCATTGAACCACCCAGGCGCCCCAGCAACTCAGATTTTTTTTTTTTTTTTAAAGATTTTATTTATTTGTCAGAGACAGAGGGAGAGAGAGTGCGCGAGCACAGGCAGACAGAGAGGCAGGCAGAGGCAGAGGGAGAAGCAGGCTCCCTGCCGAGCAAGGAGCCCGATGTGGGACTCGATCCCAGGACTCTGGGATCATGACCCGAGCCGAAGGCAGCTGCTTAACCATCTGAGCCACCCAGGCGTCCCACAACTCAGATTTTTAATAGAAGTTTGTAAAAGTAAATCATTTTTTAAACAACCTGCTTTAAGGGGAAAAGGGTAAATGATTGTATTTAAAGCTGTTTATGCTGTTGTGAAAAATATTAGGAAATCAGTCTTTTTAAATAGTTGTTATGTAAATTCATATTCTTTATTAACAATAAAGACTTAGTAGTGGTATTGATACTATAGTACAGATTAAATCCCATAATCATAAATTCGAGGAGACTATGCAGATTTTAAAATTTTAGCAGTTGTGGAGCTTGGTAACTTTTTGAAAGAAAATTATTATACATGAGCATTTATGCAACTACTCCCCATATGTGAACCGAACTACAGGCATAAATGGGGAACCAGGAAATACTGACATTGGCAAGATCGGCTCTTCTTGGTACTGAATCCTCATAGTAATGACTTAGATGTTCAGTATCTGCTCTCCAGTGTTAGATCACCTCTGTACCATATGTCCTCTGCACTGTATAGAGCTGTGTTTTACTGTGTGTATACTGAAGGCTAAAGGCCATAATGTTAAGCATTGCAATTTTATGAGTCATCATTATTCCACAATGTTTGGTACATTGAAATTTGTTGAAATAGGATTTGACCTGTATTCAATTTATATGTTCTAAACTGGTAGTACATAGCAAATACTCACGCTTTATGAAATAAACATGCTAAACATGTAATTTTTCAGAAGTAATGTACATTTTCACTGTAGCAAACTGAACATGAACTTGTAAAGCCAACCTTAGAGAAAACAAGATCTAAATATAAGGGACGCCTGGGTGGCTCAGTTGGTTGGACAACTGCCTTCGGCTCAGGTCATGATCCCGGAGTCCTGGGATCGAGTCCCGCATCGGGCTCCCAGCTCTGCGGGGAGTCTGCTTCTCCCTCTGACCTTCTCCTCGCTCATGTTCTCTCTCACTGTCTCTCTCTCAAATAAATAAATAAAATCTTTAAAAAAAAAAAAAAAAGATCTAAATATAAAACATAGACTGAACTTACAAGAAGTGATGGTGAGAAAATTCAGATATTTCAGTAATAGTGAAGCATAACCAAGAAGTATTCTATTTCTGAAGCATGAAGAATTAAAATTTATAAAGAGTATTCTGATATTAGTAGTTGAAAAATTAGGAATTTTCATTCCCTGAATGTCTTAAAAATTGGGGAAATTTTAAAAATCTATATTGTGTCCTGCCTGGAGGTTTTCTAGGAACAGTCTTTGTTCCCAGGGTAGAAAAATCTTTGTGCAGATTGTAATAATGTTTTGTATTCATCTCTGTCAGTAACTGAACAAAAAGTTTCAGATGATCCTTTTGAACTCTGTTGACTACTCTAGTTCTGGTTGATATGCACAAACTAATCTAAATTCTATTCTGCCTAATTTACAAGAGATTAAAATGATGAAAGTTGGTAGAAAGTTAAACTTTTTGCGACTGTTTTCATGTGCAATCTTTAATAAGAAACATTGCAATGGATGGATCTTTATGGTTCTATGGAAGTATTCATGACAGAATACATGTTTTTATAACCACTTATAAAAAAAATGTGGAGGAAACGCCTTCTGTGGTTAGGAGGATTCTCAGCTTGTTTTCAAGCTTCTGATACTGTGATAGACTAGAAAAGACTTATTATGTAGCATGGTTTTATTTGTAGGCATGCATTAGTATGTTATCTTTTTTGAGGACATGCATAGCACAAAATCCTTCTTTATAAATAAGTTGAGATGCTTAAAAAATTGGATCTGAATACTGACTTTCCTACTGTATTTCAGAAAAGACATCCTTTCTTCCTGCCCCCTCACCCATACCATTTTGTTGATTTTCATAAGAGGCCTGCTACCAACTGCTTTAATGATTCTGAAATAGTTTGATGGACTCTTAGAATTTTATTTTATCTATTTATTTATTTTTAAAAATTGCCTTGGAATTGTGGGAAACCATTGCATTTCCTTTCTTTTTTTTTTTTAAGATATGATTTATTATTTGACAGAGACACAGAGAAAGAGGGAACACAAGCAAGGGGAGTGGGAGAGGGAGAAGCAGGCTTCCTGCTAAGCAGGAAGTCTGACATGGGGCTTGATCCCAGGACCCTGGGATCATGACCTGAGCCAAAGGCAGATGCTTAATGTCTGAGCCACTCAGGCACCCCAACATTGTTGAACTTTGATTCCTTATGCTGGTTAAAATACGTGGAATAGTTTTGGTGACTCCATGACTTGCAGTGGTACTTTGGGAATTCAAGATGATTACTTCCTGTATTTTATTTCATCTCAGTAAAACTCCAATAGAATCTTAAGAAAAACATTAAAAAGTTTGTCATAGGATGTACAAGTAATATCCCAAATTTTTTATTATTTTATGTCCTATGGATTTCTTTTTGTGAAATCCAAGTATCTTTGACTGTGATAAACTCCATCTCCTTATGTTACATTACAGGGTTTTATCCCTTTAAAGTAAAATCTTTATAATCTTTTTAATAGCCAGACATTATAAGCTTTAAAAAGTTTTATTTTCAAATTTTTAAGTAATTATGATCTTTTTCTTCTCTTCCTCTTTTGTTTAGTCCAAAAGAAACTCCACCTTCAAAACCTGTAAAGAAAGAGAAGGAACAAAGGCCACGTCACTTACTCACGGACCTCCCTCTCCCTCCAGAACTTCCTGGTGGGGATCCATCTCCCCCAGACTCTCCAGAACCAAAGGCAGTTACACCACCTCAGCAACCATATAAAAAGAGACCAAAGTGAGTTTTTAGAGGGTATTTTATTTTATTTTAGAGAGAATGAACAGGGGTGGGGGTGGCAGAGAGAAGGAGAGGAAGAGAACCTCCAATAGACTCTGCACTGAGTGTGAAACCTGACTCGGGACTCCACGACATGAGATCACAGCTTGAGCTGAAACAGAGTCTGACCCTTAACCAACCGAGCCACCCAGGTGCCCCTGGAGGGATCTATTCTTAATTATAGCTTCCTTCCTTCGTTTTGGGCCTAAATCTCATACTTTCTTCCACAACCTATGCCAATAGGATTATATAAAATTGGGCCTAATGTGTATGGATAAATTTTTAAAGATTTTATTTATTTGACAGAGAGAGAGAGAAATCACAAGTAGGCAGAGAGGCAGGCAGAGAATGGAGGGGGGAAGCAAGTTCCCCGCTGAGCAGAGAGTCCGATGTGGGGATTGATCCCCACTGAGCCACCCAGGCGCTCCCCCTAATGTATATATTTTATATTAATGGATAAAAGCCTTTCTGGGAGACCTGTTCATCTGCACCCTCAGATACCTAGTGTTTTTAGAAAAGCAACGATTTCTCAAATCCAGGTATACCATGAACATTGATCGATCCCATGTGTCTTTTGAGTTTGATACTTAAAATATTAAAAAGGAAGAAAGCTCTTTTATTCAGGGTATATCAACCATATACACATAAATAAAAAATCAATAGATGTGGGATATTTTTTTCTTAAACCACATAAATTGCCATGCCATACATGTAATAAAATCTGGGTTTGATTTTAGCTCAGATCTTTGGATTGTTAGCTTTCCTCTTTTTTTAAAAAACTAGACACCATACCCACTGTGGGGCTGAAACTTACAATCCTGAGATTAAGCCAGCCAGGCATCCCAGCATTCCTCTCTTAATAATAAAAATAGTTACCATTTATCGAGTACATATTATTGCCAAAGTTTTAGATATATGTTTTTATTCTTTAAAAAAAAAATTTGGGGGGGGGGGGCGCCTGGGTGGCTCAGTGGGTTAAGCCGCTGCCATCGGCTCAGGTCATGATCCCAGGGTCCTGGGATCGAGTCCCGCATAGGGCTCTCTGCTCAGCAGGGAACCTGCTTCCCTCTCTCTCTACCTGCCTCTCCATCTACTTGTGATTTCTCTCTGTCAAATAAATAAATAAAATCTTTAAAAAAATCTTTTTTTAAAGATTTTATTTATTTATTTGACAGACAGAGATCAGAAGTAGGCGAGAGGCAGGTAGAGAGAGAGAGGAGGAAAGGGATGTGGGGCTCGATCCCAGGACCCTGGGACCATGACCCAAGCCAAAGGCAGAGGCTTTAACCCCCTGAGCCACCCAGACGCCTCTAAAATTTTTTTTTATTAACGTATAATGTAGTATTCGCCCCAGCTATACAGGTCTGTGAATCATCAGGCTTACACATAGTAGCCCTATGATGTAGGATTCTTTTCCCATTCAGTAGATAAGAAAATAAGCAGCACATCTATTATTTGATCTTATGCCTTCGTGAAGCAAAAATCTGTCTTAGCCACTGTGAGAGACCATTTATTTCATATCATTTGATTCCTGCCTTTTTAATAAAGAAATTCATACAAGATTCATGGGTCAGAGAATCATCATAAAAGAATTCTGTTTTCTTCTTTGAATACACTTAAGTTTTTAAAATAATTTTATTTGGTTTGTCTTGGGGGGGCTCCTTTTTTTTTTTGTCTTTTTGTTTAGAATTTGTTGTCCTCGTTATGGAGAAAGAAGACAAACAGAAAGTGACTGGGGAAAACGCTGTGTAGATAAGTTCGACATTATTGGGATTATTGGAGAGGGAACCTATGGCCAAGTATATAAAGCCAAGGACAAAGACACAGGTAAATATTGCCACAAAATTCTAGATGTCAGAAGTATAAAAATTTTGCAGTACTAATGCTAAAGTAGACTTAGCAAAAGTGAATTTTGAGTTCTAATTTGGTTTCCAAAAGTTACTAAAAGACTAAAATTTTCCAGAAGAATCGTATTATTATTACTGTTTAAAAACCTTCCTCTTTATCTGATGTCCATTGTTAATACTTTATAATAAGCTTCCTGGGAATTTAAGAGAGTAGAAATAAAATTTATAGGTTGCTCTTTGGTAGGGGTTTGTCCTTAAAATGAAGTAGTTGGATTTTTGGCATATTTTAATAATTCAGAATTTTTAGGCCTTGCTGAATACTGAATTAAGAAATACAAGTCTTAAAAAAAAAAGGCAAGAAAGGGAACATGGAGTTTTGTTTTGTTTTTTTGAGGTATAAAAGTATCTGGTATATAGCATTAAAGTAAGCTAAATCGGTCTTTCAGAGCAACTTTGGGCATATACTAGCTGGCCAAAAAATGCTAATTGATAATGTAATAGTTTGAATTTGTTGTAACAGGAGAGCTAGTGGCCCTGAAAAAGGTGAGACTGGACAATGAGAAGGAGGGCTTCCCAATCACAGCCATTCGTGAGATCAAAATCCTTCGTCAGCTAATCCACCGAAGTGTTGTTAACATGAAGGAAATTGTTACGGATAAACAGGATGCACTGGATTTCAAGAAGGACAAAGGTACTAGCAAGGAATCGTATTTCTACAGGGTAGATCGATACATCTTATTTTTTTCTCTTAGCTTGTTTGCCTATTTGACCAACTTCTTGAATCCATACTGGAGTGAAGATGTTAGTTTTGAAGTCTCTCTCTCTCTTTCTCTCTCTTTTTTTTTTTTTTTAACAAATTATAATAATAGTAATGGAAATTAAACCCAGCTTTATCAGTTAGTCTCTCTTTTTTTTTTTCTTAAAGATTTTATTTATTTATTTGACAGACAGAGATCACAGGTAGGCAGAGAGGCAGGCAGAGAGGGGGAAGCAGGCTCCTTGCTGAGCAGAGAGCCCGATGTGGGGCTCTATCCCGGGACCCCGGGATCATGACCTGAGCCTAAGGCAGAGGCCTTAACCCACTGAGCCACCCAAGTGCCCCTCTCTTTTTTTTTTTGAAGTGGGCTCCATGTCCAGCATGGAGCCCAGCATGGGCCTTGAACTCATGACCCTGAGATCAAGACCTAAGCTAAGATCATGTGTGGAATACTTAACTGGCTATCACCCAGGTGCCCACAGTTACTTTCATTCTTACGTCATCCCTTCTCGTCATTTTTTATAAGGCATCCATACTTTTACATGGCTTTGCACTTACAGTTTAGAATTCAAAACAGATATTTCTAAAACAATCTTTAGATCACATACTGGTTTGTTTTCCTGGATTTGTAACTTTTGTCTCTTTGGGGGATAAAATTGTTCATTCATACTTATGTTTGAAGTAGTCTATATATGTCATTCAACCCACTTTTATTAAGGCAAATCTGAACATTTCTTTTATGAAGAAATGACATCTATGAATATAGTCTGGAATGTTAAGAGAGAATACAATTGAAGTACATAAAATTAGGAAGGTAATAGGTAAAGTTAAGCTGGGCTTATTTATAAACCCTTAAAGATATTAGCACTAGGAGAGTAGCACTTCTCAAGTTTGGTAGAAGTAGTTTTTGTTTTTAGTTTTATTAAATGGTAGAAGTAGTTGTAAGGAAATGAAAAGAAATTCTGCTTATATAACAGTAGTTAGATAAATTTATGGATGTTAGACCAGAATAGAATTAAGAATACTGGTGTTCTGGTAGACTGGGTGTGTCTTAACTTCTTCTGATTATAAGAATAGTAAAATGTGTAGGTAGTTTTTCTAAAGATAAACAAGAATATGTTAATTGGTTTCTTCTGGAGTGGAGTTTAATTTTCCTTTGCTGTTCTATACTGTTTAAATAGTTTACCATGTACTGTTTAAATTCTTTTTTAAAAAATCATAAAATAATAAAAGTGAATAAATGGATGTGATGCATACCCATTGTGGTAAAATTAAAAATGTGGAAGGGTAAGAAAAAGAAAATGGCAATCATTTCTCTCCCACTCCATCCCAGTCTACCACCATCCATAGAAAACCACTATAGTATTAGCATTTTGATGTATTTCTTTCTAAGTATTCTAAATATGTTATATTTATTTTAGCATAACTGAGATCAAGTGTATTTAGTGTAAGTCATTTCCCATGTCATTAATGTGCTTTAATGACTGCATAAGGCTAGATGAGTCTACATTTGTAGTAAGTCATTTCCCATGTCATTAATGTGCTTTAATGACTGCATAAGGCTAGAAGAATCTACATTTACTTAATCAGTCTCTCTTGAGCAGTTAGTTGCCCATTTATTTTATTTATTATTATTTTTTAAAGATTTATTTATTTGTTTTTTTTTTTTTTTTTTAAGATTTTATTTATTTATTTGACAGACAGAAATCACGAGTAGGCAGAGAGGCAGGCAGAGAGAGAGGGGGAGGCAGAGAGAGAGGGGGAGGCAGGCTTCCCGCTGAGCAGAGAGCCTGATGTGGGGCTTGATCCCAGGACCCTGAGATCATGACCTGAGCCGAAGGCAGTGGCTTAACCCACTGAGCCACCCAGGCGCCCTGTTTGTTTGTTTTTAAGATTTTATTTATTTGACAGCAAAATCACAAGTAGGCAGAGAGGCAGGCAGTGAGAGAGGGGAATGCAGGCTCTCTGCTGAGCAGAGGAGCTCGATCCCAGGTCCCTGAGACCATGACCTCAGCCGAAGGCAGAGGTTTAACCGACTGAGCCACCTAGGTGCACCAAGATTGTTTGATTGAGATTGATTTTTTAAAAGATTTTATTTATTTATTTGACAGAGAGAGGAAGATCACAAGTAGGCAGAGAGGCAGGCAGAGAGAGAGGGAAGCAGGTTCCCTGCTGAGCAGAGAGACCTATGCGGGGCTTGGTCCCAGGACCCTGAGATCATGATCTGAACCGAAGGCAGAAGCTTAACCCACTGAGCCACCCAGGCACCCCCCCCCCGATTTATTCTTAGTGAAAGAGTACATTTGCATGAGTGGTGGGAGAGGCAGAGAGATTCTTTATGTCAAGCAGACTCCTTGCTGAGCGTGGAGCCCAACTGAGGGCTCAATCTCATGACCCTGAGGTCATGATCTGAGTCAAAATCAGATTAAGAGTCTGACGCTTAACTGAGCCGCCCTGGCGCTATTATTACTGTTTTTTTGTTTTTTTTTTGTTTTTTTTTTTTAAAGATTTATTTATTTATTCATTTGACAGAGAGAAATCACAAGTAGATGGAGAGGCAGGCAGCGAGAGAGAGAGAGGGAAGCAGGCTCCCCGCTGAGCAGAGAGCCCGATGCGGGACTCGATCCCAGGACCCTGAGATCATGACCTGAGCCGAAGGCAGCGGCCTAACCCACTGAGCCACCCAGGCGCCCCTATTACTGTTTTTTTAAGTAAGCTCTCTGCCCAGTGTGGGGCTTGAACTCATGACACCAAGGTCAAGAGTGACATGTTCTAGCGACTGAGCCAGCCAGACGCCCCAATTAGTTACTAGTTTAAAAAATGTAATAGTTCTGCATTCAGCATTTTTGGTCATAAATCTTTGTGTTTTGATTTATTAATATAGGTTCTTAGAATTATTTGGTGGAATGGATTTTTTTTTTATTTACTTTTTTTAAAGATTTTATTTATTTATTTGACAGAGAGATCACAAATAGGCAGAGAGACAGACAGAGAGAGAGATGAGGAGAAGCAGGCTCCCAGCTGAGCAGAGAGCCCTATGCGGGACTCGATCCCAGGCCCCCGGGATCATGACCTGAGCCGAAGGTAGAGGCTTAACCCACTGAGCCACCCAGGCGCCCCGGTGGAATGGATTTTTTATATTTAATATTAGATTGCTTTTAAGATAGTAATTATTTATGCCCACCTGTGAGTGCCCATTCCACTTTTTCCTCCCTAAGATTGAGTATACCTTTTGAAAAAATTGTCATTTCAGAGGTGCCTGGATGGCTTGGTCGGTTAAGCTTCTGCCTTTGGCTCAGGTCATGATCCCAGGGTCCTGGGATCTAGCCCTGCGTTGGTCTCCTGCTCAGCAAGGAGCCTGCTTTTCCCTCTTCTGCAGCTGCTCCCCTATTTGTGCTCTCTCCCTGTATCAAATGAATAAATAAAATCTTTCAAAAAATAAAATATATTAAAAAAAGTAAATTGTCATTTTGGTAGGTAGAGTATGATGTCATTATTTTGGTGTTTTTTTTTTTTTAATTTTATTTATTTATTTGACAGAGATCACAAGTAGGCAGAGAGGCAGGCAGAGAGAGAGAGGAGGAAGCAGGCTCCCTGCCGAGCAGAGAGCCCGATGTGGGGCTCAATCCCAGGACCCTGAGACCATGACCTTAGTTGAAGGCCTTGAGGCTTTAACCCACTGAGCCACCCAGGCACCCCTAATGTCATTATTTTGGATTACATTCCTTCTGTTATTTCTGAGTTTTTTTCCATGTTTATCATGTTTATCAGCTTAAACATGTTAAACGTGTCCATGTTTATCAGCTTCACTTATGGTCTTTTCTTTGAGTTGTCCTTTTGTGTCCTCTATCTACTTATCTTTTGCAGTTGGTGTTTTTCTTATTAGTTTGTATGAGCTCTTGACTATATCTAAGATATTCCTTTAATGCAGTGTTTCTTAAGTTTTGGGGGGTTATGGACCTCTTTTAACATCTTAAGGATCCATACTTTAAAAAAATAAGTTCAAAATGTTGCATATTATGTGTTTAAAATATTGCATACTCTTTCAGGGAGTTCAAAGAATCCTTGAAGCCTGCCCTCTAGATTAAGATTGCTTGCCCTTATGCTGGTAGGAGACAGAATTTTAGACTGGATAGATAATTGTCTAACCTAGGTTTAAAACTGTTTATGGGGCGCCTGGGTGGCTCAGTGGGTTAGGCCACTGCCTTTGGCTCAGGTCATGATCTCAGGGTCCTGGGATCGAGTCCCGCATCGGGCTCTCTGCTCAGCGGGGAGCCTGCTTCCTCCTCTCTCTCTCTGCCTGCCTCTCTGCCTACTTGTGATCTCTCTCTGTCAAATAAATAAATAAAATCTTAAAAAAAAAATAAAAATAAAAAAATAAAACTGTTTATGTTAAAATATTTGTCTTTGTCATATACCCTGCTAAAGTGGAAAGACAGCATGGATTTCAGATTTTTTACAATTCTTTTAGCATACTTATCACTTATCCCTTTATCTACTTTTTTTTTTAAATACAAATTTTATTTGAGAGAGAGAGTATGAGAGGGGAGAGGGTCAGAGGGAGAAGCAGACTCCCCATGGAGCTGGGAGACCGTTATGGGACTCGATTCCAGGATCATGATCTTAGCCAAAGGCAGTTGCTTAACCAACTGAGCCACACAGGCACCCCTTTTATCTACTTCTAAATTTAAGGAGTTTAATTAGAAGGTTCACCTTTCAATTCTTTTTCTTTTTTATTTTTAAGATTTTATTTATTTATTTGACAGAGATCACATGCAGACAGAGAAGCAGGCAGAGAGAGAGGAGGAAGTAGGCTCCCCACTGAGCAGAGAGCCCAATGTGGGGCTTGATAGCCAGATGCAGGACTTGATCCCAGGACCCTGGGATCACGACCTAAGCCGAAGGCAGAGGCCTTAACCCATTGAGCCACCCAGGCACCACTCATTTCTTAAATATTATGAATTTCACTAGTAATTTATACTGTATATACTGTGCTATCCCTGACATGTTATGTGAGTCCTATTAAATCTAACTGAGGTAAAGACTTATACAGAAGTAGCCATAGACAATATTGGCATAGTAACAAATGGGCATAGTTATAACAAATAAAACTTTATTTTACAGTGACAAACAGCAGCCTAGATTTGGCCTGAGGCCTATAATTTGCCAACTGACTTAGATTGTAGAAGACTAGTAGTATCAACTTGATCAGGGCAGTTGTTCTCCTCAAGTAAATAGATCAAAGAGCATTGGGTTAAAAGTCAGAGGATTAATTAAAATAGTATTTCTGTTATTTGTTATTAGAAAGGGCAAGTTATTTAAGTTCTCTGAGTTTCTTCATTTATAAAATTAAGTAGTTGTTTCAGAGAGCCTTATGGTGCACCCCAAAATTATATTAAAATTTGAGGCATTGTCATTTCAGTGTCCTTTTCCTCTTGTTTTAATTTTCTTTTTCATTTTTGTATAGGTGCCTTTTACCTTGTATTTGAGTATATGGACCATGACTTAATGGGACTGTTAGAATCTGGTTTGGTACACTTTTCTGAGGACCATATCAAGTCATTCATGAAACAGCTAATGGAAGGATTGGATTACTGTCACAAAAAGAATTTCCTGCATCGGGATATTAAGTGTTCTAACATTTTGCTGAACAACAGGTAATGTAGTAACCAAATAAAGTTAACCATTTTCTCCCTCTCTTCTGACCCAGCTGGTTAGTTGGGGTTACAGGTAGACCCAATGATGCAGTTTTTTGCATTTACATACATCTGATGATTGTACTATAGGAACATCTTACGATAGGGTTATTCTTATGAGCAGAGTCTTGAGACTTGTTGGTAAAGAATTTAAAAAGGTAGGATTATAAAGGTTTATTAATTGCAAACATTTTATGAAATCACTCATATCCTACAGGAACATTCAGAGAGCTTTTTGCCATAGTTAGTAAATATTATTGTGGTTTTTGGCAAATTAAAACACACGTTGAGTTCTCAGTGAAATTCTCCCTTGTTTAAGTGGGGAGAAACATGCCTGCTCTTACAGCTATTCTTGAGACTCTCCGTTATCAAATTTCAGAGTAAACACAGGTGTAGCTGGTGGTTGATCTTTTTGCCAAGCACTTAACTCCCAAGTCTGATACTATTGAAGTTATACCAGTGTTTGGTTCTTTAGGTAACTGGGCTGTTTGTAGCCATCTTTGACTGATTCACCCATTTTTATTTTTATTATTAATTAATTAATTAATTAATTTAAAGATTTTATTTATTTATTTGACAGAGAGAGATCACAAGTAGGCAGAGAGGCAGGCAGAGAGAGAGGAAGGGAAGCAGGCTCCCTGCTGAGCAGAGAGCTCGATGCGGGACTCAATCCCACGACCCTGAGATCATGACCTGAGCCGAAGGCAGCGGCTTAACCCACTGAGCCACCCAGGCGCCCTGATTCACCCATTTTTAAAATACATTTCCGTTCAGTTATATTTAACAAATACTACTATCTGCATAGAGTTATAGAATGATTATGACTTATTTCTCATCTTTGTGGAGTGATATAACCAACTACACAGAGTTGCCCAAGGACTGTCCTGGTTTTACTTATTTATTTTAAGTTTGGGGTTTGTTGTTTGTTTTTTAAGAGAGCAGGCAACCAGGAAGAGGGAAGGGCAGAGAGAGACTCTTAAGCAGGCTCCATTCCCAGCGCTGAGCCCAATACAGGTCTCAATCTCACACACTGAAATCAGGCTGTGAGGTGAAATCAAGAGTCTTGTACTTAACTGACTGGGCCACCCAGGTGCCCCTAAAGATTATTTATTTATTTATTTATTTATAAAAATTTTTTTAAAAAGATTTTATTTGTTTATTTGACACAGAGAGAGAGATCACAAGGCAGCGTAGCAGGCAGAGAGAGGGGAAGCAGGCTCCCTGCTGAGCAGAGAGCCTGATGTGGGGTTTGATCCCAGGACCCTGAAACCATGACCGAGCTGAAGGCAGAGGCTTAACCCTCTGAGCCACCCAGGCACCCCAAGATTTATTTTTTCTTTTTTTCTTTTTTTAAGATTTCGTCTATTTATTTCACAGAGAGAGACACACTGAGAGGGGGAACACAAGCAGGAGGGGTGGGAGAGGGAGAAGCAGGCTTCCTGCTGAGCCAGGAGCCGGATGTAGGACTCAGTTCCAGGACTCTGGGATCACAACCCGAGCCGAAGGCAGCTGCTCAATGACTGAGCCACGCAGGCACCTCAGATTTTTTATTTTCTTAAAAAATTATTTATTTATTTCTTTATTAAAAGATTTTGTTTGTTTATTTATTTATTAAAAGATTTTAGGGGCGCCTGGGTGGCTCAGTGGGTTAAGCCGCTGCCTTCGGCTCAGGTCATGATCTCAGGCTCCTGGGATCGAGTCCCGCATCGGGCTCTCTGCTCGGCAGGGAGCCTGCTTCCCTCTCTCTCTCTCTCTGCCTGCCTCTCCGTCTACTTGTGATTTCTCTCTGTCAAATAAATAAATAAAATCTTTAAAAAAAAAAAATTTAAAAAAAAAAAATAAAAAAAATAAAAAATTAAAAAAAAAAAAAAATAAAAGATTTTATTTATTTATTTGACAGACAGAAATCACAAGTAGGCAGAGAGAGAGGAGGAAGCAGACTCCCCACTTAGCAGAGAGCCCGATGCGGGGCTTGATCCCAGGACCCTGGGTTGATGACCTGAGCCAAAGGCAGAGGCTTTAACCCACCTAGCCCCTCAGGCGCCCCTAGGTTTTATTTATTTATTTGACAGACAGAGATCACAAGTAGGCAGAGAAAGGAAGGAAAGCTGGCTCCCCGCTGAGCAGAGAGCCCGATGCAGGGCTTGATATCAGGACTCTGGGACCCTGACCCAAGCCAAAGGCAGAGGCTTTAACCCACTGAGCCACCCAGGCGCCCCCAGATTTTTTTATCCTTAAGTAACCTCAACACCCAATTGTGAGGCTTGAACCCAGGACCCCAGGATTAAGTTACATGCTCCACCAATTTAGCCAGTTCGGTGCCCCTGTCCTAGTTTTAGCACTGGAGGTCCCACATGGGATAGTTGGTCACTAGAAAGCTTAGAGTTTAATAGGGGAGCTAACAAATAAATCACTCAATCCAGTAAATATTTATTAAGCACTCCTCACCCCCCCCACACATGTGATGGCTAATTAAGTAATGTCTCAACCCTAGGGGTGCCTGGGTGGCTCAGTGGGTTAAAGCCTCTGCCTTCGGCTCAGGTCATGATCCCAGGGTCCTGGGATCGAGCCCCACATCGGGTTCTCTGCTCAGCAGGGAGCCTGCTTCCCTTCCTCTCCCTGCCTGCCTCTCTGCCTACGTGTGATCTGTCTATCAAATAAATAAAGTAATGTCTCAACCCCAAGATCAAGAGTTGTATCTCTACCCACTGAGCCAGGCAAGTGCCCCTAAGCCCCACCCATCCCTACCTTTTTTTTTTTTTTTTTCCTTGAATCTGGGAGCATCTGGGAAGATGCAATTTTGATGAGTAAATAGGAATTTATCAGAAAGACATACAACAGAGGGTTAAATTTCTAAGTAAAAGAAATTACATGGGCAAGATCACATAAATAAGAAAATGAATGTGCAGTATCTGAGAAAAATGTAAATAGGTAAATATATCTAGAGCAAGAAGAGTAAAGCACATAATGATGAGATGAAGCTGGATAGTTGCAAGGAGCCAATTTAAGGATCTTGTATATCTTGCTAAAGAACTTACACTATAGGGCGTCTGGGTGGCTCAGTGGGTTAAGCCACTGCCTTCGGCTCAGGTCATGATCTCAGGATCCTGGGATGGAGTCCAGCATCGGGCTCTCTGCTCAGCAGGAAGCCCGCTTCTTTCTCTCTCTGCCTGCCTCTCTGCCTACCTGTGATATCTCTCTCTCTCTCTGTCAAATAAATAAATAAATAAAATCTTTAAAAAAAAAAAAAAGAACTTACACTGTAGATGAAAGCCATTGAGTGGTGCTGGTTTTTTTGTTTTTAAATTATACACTTAGGGGCACCTGGGTGTTTCAGTCAATTGGGGATCCAACTCTTGATTTCAGCTCAGGTCATGATCTCAGGGTGGTGAGATTGAGCCCTGTATCCAGCTCTGTGCTCAGGGTGGAGTCAGCTTGAGATTCTCTCCCTCTGGCCTTCTCCCTGCTTGCTTGTTCACTCTCTCAAAAAATGAATTAAACGGGGCGCCTGGGTGGCTCAATGGGTTAGGCCGCTGCCTTCAGCTTGGGTCATGATCTCAGGGTCCTGGGATCGAGTCCCACATCGGGCTCTCTGCTCAGCAGGGAGCCTGCTTCCTCCTCTCTCTCTCTGCCTGCCTCTCTGCCTACTTGTGATCTCTCTCTGTCAAATAAATTTTTTTAAAAAATTAATTAATTAAACAGTTAATTTGTATTTTAAAATTATACAGTTCATGCATTATTTTAAATTATTTTCTATGATGTATCTAATTATTATATATTGTCATACTTAAAATACTTTGTGAGACAAAACATGATGGTAAAAGATTATCCTGTCAGTATCTTTTTTTTTTTTTTTAAAGATTTTATTTATTTTTCAGAGAGAGAAAGGGAGAGAGAGCGAGCACAGGCAGACAGAATGGCAGGCAGAGGCAGAGGGAGAAGCAGGCTCCCCGCTGAGAAAGGAGCCCGATGTGGGACTCGATCCCAGGACACTGGGATCATGACCTGAGCCTAAGGCAGCTGCTTAACAAACTGAGACACCCAGGCACCCAGGCATCCTCTGTCGGTATCTCTGTACCCACAATTTTCGTTAGAGCTGGGTTTGGTTAATCTACATCCATAGTAATAATGCTTCAAAAATTTAATGATGGCTCTCACCTTGCAGCATTCTGGACTATAGCATATACTTGTCTTGGTTCCCTTTGCTTCTCTAAGGGGGATGTCTCAGGTCAGGGAATAAACTGCAGTACTGTTTGTTGACCTTTCTGTTAGGTCAGGCCCCCTCCCTGTCTTCCCATATTCAGGAAGCTGATGAGATTCTAGACTAAACTGAACTTCCTCTTCAGGTTGCTTCTTAGCAGGATGCAGGAGTCTTATGATCTAATCTGATCCATTCAGCCTTTGCTCTTGCCTGTTTGGCTCTGTTTACATAGAGAATTTGGGGTGAGATGACCTGGAGAAAATGGTAAGGAGCCCTCACCTGGACCAGGAAGTGAAGGCAGTTGATGAGAGAGGGAGGAAAGCAGAGCTGGGCTCCATGATGTTTGTTATACCTTCCTTACACAAATATAAATGAGACCAAGTCATTTTAGGTGGTGGAGAGACACAATTAGTCTCCTCTTTTAGAAAAATCACTAAATGGTCATTCTAATATGGTATAGACTAGAGGCAGGGAGACCTATTAAGAATATGATAAGAAATTGTCAGTGTTTCAACTAACCAAGGCTTTTCTAATAGAGATGGACAGGATCAACTTTGTGGATCAATAGACTTTGGTGAGTAAATGAGTGGTAGAAAATGAATGAGAGTGCTTTAATGGAACTCACAGATTTCTGACTTAAGAAAATAACTAGATGGGTAGCATAATCATCAATATAGGTAATGTAAAAGGAAAAGCAGGACAGGTGAGTGAAGAGTAAATCCCTTTTGGATATGGCTGTTGCATATCCAGGGTAGTGATATCTCATAGGCATATGGTCACATTGAAGTTCCAGACTAGCAGTATAGTTTAGTTTAGGAGTTACAGCAGAGAAAAGGTGTCAGAAGATGGAATCCAAGGGAATGGTCAGAAAGATACAGAGAAAATGAGGAAATATCATGAACCTAAAATAGGCAGGTTTAGGAGCACCTGGGTGACTTAGTTGGTTGAACATCTGATTCTTGGTTTTGGCTTACATCAGGATTTCAGGATCCTGAGATGGAGCCCGGTGTCTGGCTCCAGTGGCATTCAATGCAGAGTCTGGTTGAGATTCTCTCCCTTTGCTCCCCGTCACACTCACTCTCACTCTTTCTCTCTCTGTGTGTCAAATAAATAAATCTTAAAAAAAAAAAAAAAGGTTTAAGAAGGGATGGTCATATATATCAGGTGATGCAGCCAGATGATAAGACCAGAGAAGGAATCTGAACATTAAAAGGTCAGCATTGACACTGTGTGGTAAGTTGGTGGGTAGCACAGTTAATGGGAAGGTGATGGTAGGTGTGTCTTTAATTTTTACTATTTATTTATTTATTTAAAAGTTTATATGCATTTATTTGACAGAGTGAGAGAGGGAACACAAGCAGGGGGAGAGGGCAAGGGAGAAGCAGGCTTCTTGCTGAGTAGGGAACCTGGTATGGTCCTCCATCCCAGGACCCTGGGGTCATGACCTGAGCTGAAGACAGACACCTAGGCGCCCTACATTCTATGTTTTAAGGATACAGAGGTTTGAGCATATTTAAATACTAAGGGAAAAGAAAATCAGTAGGGAGAAATTGAAGATTCAAGAAAGAACAAAGAATTAATTAATTAATTTTTTAAAAGAACAAAAATAATTTAAAGGATCAAGGTTCTAGAGGAGATGGAATCAAGGCCACAGGTTATAGTGGCCACAATTAGAGGTATTGATTATCCTTGAATAAGAGAAATTGACACACTTTTTCTATAATTGAAAGAAGAAAGGTTATATATGTATATATATATATATATATATATATATATATATTTTTTTTTAATAAAGCCTCTTCTTTTTTTTAAGATTTTAGAGAGAGAGATCACAAGTAGGCAGAGCAGTAGGCAGCGAGAGAGGGGGAAGCAGACTCCCTACTGAGCAGAGAGCTTGCTGCGGGCCTCCATCCCAGGACCCTGAGATCATGACCCAGGCCAAAGACAGAGGCTTAACCTCTTATATATTTTAAAGATTTTTTATTTTAAAGATTTTATTTATTTATTTGAGAGAGAACACGGAGAGAGAGGGAGAAGCTGACTCCCCACTGAGCAGAGAGCCCAACTCTGGGCTTGATCCCAGGACCCCAAATTCACCACTTGAGCCAAGGGTATGCACTTAACTGAGCCACCCAGGCCCTCCAAAGGGAAACTTACAGATGCAATTAAGGTTATGTGGATAAAAGAATGTCAAGTAGCTCCCACCTGATGATTTCTGGGTTTGTTTTTGTTGTTTTTTTTTTAATTTTAAGACTTTATTTATTTGAGAGAGAAACAGAGATAGCAAGAGAGCCTGAATGGGGAGGAGAGAGAGAGAAGCAGACTTGCTGCCGGTTTCGGAGCCAGATCCCAGAACCCTGGGATCTTGATCTGAGCCAAAGGCAAATACTTTACTGACTGGGCCACCCAGATGTCCTAGGACTTCTCTTTTTTCTTTTTTCTTTTTTTTAAAGATTTTATTTATTTGTCAGAGAGAGAGCGAGCGAGAGCGAGCACAGGCAGAGTGGAAGGCAGAGTCAGAGGGAGAAGCAGGCTCCCTGCGGAGCAAGGAGCCCGATGTGGGACTCGATCCCAGGACGCTGGGATCATGACCTGAGCCGAAGGCAGCTGCTTAACCAACTGAGCCACCCAGGCGTCCCAGGACTTCTCTTTTTAATGAAGGAGGTCATTTACTGGAGATAAGAGAGTAGACTATAAAATACGCTAGGTGCTTGGTGATGTTTAGGTCTAGCCTAATTTTCCATAGTTATATATCTCTTGCCATTTTAACTTTTAGTTCTTTGTGCTTTCAGGCCTGGATCATCTCAGGTTCTAAGAGTGAGGATGCTGAGAAATTTGAGGAAGTCTTTATGTCTCATTATAGGACTCAAGTCCGCTAGTCCTTTTCTTTTTGCTTTTCTTAGAATTTGCTTGTAGATTGGATTTAAAAATGACATGATATTTGGGGCAAGTGAATAAGGTGCCCAATGATCTTTACTAGGAATGATAGGGTTGTTTTAATTTAAAATTGTATAGCCAGTAGTTACTTTGTATGTATGTATGTATTTATTTATTTATTTAAGATTTTATTAATTTATTTGAGAGAGAGAACATGAGCGTAGGGGAGGAGAAAGGGGGAGGGAGAAGCAGACTCTCCAATGAGTGGGAGCCCGATGTGGGGCTCAGTCCCAGGACCCTGAGGTTATGACCTGAGCTGAAGGCAGACACTTAACGAACTGAGCCACCAGGTCCCCCAAATTACTTTGTTTTAATATTTTGTCCCATTGCTCATAATTGAGGGGCACCTAGCATAGCCTTTATTTTCCCTATGGTTTTACTTTTCTATCCGATCTCAGCTATCCCTAGTACCTTAAAAAGAGTGAACTGGCTTTTCATTACCCAAGAAGTTACACAAGCAGTAAATGTGAAGAATTTAGATAAATATGGTTAATCCAGAATAGTTAATAGTTTAAAAAGTTTTCTGACATTTTACGTTGACATCACTGTCAAGGACAGAATGCTTAGGAGAGTGAAACTTATGTGTGATCCGTTTAAGGGCATGGTTCTCAAAAGTGTGGTTCTCAGGGATACCTGGCTGGCTCAGTTGGTTAAGTATCTGCATTCAGCTCGGGTCTTGATCTCTGGGTCCTGGGATTCCCTGTATTGGGGCTCTCTGCTGGGCAGGGAGTCTGGTTCTCCTCCTCCTGCCTGCCACTCCCCCTGCTTGTGCACTCACTCTCTCTGTGTCAGATGAATAGATAGAATCTTTAAAAAAATGGGCACCTGGGTGGCTCAGTGGGTTAAGCCGCTGCCTTCGGCTCAGGTCATGATCTCAGGATCCTGGGATCGAGTCCCACATCGGGCTCTCTGCTCAGCAGGGAGCCTGCTTCCTCCTCTCTCTCGCTCTGCTTGCCTCTCTGCCTACTTGTGATCTCTCTCTCTCTGTCAAATAAATAAATAAATAAAATCTTATAAATAAATAAATAAATAAATAAATAAAACATTAAAAAAAAAGTTCTCAGACCAGCAGCATTGGCATCATCTTCTGTGGGCTTCTTAGAAATGCAAGTTGTGGGGCGCCTGGAGGATTCAGTGGGTTGAGCCCCATAGGGCTCTCTGCTCAGCAGGGAACCCCTTTCCCCCTCCCCCTCTGCCTGCCTCTCTACCTACTTGTGATCTCTCTCTCTCTCTCTCTGCCAAATAAATAAATAAAATCTTAAAAAAAAAAAAAAAAAAAAAACAAAAGAAAAGAAATACAAGTTTAGGGCCCGAATGGCTACAACTTTTTCTTTCTTTCTTTTTTTTAAATAAAGTTCCTTTTTTTTTTAAAAGATTTTTGTGGGAACCCAGGCACCCCTAAGGGTCTGACTCTTGATACTAGCTTAGGTCTTGATTTTAGTCATGAGTTTAAGCCCCATGTTGGGCTCTGTGCCAGGTGTGGAGCCTACTTTAAAAAAAAAAGAAAAGAAAAATGAGCCAGATCTTCTGAATTGCATCTCTGGGAATGAAGCCCAAGAAACCTTTAATAAGGTTTCCAAGTGATTCTTATTTCATATTAAAGTTTTTGAGAACCCATCTAAGATCATAGTTGTATGTCTTTATGGTATAGGAAGTAATGGCAATATGTTGGTAAAAGGGGCCTAATTCATCATAAAATTGTGTGCTCAGTTCAAAGTCATGTTCTCTGAAAAAATCTGCTGTAGCCATGGTATTGTTGTGGTTTACTTTTTATTATGAAAAAATAAATTACAAGGAAAAATTGAGGCACTAATATAGTAATTAACATGTACAGTTAGTATTTTACTATATTTGCTTCCTTTCAGTTTTTCTGCTTGAATTATTTTAAAGTAAATTACAGACATCATTATGTTCAACCCTAAATGCTCCAGAAGATTATTACTGATTATCTTCTAACACTCAGTTCATATTTCATGTTTTTCTCACGTTAAAATATCCTTTGGATAGCTGGTCTCTTCAAATCAGATCAAAGTTTATAAACTGGATTTGGTTGTTAGGCCTCTTAAATCTCTCTTAATCTAGAACAATTCATTACGTTTTTCCCCAATAATAAGCATTTAATCTAGCAGGTTTTAGTGACTTATTTACCAAGAAATAAGTATTTATTTAAGGGTCAAATCCAAAAACATAGTAGTACTCAAAAAAGAAAGCCATAGGCTTTGTAAACCAAAGTAGTCAAAAGAGCCTTAATCTGGGAGAGTGACCGACCATTAAGAACAGAACTAAGAGAACATAGGTTAAAATTTCATTGTTGTAATTCCTTTAACTCCCAAATTTATGCCTTACTGTTTGGGTATAATGAGGAGGCTGCTATTGTTACTTTTTATAAAAATGATTTTTTTTTCTTTTACAGTGGGCAAATCAAACTAGCAGATTTTGGACTTGCACGGCTCTATAACTCTGAAGAGAGGTGAGGCATTCCTCAGAATTACCTGTGTGAAAAAAGAAAGAATCCTTTTTATTCTTGGATATTCTAATATTCTGCAAGTTACAATAATTTTCAGAGTTTCCTAATTTTCTAAATGTGTTAATTCTGTCTAAATTCTTGAATCAGGCTTAGCCTGAAATAAATCAACCCAAATTGGAATGCAGGTTACTTTTTCATCTCCTACCTTCTGTCCAGTTCACTTTTGAACTATTAGATTGCTATGGAGCTGTTTTGACAATCCACTTTTCAAGTTCTATTTGCATTTACTTGTACAAGTTTTTTTGTTTTATTTTTTCCATCAGAACCCATTGTAAATTTATGTCATGGTTGTTTTTACATTTCAGTCGCCCTTACACAAACAAAGTCATCACTTTGTGGTACCGACCTCCAGAACTTCTGCTGGGAGAGGAGCGTTATACACCAGCCATTGATGTTTGGAGCTGTGGGTAAGTCTCTCTGTGCTTTCTCTTTGATTTTAATTTACATGTTAAACTTGTATCTGTTTTCTCTCTACAATGGCTTTTTGTAGTTTTTTTTAAGCTTGAAAGGATGGGGATAAACTTTTAGCCAGAATTCAGAGAAATCTGTTGAATATTTCCTTTTTAAATTTTATTTATTTATTTATTAGAGATTTTGTTTATTTATTTGACAGAGAGAAATCACAAGTAGATGGAGAGGCAGGCAGAGAGAGAGAGAGGGAGGCAGGCTCCCTGCCGAACAGAGAGCCCGATGTGGGGCTCGATCCCAGGACCCTGAGATCATGACCTGAGCCGAAGGCAGCGGCTTAACCCACTGAGCCACCCAGGCGCCCCTCCTTTTTTTTAAAGATTTTATTTATTTATTTGACAGAGAGATCACAAGTAGGCAAAGAGGGGGAAGCAGGCTCCCCACCACTCAGAGAGCTCAATGCAGGACTAGATCCCAGGACCCTGAGATCATGACCTGAGCCGAAGACAGCGGCTTAACCCACTGAGCCACCCAGATACCCCTGTTGAGTATTTCCTAATAACAGAGACATACTTTTTTAAAAAACATTTCCCCAAATGTCTTTTTCTTTCCTTTTAACTGAGTTTGAATTAAGGTCCAAATACATTCAGTTAAGGTCCATAGATTACAATTGTTTCAGGTCTTTTTTATTTTTATTTTTATTTTTTTAAGATTTTATTTATTTATTTATATTTATATTTTTATTTATTTTTTTTTTAAAGATTTTATTTATTTATTTGACAGAGAGATGACAAGCAGGCAGAGGCAGGCAGAGAGAGAGGAGGAAGCAGGCTCCCCGCTGAGCAGAGAGCCTGATGTGGGGCTTGATCCCAGGACCCCGAGATCATGACCTGAGCTGAAGGCAGCGGCTTAACCCACTGAGCCACCCAGGCGCCCCTATATATTTATTTTTAAAAAGATTTTATTTATTTATTTATTGGACAGAGATCACAAGTAGGCAGAGAGGCAGGCAGAGAGAGAGGGGAAAGCAGGCTCCCTGCTGAGCAGAGAGCCCCACGCAGGGCTCGATCCCAGGACCCTGAGATCATGATTTGAGCCGAAGGCAGAGGCTTTAACACACTGAGCCACCCAGGTGCCCCTCGGGTCTTTTAATTATAACTTTGTCCTCCATCACTTGGAGGAGTCTCCCCAGCTTATAATTTTGTTAGAAGAAGCTGGATCATTTGTCTTACAGAGTTTCCCACAGTGTGGATTTTGCTGATTGCATCCTCACTGTGTTTTTTGTTGTTACTTTAGCGTGGTCTTTGTCCCTTTTTATTTCCTGTAAATTGTAGGTGAATTTAAGTTTGATTACCAATCACCCACTGACCCTGAAACTACTTTACAGGTGGTTTTGTGTACTTCTAATTATAGCCAATGATACATTAAAGTTGGGGGTAGGAGGCATTGGGAACCTCTGGCCAGAGTACAGACAATAACTGGATAAATTATCTGTAGAGAATTTAAAAGCAATAAAATAATCCACTACAAATTAGTGTGCTTTCTATTATCAGATTATAGAGGCAGTTCTAAACAATGTATGCTAAAATATTCATTCCTAACAGGGCAGATTTACACACACACACACACACACGCCCCACTTTATACAATATACAATTATCTCTTTTTGAAGTGTTATCAGTTATTAATGATCCACTGTCACTCATTCATTTGTGGTTGTTTTGTGGTGGTGATATTGTAATTATATTATTCCTTCCTGGAATAAAGAGAACAATCTATTTTACTAACCCTGGGTACAAATCCTATAGGAAAAGTAGAGAGTGATAAAGCTTTAATTCTTTCATTATATTTACCAGTTTTAAAAAGATATTGAGGGGGGCACCAGGGTGGCTTGCTCAGGTGGTTAATTGTCTGCCTTCAGCTTGGGTCATGATTCCCCCTGGAATCATGGGGATCGAGCCCCGTGTTGGGGTCCCTGCTTAGTAGAGTCTGCTTTCCTCTCTGCCTCTGCCTATCGAGCCTGCTCATGCTCTTTCTCTCTCTCTCAAATAAATAAATAAAATCTTTTTTTAAAAAAAAAAAGATAGGTGGTTTCCTAATATCCTTCAAAGATGGCCAAAGAGAGGGTGTTTTTTGTTTTAGTTTCATTATGAACTCAAGGATTTAAACTTTTTGGGGGGGTGGGATTTAAACTTTTTTAAGATCCTTCTATTTATTGAGAGAGAGAGAATGTGCGGGAGATGGTGGTAGAGACAGAGAGAGAGAGAATTCCAGGCGGACTCTCCACGGAGTGCAGAGCCTGATGTAGGGCTTGATCCCATGACCCTAAGACCATGACCTGAGCTAAAATCAGGAGTCAGATGCTCAACTGACTGAGCCACCCAGGTGCCCCAATTTTTTAATGTGTTTTAAACTTACGATTATCATTTTATTCCTATTCACATTTTCTAGTCTTTGGCCCGCAGAAGTTTAGTGGGTCCTTCCAACACTCCAAGCACTTGATAAATAGCCTTGCTTGTTTTCTGGTTCCAAGCTCAACCTGTTCATTTCATGCGCCACACCTGGAATCAGCCATTCTCTCAAGAGTCTTAGTTCCTTTTGGGAAAATGATATTTAGAGACCATAATTTGTGTTAGGAACGTAGACATTTTGGGGGTGCCTAGATGGCTTAGTGAGTTAAGCATCTGACATTTTTTTTTTTAAGACTTTATTTATTCATTTGATGGAGAGAGTGAGAACATGCACAAATAGGAGGAATGGCAGAAGGAGAGGGAGAAGCAGGCTCCGTGCCAAGCAGGGAGCAGGACACTGGGCTCAATTCCAGGACCCTGGGAACATGACCTGAGCCGAAGGCAGACACTTAACTAAGCCACCCAGGCGCCCACACATGACCCATTCTTTTTTTTTCTTTTTTTTTTTTTTAAGATTTTATTTATTTATTTGATAGAGAGAGATCACAGGTAGGCAGAGAGGCAGGCAGAGAAAGAGAGAGGAGGAAGCAGACTCCCTGCTGAGCAGAGAGCCCGATGCGGGACTCGATCCCAGGACCCTGAGATCATGACTTGAGCCGAAGGCAGCGGCCTAACCCACTGAGCCACCCAGGCGCCCGACATGACCCATTCTATACACAGATAGGGAACCTGGACTTTAGGCTTAAGAGAGCTTGCCCTGGGTCTCCTGGTAGTGGAATTATAGAGCTCACATTTGAACCCAGACCTTTTGGGTGATTTCATTATATGTCACTGTAGTGTTTAAGCCTCCCAACACATGCACAGTTTCCCCCTTACCTAAATGGCCTCACCAGATGTTCCATCCCAGCCACCACTGACCAAGCACCTACATACTTCTTCCTGACACTTATGTCAATCCAGCCCTAGGAGATAGCAGTTATAGTTGTTGGTTTTGTTTTGTTTTTTTAACTGTAGGTAGATAGACAGAGGCCTAACTACCTGAGACACCCAGGCACCTCAACAGCCGACTCTTGGTTTCTGCTCAGATCATGATCTCAGGGTTGTGAGATTATTTTATTTTTTTAAGATTTTATTTGAGTGAGGGAGAGAGAGAGAGAGCAAGCACACACGAGCAAGGGGAGAAACAGAAGGAGAGAGAGAAGCAGAGTCACCACTGAGCAGGGACCCCAATGCGGGGCTTGATCCCAGGAACCTGAGATCATGACCTGAGCCAAAAGCAGACACTTCACCAACTGAGCCACCTGGGTGTCCTGGAAGTTAGTTAATTGTTTTTGATACTGTATGATTTATGCATATACATTCTGTCCTTGACCTCTATATCTTAGGGTTCTGACATAGATACTTGCAGGTGGAGCATATCCTTTTTTTCCCATTCATTCCCTCCTGTATTGATGTCAGTCTTTAAAAGGAGCACTGCAGGGATTTTATTTCAAAATTCAAAAGGGTGATAGATAAAGAGAGCATAATCTCTATGGTAGCCTTCCGAACTCCAATGAAGCTTTAGTTAAATTTTACTAACTCAGGCTGGGTGTGTTTGTGTTCTGGACTATTTGCTTTAACAGTATTAGCATTTAAATTGTCACAACTAGGCTCTAAAGTTAACGCCCCATTAAGATACACAGGGAAAGTTCATAGCTCTGTTGGTATTATTATTTCAGTGAGCAGCCTCCACCTCAGTGTAGTAGCAGAGTGTTGATTACATAATAATGTCTTCCCCACCAAAGATCTAGAAACTGAAATAAAAGAAAACAAAACACAAGGAAATTAAAATTATAGATTAGATTTTAAAGCCCAGTAACTTCACTAAATTAAGAATTTGCTAGATGTGAGCTTACTACTTTGGTAATCTGTGGATGTCTCTGTGAAGGAAAAACTAGAAAAACTAGTACAACAAAGTATGCCTAGATTCTGAAAACCACCTGGGTTTGTTTTTTTTCTTCCTTATGTTACCAGTTGTGACAACACTATTTGAAATTTGATTTAGTGGTTAATGTCGGAGATAGAGTTAAGTTTTACTTTTTTATATTTTTAAAGATTTATTATTTTTAGAAAGAGAAAGTAGAGGGAGGGGCGTAAGGAGAGAAACTCAAGCAGACTCTGACGTGAGGATCAATCCCAGGACCCTGAGATCATGACCCAAGCCGAAATCCACAGTTGGATGCTTAACTGACTGAGTCATCCAGGCACCCCTGCATTTACTTTTCTAATTTCTGGATAAGGTTTGAGTGAATATAAAGTAAGAGTTTGTCATTTGAGGGACACCTGTGTGGCTCAGTCAGTTAAGCATCTGCCTTTGGCTGAGGTCATGATCCCAGGGTCCTGGGATCGAGTCCCACATCGGGCTCCCTGCTCATTGGGGAGCCTGCTTCTCCCTCTGCCTGCCACTCCCTCTGCTTCTGCCGTTACACTGTCTCACTTGCTCTCTCTCTGGCAAATAAATAAATAAATAAATAAATAAAATCTTAAAAAAAAAGAATTTGTCATTTGAGGTTAACAAATGTTAATAGAAAGGTGCTAATAACTTTTTTTTTTTTTTAATTTTATTTATTTGTTTGACAGACAGATTACAAGTAGGCAGAGAGGCAGGCAGATAGAGAGAGAGGAGGAAGCAGGCTCTGTGCCAAGCAGGAAGCCCAATGCGGGGCTCGATCCCAGGACCCTGGGACCATGACCTGAGCCGAAGGCAGCGGCTTTAACCCACTGAGCCACCCAGGTGCCCCAAAAGGTGCTAATAACTTTGAAAACTAGATTTGTTTTGCTTCTCCAATTTAGTTAAGCTAAAGAATTCAGAGTGAAATGATAAATACTGCTTTTGTATTTGTAAATGTGATTTCAAAACACAGGCCAGAGAAGAGTTTTTTTTTTTTTTAAAGTTTTTTATTTATTTCACAGACAGACCACAAGTAGGCAGAGAGGCAGGCAGAAAGAGAGAGGAGGAGGAGGCAGGCTCCCTGCTGAGCAGAGAGCCCGATGTGAGGCTCGATCCCAGGACCCTGGGATCATGACCTGCGCCGAAGGCAGAGACTTTAACCACTGAGCCACCCAGGCGCCCCCCAGAGAAGAGATTTTTTTATCCATTTTCTTTGTTTTCCCACTTTTCAAAAAAAAAAACTTGAGGAATACAAAAATGTAGAGTATTCATGGTTGGTTTGTTTTTTTTATTCATTTGTTTTGAATTTACATTGATAGGGATGATAGGTTAGATAGGTGATGGAAATTAAGGCGTTCACTTATGATGAGCACTGGGTGATGTATGAACATGTTGAATTACTGTATTGTACACCTGAAACTAATATAACACTGAATGAAAATTTAGATTAATTTTTATATAATTTCATATGTACAGAAAGTTCCTAGAAAAGTACAAAGAACTTTAGTATAGACTTCATCCATATTCACTAAAATTTTTAACCTTTTGAAGTATATAATAAACTGCATGTGTTTAAAATGTACAGTTTAAGTTTTGACATATACACCAGTGAAACCATCACCACAACCAAGATAATGATGACTTCTAAAAGTTTCCCTCTGTTCCTTTGTAATCTCTCTTTCCTGTCAAGACTAGCCCATTCCTAGGCAACCCCTGTTCTGCTTTCTATCACTGTAGATTGATTTCTATTTCTAGAATTTTATGTAAATGGAATCATGCAGTATATGTTCTTTTTCCCTCTGTATCTTTTGCTCAGCACAATTATTTTGAGATTTATTCATGTTAGATTCACTAATTGCTAACATCTTGCCACATTTGCTTTTATATTCGTGTTTGCACACCCCATCTTTTTTCCAGAACTGTCCAAAAGTAGTTGTATATATCATAATCTTTCCCTTCTTACTGTTTGATGTACATTTTTTTTTTTAAGATTTTCTTTATTTATTTGACAGAGATCACAAGTAGGCAGAGAAAGAGGTTGGGGGAAGCAGGCTTCCCACTGAGCAGAGAGCCTGACTCGGGGCTCCATCCCAGGACCCTGGGATCATGACCCGAGCCAAAGGCAGAGGCTTTAACCCACTGAGCCACCCAGGCGCCCCTAATGTACATTCTTTTAAAGATTTTATTCATTTATTTGACAGAGAGAGAGCATAAGCAGGGGGAGCTGGAAGCAGAGGGAGAGGGAGAATTAGACTCCCCGCTGAGCAGAGAGCTCATAATCCCAGGACCCTGGGATCATGACCTGAGTCGAAGGCAGATGTTTAACCACCTAGTCGCCCTTGTGCTCACTTCGGCAGCACGTATAATAGCCATCTAGTCGCCCTTAATGCACATTTCTTAAGAACAAAGATATTCTCATGTATAATCACAGTACCATTATCAAATTCAGAAAATTTAACCTTGATACACTATCTTTTAAGTCATATAGCTTACATTCCATGTTCTTATTTTTTTAGTATACTAATAATATGCTAGAAACAATACCTCACCTCATAGAGGATTTAATCCAGTATCATGTATTACATTTAGTTCTCTTTTTTTCTTTTTAACTTTTTAAAGATTTATTTATTTTAGTGAGAAAGTGCATGAGTGGGAAATAGAATCTCAAGCAGACCCCATGGTAAGCGTACGGAGCCCAATGCAGGGTTGGATCCTAGGATCCTGAGCTGAAACCAAGAGTCAGATGCTAACTGTGCCACGAAGGCACCCCTACTTCTCATTCTTTACTCTGGAACAGTCCTTAGGCTTTGTCTTTCATGACATTTCACATTTTGGGGGTTTTGTTTTGTTTTGTTTTTAAGATTTTATTTATTTGATACAGAGAAAGAGAAATCACAGGTAGGCAGAGCAGCAGGGGGAGAGAGAAGCAGGTTCCCTGCTGAGCAGAGATCCTGATGTGGGGCCCCATCCCAGGACCATCAGGACCTGAGCTGAAGGCAGACACCCAACTGGCTGAGCCACCCAGGCACCCCTAGATCTCAGTCTTTACTCTGAAACAGTCGTTAGCCTTTGTCTTTCATGACATTTAAACGTTTTTGAAGGTCACACTAGCTCTAGCTGCTAAATGGATTCAGATTATAAAGTTTTGGCTGGAATAATTCTGTAAGTGTTAAGTTACCATGTTGGTATTTATGTAAACCCTTTTCCCCTCTTATTGGTGATCCTAATTTTGGAACTTAAGGTGTTGTCTTTTTCCCCATTAAATAGTTACTAGTTTTCCTTTTGTGTAATTAAATAATTTGTGGAGACATATCTGGGGGGACTTTGTAAGTATTTCAGTATTATTTTGGAAGACATTTTCAAAATGGGAAAGACATTTAAGCATAATGTGTTTGAAAGTCCTGTTGAAACTGATATCTGATGACAATAAGAGGGCAATAGTGTATTGCATATTCTATAGAGCAAATGAATGGAAAAGCTAATTTCTTTATAGGATCTGCTGAGCATCCTTGTAAAATTGAAGTATGAGTTTTTTTTAGTCTTTACTTCCTTAATTTACAATGGAATTGATAGAAAAGGATTCTGTTCATTTTCTCTGCTTATAGACTTTATAGGTGGCAAAAATTTGATCTCCTGGCAAATATAAATTCTTTATACTATCTATTCTCACTTCAAGAAATATTTTCTTTTTCAAAACTCAAGACACTGCAGTTTGGAGCTTATTTACAACATGGTATATCAGATGCATACAGATAGACTACAAAAGTCTATTGAGGCACAGGTTAGGCTCCAGGGATATCTCTCTTGACCTCTCAGTTTTACTCTTTCTAGATGCATCCTTGGGGAATTGTTCACAAAGAAGCCTATTTTTCAAGCCAATCTGGAACTGGCTCAGCTGGAGCTGATCAGGTACAGCTATGCATGTGCTCTGGGTGCCGAGGTATGATAGGTGATCTTATTTTCTAATTTCTAATATTTTTTGTTCATTCTACTAAGTAAGTTTATGCTTCTTATGTCCAAGAAAGTTTCTTAGTCAGATTCACCACGTATTTTGTCATGGGATGTAGATGTAAAGAAGTTGTAATCCCCTTTTTTAGGTCTTACTAAAGGTGTTACCTCTTAGGTTCCTCCTTTTTAGACTTTTTAGATCTTTGCATTTTTTTTTTTTTTTTAATTCTTCATATTAAAGCATGCCATTTTCAGTGTGGCTGTTTCATTCCTAGGTTAGATTAAGATCAGATTTATTTAGCAAACAATTATTGTGCCTGTTCTATTACAAATTCCTTTCTCTGTTAAACTTTAGGATTTAGAAATATATAAGATAGGTCCTTGCCTTCAAAAAGCTCAGAATTTAGTAAGTGGTAAAGCATGTAAACAGATAATTAAAGGTAGCATATAACTCATTATTTGTTAAGCATTAAATTCAGTTGTCTATCAAAATTTCTTAGGCTCTCTTCTGCCAGTTTTCCCTATAGGGACATTATAGGATCAGCTTATCACTTTGAAATTAATACTATCTGAACAGAACAAAATTGATAATGAAAATCTTTATGGAGGTTTAAAAAAATGTTTTACAAAACCAAGTGTATGGTTAATTTTGGATTCTTTTGCCGGATTTTCTCTTCACTATCTTGTAACCAGTTGTTTCCTATTCCTTCTGTTCTTAAAGCAGTGAGGTCAGGTTTTATCTTTCTGCATGCCCTCTAATTTAATAAGCCAAGACTCCCCCAGACTTCAGGAGGTAATAATTTCTGCTTCTGTAATCTCCAGAATTCACAATGCTGACTTACTCACTTCTTGTTTTGGCTTTTTGCTTTGTTTTCAGTCGACTCTGTGGTAGCCCTTGTCCAGCTGTGTGGCCTGATGTTATCAAGCTGCCCTACTTCAATACCATGAAACCGAAGAAACAATATAGAAGGCGTCTACGAGAAGAATTCTCTTTGTAAGTTTGGCAAAAATGTACATCTGGTTTCTATGTTTAGCTGGTGTTTAGACTTGACTTTCTCCTGGCATAGGGAGTTAGTGTTGTCCCAACTTTTTATGGCAGCACACCACAGGAAAACATTTTATCTTTGAACAGTGTATGAATTTTACCATAGTGCTGTTGTAATTTTCTCTTATGGAGGTTTTATTTATTTATTTATTTATTTTCAAAAGATTTATTTATTTATTTATTTGTCAGAGAGAGAGAGAGAGAGAGATCACAAGTAGGCAGAGAGGCAGGCAGAGAGAGAGGAAGGGAAGCAGGCTCCCTGCTGAGCAGAGAGCCCGATGTGGGACTCGATTCCAGGGCCCTGAGATCATGACCTGAGCCGAAGGCAGCGGCATAACCCACTGAGCCACCCAGGCGCCCCTGGAGGTTTTATTTTATTTTTTTTATTTTTTTATTTATTGATTTGAGAGAGATTCAGAGAGAGACAGACAGACAGAGGGGAAGAGCAGCCTGACATGGGGCTCAGTCCCAAGACCTGGAGATAACTACCTGAGCCAAAGGCAGACACCCAACCATCTGAGCCATGCAGGCGCCCCTGCTTTATCTATTTATTTATTCATTTATTTCGATTTTATTTATTTATTTGAGAGAGAGGGAGTGTGAGAGAGAGAGCACGAGTAGGGCAGAGAGGGAGCTGGGCTGGGCAGAGGGAGAAGGAGAAGCACATTCCCCGCTGAGCAAGGAGCCTGATGTAGGACTCTATCCCAGGACCTTGAGATCATGACCTAAGCCAAAGGCAGTTGCCTAACCAGCTGAGCCACCCAGTGCCCCAATTTTTTTTTTTCTTTTTTTTAAGTTTTTATTTTATTTAAGTATTCCCTACACCCAACATGGGATTGGTACTCATGACCCCAAGATCAAGGGTTGCATGCTCTTCCAACTAAGTCAGCCAGGTGCCCCTGAAGGCTTTAGGTGATAGAAAATCATTTTATTGTGAACAATATGTAAGTTTTCTCATGGTCCTTTTGATCTTCCCACAATAAAAAAGAGAATGGAACTGCTGGCTTCATGTTTTCTACCTGTATTACAGCATTGCATGAATCCTGTGTGGGAGCAAATCTGCTTGCTTGTTTAGCCAGCTTCTAGCTCCTTTCCATGGTTACACATGGAGCTGGAAATTCAGAGACCTTTGGCAGAAGGTTACAGGTTTAAGAACTCTGGGATCATTTTGAATTTGTTCTTTCCACAGCATTCCTTCAGCAGCACTTGATTTACTGGACCACATGCTAACACTAGATCCTAGCAAACGTTGCACAGCTGAACAGACTTTACAGAGTGACTTCCTTAAAGATGTTGAGCTCAGCAAAATGGATCCTCCAGAGTAAGTGCTGCTGGCCAAGTAGTCACCCTAAACCTCTCACTAAGCCTCAGGAGATGAGAAACTCAAAATAATAGGTTTTTAGAAGGAACTCCAAATGACTAAGTCCAGAATGGAGAGGTACCCTTGAATATTATGATTGATAAGAGGTTTGTTTTATTGCTCTATGTTTTCTTTTTAAATAGGGAATAGATTTAGTTACGATATTTGTTCTAATTTGACTCGAGGTGTCTTTTGTCCCTGAATCCCCAGCATTTTGCCTTGTACAACTTCTTTGAAAATATTCTTCTAGTTTTTGCTCTTACCTTTTTCATTTGCTTGAATCTCCTATGTCTGGTGACCTTGTATATCCCATATTTGGAAAGACAGTCCTAATTTTAAATAGTTTGCATCACTGTCAGGTAATATAACCCGAATTTTGATGTTGAAAATAGAGTGTTTGAATGTGTGTCTCTTTCAGCAGAATCTTCTGTATTTTCTGTATTCTGTAGGATCTTCTAAGGTTCTATACTCATGTTTCACGTTTGGCAGATAAAAAGTCTTATATCTTTGAATTTATCATTGACAGTGTCAATGTCAGAGTCCTTGGGTATTTTTTTCTTACATAAAGAAACGGTCTTAAAGAGATTATTTATTTATTTATTTACAAAAGATTTTGTTTATTTGACAGAGAGACACACAATGAGAGAGGAAACACAAGCAGGGGGAGTGGGAGAGGGAGAAGCTGGCTTCCCACAGAATGAGGAGCCTGACGCAGGGTTGTATCCCAGAACCCTGAGATCATGACTTGAGCCAAAGGCAGATGCTTAATGACTGAGTCACCCAGGTGCCCCGAAATACACAGTATTTAAAGACTGAGTGGGTAGTAACCATAAATCTAATTGTTTCAAAGAAATGTCCATATTTATTCATATTTATTTACTGCACTAGAATTTTGATACATTGAATGTGGATTGAAATACATAAACTTTTTACTGAAATTTGGGAGCTCTTATTATAGGGAGATTTTGACTCTGGTAATCTTTATTGTAATAAGATTTGCATAATCAAATATGAGGACATCTGGAAATGTATATTAAAGTTTACTAATAGGGGCGCCTGGGTGGCTCAGTGGGTTAAAGTCTCTGCCTTTGGCTCAGGTCACGATCCCAGGGTCCCGGGATCGAGCCCCGCATCGGGCTCTCTGCTCAGCGGGGAGCCTGCTTCCCTCTCTCTCTGCCTGCCTCTCGGTCTACTTGTGATCTCTGTCTGTCAAATAAATTAATAAAATCTTTATAAAAAAAAAAAAAATTAAAGTTTACTAATAAACCCCACAAAATATCGAGCCATGGAAATTCATTGGGTAGAAAGAAGAAAAGAACCCGTTTTTTGGTCCTCACAGATCATAATACTATACTTTAGTGGTCCACCCCCTTGCCTGGACTTTTTTGTAGATACTAACAAGCTGGTCATCTCTGTCTTGTTTATTCCCGATTGAAACTTGACGAAAAAAGTTCTCCTTTATTCTTGTTTTGTAAAGCAAGAATAGTTATAAGACTTAACTATTTGGAATGTGGGCATTTATATAGTAGGTATGTCTCTGATATTAGCAAGACCCTCATTTCTCACTGTAAATGTGTTTTTTTGTGTGGTTTTTTTTTTTTATTTGACAGACAGAGATCATAAGTAGGCAGAGAGGTAGGCAGGGAGTGGGGAGAAGGAGGCTCCCCGCCCCCCGCTGAGGGGCTCGATCCCAGGACCCTGAGATCATGACCTGAGCCAAAGGCAGAGGCTTAACCCACTGAGCCACCTAGGCGCCTCTTCATTTCTCACTGTAGAAATCTCTTGGGCTTTTGGACTTTTATTTCCTTAGACTACCTACCATATGCCATGATCCCTTTTACAGTGCTACTATCTATTTACTAATATTTCTAGTTAATTTTATTTATATTATTCTTTCCATTTCCCTCTGCTCTTTGCCTTCACATTTTAATCTCTGGTTCTTCCGTTCACTCACTGTTGCAGTCCCACACACATTTCCCCTTTGCTTTCTCTTTTTGCAGCCTCCCCCACTGGCAAGATTGCCATGAATTATGGAGTAAGAAACGGCGACGACAGCGACAGAGTGGTGTTGTGATAGAAGAGCCACCTCCTTCCAAAGCCTCTCGGAAAGAAACTACCTCAGGGACAAGTGCTGAGCCTGTGAAGAATAGCAGCCCAGCACCACCTCAGCCTGCTCCTGGCAAGGTGGAGCCTGGGACTGGGGATGCAATAGGTCAGTTCTAGGATGGAGTTTTTGTGCTTTAAGGACAGTAGGGCAGGTTTTGATGGTCAAGTGCAAGAATGCATGCATGCGTGTGTGTTTTAGTTTCTAGCCACTGAAGCATTAATAAAGAAGTGACCTCATTATGAGGAGAAGGAGCTAAACCAAGTTTTGTGCATGTTGTCTAGAAAGTCTACAGTAGATTATTTTCCTTTCAAGAAAGTGGGAATGCTATATCTTAACTAGATGTATAGCATAAATCATTAAATAGGCCAAATTTAAGGCTCATTTACCCATGGTTTTCTTTTTTTTTTTTTAAGATTTTTTATTTACTTGACAGAGATCACAAGTAGGCAGAGAGGCAGGCAAAGAGAGAGGAAGGGAAGCAGGCTCCCTGCTGAGCAGAGAGCCCGATGTGGTGCTCGATCCCAGGACCCTGGGATCATGACCTGAGCCGAAGGCAGAGGCTTTAACCCACTGAGCCACCCATGCATTCCTTACCCATGGTTTTCTAATATGTAATTTGGAGCCCTGTTTATGTTAGATTTGCTAAGACTTTCTTAGAGTCTAATCATTTAAATCACAATTGCTATTAAAGGTAGTTAGTTCTGTGGAAGGTTATTTGATCTAAATATATCCAAAACTGTGTAATAGTGAACAATTATAATAAAGTGGTTGTCCTGTGGTACCATCAGTTTTTCTGAACTATAGGTATTCTTTCCATGGCTTACTTTCCTTTCCCTGTCCACCTATAAGATTGGTTTTTAACACTGGCTGCACATTCAGATCATCTGGGAAGCTTGAAAAGTAAATACTCCTGAATAAATTGCCAGATCTCTGGGGGTAGAAACTGAAGCATCTGAATTTTACAATCTCTCCTAGTAATTGTGATGTGCCATAAGGGTTGTAAGTCACCGATCTTGAAGAATATAGATAAAATGAGATCACTTTTACTCACAGTACAGAGATGTTTTAGCTTGTTCCTGTGTTTTGAAGTGAAAATATAAAGAATAACAAATTGTCATGACACCTTGAGGCATGAAAAATGGGATATTCAAAATGAAACTTAATACTTTGAATATTGTAAGTTGCTGTTGCCAGTTGAAGAAGCCAGAGGTCCTTAACCTGCCTCATCCTCTTATATTGGCTCCACTGTCTGTCCACAGGCCTCGGTGACATCACCCAGCAGTTGAATCAAAGTGAATTGGCAGTGTTACTGAATCTGCTGCAGAGCCAAACCGACCTGAGCATCCCTCAAATGGCTCAGCTGCTTAACATCCACTCCAACCCAGAGATGCAGCAGCAGCTGGAGGCCCTGAACCAATCCATCAGTGCCCTAACTGAAGCCACTTCCCAGCAGCAGGACTCAGAGCCCTTGGCCCCAGAAGAGTCTTTGAAGGAGGCACCTCCTGCCCTAGTGGTCCAGCCTTCAGCAGAACAGACAAGCTCTGAAGCTTCAAGCACACCAGCTGACATGCAGAATATGTTGGCAGTTCTTTTGAGTCAGCTGATGAAAACCCAGGAGCCAGCAGGCAGCCTGGAGGAAAGCAGCAGTGACAAGAACAGTGGGCCACAGGGGCCCCGAAGAACTCCCACAATGCCACAGGAGGAGGCAGCAGGTAAACAGACCGGTCATGAATCTCATTGAGCTCAGGTGCTGTTGATCCTCTTAAAAATCTCTTTAACATTTTCTTTTTCACATCAGTGGCCTCAGTTTCAGTTTTCTGTAACCTAGCCTACAGGAGAACATAGCACCCAATGATGTATTTCTTGCCTGGCTTCTATTTAAGTCTCAGAGCTCCTCAAAGCACTTTTCATATACTGATTGTTTTTCCATTTCCTGGGAGGTAGGTAAGTAAAGCCTCTGTATCTAACCCTAGGAAACCACAACCATACCTAGTGATACATCTTGAATCACTGTGAGAATGGTGGCCAACTAGTAGTAGCACTTGAAAATCTGCCTTCCAAATAAATCATCATCAGATTGTACAAATAGTAAATTTTACTCTAGTGTAGTGAATACTGGATACCAGTCTTACCTGAAAGATACAGTAAAAAAAAAAAAACAACAAAAAAAACCTCTAATAAAATGCCATTGTTAATCTCCTGAGAAGTAATATAGAAATTTTTTTTTTTTTTTTTTTTTTTTTTTTTGGTACCGGGAGTGGGGTGCGAATAGAAATATTTTTAAGTAGATAACTAACACCATACATTTCCTTTCCCCCAAAATTAGAGTGTATAAAAATGCTTTTTAAAAACCCGTGTTCCTAAGAGAGACAATTGAATGGACCCCAAATTAGGAAGTGAGCATTACGTAAAGAAAAATCTAAGAAAAGGAAATATATTATACCTTGGTCTGGTGTGACCACACCACACAATTTTATTAGAGGAAAAAAAAGTTTAAATTTTCTAATTCTCATTCACAGTCTTTTTGCAAAATGCTTACTTATGTGAAAGTGTTTTCAACTTGGGAATTTTCGCTGTCCATGAAGACCCCATGAATTGGGGACTGAGAAGAGGCACAAGGGCTGAGGAGGTACACTAACCTTCAACTTTAGGTTGTCCTACATTCGCATTTCATATGGGATGGTGCAGAAAGTATATGCCTTTTTTCAACTGGTATACAAATATATGTTATTTTTCACACATGCAAAGCTTTTTAAAACTGGAAGATAACATAAATAAAATTAAACCCTTTACAGATAGGGAAACTGAAATCCAAGAAGCCTGCCTGTGGTCTCACTGCTGGAACCATATTATTGGCAGAGGCAGAATTAGGACTGGCATACTTTTCTTAATATGGTTTTTTTTTTTTTTTTAAATTTGTTTTCTAATTCAGTTTGTTTTCCTGTCATACTGATTCCAGTTGCTTTTAAGAGACTAGAACTAGAACATGAAATAACAGAGAAAGCTAATCTAGAATCAAAGCAGGCCTTTTTGCCTCCTCTCCTACACCTTCCTTCTTCTCCTCACCCCAGCAGAAAAATTCAGCTATAATCAAAATACCTGGAAGAACTCATTCAAATTAAATAATATAGGAATTGAAAGAAATTTACCCAATAATTGAGCTAACAAGCTGTCAGCCAAATGGTGAGATTGAGCTAAAATTAAGGCCTGGCCTATGGCCAGAAATTGTTGGGTTTACTTTTCAAAGGAGAGTAAAAATACCAATCCTTATTATTACCCACAGATTATACAGTTTTCCCGATCTCTCCTGTTTGTTTCTCCCCTGCTGCTGCCTCTCTTTTGGCCGTTTTACTGTTCATTACCATTTCCACCAGAGGGCAGACTGAATAAGCCAGAGAAGGTGGAAATCTATCACTTTGGCTATGTTTAGCTACTCTTTACTTGTGTGGGGAAAGGGTTAAGATTGGAATTTAATAAATCAATCAAAATATTTAAATTATTTATACATTTCATTAATAACTCCCTCCATTAGTACAAACTGTTAAGAATTGGAAATACTGTTAACACTAAATGTTATAATAGTATGATTTTTTAAATGTGCTCTTTATTTTTTTAAGAAGTTTTATTTAATAGTTCTTTACAATCTGCTTTTCTACATTGAGGTAGTTTCTATACTCATAATGTGAATTTGAACTCAATAATTAGTTCTCTTGAAACACAGTATTTACATAAAAGGTAGAGTTCAAGTATGAAAAGTAGTATAGTTGGAAGAATAAGTTTAGCTTTGCTTACTTTTGCAGTAAGGCATTTTTAAAGTTGTTTACCATTGGTATTAAAAAAGCTGGTGTTTTATGTATAGTCCAAAAATACTTTAAAATATAAGTGGTACTGAGATGTTCTTAATGTAGAATCAAAGCAGGCCTTATATATCTTATGTAGTGAGATATATAGTATGGCAGCAAGAAGCTCCAAAATCTATAGATGATTATAGTCCAGTTAGCTCTCCTATTTCAGTATATCTTCTTTTCAGTTGTGAGTTTTCTATAGCTAATTTTTTGTCCTTAAATTCATTTTTACCTACCACCTAGTCAAACAACCGATCTGTCAACAAGCAACTTGGGTGGGTACGGTATACAGGGTGACCAACTCATCTCTGTAACTGTCATGGTTTTAAAACTGAGAGTCAGCAACCTGAGAAACCTGCTCAGTCCCGGGCAACCTTGGGACTGTTGCCCCCCCTACTTATATGTTACATATAGCACCTGAACTTATCCTTCCAGGGTACAGCGTTACAATATTGTGTTTTCAGAGTACTTTCACCTGCATGCTGAAAGAATACATACTTAATTTACTGATTGTCTTTGCAAAATATAATTGTGGTAAATATGCTACCAAAATACTTTATAACTAAAAACTATTTTTGGCTTGTCTGAGTAATGACTCTTATATCAGTAGCTCAGATAATAAAGAATTGACTATATGGGCATTTAGAAATACAGTTCCATAGGGAACAGAAAAATCAATCCTTTGGAAGATACCCCAAAACATTAAACCTTTTCTTCAGCAGGCTGACTCCTAACTCTTTAAAAACACTGTTCTGATTGTACTTGCTTTTGTATGTCCTCAAACTCACACCATTTTACATCTCTACTCTCCAGCCTTGGCAGGAGTTACCAGACAATGATTGCCATGCTTAGCTTAGGTAAATTTAGCCAACAGGGGGGTTGGGGCGTGCGGGTGTGGGAATGTGGGGAGTGGTTCAAAAAAGACAAAGATCTTTGGAAAGACAGAGTGTAGTATATAAGTTCAACATTTCTAAATACTCAGTTCTTGTCACCATCTCCAAGATAAACAGATGTTTATCAATAGCCCATTCATTCTGCATGACATTACTATAGTGATTTTTTTCATAGCATGGAAAAAAATGCAAGAGGTTGGGAAACAAAATAGAAAATATGATAGATTAGTCTATCATTACTGTAACATAGAAAGCTGAATGACAGAATGGTGGTTAATATCCCTTCCTTCAGAATGTGATTTTGGGGAAAGGGGACTAAAGTTTGGAGAAGCAAGTGTATATTTATACATGACGGTGATGAAAGGTTTTTACTTTATTTCATCTCTCCTGTATATTCTTTTAAGTTCTATTTCAGGTGTTAACCTTATATCATCAAATGTTCTGTAAAATGTGTTAGCTTAAGTCCGTGCAAGGTCTTCTATTGTACAACGAGATTATGTGCTAGAAATGTGACCACAACATGTGTATTATTTCCTCTCATCTTCCTTCTTTCTACGTTATTTTCATTAATGTTTTGATCCAACAGCAAAAAGGGGTGGGGAGGCTGCTAACAGCCTACATATTAGAACAGTTCCTTAAGGAAGGAAATGGAGGAAATCTCAGACAAAAATCAGGACAATCATTTGAAACATATGAGCTTTTTTACACCAGCTGTTAGATTCATAATGCAACTGTTTTATTTTAATCACTTGATTTTATTTATAAATTGCAATTTCCTGATCCCAAGATTTTATTCTTTATATATATATATATGGTTACTTGTATTGATATTTGTTTTGTTGGTCAGTGTATGTGTGTATGTGTGTGTGTGTTTGTGTTTATAATCACATGTGATTTTTAAGATGGTGTTTAAAAGAAGTAACCCTTCCACAGCATGTCCTCCTCACATTCTTCCACCAGAGAAGAGGCCCCCTGAGCCCCCCGGACCTCCACCGCCGCCACCTCCACCCCCTCTGGTTGAAGGCGATCTTTCCAGCGCCCCCCAGGAGTTGAACCCAGCCGTGACAGCCGCCTTGCTGCAACTTTTATCCCAGCCTGAAGCAGAGCCTCCTGGCCACCTGCCACATGAGCACCAGGCCTTGAGACCAATGGAATACTCCACCCGACCCCATCCCAACAGGACTTACGGAAACACTGATGGGCCTGAAACAGGGTTCAGTGCCACTGACACTGATGAACGCAACTCTGGTCCAGCTTTGACAGAATCCTTGACCCAGACCCTGGTGAAGAACAGGACCTTCTCAGGCTCTGTGAGCCACCTTGGGGAGTCCAGCAGTTACCAGGGCACAGGGTCAGTGCAGTTCCCAGGGGACCAGGACCTCCGTTTTGCCAGGGTCCCCTTACCATTACACTCAGTGGTCGGGCAACCATTCCTGAAGGCTGAGGGAAGCAGCAACTCTGTGGTACATGCAGAGACCAAATTGCAGAACTATGGGGAGCTGGGGCCAGGAAACACTGGAGCCAGCAGTTCAGGAGCAGGCCTTAACTGGGGGGGCCCAGCTCAGTCTTCTGCTTACGGAAAACTCTATCGGGGGCCTACAAGAGTCCCGCCAAGAGGGGGAAGAGGGAGAGGAGTTCCTTACTAACCCAGAGACTTCAGTGTCCTGAAAGATTCCTTCCCTATTCATCCTTCCATCCAGTCCTCTGAAACATTAATGAAATCATTTGCCAGAGCGAGGTAATCATCTGCATTTGGCTACCGCAAAGCTGTCTGTTGTATTCCTTGCTCACTTGCTACTAGCAGGCGACTTATAAAATAATGATGTTGGCACCAGTTCCCCCTGGATGGGCTACAGCCAGAACAATTACTTCAACTCTACCTAGTAGATACAAGTAGAGAATGTGGAGAGGGTCATTAAATTGAAAAGTAAATGTTGTATTAGTTCATTTGCCTGCACTTCTTGAGCAGAAGAAAAGGAGAACAGTTTTAATTTTGAGATGGCTCAGGAGAGGCTCTCTTTTAAGTTTTTAAAATTTGGGGATTTTTTATGATTTCTTTCTTTTGAATTTTGTTTTTGTTTTGTTTTGTTTTCCTTTAAAGATAATAGTGTTCACAATATTTGAGCTACTCTTAGGCTTTTGCTATAAGAGAAAGAGAGTGACTGGTTGATTTAAATAAATGTTTCCTTCCTCTCCACCATCTCACATTTTTGCTTTCAAGTGAACTCTTTTTTTCCCCATTGAGCATCTTGAACATATACCTTTTTTCCAAATAAATTACTCATCCTTTAAGTTTGCTCTGCTTTGGCAAAAGACATGCCCCTCTCCCTGCACATGAAGCAGGTGGTAGAAAGAGGCACTCTTGGGCATGTAGGTAGATTTACCCCATCTCTTCCTTTTTGTACCCCCTCTATAATTTATAGAGTTTCTCATTCTCTCTCTCTCTCTCTCTCTTTCTCTCTCTCTCTCTCTGTCTCTTTTTGAGGCATTTGTTTGGAAAAAATTAATCGTTGAGATGCCCAAGAACCTGGGATAATTCTTTACTTTTTTTGAAATAAAGGAAAGGAAATTCAAACTCCTATATTGTTCTCTGTAACTTTTCAATTCTAAAATGTTTTTGTTTTTTTTAAAACCATGTTCTGATGGTGAAGTTGATTTATAAATGCAGACAGCCTAGGACATTGCTGTTGAGCTGGGGTTTAAGATGATGCCTCCATAACTAGAGGGCTAGTAAGAGCAGTTAGCATACTGTTTACACATATATTTTTATGTCAAAAAAAAAAAAAAACCTTTGAAACAGAGCATTATTGTCAAAGAGAAAAGAAATACATCCTGAAAATACATGAAAATGTAACTTAGTTTAGGGTGCATATTTTTCTGAATATCTATCAATATCTGAGACCTTTTTTTAAAAAATTTAAAAGAATAGGCCATGAGAAAGAAACAGTATTGACATATACACATCTCAGCATGTATATCCTGCCAATTCTTTTGGGGAATTTCTTCTAGAGAGATTTGATTTTGGTTTTGTTTTTTGGTAAAAGGGGTTAAATTATGACTTCATGGCAAGAATTTTGCCTTATTATAAACAGGAAATGAAAAAGGGAAGGGCTTTCAGGGTGGGATAACTTGGGAGACTTCTCATTCTGGCTTCCATTTCTGTGTGAATACCAGCATATAATGTGTTTTAAAAACATACACATTCATATAAATTATCTGCACAGACTTAGACCTTTGTGAAACGTAGATTAGGGCCCTTTTACAAAGAAAAGGCAAACATGCTTCAGCATCTTGGAGTATAGTTCTCAGAACTCAAGTGAAGTTTTGTGTTTCAATGCCAAGTTCTTATATTAAAAAATAAAAACTACTTGTAAGAGAAAGGTGCACGAATAAAAAAAAAAAAACTTTAAAGAAAGAAGAACCCTCTTCAGATACTTACATGAAGACTATTTTCCCCTGTTTACTGAAATAGGTAGATATCCGGTGTGTGTATTTCTTTATTACTCTCTGGTTTTTGGTCTGGCCTTGCCCTCATGGGCAAACATTGATTAGAGGAAGAACCTTCTAGCCATTTTGGCATTGATGGCTTTTTATACCAGTGTGTCCAGTTAGATTTGCTAGGCTCACTGACATGCTATTGAAAAATTCCATTACAGTTCACCTAAACGTTTTGTCTGTTGACTTCTTAGTCCTCAGACATGGGCCTTTGTATTTTAGAATATTTGAATTTGAGGCATTGGGCCCTACTCCCATTTTTGATTGAAGAACTTAAGCCTGGGATTCTTTCAAAGGTATCTATTCAGTGAAAATAACTGGTCTCCCATCAAATATGAATAAAATTCTCTATATTTTAATTACATTCTGGTTATCAGCAGTCATCAATAATGTTTTTCCTTCCCCCTTCCCATCCTTTATTTTTAATTATGCCAAATATTCTAAATAATATACTTAAGCCTCCATTCCCTCATCCTTACTACTAGGGAAGGGGGTGAGTGTATGTATGGGGGGTGTGTGTGTGTGTGATTCCATCTCACCCCCTACCCCCATTTGGGGAGTGTAGCCTTTACAGTGAAAAAAGTTCAGTAATTTTGACTATTTCTAAAAGCAGAGGAAAAAAGAAATCCTGGAATCTGTGTGGAGGAAGAAAAGGTATTTGTTAATTTTTCAGCTATGTTATCTATAAATGAAGGAAAGTTTTGGCAGAATTTCAACTTGACTGTTAGAAAATTACAAACCCAGATATATTCAAAAGTGGTTTTTGTTTTGTTTTAATTATTGTACCATGGGAGATAAGTCCATTAAATACATTATTTTGAACAGATGAGAAATCTGATGCTGTTGGTGAATGAGAGGCAAAACTGGTTTGACCATGATCATTTTTGTGGTTTTGAAAACAATTTTGTTTGACCCAGTTCCTTAGTTTTTTCTTCAACTGTCCATAGGAATGATAAAAATGACATCAGATATATACTTTTCAAAGCAGGGCAGTAGCACAAATTTGTAAGTAGGACTTTTTGTTAGGTTATGCCATAGACGTCACCCAGCCACTGTGTGTGTGTATGTGTGTGTAATATGCATTTATAGTTACAGTACTAAAATGGTTACCAGCAGGTTTTGAGAGAGAATGCTGCACCAGAAAAGTGTCAGTTGCCACCTCATTCTCCCTGATTTAGGTTCCTGACACTGTATTCCTTCTCTCTCTTGTTTTTGCCCCACATCGGGTGTACCTTGTCTATGTACAGATATTTTGTAATATATTAAATTTTTTTCTTTCAGTTTATAAAAATGGAAAGTGGAGATTGGAAAATTAAATATTTCCTGTTACTATACCACTTTTGCTCCATTGCATTTACTTCTTAACCTGTAGCCTCTGAGCAGATCTAATTGCATGTAAAGGGTTTTTTCCTCCACTTTATCTTAGGAGTTCTTTGTCTCAGAATCTCTGTAGTCTCAAAATATTTTTTTTTTAAAAGTTCTCAGGGTTTGAAGAGGTGCTTCAAAACACAAGGCTAGGAACTAGAGAAGAAAAAAAGTTGGGGAAACTGTAAGGTGATTTTTTTTCTTTTTAAGTAGAAATAGTTACACAAATAATGGTGCCAGGCCATTGAAAGAGTTGAGCCTCATGTGCCCTGACTCCTCCTGAAAGGAGAGATAAGTGGGTTTTTAGCTCAACTTGTCATTGAAATTTGTCAATGGAAGTTGGTAAGAGGCTGTTTAGAATAGTCTCTTAAATATAACGACCCCCCACCACTTCTTATGTGACCATGAGTAGGGTAGGCATGGAGATTAGTGTTCCTAGCACTGTTGAGATTTCCTGATGTGTTGCCAATCCAGGAAATGAGTAAAGTTGTTTATAAGGGTAAAATTCCTATTATCTTCAAAATCTTTCCTGTCTCCACCTGAGGAGAGTATTGTTTTCCCATCTCTTTCATGGTTTAGGACACAGAACTAAAATTTCCCTTGTGTATGCTGCAGTCCTGCAAGTTATTACCTAAGTAGGCAGACAGCAAATAAAACCCATTAGAAGACAAGAAGAGGAGCGATAGGTTATCAGGAAGTTGTTGGTGGGGTGAGCAATCATATAAAGTTAAAGGGTACACCAGAACAAGGAAATTAGGAAGATGAATTCAAATACTGGTGATGAGGGTTGCCAATCTGTTTATGAATCCCCAAAGTTTATGATGTTCCCTTGCCTGTGGGCTGTCTTTACCCAGAATGAGAATGGAAAGCTCAAGATTGTTCCAATTCTTGGAATCCTGTGTTCCTGGTTAGCCTCCAGAGAAAAGGAATTTGGTTTTGGTCTTTATTATAATTTCAGATTCATGACTAGGAGTGTGAACTTCAACCTATTAGATAATTTTGTTTGCACTTCATAGCAGTGGCAGTCTTTTTATTTCTGGGCCTAAAGGCTGAGGACCGAACTAACATGGACTTTTTTTCCCCTCTATCACAGCCAAGGCTATTTCTAATTAAAGACCATGCTGTTTCGGTATATACATTTCTTAAGCACTGTCTTTTCCCAGACAGGTATCCTTAACTATAATGGTAAAGTTAATGCCTCAAGGAAGTTAACAGTTAATGTTCTTCATGCGGGGATTTCCTTTGTTATTAAAGATTTCCCCATAGTTTGACTGTGTTTCAGGTATGGAGTTACTTCTCAGTTCACAACTTAGTCATCCTAAAGGGCTAGGTGGAATGGAAGTGGGGAGTTTCTCAAGTGAGTAAATATTCAACCATTCCAGGGGAGAGGTGAAACTGCTAAGTCTTTTGGTTGTCTGGGAGGCAAGGTGAGCATTTCTGGACACGCTGGTTAATTTTACTGTCCAGGTGTGGCATTTCTCATCTATAGGGATACTTTTAATGTTCCTGTAAACTTAAGAATACTCTCAAGTGAACATTTACTTCAAGGTAGGGTTGAAAGACTATGGGGGAAGTATGACACCCAGAGGAATTGTTGGGGGTACTCTACCACTCCTCCCCATGTGCAGCCATCTCCATTTCCTGTCCACCCACTTTTCATTTCCTGTTTTTCACTCACTGCACACCTTGCATGCATTAGGCCTACCAGAGGTATTGATTGCTTAATCCTACAAGATATTTAGAGTTACTCGTGCTTCCTAGTTTTGAAGGGTAATAGAGGCAACTGAGAAGACAAATGTCTATTCCAGATCCTCAACTTACTGGGCAAGAGGTGAGGGAAGAAGCAAAATAACCATGCTTTCTTATTACTAAGGAGACTTTTAATTTATGTTGTGTGGGGTATAAGAGATTCCTTTACTGGTCTAGGAAGGGCAGGGAGTCTCAACACTTCAATTCATCCTCTTCCCTCATATCCTGAGACATGTTTTTTGGTGATGACATTTCTGAGCTCAGCTGCAGATGGTGTCTGTGGGAAGTAAAGCTTGGTGAGTGAGAAGAGGGCCCTGCTATCCATAAGAAAGCAGATGAGGATTGCTTTGATGCCCTGGTGATTAATCACTAAAGTGCCAAAACGCTTTGGCCACTGAATTGCTCTCCTACCTATTTCAAAAGTTAGTCCAAGGCTGAGAGAAAGGGGCTGATACGAAGTTTGTCTTTAATACTCTCTAGATGGGTGCATGTTAGTGAAACTTACTCAATTTGTAGCCCATAGCCACAGCATACTTCTCTGGAATAAGAGAATATAGCCATAAAACAAGTTCACTTAGACATAGTTTTCCTAGGACTTGGAAATAGATGGATTTTTTAGGTGTTTTGCTCTGGTGTGGTTGTAAACAATAGATAATGTTGATAGTTCCAAAGTAATGAAGGGCATTTTATCCAAGCCAAACCATCTGTACAGAGATGCAGCACAGAGAAACCCCACAAAGGCTACAATGTAACAGAGCTAAGTGAAAAACAAAGCTTGGGTCTTGGAGGATGTTTTTTTCTTTACCTTCAGGAGCCTGTTCTGATGGCATGTCAGGGAGAGGATATTTTTACCTCCTGCGTCTCAGAACTACAATACATATCTTGTAGGTGAGGTGAGGATTGGCTTGGAGACAGATAACCCTCCTACCAAGGGTAATGCAATGTCGAATGCTTTTGGGCCCTGGAAAAAAGAAGCTGAATTCAAAGACTTAGAGAAAACTTAGGAGTCTGATCCCTTTTATAAATTCAGGAACTTCTGAGTGTGGCCTTATTACCAGTATTTGTATTTTATGTTAGGGAGCCAAAGGCCTCACACAATACAAAGCAATATGAGAAGGAGATGTAAGTAAGGGGAAGAAGGAGATCTGTAGAGCAGTCTGTTAGCTGGGCTGCAGAAAGACACTTAGGGTATACTTGCTTTTGAAAGAAGATATAGAGATATGGGGTGGAAGGAAGAATTATGGTTGGGCTAGTTAAAAGGGATAACTGCCTTAAGTTTCATGGTTCATTTTAGGGAGGCCCCATTAAAGCAACACCTTGAGTAAAGAGTTCCTCTTGATTACAGTAGTGTTACCTTTATGGTTGGAGGATGGGCCTTAGAACCTTAGGTTGGGAGATGTTTTGAAGATGTTTTCACTTTGGGAAGCTTGATTATATCAGGCAAATTACATTTGGGAAATTTTGCCTCCCACTGCTACCTATGTAGTTCAAGAGAATAATTAAGAAATGAGGAAGGAAAAAAAAAAAAAGAAATGAGGAAGGGATGATATGGATGCATCACTTTAAAAAAGTTACTTGTATTTTTGGAGTTTTAAAACTCCTGAAAGTGGTTTTGTGTATTTTAGGCTAACCTGGAAATCAGGGTTATTCCTCTCTCCTTTTTTTCAGATCCAAGTGAAGGCAGTGTGTAGAAGAATAAACAAACCAGAATATGTGAATTAGAGTCACAGACTGTTAGAACTACAAAAGGACATTAGTTTGTCTAGTTCAGTGCTGTCTTCAGCCAGTGAACAAATAGGCCCAGAAAGGTTGAGAACCTATGGTTTGGGGAAGAAGGAGGGAGAGAATAGGAACTAATGTTGTCCAGGAACTCATCATGTGTCAGGCACTGTGCTAAATGCTTTACTTTTATTATCTTGATCATCAAGCACCTTGAGGCCAAAGGATGGAAGGAGTAAAAGGAAAATCCCTCTTATTATTCTGAGCAGTAAGTAGGTGATAAAGGGGAGTGGCAGATCACTTTTTCCTGTCTAACTATGTAGGCTTAAACTACAGGAATTGAAGAGTCAGTGTTTGAGAGTGAGGTTAATCTAAGGAAGTACCCACTAAATAGTTGAGACTCATGATTAACTTCTCTGTTTCAGGGTACCTTCCAAAAATGTGATGGTCTGAGGTAGGCTAGAGGCAGAGCTAGTAGAGAACAAGATTACTTTTGGCTTTGGTGTTGATTTGCATTCTAGAAAATCAGTCCACAACCTGAGGATTAGATTAATCTTACAAATAAGGAACAAAAGTGGGGCATCTCATCCTATGGGGTGTTCAAAGAAAATGGTATTCATATCCTAAGAATCAAGGAGATAAATGTCTTTGGTGACTGTGCTTGTTTTTGGGGTTTTGTTTTGTAGCACACTTTGAAGTCATGAAACAATTTATAATTTTGGAAAGACTCAGTGTCAAGTTCAATGTTGATAGGAGCAGGTGGCAGCCTGAACATTGCTATGAAGAATGAGATTTTATTCCTCGTTGTTTGATATGATATCCCAAGTGTTGTACCACAAGGGCTGTTTCGGTAGGGCCCAGTAATGTCATTAGCAGAGTCATGTCCTAAGTGCAGGACAACTTCTGGGGAAGATTAAGGGAGAATCTCAGTTTTTAAAGAAGCTTCTGGATCAAGTGAGTTGGGTCTTATACTTGGGTGAGAAGTAAAGAATCAGTATTTATAAGTCAGCACATTAATGCAGGCTATAAAATAAAATAGTAACCTAGTACAGAAGTAGCCAGAGCCAAGAAATAATTCAGAAAGTTAGAGTTAACCAGAAAAGATTCTTTGAAAGTAAAGAAGATAGGGGAACAGATGAGGTGTTCAGATGAAGAAAACGTACAGAAAAATGTTTATGTGTGTTTTGTGCAGAAGGCTATGAATGAACTACTCAGGATGGTAAAGGAGAAGAATATTAAGAAATAAAGTTGGAGGAGCAGTCTTGTGGGCCTGAATGAGGAGTTCAGATTTGTTAAGCATTAGCAGGAAGCAGAGCATGATGGAATGAATATGATGTTGAGGACTTTCGCAGATGTACTGGGTCAAGGAAGCTATCTTGGTAGGATATTTTTGTTCTTGACCAGATATGGGGCCCTGAGGGCCTGCACTTGAGTGGGACAAAGAGAATGAGAAGAAAAGAAGGGGGTCCATAGGAGTTAGCAAGGCTTGATGATAATTTGGATGTGAGAGATGACCCCAGGACATTAATCCTGTTGATGGTGAGGAGAGCTTGGGAAGAGGTAGCTGCTTTGTTTTTAAGAATTAGGAAGTGTTTACTTCATTAACCAATTGATAGGATACGTCTTTGTTTAGTATTTCAAGGCCTGGGGGGGAGCGGTCAGCACCCCTAGAAAATAGTGAAGTGTGTGGTGTGCGTCCAGATGATCATCTGCACTCTGCCCTGGGCAGGTGGGAGATCCAGGTGAAGGAGAGTTTATTGCTGGAGTGTTCCCGCAGACTTTAAGAATGCTATCCCTCTCCAGATCTAGGAAAGAAAATAGTTTTTTGCCAGTTTCTTCCCCTTTAATGTTTTGAAAATGGGATATGACTAGCCTGTGGCAGCATGTGCCTGTGGATGCACAATTCTCTGGCTTGTTTCTTGGAAGGCCTTTTTCTGTCCCTCCCTGGGGGTCATTTGTATCTCTGGTTCCTGCTCCCAGAGCCATAAAGTGGGAGCCCCCATTTATTAATTGGGTTGGGATTGGGGAGGGGGTCCACGGGGGACTCTTTAGTGCAGCAGGCGGGGGTCTTCCCGAATGAGCCCATTAGCCAGCCCCAATGGCAGCTGAAACGGGGCCGCAGCCAAGTCCTCTCCGTTTCAAAAACCCTCCATCGCCTGCAGCAGATCAGAACAGGGCCTGCGGGAGCCCTTAGCTTCTGATTGCAGCTGTGAGGAAGGACAAAACAATTTATAGGAAGCCAAGTAGCTCCTGTCTCACTATTTCTTCCTTTCTGACTTTGGGGAGGGGTTAAGACTGGGATGTGGTCCCCCCACACACCATAGCTTCTTACAAGGCAGGTATAGGCCTACAGTTGGAGAGAACAGTAGTGAGTGTATTTGTGCTGATGGGACATTTATGTCAGTGCTCTGGATGTATTTACACATGTCCTTGCTTTTTTCTTCCATCCACATGCAGTTGTATTTGATACATGGTCCTCCCTAGGGCAAAGCCAAGCGTGTGCTCAGATAGTCTCAGTTGTATGTTGGGCAGCATGCTTATCACACTCTTTCTCCATACATCTGTCTGCCTTGTTCCTTCTCTGCCTTGTCAAGATTCAGGGTTAGAGTCAGATCACCGTCTTAACATCTCTTCATAATAGAAGGAATTTGGCATTGAAAAGAAGGCCTCCTACTGGGACTCCCTCATTTGTCCCTTTGGTTAAGCCAGCATGAGAAAAGCAGGCATCTCTAGGGGAGCTTCTTTCTGCAGTGGCCCAGAGAGAAGGTGTGAAGGGCAGGAACCCCTCACCTCCTGGTAAAAGGAGGGGTTTCCTTCCTCACAGAATCACAGAGGGCCAGACCTAGAAAGGAACCCTAGAGATCACCTAATTCACTCTTTCAGTGTACAGAGTGGGAAACAGCTTTGGGGAAGGGTAATGTGTTGCCCACTGTCTCATAGTCAGTTGATGGCAGCCAGCCAAGACTGGAGTCCAAGAGACCAGAATCTTAACCTACTTGAGTATAGAGCCCCTGACCTTAAGACTGCCAACTCCCGTGAGCACTGACCTTCCTCAGGAAAGGAAGGTGGGCTGTGAGGTTTGGAGGGGGAAAGGTAGATTTGAAAAACATTAGTAGAAAAACTGAGAAGTTTTATGTGTTTTTACCTCAAAGACTCATCTCTCCATGACCATATTGTACAATTGTAATTTTTATGTAGTCAGGAGCTCTGTTCATTGGGGATGCAAGTGGCAGCCACTGCCAAAGATCTTGATGCCCCCAGAGTTACCCCCAAGTTCCAGGAGCACTTTGCCACCAGCTCTGAGGTTTGGAAAGCAGAAGGAAAAAACCCTCTGAGGCCCAGTCAGGCTCTTTTGCGTTACAATATAACTATAGAAAAGCAAAATCTGAAGGAAGGGAGGAAGAACTTGCCTCACCTTCTAGGAAACTAAGGGGAGTCTCTGAATGAGAGAAGGCATTATGGAACTCGGAGTAAAATGAGTTATTCTCTGAGATTAGTGGGAAACGAGTTTGGGGGAGGGACCCCCTACTCCTCTCCCTTACTAAATTTGAGTTGTCTGTTTTTTCTCCTTTGATGAGGCAGAAGGAAGGTGGTGTGGTGCCCCACAGTGACCTAAGCCTTAAATAGTGTGTTTAGTGAACAAGCACAGCAGGTTCTGAAGTTATCTCACTTTGGTACTGACACTATCCCTCTTTGGACCTCTCTGAGAGGTATCCTTTCTAGTGCTTATCTTCTGAGCATATGAGTGTGGGAGCCAGTGATGTGTATAGAGGGAAATGCTAAAGAATCTCTAAGCTGGAATCAGAGTCTTGGAGAGAGAAAGGTACCACTGGGTAGCTTAGAGATAGAGTTATAAGCCTTGGTCAGAGGGGCAGTGGGTCTGCAAAAAGAACATTGTATGCTGATGACAAAGAAACAGATCCTAGTACATAACCTTTACATTTTCTCCATCATTGATAATATTGGGGGAACTTGAACTGGTCTCCATGCAGATTCCTCCCTACATAGGGAGTATGTATGTTAGACTGACTTGTCCAAATTGCATCAAGTCTGCTGTCCCCTCACAAACCTCCTTTCTGTCTGGGATTTTGTCTGTCTGTCTAGGATTTTCTTGTTTGTTTGTTTGTTTTTGCCTCCCAGTCATTCTTGAAGAAGCTGTTTTGGACAAGGCAATGATGATCTGATCTAAAACTAGATGACCTCCTCTTGAGTAACCTTCTTGCATTAACTTTGCATTAACCTTGAACCTTCATCACCCTTTATAATTCTGAGTTTCACAGCTTCTGGTTCTGTTGAATTTCTAATTTATCTCTTAAGTATAGGAATCATTGTTTTTAGTTTATCAGACTGGGAGCTGGTTCCCAGAAGGTATGACTGTTAGAGCAGTTATAATTCTCTCTGGGCGCATACTTAAGGTTCATCTTAATCCTTCCAGGCTTTGTGAATTCAGGTTTGAGGGAATTGGAAGAGTGGTGACCATTACCATCACTGTTACCTACTAAGGCCCTATTTCCTGGGTGAAAGACCAAATTTCTCTTTGGTGTCTAGTCCCTTGTCTCATGTCTAAAGTAACCTGTTATTTTCCTTTACAGGTGGCAGCAGTGGCAGGAAGGATGGCCCTTGAGGAATTTGGTGAAATCCATCAGTCACCTGGCATCTGGAGCTCTTGACGAGTTCAGTCTTTCATAGACTCTATAGCCAGGTAGGGACCTAAGACCAATCAGAGGTTTCAGGTACACTTTTGTAAGGAATTCCCTACCCCCTACATACAACTAGTCTCAGGGAAGTTTCTTATTCCCAAGATCTCCAGAAGAGATCTCTGAAAGTTTCTCCAGACTCCAGACTCTGGATATCCAGAAGAGATCCAGAAAGTTTCTCTGACTTTTTATTTGATGCTATTATGGTATCCTACCTTCTCATTAAGTTTCTCCCCCTGGTTAGAGTAGGTGACCCTCTTTATTAATATTGACAGTCATTTCATTCCTCTTCTTTCCTCTTGGCCCACTTTGCTAATGGGTATTCCTCTTTGGTGGGATACTGATGTTGGTTACTCTTAGCCTCTCCTCTACAACACTCGTCCCACTTACCCATCACCATCACCACCACCACCACCACACACACACATACACACAGGCTTGCCTTCTTCCCCAAGAAGCTATTTTCTCTCCCTTTCTGAGTGGGATTGGGCATGCTGTCCCTTCTTACTGCCTCTCATCAACTTTTCTACCTCCTTTCCAGATTTGATGGGAGCTCCCACCTATCCAGACAATATATAAGACACAAGAAGTAGAGGCCTACAAGCCTGCTTCTCTCCAGCCTCATTGCCCAGAACCAGGCAGGTCATGAGTCTCCAGTGCTCACCCCCACCCTTCTTGCTGCCAGGTAGGTGGCTCTTCTGTCTGCCCACTAACCCCAAACAGGGTCGTATTTCTTTCTGGAAGTATTTTTCTCTGTTGTTAAATATCTCCAATAAGGGGAAGACCTTAGTGACTCACCTCTCTGCCTTGTGACTTCCAGTTTTAATCTTTAGCTGGATTAAATATCCACCCCTTTCCAATAGTTCAGAATGATTTCCCCCTTTTAGTGGGTGTGGGAATAAGGGACCAGTAAATATGATATTTCACCCTGGAGTGTAAGGGTCTAATGATGGGCATTACTTCTCTTGGGGTTGAAAGTCTAAAGCCCCAAATATCCATTCTGCCCAGTGGCCTGGCATACTTGGAGAATACCTTGATCTTTCGAGGGAAAGCTGTGTTTATCCGGTGTCTATTCCCAAGGACAAAGATCTCAGGCTCTGAGAATCTGTCTTTATTCATTCGCAGACCTCTCCTGGGAGTAAGAAAGGATTACTATACAGCAGAAACCAACCACCAGGGGCACCTGGGTGGCTCAGTCCATTAAGCATCTGCTTTTGGCTCAGGTCATGATCCCAGGGTGGACCTGGATCAAGGGTAGAATTGAGTCCCACATCAGGCTCGCTGTTTATTGAGGAGTCTGCTTCTCCCTCTGCCTGCTGCTCTGCTTGTCTCTCTCTATGACAAATAAATAAATAAAATCTTTAAGAAAAAAGAAAAGAAGCCCATCACCAGGTGATAGTGTCTGGAGTTCAGGTGACATAGTTCATGTGGCATTATCCGGTATCTGTAAAAAGTTGGTAGGGATGCCACAGCCGCTCCCGCCACTGGATGTGACATCAGCTTACCTTTTGCTTTTAGGCCTCCTCTCTCAGCAGCTCCTCTCTTACCCCTACAAGCCAGACGGCACAAGCAGCAGTTCTAATAGGTGCCAGCCCTGGATAATGTACACCCTCCCTGGTTGACACATACCTGGGATGCAGGATGGATGGGAATGCAGGAGATTTCCCTGGAAGTGGTCGAGTGGTAGTACCTTCATGACTCAGAGATCATCAACATTCATAATTCTGCCCTTCCAGATGTCAGTCTTGGTGTCTGATCCCTCAAAGCCGCAGGGCCACTTGGGCAGCTGCAGTCTTGGTTTCTGCCACACGAGGGTGCTGCTGACCAATTAAAACTCCTGCCCCTTAGCAGACAGGAGTTTGGGTGACAGGGGCACCCTTTCCTCAAGACAGGGATCAGAAACAATCTGAGAGAGCCTGAGAGCCAGGCCCCAAGAAGCCAGAAGAATGATTAATACCACTTTCTCTTCCTTAGAAATGGCCTGAGACCCTGAACAGGCTGCCCTAATGGCCTGACATCTCAGTATGTTTCCATCTGAACTCAGGAAGCCTCCAGCTCTGGGCACCAAACATCTTGCATAGGTGCTTTTCTCCCTCAGGGTGTAGTAGGTTTCCGCTGTCTCCAACACCTCGACTGTCTCCCTGCCTCTTAAACAGTCACTTTCTAGTCCAGAGGGTAGGGGTACCTTTGGTTTCCAGAGGAAAAAAATCTCACAATTGTTGGGAGAGAAGTATCTTTCTTAGTGAGAGAGTGTTGGGGAGAGGGCTGAGAATGGGAAAGTTCAGCCTTCTGTGTGCCATCACCTCCCCTGTCACAGACCTGGAGAACTCAAGATGGTCCAATGGACGTTTGCAGCTTGAGTGGCTGGAGGACACCTCAAAAAAAGGTGTCAGAAAGCCGGGTGGGGAAGGGGATGCCTTGGCCTGTGAGCTTTAAACTGACCCTGTATGGGGCCCTTTTGGGGGTGAGGTATCCCACAATTGATCCTCAGTCTTCATGAAGCCCTTCCAGGCTGAACAGGCTAAGGGAGATGACAGAGGTTCTCCTCCTCCCTCCTACCCCCGTGCCCGAGGGCCCCTCCCCAGGAGGACAGCTTGATTAAACAGTCGGTGCTGCTGGAATTACTGCACAGCTGGCGCTCCCCCCAGCACCCCGAGCAGAGCAGCAGCGCAGATTAAAATCTCCAATTAGCGTTAAAGTGAAGTGAGGAGGTACTGAGGCTGCCAAGGAGGCCAGGCGGGGGCCCTGGGTCGGCAGACACCCCCACTGGTGCCTGGGTTCTGAGCTCCACCCCCCCAGTCATCCCTTCTTTCCTAGCTCCTCTCGCAATAGCTCTCAGTGCCCACTAGCTTTGCATTGCTTGGGGCCACAGGACTTTCTGGGGGGGCAGAGGGTGGAGCAGATGCCTTACCTGACAAAATGCTGGGGACACTGTAAGTGTGAAGGAAAATGAGCGATCAGTGCTTGTCAGGGGAGACACCCTGCTCACAGCGTGCCAAGCAGCCAGGTTGAGGTGACTTCACACGCCTGCCACTGCTATTTGCCTAGAGAAAGGGCAAACAGGGCAGGTCCTCCAGACCCAGACCGTCTTACCTCTAAGGTGCTGGGTGTTGTGGTGCCCACACAAACATCCATCCTTGTATACTTTATACTATATGACCCATCTGCTCCCACCCAAATTATGGCTCTGTTCTTCCTCATTCCCTCTGTTAGGCTCAGCTTTCTTATAGGTAGGGGTAGGCACAGCCTAGCTTGAGAGCATCGCCATGCCCTGCCACCTGGGTCCCAGCCGGCTTCTCATTGCCTTCTTTGCAATTTGGGGAAGAGCAGGGATATGCCAAGAATGGAGGCCTCAGACTCTCCCAACCTCCAAACATCATACCCTGTCCTAAGGGCCCTCTACCATTTACACTTCTGCCCTTCACTTACCAAGCCCAGAAGGAGGGCAGCACAGCAGCCACACCCTCTGACTTCCCTCTGCCCCTTTAAGGGAAATGGAGGTGGGTACCCAGCTGACTGAACCTACTCACACCTCCAGAAATTAGACACCAGGGCACAGTGCCACCCTCCCAGGCTGGCACATGCTACCCTGGCAGAGGTTCAAATAACACCACCCCCCTTCATCCTCCCACCCCGATGTCTTCCTCTTCTCTCTCCCTCTTTCTTCCTCTCTCTCTCTCTCTTTTTTTTTTCTCAGCTCAAAGCACAGCTGAGCCTTAAAAGGAAGGGGGGAGACCAAGCTGGGGCGGGGGGGTGGAGAGCTCCAATAGCACGTTTTCACCTGCCATTTAATTGGATGTATTTTTAATTAATGGGACCTCAGGGACCAACATGAGACAATCTGATCTCTGAATAGGGACAGGGGAGGGATTGGGTTAGGGAGGAGGATTGGGCCACTGGGTGCGGTTACTGGGAACCCAGGCCCATCAATCACTGGCCACTTTGCGCTCTGGCATGGGGAATAGTGAGGTGGAGGAGGAGGGGTGGTGCTGGGGTTAGTTGCCAGGATTTCCCCCCAACTGCCAGGATTTCCAAAAAAGGATAGAACTATACTAGTTGACTTGGGTCTGAGGCCCAAAATTGCAGCCAGGATATTAGGTAAGGCAATTTTCTTGCTCTTAGGATTTTGTCCAGTTGGGCCTGTCCCTGTGAATGATGTAAAACTGAAAGGAAAGTAGAGACAGAGTTTTGAGGTCCTTGAAGAGAGAGGGCATGAGCTAGGGACCATAGAACCAGAGACTGTATGCGAGGAAGGAGGAGGGCAGGGTTTAACGATATTTCTGAATGTTCAGACATAGGAGAAGTGCCCTGGAGGTTATATGAAAAGCATGTAAGGCCTGATGCCTTTGGGGTGTGACTCATAGAAGCTTACTGCTGCAAGGGAGAGAACTTGGAGTTCATCTTGCCGAACACTTCACTTTACAGATGTGGAAATGGAGACCCAGAGAGGAAAAATCATTTGAATCCTGTCCTGGAGTTGCTTTGTGTTCCTGGCTTCAGAGAGTTCCTGGGAACCCAAGGAAAGGTAGGTAGGTAGGTAGGTAGGTAGGGCTTGGGGAGGGAAGTCAAGGGAAGAGGATTGGCAGGATTATTACTGGAGTCTCATATCTCTGGCCTCCAAGACAGAAGCAAGTACGGGGAGTCGGGCAGATGCATTGTTGAAGGAACATTTCCCTCATACACCTAGTTCCAGAGGTCATCTCATCTGTTCCCCTGCTTCCAAGTAGACAGATCCCTGAGATCCCCCCACTCTCATGGGATTTTACTATACTCTGTAAAGTCCACAATGTATCAACTACCCTAGTTCCTTAACTAGGAAATAAGTTTCGCAAAAGTGACTAAATACTGAGCTCCTTTGAGATCTTATTACAGGTTTCCCTGTCACAGTATAAACTGCTAGAAAAAATTATGCCGAAGAGTGGTCTTACACCTCTTGTCCCATGTCTAGGCCCTAAACAGAGAGGGTTAAAATTCAAGGCTCTGAAGGCTGAGTCAGAAATGCCTCTGTATTCATGCCGTGCCATGGCCCCAGAGTACTTAGTCAAGCCCTATCTGACTTTGTGCAGTGTTGGTGCACAATGGAGAGGAAGGAGTGTTTCCAGCTGTCCACATCCCCACTCACTGTTCAGACACTAGGGTTAAGGAGGGAAAGAATGAAGGAGAAAAGGGGCTTTCCCACCGGGTTGCCAAAGGTGGCATTTCCTGGCATTTTTTTCCTTCCTTAAGAAATTCAAGATTCTTTGTTCTGTGCTTCATGAGACTAAGCTGGAGTCAGGCAAGGGTGGGCACAGAGCATGGAAAGCAGTGTGGATAGAAACTTCATCACACTTTCCAAGCCATCACACCTTTCCCCTAATCCCAGAATTATCTTCTTTCTTAGTATCCCATTTAAAAAAAAAAATATTTTATTTATTTATTTGACAGACTGAGATCACAAGTAGGCCGAGAGACAGGCAGAGATAGAGGAAAAGAAGCAGGCTCCCCGCTGGGCAGAGAGCCCCATGCGGGGCTCCATCCCAGGACCCTGGGATCATGACCTGAGCCGAAGGTAGAGGCTTTAACCCACTGAGCCACCCAGGTGCCCCAGTATCCCATTTTTTAAAAAAGATTTTATTTATTTATTTGACAGACAGAGATCACAAGTAGGCAGAGAGAGATGGAGAAGCAGGCTTCCCGCTGAGCAGAGAGACTGATGTGGGACTCGATCCCAGGACCCTGGGATCATGACGCGAGCCAAAGGCAGAGGCTTTAACCCACGAGCCACCCAGGCACCCCTAGTATCCCATTTTATATCCCCAAAGTCCCTGAGGAAAGGCAGGATGTGCCTCTATAAGTGACCCACTTTCACCCTGCCTTACGTTTAGACCTTCAGGATCATCTCCTTGCCTTCTCTACAAACAATAAATGAGAAGGACCCCTCACATCCCCTCAAGACAGTCTGGAAAGAATCCATCTGCCTCTTCCCCTGCTTCCAAGGGCCTATAGTAGTTGGATCTGGGAGGAGAACTGTGCCAGGAAATTGAAAAGGAAGATTCTCTTGTCTGGGAAGGTCCAGGAGGAGCCTGAAAAGGGGGAGAATATGGAGAGGGGAAATTTGGGAGCTGAGGCCTGTAGTCCCATCTGTGGGGCTGGCTGCCTAACCCAGGGTAGGCCGTTCATACTGACTATTATTCACAGGATTTATTAGAGGCTCTTGTTTACAGAGCTACTGTTTCTCCTTTGAAATACAGAGCAGGAGCAGTGGAGAAGAACAGCAAAGAAGAAGGGGAGAGGGTGTCAGGCTTTCGGTAGGCCCTTTCTTACCCCTTTTCCACCCCTGCTCCATCCCTGCTCCAATATTGGAGGGTCCAAAAGGCCCTTAAAGCATTTGATCTAGATCCTGGATGTTTCTCTAAGGAACAGGGCTTCCCTCCCCAAAGTCCCACTGGCCCTGCCTCACAATCCCAAGGTTTAGGCAAGATGCCAGATCTACGGCCCTGGAATCAGAGCCTGGAGCCTGGAGTCTAGAAAGATTGCTGAGCCTTTGCTGGGAAAGAGGAACAGACTTGAAGTAAGTGGGAGGCAGAGGTAGCAGCACCCAGAATGCCCTGCACTTTGGAGAAAAAGGAGCTCTATATTGGCCCAGGGTTTAGCTTTTACTCTGACAGGACTCCTCCTTTCCTCCTTTTCCCTCAGTGTAGATCTGGATGTCTGAACCTGACACCTCAAAAGTTGTTATACATATCCCCTCTCTAGTTCCCCAGACCAGGGAGGAGGGTTAAGAAGGCATCTCAGAGGTGGCAGTACTATGCTGTCTATCTGTCAGCACCCAGGGAGGCCAAGGAGAAGAAACAGTGACCAGAGAGGGAACCAGGAGGTAATACCTGCTCTTGAAACAGTCTCTTTATCCCATCCTCTCCGGCACCCCCGCTCGCATGCTGACAAGGCTGTGTGCCCAAGTGTGCCAGCTCTCCTGGCTGGCAGTCCTGCTCTGCCGTGCAGGCATCCGGCTCTCTGCTCCTGCACAGAGCACGTGCTGGGGTCTCTCACACTCCTTTGCTCACTCATCTCAGTCTGTCTGTGTTGCAGATTCCTAGGGATGAGAGAAGAAACTGTGGTGCTGTGAGTAGAAAGATGGTGGACTTGGGGTCCTTTGGGTGCATATCTGCCTCACTGGAGGGCAAGGAAGGAGAAGGCTCCTGGCAGCTCCCCTGAGCTCGGGGTTCTGGTGACTCATAGCAATGGGGGCAGCTCATGAAAACAGAGGGGAAGGGGGCCCAGGCTTGTTAGAGCTCTCTTTTTACCCCAGTTCTCCCCAACTCTGAGCTATTTGGATGAGATTCTTTCATCTGAACTGTGGGGCAAGGAGAGGCTCCAGCTATGAAAGAATAGAGGGAAATGGGACAGAAGAGATGAGGGGAGGTTGAGCATTCCCAGAAAGAGGCTTTCCATTGAGGAAAGGATAGGCGAAGCTGGTAGTACCCTGTATATGCACTGGCACAGAGGGTCCTGGGCATTCACATGTGCAGGCAGACACAACTCCTCCTTGGAAGGATTGTTGCTTAGTCTCACTGCTCTCTTCCCTGGAAACAGACACCGTAGATCATCAAAGATGCCAATTGCCTCTTCCTCACAGGCCAGGTGGGCAGTGTACATCTTCCCTACTCTGAGTCACGGGGATGAGAGGATATTGTGTTTGAGATCACATCAGCAGAAAGGGGCCAGAAGGTGGACCAGGAGAACCATTCATGCCTCTGACCTCAGTCCAAGGGACCTCCTTGTTTCAGCAAAGGGAAACAGGGATCTTTGGTACAAGTGTATCCAGACAGTAGTGCGGTGAAATGTGGGCTAAGTAGGAGGAGAGTTTTCTGACAGAGCCCATTTTCATTTGCCTATTTCATTGCTCGCAGCCCTCCAGCTTGGGGTGAGGGGGTGCTCTCTGCTGGGCTGCTTCTGGAGATCCAGAGATGGTTTTGGTTGGAGAAAGTGATAGACCAGCCACTTTTCATTCTCCACTCTTCCTCTAGGGAGACAGACCTTCTCTACTCCCCCAGCTCTCCCTGGCAACATTGGGAGCCCAGGGCCCCCCGCTGGAATACTGATAATAAAGCTCAGTCCTGAACTGAGCCAACACATCACTGGGCTCTGGTATAGAAATGGTGCTGTGAGGGGACCCTGGGTGCTCCAGGTGGATATAGGCAAGTGTGGGGAGTTTAGACCCAGGAGAGATAGTAGAATCACTCCTCAATACCACACACTCTTCCTCTTTCTCAAATTTTCTCCTTGGCCTGCCTTTTCTTCTACCTCCCTTCAGCTAGCTCTACTCCTGGCCACCTCACCCCTTTGAGTCTAAGAAGATATGGTAAATAGTTGTCTGTTCCCTACACTTTTCTCTCTCTTCCCCTACTCCCAAGACCCAGCCAAGAGTTACCCCATTTGAACTCTTTGTACTAGTGAATGCCATCAGGATCTGAACCCAGAATTCCCAGCCTTTGCCGCCTCCCCCCAACTCTGAGAATGCCACTCTGACTCGGAAACTGACTCTTTAGTGCTCACCCTCCCCACCAGGGTAACCAGGCCAAGACTGGTATGTCCACTAACAACAAGGCCCCTGACCTGAGGCAGAGGGCTGCTCCAAGGGTGCAATGAGGCCTGGCCCTAAATGCAAGTATGCCTGTGCATTGGGCACACTGGTTTATTAGTGTTATTTCAGCATTGTGATGCAGAGAGAGTAAGTGTAACAGCTGCTCCTTGCTTGCAGTGTTTATTGTTACCTAGAGACAACCTCCTGGCTTTTTCCCAGCTCCCCCTCCCCCCCAAGCCCAACCCCCTCCCTGCCAACAGTCCTACTCTCCCCACACTGATGGGAAATTTATAGCTTGCCCATACCATGCCTTTAACCCTCTCCTGTCCATAGGGTAGGTGGGGCAAGGGAAGCCAAAGAGAGCACTGGGCATGCTCAGGCCCCACCAGGGTAGAATGGTGTGCAGAGGAAGGGAGGAAGGGAGGACACTGCTCCTCCCCAGTCTGTGTCCAGACTCTGACTCTCGTGTTGAAAGAAGAGAGCTTTGGACCCCAGCATCCTCCTTATAAGATGATTCTCTTCCCTGGACATCTCTAAGCCCCCCGAGTTGGTCTGCCTGGTCCTGAACAAGCACAGTGAAGTAGTATTAAAACAGGATTAAATGTGGAGAGGCAGAATCCCCAGCCCTCTCCTTTCTGTAGAGATGTCATATCAAGACTAACAAGAGACTGTGGCATGAGGGATGCTGGCCAGACCTTCCCAACTAAGTAAATGTCAAACATGAAACTGGTTGATGAGTCAGGTGGAAGAAACTACCTACTCTGTCTTTACCCCAAGCCAGCACTCAGGTCCCAAGAGATTCCCAGACCATTCTCCAAGCTGGTCTCCTTGGTCTGGTTAGGCTACTCCTTTCTGCTCTTCTTCCTGACCCATTTTCTCCTTCTTATCTTTCGGTTTGATAGCTTGGATTAAATCCAAGAGACCAAGAGGACTGAAACATCTTAGTCATAGCTTCAGCAGAATTGGGGAAAGAGAAGCTCCTCCAATCCCTCCTGTATAGGACCTTTCATGGAAGGGTACCATGTCATATATTCGGCTGTTCCCACTGGAAATAAGAGGGTTTGAAGAGGGACTGGATTTTAGCAAAAAAAGGTAGAAGGCAGACTTATGGAAAAACTTACTCATGGGATAGGAAACTTCAGAACAGGGATACTTCAGAGATTTTTTTTTTTTTTTTTTCCCTGCCTGGAATAAGTTTAAGTCTGTGCCGACCAAGGAGAATTGAAAAAACAGGATTACTTTTCTGTGGCTTCTCCAGATTTGGGCCTCAGTGCAATTTTTTCACTAGCTTTGGGAGTGTACCCCTTCTCAGTCCTTCTAAATGTAGTAGCTGATGGTTAGATCACAAGGTTGGGAGGCTTCAACCAGGAAGCTGGTTCCAGCACCAGCACTGCCATTAAACAACTGGGCTACCTTGTAAGCATTCTGGGTTAATTTCTCTGAGCCCTACTTTCCTTGTCTACAAAATTCAGATAAGCAACCTCTTAAGGTCCTAGAGAACATTTAATGAAGTAATGTGTGTAAAACACCTAGGACGCCACCTGATACTTATTAGGTGCTCAGTGTTTGATACAATAAATTGTTACTTTTATGGAGTCACCAGAGCTGACATTGCTTCAAAGACTCCATGAATCCTTTGAAATTATAGGCCAAGTAACTGAATGTAGGTATGCTGGGAAGAATGTCCGTGATTGTCTTAATGATGTGGAGCAAGGGGTGGCAGTCTCCTGGAAAGGAAATAGCCCCAATCCCTTGACTCAGACTCTGCCATTCCCACGCTTCAAACCAGGAGCACATTAGGCAGTGTTCTGCCTAGAAGTACAGCTTCATCATCTAAGATGGAGCTGTGAGAGATAGCCATTAGGATAGCAACATCTAGCATTTGCCAGGCACTTTACAGTTTGTCAAGCACATTTACCTGCATTAGCTCTTTTAATACCCAGCATGTCCCAATGAAGTGAAGAGAACTACCATTTATTGAGTCCCTACTATGTGCCAGGCATTGTACTGAATGTATTTTTTAAGGCAAATTTAAAGTTTATAGAGTATCATCACCCAAATATGTCATGATTTAGAAGACTCATCCCCTATTTTTAATCATTTAAGTATTTTACTGTTATAAATAATACCAGAATGAACATTCTTTTTTTTTTTTTTAAAGATTTTATTTATTTATTTGACAGAGAGAGATCACAAGTAGGCAGAGAGGCAGGCAGAGAGAGAGGAGGAAGCAGGCTCCCTGCTGAGCAGAGAGCCTGATGCGGGACTCCATCCCAGGACCCTGAGATCATGACCTGAGCCAAAGGCAGCGGCTTAACCCACTGAGCCACCCAGGCGCCCCAGAATGAACATTCTAACACATAAACCTTCATGCATTTTAAAAAAGATTTTATTTATTTATTTGTCAGAGAGAGAGAGAGAGAGAGCACAAGCAGAGGGAGATGCAGGCTGCCCACCGAGCAAGCAGCCCAATGCAGAACTCAATCCCAGGATCCTGGGACCATGACCTGAACTAAAGGCAGACACTTAACCGAATGAGCCACCCAGGTGTCCCCCTTCATGCATTTTTATAGTAAATTCTAAAAAGTAGAATTAGTAGATCAACAGATACAAATATCCCCTCTTCCCTATGATTATGGTCACTTTATAGATGTACACTAAGGAGAATAATGTTTTTTAAATTTTTCTCTTTGGAATTCTGCAGTGAAACACAAGGGCAGCCCCTTTTCTCTCCTTGGCCCAACTGAGAGACATTAGTAATCTAGCTTTTTTTTTTTCTTAATTGAGATAATTATAGATTCACATGCAGTTTTAAGAAATACTACAAAGGGGTGTTTACATGTGTAAATTTGTATATCTACCTCTAGAGTCAAGGCACTAAACAGTTCCAGCACCACAAAGATTCCTTATGTTGCCCTTTTATAATCACACCTACCTCACACCCTCCATAACCCTTAGCAACCACTTTTCTCCTCCACTTTTTGAAATGTTGTCATTTCAAAAATGGAGTCATACAGTGTGTAAATTTTTAGGGTTGGCTTTTTTCACTCACCAAATCCATCCAAGTTTTTGTATGTATCCTAGTTTGTTCCTTTTGTTTATTCCATGGCATACCATGGACCACATGGACCACAGTTTGTTTAACCATTCACCTGTTAAAGGGCACTTTGTCCTCTCACTTTGTACTCACTACCAATTAATGAAGTAGCTCATTTTACTTGGTGTGCTATTTTATACTCACAATTATTTAGCTTCTTTAACCTTCACACATGGTACTATTATTATTTTCATTTCATAGATGAGGAAAATTGAGGCTCATAGTAAATAATTTCCCCATGATTACATGTTAAATGGCAAAGAAGAGCCTGGAACCCAAGCTAATAGGGCTCTTTCTACTGCACCAGACTTTCTCAGACCTTGACAGACATTGCTGGGAATAGGGTGTGGGCAGAACCAAAAGATGTTGGAGTCAAAAAGAGCACTGGAGCAGCTTGGGTCAATTCAGGTGTTCACAGCTAACTTTGACTTATAGGTTAGAGGAATAGCAGTGTCATAGAGCAGGGAGCAATATGGCATGTGCCTTTGAAATTGTTTCCCCTGTGCCAGGGAAGAACAAGGCTGAAATGGATAGAGCCCATGACCAATCTGCCCACAGACCTGGGACCTGGAATCAGAAAGGAAGCCTTTGGGTGTCTAGGAGAGGATGTGTGGCTAAGGTCCCCCATGGAAGTGTGAAGCTGAATTTGCCTCTGATGAGGTCTGAGGAAGCAGGCCATGATGAGTGAGCTCTGTTCTAGAGGAGCAAGGGCAATAATAGCACTTTGGGGGGGGGGGGGTGAGGGAGCTACAGGTTATTTACACACACACACACACACGCACGCACGCACACATCCCTTGGGCAGGCCCAGTATTTAGGACATGGTATAGGGGGCAAGCAGAGTAGAAGCAAAAGGCCAGTCCGGCGCTTAGTCCTCGCTTTACAACTGTTCTTTACCTCCAGCTGAAGTCACGGACAGCGAAATCAGAAGGAGTTGGAGAAATCATTTGGTCTGTCCCTCAGCCTGTGGGCACTGGTTGAAGCTGACAGGTGGAAACCTAGAGTTGGCCCAGACCTGATGGGTGGTAGAGATGCCAACTTGTGGGAGAGAAGGTTTGGCTCCTCTCCTGGGAGCTATGTCTGGCCAAAGGCTGCCTCTTCCCACCTCCTGCTGGAACTGGCTCTTTTATAGCTGATGTTATCATTGCTCCATTGGCCTATTCCAGTGCCTGTGGACTCATAACAATTTTCCCTATGTATTCATGGCTCTAGAACCAGGCTCAGAGCACATATCACTCTTCTCCATCTCCCCTGGCCCACAAGAAATGGCACATCTCCCAGTCACACCCACCACCCTTGCCCAGTCATTCCAGCCATGGAGGATAAACACTGGGGCCTTCAGAATGTGTGAGAACTACACTGTATCATTGAAACAACCAGAGATACCATTCTGAACTTGTGTCTTTTGGCTGGAAGTTCTTACACAAAGGGAGATCACTCTTTACTGAATCTTACTCCCACTGAGATTTCCTGACTGTCGGAGGTCCTGAATGGGGCTGGGAGACAGCTCCTTTTTCTCCAAGCCAAGATGGCTTCTAACCAGGAATTCTCAGAATGCCTGCTTATTTCCTTCCCTTGGCTGCCCCTCTACTCCAGGTCCCCTTCTCTCCTGCCACCACTACCTTCCCATTCCTTCTTTCTCTTTTCCTCTCTCTCTCTTTCTCAGCAAGTTTTTTATGTGATTACAGGCACTGCATGGTAATTAGTGCTAAACTCATTTGCACAACTACAGTTAATTGGCTACAACAATTAATTAATGTGTTGGAAATTTGGCACTGGAAAAAAAAAAGTTTGTCATTTAAAAAAAAGGGCAAAAAATTGTAGAGTGAGATACCCATAAAAATCGAGGGCAGGCTTCAAAAACCCAGCTGGGCCTCAAACTTCAACCCGGCCTCAGATGCCTTCCCACTCTCAACTCCAACACATTTTCCTCTTTCTTTCCTCTTTCATTTTTTTTTTTTCCCTCTTCCTTTCTTTCTCTATTTCTCTTCTCACTCCATCTTTTTTTTTTTTTTTTTTTTTTTTTTTTTTTTTTTACAACTTAAGCAAACTCATTTCCCTGATAAAATATAGCATGACTAATGGCTAGAGCATGTAAAAATCATTGGGAAAATGTCCTTGGAAGACGAATGCATTTTCAGCAGAATAATTAACTTAATTAACAAATTCACATGCATATTCATCAGGCTATTAATGTCTTCTCGGCTCAGCTTGATGAACATTGCGGTAATAACCATCTCATTTACATACTGCATTCTACTGCGATCCAAAACAGAGACAACATACAGGCGTACACACACACACACACACACACACACACACTTGCACGAATACACACAACATGTCTGGGCCGCTTTGACTTCCAGGTTGGCTGGGCATGTGTGTGTACGTGTGTATGCGCGCGCACGTGTTTGGTGTGTGGTGGGTGTCTGGGAACTCCAGCTGGGTGGTGTGATCTTTAGAGGGTCCTGTGTTGAGGTAGGCTAGAGTTGCCCACATGTGAATGTCTGAGAACTTTAATCCTCTGTCTCTGCCTCTCTGCCTCTTCTTCCTTGTTTCTTTTTCTCTGTGTCATTTTCTCTCTTCTTCTCTTGCCACCCCCCCACCATGTCTCTCTAGGGAAAAACTTGGTATCCGTGCCAACTTTTTCCCCCCTACCCTCCTCCCTCTCTCTCCTCCTTCCCCTCTCCCAACTGCTGCCAGCCGGCATCAGCGCCGAATTGCCATCTCCTTGAGCTCTCTGTGGAGCAATCTCAGAGAGCAGTAAGGTGTGACGCGGGGCTCTGCCGGCTTCGCAGCACCGCCTGCGGAAAGAGCGCAGGATGGCGGAGGAAGATTAAGAGAAATCTCGAGCAGGGCTCGGCTGCCATTGGTGTGTGCAAACGCCGAGGAGGAAGGGAGAGGGAGAGCGAGGAGGGGGGGGTGGAAGGGGGGGGGGTACCAGCAGCTGTCGGCCTAATTCTCCTAACACTCTGCTTGTGGTCATATTAGAAAAACAGATTATGCCCCTCGGTGCCACTCACTTATACTTGACATACGTTAATGTTCTATATCTCCATTCTCGGGTCTTGACAACAGTGGACTTTAGGTTGAGGAGAGGGTAGGAGTCTGGGTCGCCAAGGGGCACAAAAGACCCTGCCCTCTCATTCTCTCCTGACCTTCAACCCCAGCCTGTACTCGCTCTTTAGAAAGCAAGCCTGGACATAGAATTTGCATCTGATGCCACCATTTGCCCTTGCTTTTTGTAGTCCCTTAGGAGGTGCAGAGATCAGAGGACGCTTGAAAGCCCTTTCCCCAAAAAGTCACTCCCTCTGTAGTCTTAATAGGTCACTTCAGGGCCCCGTGAGGCCAGCTCAGCGGCATTCCCACCCTTAATATTTCTATGCCCCCCCCCCAAATCGGAAGTTGGGGGTCAGAGAAAGGAGTCCATGACCATCGGTGCTCCATGAGGGGTTATAGAAAAGCCATAAGCAAAACAAGGCCAAGATTGTTTCTGGGTTGCTATGGAAACCAGGTTCCCTCCTCCTGACAGGAAGGGAGGAGAGCCTGAGGCCTTCCTCCTTCCACCAATCCGGAAGGCTGTAAAGGCGGAGTTTACCAAGGCCTGAGGGAATAGAGCTGTTCTTGGAGGACGAACCAATCATTCCCGCAGCCTTGCCTGCCAGTCCATAGCCCTTTGACCCCCACCTTCCCTACCCTTTCACCTCAATATTCAAAAGAGGCTTTTTCCGGGGCGCCTGGGTGGCTCAGTGGGTTAAGCCGCTGCCTTCGGCTCGGGTCATGATCTCGGGGTCCTGGGATCGAGTCCCGCGTCGGGCTCTCTGCTCAGCAGGGAGCCTGCTTCCCTCTCTCTCTCTCTCTCTGCCTGCCTCTCCATCTACTTGTGATTTCTCTCTGTCAAATAAATAAATAAATAAAATCTTTAAAAAAAAAAAAAAAAAAAAAGAGGCTTTTTCCTCTGTGCCTTGTCCTCTGTGGAGACCTGTTGCTTAGCAACCACTAGTGCCTTCTTCCCAATAACTTGCAGGGACTAAGAGATAAAATATCTGTCTATATTCAGTTCCCCTCCCCTGTCTATTTATATTTAATAACTCAAGCCCTGTCTTGGGTTCCCTTGGCACCTGTTTTAGAGGGCTTTTAGAGGGATTAAGCTGCAGCCTGAAGGAAAAAAGTTACATCGGAGGAAGAACTTCCAAACAGGGAAGAGTGGGAGAAAGGACTGGAGTAGGTAGGGAAGCTGTGGGATCATATTCTCTTAAATATAGGCAGGGTTGGGGGGAAGTATTTAGAACTTGGAATGTGGGGAGGGGATGTCCATAGGGATTCCCAAGTGTCCACTTAGGACCTGGAGTGGACCCTAACAGAACAACTAACTGGGCTGGCACTTTTCAGTCCCCACCCCTTGCCTTGTCCCCTTTTCCGTCTAGAGCCCCCTCATATTTATGTGAGAGGCCCATCCCTCTTGAGAAGTCCAGTTTCCTAGTGTCTAGAAGTTGGTTTCCAAGAGTGAGGGCTGTATGTCCACCAGGCCTGGGTCTCTCCCAAAGTTTGTCAGTCACAGGGAAGGAATTCTTCTGAGTTATCTACTAGAGAACCCCAACTGACCCGGCAGTGGGAGATACAGAGTATCATCAAAAATGAGGAGCAAGGGAGGTATAAGTATAGCCTAGTAGGTGCATGTCGGAACACCTGGATTAGGGCCCCCTCTCCTTACTCAACTGTGATCCAAGTTATTCATTTAATCTCTTAAACTCCTTGTTGGGGCACCTGGTGGCTCAGTTGCTTAAGCATCCAACTCCTAATTTCGACTCAGGCCATGATCTCAGGATCGTGAGATTGCCCCACTTTGGTCTCGACACTGGCCATGGAGCCTGCTTAAGATTCTCCCTCTCCCTCCAACCCCCCTGAACCCCCCATTCCACTTGTGCACATGCGTACTTTCCAACAAAAATAAAAATAAAACTGCTCATTGCTTTGTCTGTAGATCAAGAATAACCATGTTTACCTCCCTAGACTTTAGTGGGATCAGTTAAAGCGATATTGAAAGGAAACACTCTGAAAACTGCCTCATTTAAATAAATATTATTTTAAGGTCTGGAAAAGGTCGGACTGCTGGGAGCAGGGGGGGGCATCATGAATCCAGCCCTTGCCTTGGCTTAGGAACACCAATAGTTTCTTGGCCAGAGGGGTGTGATACTTTGCTCTATGGTCAGTCAGATGGGGAGCTATAAATCAAAATCAGAAACACAGGGCTCTTTAGGGAAAGTAGCACAGAACATCCCTATCATCTTCCCCACCTCCAATCCCAGATTCTGACCTCTAGTTCTCCCAGCTGACACCCTACCCTGACCCCTCCCAGTCAGCACCTTCACTGTCGTCATGCTAGATCACAGACTGTACAATTTCACCCTCCATACCCCCCTTTTCAGCACCTCCTCCAACCCGAGCCTTCTGTGGGAGACAGATGGGGTGTCTGCGATGGAAAAGGCTCTGGGCTCTACGCCGCCTTGGGTGGGCAGCCCCCCTTCCCATCTCCCCACTACTCCCGCTCCCTACCTAAGACACTGAGATTCACCCCGGGCAGCTTTGGGAGCTGCTGAGGATTCCAGCGCTCTTCCCTTCTCAGACTCAGCCCAGAAGCAGAGCCAGAGTGACATCTTTCTCTGAGACCTAGACCCCAGCCCGTCTTCATGGAAAACCAATGCAGAGGGGAAAGTATGTTAGGGAATGGTAGGGCTCCATGTGAAGGACTAGTAGAGGAGAGGCGGGGGTAGGGGGTTGGCACGCAGAGTCCCTCACTGAGGACTGGATGGCTGGGGTTTGGGACCTGAATTGACTGAGGAGGCTAAGACTAGGCAGCTCCTTTGTTCCAGAAATCTGGGGTCCCTAGAGAGAGGCTCAGCTTGGGGAGGGGGAGAAGGGAGCTAACATTATACAGAGCACCAACTGTGAGCCAGGCACAATGCCAGAGCCTTTCCATACCTGTACTTACAACTAGCAGGTGAGGAGTCAGGGTGAATAGGTGTCTCATGAGCTCTTAGCATCTCTCAGCACAGTTGACCAACTTCTCCTTTGATTCTATGATTTCACTCCCAATTCTCCTACCACTCTGGCTGCTCTTTCTCTGTCTCCTTTGCAAGCTCATCCTCAACTCCTTGGGCTCAGCCAAGTCCCCTGATTATATACTTTCATGGCACTATATATTCTTCTTTCAGAGCACTTAGCACAGTGATTTCACACTTATTTGTGCAGTCATTTGAATAATAATCCTATTTCCTCCACCAGATGGAAAGTTCCACGAAGACCGTGACCACGTCTGTCTATATTCACCAGTGTGCTCCCAGTGCCCAGCACAGTGCCTAGCATACAGCAGCTGTTTGGTAAATATTTGTCGAATGAATGAAATGAATGAATAAATCACAAAAGGACATCACTCTGGCCTAAGCTCAGTTCTTAGCCATATCCTCACCCCAGAGTGGATGTACCCCTAATGTGTGGACCAGAGAACAGGGTGCCTGGGAGGTCAGGCCACCTCATTCTTCTTGGGGGAAAAGACAAAAACATCAGGACTGGAATAAACCAAGTTCCAGAATATGGGCTCCCTGCCTTACTAGCACCTGGACCTGCCTGTATGCTCTCTAGCTTCTCCAGGAATGGAGAGAGTTCAAAGTCCCAGTAACTTCTCTCCATTTGTGCCTGAAATCACTCTTGAGCTGGAGGAGAGGAGTTCCATCGGAAAAGAGTGCTCTGCAGAAAACCCCTCTTTTCTCCCTTAGCTGAGACTGCAGAGACCATCTGTTGCCACTCCTTTGTTTGCTTCTGTCCTCTTCCCCTGGACTTCAGGGAAGAAGATCGTTTGACCAAGTGGGAGGGGTAGATGGTGAGAGCAAGACAATCTGCTTGTTCCTTGAAACATCCGGGGTAATGTTGATGAGCCTCAGCCAGGTGATCGGATCAGAGGAACACAGGAGCCAGCAGCCTCAAGTCCTTTGAGGCTGTACTCTGGACCCTGGGAAGCAGGGAGTGGACAGAATGACCTCTGGGAGGTGCCAGTGTTCACCCCAGGGGCTTTATCTGACCTCTTTGCTGCCTTTGCCATCTGACCTCAAACAAAATACCCAAATCTGCAAGAAGTTAATGTTAGGCCATGGGTGGCAGCCCCTTGCTCTCCCTGACCGTTTCCCATTCTAGCCAACAGCCCATCCCAAAGCATCTCTCCCTCCCAGCTCAGCATCAGTACCCAGTCCTTACCCAGTCCCTTGTCCTGACAGTACCCCTCAGCACGCAGGTACTTGGGGTCATGGATCTGGAAGCCACTTTAGGCAGTGTTGCTCTCTCTGACCCCACCTGTTCTTTGGGCCCCTAATGAAGTAGGACAACTCAGGCTCTGGGCCAAGTCCCTATGTCCTCATCAAAAGCAACATCTGTCTCCTCGAAGAAGATAAGCCTGGAGGGAGGGAGGTGAGACAGGCACAGGGGAGAAACCCCAATCCTGTCTGGGCCCTCACCCCAGATTCCACTGCAGGCACAGATTGAGGGTGACGGGGTCAAGACAGCCAGAGAGGCCTATTCTCATGCATGCCCCTGCACAGATCTTTATGCCTCTGAGCCCCCAAATATGAGGGCCCCTCCTGGGCTCACCCGGCTACCTGGGCTGCTGCTGCTGCCAAGCCGGCCTTCTTTTATTCATGCGTTGTTTTATTGCTGGCAAATGCTGCTGCTTGCCGCTGTTGGAGGCGTTCCTGCCAAATCCATCCCAACATCTTGGCCTGGCATCAGGGCGGCATGCTAATGTGGAAATTTAAAGAGCCGCTCAGCTTTAAATCGGAATTTTAAATGAGCAGCAGTGCTCCAGAGGGACCCAGGCAAAATCGAGCAGTATGCACCCTTCCTACTCCCACTCCTGTAGCATCACCCTACCTCTTCTTGCCTCTCCCCTGGACTTGGACACTAGATGAGGGAGAAGCATGGGACACACTAGGGGATGAGGGGATTACCAGGGCAGAGGAATTGATGTAAGACGGCCATCGAAGCCAATAAGGAGCTGTGATCCCTCAGCCCAGACCAAGAAATCCACCAGTTGCTGTCATGGGCAAAAGGAGACAGGGACCTTCAACACAAGGGAGCAGGGCTGGGGCTGGTGAAACTGACATTCCTACCCCTCTTCCCATTTTACCAGGAAACAAGAAGAGAAGACCCAGAGCAGAGAAGAGAGAAGGTGGGACTCCATAAGGACACTCACGTGCAGGCATACACTTGCACACGCCGGATATGTGCATGCAGCTGTGTGTGCAGGTCAGGATGCTTGCTGAGGCCCCCTGCAGCACGTGCACACACGCTCACTTATCACCCGTGCATAGAGAAGAATGATTCACATGTGCAGGGCAGTCTTCCCACATCCAGACCACTGACCTTCAGGTTGTTAGCCTGAGCTGTGCCCCAGCTTTTTCCATGAATCCTAATGCACCAATGTTCCCCAGCTCCTGGCAGCTACCTTGAGTCAGCCACGGTGATGACAGAGCCTCATAGTGACTCTTTCAGGAGAGGGGCTGGGGATACCTGTGCTCATCCTATGCACCTGTCCTGGCTGCAGTGTGGTCCCTTCTCTGGTGGCCAGCAGATGACAGGCTCAGACATCTCATTTGGGAGAAGCACTGGGCACAGACTTGATTTAAGAGGGAAGAGGAGGCTAATGGGAGGTGAGAGAGGCAGAATCTGTGCCTCTCTGTGACCCCCTTTCCTTCTTACCTGTTTCCAGGAGACAAGTGGCCCCTCATTATAAAGAAAACATTTGTCAAGTGCCTACCCTCAAGGAGACACTGTTTAGCACAGTGCCTCACAATTTTCTGAGCTGGGCTGATGACAGATGCAAGAATCTAGATGTGCTATCCCCACTGGAGGATCCACAGTAATTCTCATGGTAACCTCAGCCTTACCCATTTTAGACTGCCAGGCCAAGGGATGCTTTCTGACCTTCCCCAGGAATCCCCCTCTCTCAAAGAAGCCAGCTCCTTCACGGACTGGTGTGGCTGCCAGCCAAGAGGCTTGGGGCAGGCTTGGGGCAGGCCTGGGGCATGCAGCTGGCACCTGCCCACCAGATCCCCAAGGAGGACCTCCTCCCTCACCCCATAGCCCCATTCAGATGGCCCCTGGGCTACAGGGAGGCAGGGCTCTCTGCCCCCCACTTCAAGCTGGAGCACCCACCACCTCCCTTTCCACCATAACCTGCTCCCAGATCCCCCACCCAGACTAGATATACCAAAGACCCACCAGGTACTTCTTCTAGTCTGGATCAAAAACTTCATACAATAGGAGTTGTACTGGGGCTGGGTAAGAGGCCTTGACGGGTGAGGCTTGGGCTAGAATTATGGGAGAAATTGCTGAGGTCAAGAGATGGACGAAAAAGCCCTGGGGCATCTGGGTGGCTCAGCTGGTTGAACATCTGACTCTTGATCTCAGCTCAGGTCTTGATCTCAGGGTCGTGAGTTCAAGCTCCCCACTGGGGTCCATGCTAGGCATGAAACCTACTGTAAAAAAGAGAGAGAGAGATGGATGAGGAAGAAGAACTCAATGCGAGTGACATAGGACAGGGGGACATGAAGGGAGGAGGCTAAGTGAGTCTGCCTCTCTCATCTAATTAGCAACATGCAAATAGTATGCAAATCACCCCCTCTTTGTTTAGAGACCACTGTGTTTTTGGATGTGGGCTACAGAGGGTCCACCAGGCAGCACCTCTGAGACCAAAAGACATGGAATACCCAGGCTCAAAAAAGAGGCCAGAGTGCAGCCATCTTGTAGCTTATTCCCTGGTTGCACTCATTTTCTATGGGCCTCAATTTCCCTGTGTGTGAAATGGGAGGACTGGCCTGGATGGTCCTAAGGCCTCTGACCAGTACTGACAGTCTCAAGTTTTCTGATGTGGGGCCCAGTGCTGCATGAGTTGGAGGGTTGATTCCATTCTGGGGTGGAAACTACTTGGCCCTCTTGCCTGTGCCACTTACCTCACCAGTTCTGCAATGCCATGCCCGTCATGCCCATGCACCCACCATCCCAAACGTGGACAGTCTCCTGTAGACAATATTCTCTCCCACTCTTTTACCCACAGGGTTTCCTCTCCTTGAAATGGCCTTCCTGCTTTAGCCCCTACCCTGGCTAGCCCCTTCTCCAACTCTTGGCCTGGCATCAGGGCCTCTTCCACCTCTGGGCATCCCTATGCACTGTTTACTTCTCTCATTTCCCATTAGACTGTGAACTCATAGAGGGAAGGTACTGGGTTTAGTTCAAGACGGAATCTCCAGTGTAAATGTATTAGTTTTCCAAGGCTGCTGTAATAAATCATCACACACTTGGTTGTTTAAAAAAAAGAAAGAAAGAAAGAAAATAAGGAAGGAAGAAAGAAAGAAAGAAAGAAATTTACTCTCTTACATTTCTGGAAGCCAGGAGTTCAACATCAGTTTCAATGGGTGAAAATCAAGGTGTCAGCAGGACCGTGCTCTCTCTCAGGCACTAAAGAAGAATTTGTTCTTTCAGCTTCTAGTGGCTGTTGGCTTTTTTTTTTTTTTTTTTTCGCTTGTAACTGCCTCACTCCAATTTCTACCTCTGTCTTTACATCACCTTCTATTCTCTCTTGTCTGTATAATCTGCCTTGCCCTCTCTCTCTTATACGGACACTTATGGTAGCATTGAAAGCCCACCCAGATGATCCAGGATAATCTCTGCATCTCAAGATTTTTAATCACATCCACAAAGATCTTTTTTTTTTTTTTTCCAGATAAGGTAAAATTCACAGGTTCCAGGGATTAAGAGGTGGACATATCTTTGGGAGCCACTATCAGACTATCAAGATAAATGAAGACATCTTTAAAATTACCATTTGTTAAGCATCTACCATGTGCTAGACATCATAGATTAATTTTTTTCAATCTTCAATAGCCCTGAAAAATCGATTTTCTAAAAAGACTCATTTACTTAAATATGTATTTGTTTGTTTGAGAGAGAGAGGGAGCGAGTGGAGAAAGGGCAGAGGGAGAGAATATCCAAACAAACTCCCACTGAGTACAGAGCCTGGCAGAGGGCTCAGTCTCAAAATCCAGGGCTCAGTCTCATGACCTCAGGTCAGGACCGGAGCCGAAACCAAGAGTTAGATGCTTAACCTACTGAGCCTCCCAGGTTCCCTGAAATGTAGTTATCAATGCCTCTACTCTACAGATGAGGAAACTGAATGAGGCTCAAGGAGATTCAATCACTTCCCCAAGGTCACATAGCTGAGAAGTGACAGAGCCAGGATTTGAAACCAGATGGGTCTAGCTATAAAGCCAGCATGATTTTTGCCTTCCCAATGGTCTCCGAGCCTATCCCAGGTCCTAGCACGAATTTCTCACCTGAATCGTGCAGAAAAGAGGTGGACAAAAGAAGGAAAGATGAAACCCAGTCTTCCTAAAGATATTGACTCAAACTTTCTTTTGCCAAAGCCCCTTTCCACTCCTTTAATCCTCCCCATCACCCCTGACCCCTTGTTTCAGAAGCCTGGAATCTCCCCCAGTTGGCAGCTCCCTGCCAACTACAGCTGCCCCGAAGGGTGGCACAGTGCCTGAACTTCAGACAGGAGACATCAAATTGCAGAACCAGAGGGGCCTCTGGAGGTCACCTCTTCTGGCTGTCTCTGCTCATACATACGTCTGCCTGTGAGGACAGACAAGGCAGACAGGGTCCAGCTAGTGGGCAGCAGAAGGGGAAAGTGGCCATCTCTTCCTTCAGGTACACCTTCTGCTCACTTCCTACATGATTTGTATTGGGAAGTCCTTACTTAGGTCTAACCTTCCAGATACCATGCTGTAACGAAAGCTGGCCAGAGTCAGAAGAACTAGATTGTCCAAAACATAAAATTGGATTTTGGATAAGTCCATTTACTTCTCTGAGCATCCGACACTTCATCTTTAAAATGGGATTGAGGGTGCCCCTCACTGGCTCAGTCAGTTAAGCACCTGCCTTCAACTCACGTCATGATCCCAGGGTCCTAGGATGAAGCCCAGAGCTCCCTGCTCCCAGGGAGCCCGCTTCTCCCTCTCCACCCAGCTCAGTGCTCTCTCTTGCTATCTCTGACTCTCTCCCCCTACCTCTCTTAAATAAATAAATAAATAAATAAATAAATAAATATTTTTAAAAAATAAAATGGGATTGAGAATAATGGTAATGGCAGTAATACCCGTAATAATAACCGTCTCCCAGGGCTGTTGGGGGGATAATAGCGCAGTCCAGGCCTAGAGGAAAGCAGGTGCCACGGGATAATTTTGTAACAGCCCCTCGACCCTCCAGACGAAGCCCCTTCATCCTGGGTAGTACAGGGTTTTGCTCACCTCAGCCAGTCTGGTCTGCCTTGCGCGCTAGACTGTGAACTCCTCTTGGCAAGACTTTGTTCATTTTTTATCACAGCCCATTATCCTCCCCGGTGTCTAGCCCGTGCTTGGGTACGTAGGTTCAATCTACATTTGATAAATAAAGAAGTGAGAGTATGAGTTGCACACCCAAGTCCCGAGAGGCAGAGGGCCGGACTCCCACCACTGACCCTTTGGACATGACCCTTCCCCCCACGCCCCGCCCCGCTCTGCCCCGCCCCAGGTCCAGGAGGCGGCGGCGGCGAGGAAAGGAGACGCTGCAGCTTTAAGATTCCTCTCGGGCGTCCCGGTTGCCAAGGCGCGGTTGCCAAGGACCTGCGCGGAGCTGCGTCCGGCCTCAGTGCGCCGGCCTCGGGTTTCCTCCGCCGCCGCCGCCGCAACCGCCGCCGCCGCCGCCGCCGCCGGGCCGCGCCGGGCTCGGCTCCTCCGAACCGTCTGGCGGACTTGGCACCGGCCCCGGCTCCTCAGTGCCCCCGCGGTGCGTGGCAGGCTGCGGCTTCATTATCCTGATTGATTCCTCCTGCTCCCCGACACCGTGGGGGCCCCGGCCAGGGAAGGGGGGCCGAGGCGGCATCTGCGGGCCCCTTCGCCGGCCCTCGCCCCCAGCCGCTCCTCGGGCTGCCGTCACCTCGGAGCCCTGCTGCGGCCAGGCCAAGGAGGGAGGGCCCGGCCAGCCTATGCCTCCCTGGTGGGCGGGGAGAGCCCCCAGGAGGAACGGAGCTGTGTCCAGCTGGGTTCGATGCAGTGGCCCAAGGCGCCCGCGCTGGGCCATGAACGCCGCAGGTCTCGGGGTCTGCCTTCAGCAAAGGTTTTGCGCCTTCCTCAAAAGGGAATGCAGGATTTGGGGTGAGGAGGGAATACAGTGATGGACTGAGAACTTCAGGAGAATAGGCTTTGGCAAAATGGGAAAGGTGACATCTTCGAGGAGCACTGATCACGTGGACCAAGCCCGGGTGATTCCAGTCTTATCCCATGCCTCCCCGGATGCCTTAACTGCAGTTCTCAGGGGAAGCAGGGACAGGGTCTGCCCAAACAGCACAGGACACGGCAAGGATCTCTGCTTGAAGGAAGGTCAGGGGCCTCTGTGAGTTAGAGAACCTGTGCCCAAATGTAGCAGCGGGTGGTCGGGCCACAAAATCGTGGTCCCCCCTAAAAAGCCGAGTGTTGAGGTGAGGCCTCAGTGGAAGGAGTCTCAGCCACGCCTGAGATTGGAGGGTCTTCCTAGTTCTGCCACTTGGTTTGTGACTTGGGCAAGTAGCTACCTTTTTTAGCCTTTGTTTATTAATCTGTAAAATGGGTTAAGACCTCCCTGAGAGTTATCAATGGCTAAATGGGATAATATGTTGATGGCAGGACCCTAAATTCTCTGGCAAGGGGTAGAAAGGGAAATGGGGGGCTGGCTTCCATCCCTGCTGCTGTGTTGGATGAAACCCTCCTCTCTCCTTGAAGGAGGTAAGTCTCCTCCATATGCTTAATCCCTTAACTGGAAGATGACCTGGAACCTTCCAATTGGATCTGCTTCTTTATCAGTGTAGAAGGGCAAAACTGCGCTCCCATCTCATTGGTATGGCATGGATTTAATTTCTAAATTCACATCAGGCTCTCTACCACCCCTGTCCCTCTCTGGGTAGGGCCTATCTTTATACAAGACTTGACAGTCTCCCTCTAGTGCCTTAATGTTGTTCTGTCCAGGGGCCAGACCTGAGAAATTTCTTCTTGGGCATTTTGGCTAACTCCAATCTTTAGCTCCTCTTTAGCCCTGGCAAAGAAGGGGTGGAGAATGTGAAGCCAATTTTTTTCCAGAGCCGTGGCAATCGTTGTATTTGTGAACATGATCTGGGCCACGTTGGCTACTCAGTGTCTATCTCTGTTTCCTTTTCTGTAAGTTTATTAATTTATTCTTCCAACCCATATTTCCTGGGTGACCACACTGGGGCAGCATGGTGCACCCAGAAGGTAGAAGTGTGGAAATAACAGAGTGGGAAGAACTCCACTCTGAAGCTGCTGATCTTCTGAGGAAAAACAGACACACATATCGATCTCTCCAATACAAGGCTATTTGCATCAGGAGGACCTCCAAAATTCCAGAACTTTCCACAGTGTCATGCTACCTCTGCCGCCACCCTCCCCCACACCGCCCTTCCAGAGCAGAGCAGACCTTGCCTTGGACTCTTCAGCCAGAGGCTAATTGCTTTCCTATGGAAAAAGATCCTAAAATTTGAGTCTGGAGCTTTTGTTCATTTGGTTTTGTTGGAATTATCTATTTTTGTAACAATCATGCATTACTTTTATATTCAAGATTAAAAAAAAAACACAAAAACATTCCCAGTTTGGGAAAAAAGATGTCAGGGAGGATTTTTTTTTGCAGGGGGGGAGATCCCCCTCTGGTGACCAGAGGCAGGTCAGCACACAGATCTAGGCATGCCAGGCTGCCCAGGGCCCTTGATCAATGTGGTTCTGGGAAAGGCTGCCTCAGTCTACCCACTGGCCTGGCTCCTCACCCCCTCCTGGCTGGCCTGCTCCATCCTCAGCATCTATAGGCCTGAGCTCCACTTCCTATTAATACAAACCACGTGGCACCCTTGCTGTGGCGTCTCTAGGCAGAAAAGGGAGCCACAGCCGCCTAGTGGCTGCCAGGGAGGCTGGCAGGAAGGGGCATCTCCACCAGGCGTCTCCTGGGAAACAGCAAGCTCCCCAGAGAAGGGACATTTGGAAATAAAATTCCTGCCGCTGTGTGTTTGTATGTGTGCAGGGGCGGGAGAGGGAGTTAAGAAACCTCACCGGCCTCTTCTGCTTTTCTCTCTCAGGGAAAGCCTCTTCCAGCAGCTCTCCAGACTCCCACTCCCAACTCCAGCCCATTCCCCAGAAACCACAGAGGGTCTGCTGGGAGCAGACAAGAGGTCTAGAAATGTACCTTCAGATTCATGCTGTGGGTGGGGAAGAGCGCTGGACTGAGAGCCAGAGACCCACGTCCTCAGCTGCCCTGCCTCGCCCTGTGGCCCTGGTCCATTAGACCCCCTTCCTGAGTCCCGCTTTCCTCTGTGAAGTGAGGGTACTGAGTGAGATTGCCCCCTTTAGTCTTAGTCTTCATACTGGCCTCCTGCACAAGGCTCAAGAATACAGGCCATTCTTTCTGGCACTTGGAGCAGACACCTGAGAGTAGTTAATTATTCCTTGTGTGACCTTGACTGGTCCCTTAAATTAGCGGGGTCCCTGCCCCCTGCACATTCACTCATTCAGGTATTTACTGGTGCTTCCTGAGCCTGAGGAGAAGATCGAGACCATCCTGATTGAGAGGAAAGAGGCCCTCAGCCCCCTCCACGCTGTTGTGTGCCCCAGGCCAGCTACATGGCACATTCCTTCCACGAGGACCCCCTTCACATGGAGCCAGAGGGCCCTGGCAACTTCTCTTCCCATCGTGCTCATAGCCAACCAGAGGGAGAAGCCGTGATGCCTCAAGGGGAGTAGGGAAGGGCTTGATGTCCCTGCCCCTTCCCGTCTCACATCTCCCTGGTTCTCTTTGCCCTCCCTTGCTCTTGAGGGCCAAGCCCCCACTCCCAGCCAATACCACCCACCCCCCGTAAGGTAATCAGACTGGAGACAGGTGCCCTTGGGAAACCACATGCAGAGGTCAGAGATGCCTGAGTAAAAGCCACTCTCCCAGCTGGAGTGCCCTTCTTCCTGGCCTCACCTCAGAGCTCCCTTTCCTCTAGAGGTGGGAGGTGCAGGGGGAGCTCTCCAATCAGGAGATAACCCCCCATAACTATAGGAGGAGGGCTGGGATCCCTGTAAAGACCCAGGGAGCCTAGGCCTCCTTGGGTGTCCTCTTAGGAGAAAACATTGGCTCACACACCTGGCCTTGTGGCTTCTTAGCCCACATCTGCCTGGGGACCAGGCAGTTGAGGTAGAAGGGAAGAAGGGGGGGTGGGAAGGGAGGTCAGGAAGTAGAGGTAGGAGGCAGGAGGAGTGTTGATCTGGATTCTGACTGGCACCTTTATTGGGCACCTACTGTGTACCAGGCGACAGGCTCTGTCCCAGCTTTACCTGGATTATCTTCTCCAGTCCTCACTTGAGCCCTGTGCCAGTATTATTATCCTGCTCTGACAGAGAAGGAAACTGAGACTCAGAAGCATTATGTAACTTGTCCAAGGTCACACAGCTTGTCAGGAGTGAAGCCAGGATCCCAGCCCAGGTCTGTCAGCCTCCAGTGGGTTCTCTCTGCTGCCAGAAAGTCCTCCTCCTGGAAAGCAGGTCTGGGGTTGGGGTTTTCAGATAGAGCTCATCAGGATCCCCAGAGGTAAATCTATTGTCATCTGCCCTCCTCCTCCTCACCCATCTGCCAAGCAAGTCGCAGGTGAGCCCCCCGCCACGGCCCCTGCCCCAGCCCCAGGTGCTAGCTCAGCTTTGCCTGGCTCCTGGCCTCTCTCTGGTGCCCCCAAGGTGGCTCTGAGGTCACCCCACACCCCAATGCCTTTCATTCTGCATTTCCAGATCTCAGAACACAGAGGAAAACGTAGGAAGAGAGAGGAGGTCACTTGAAGGTTGGAAGCAGGGGCTCTGGTCTTGGGCAAAGGATTGGGGGGCCCAGTTATCTCCTTGATTCAAATGAACCCTTTCCCTAACTCCCACCCCTCACCCCCAGAGACAGCCAGAGCTTTGCTTAGTTAATGAAATACAAAAGAAGGAATCAGGGGGTGGGGGTGGTCGAAGCGCTGGAAAGCAAGGGAGAGAGGAAAAGTTGGGTCTCTTCCAAAGAGTTAATGTTCCACAGTATGATCGATTAGGTGTCAGATGTAATTTCAAACCAATACAAGATGAATGGCATAATTTTCCCTCTCTCATTTTAGACAGAATTAAGAATCCATTAGCTAACACAAATTTTTGGCAAGTTTAATAGGAGCTCAAATCTACATTCGGAGAAAACGCTCCCCAAAGCCTGTTTCAAGCTTTTACTCTTCAGGCCCCCCCCCCGCCTCCAGTATCCTCCCGACCCTCACAAGCCCTCTGTCGTCTCTCCCCACATGCAGCCCCCTCTCCCTTCCCCTAGCCCTTCCACACGCCCCTCCCTGGCCCAGCCTGAGATTAACTGGCCTGACCCCTCTGACAAAGGCCTCGCCTGCCCACCATTGTCTTCCAGTGGCGATGGGTGGGGGGAAGGGGCGGAGGGGCTGGCAGTGGGCCCAGGAAAGGAGGGAGGTTGCTGAATTGGCCCCAGGCTGCAGACAAACCCTAGGGAGAGGGGTGAACTGGGGCTTTGGGACTGTTTGTGTCGCAGCTACTCCCCAGTTTCTCCCCCAGAAAAGTTCTTATTTTTGTCCAAGACAAAGCATTACCCGGTTCATGAGAGGAGACACAAACCCCATTCTGCCTTTTACATCTACATGTATTAGTGTACAAGGTAAACCTGAGAGATGAAAAACAACAGTTACCATCCCATTCTACAGATGGGAAAACTGAGGCTGGGGGAGGTGATTAGAATCAGCTGGGTCCAAGGGTAAAACTTGGCTTTGCTACTTCCTTACTAGGGCCCTTAGGCCTTTCCTCTGGGCCTCAATTTCCTTATCTGTAAAATGGGAGGGACCTTGGTCCCCAGTGCAGAGTATTATCCTGAAGGCCAAAGTCAAGGAGAAAGTCAGGTATCCACTCTGCAGGAGCTTCCTGAATCAGCTCCAGCGCACCCCTTCCAGTCTCACAGCCTGATCTGGAAGACCAGCCTGCAGACTGAGCTCTGTCCTGGAAAGCAAAAGAGACCAGAATAATGATTATGACAGCTTCCCCTTACTGGGCACTGATTTTATGCCGAGAATGGGAACCAAGCTCATTTATTCCTCAGACCTTTATCAGATACTAGTATCATCATCATCTCACTTTCCAGGTCAGGAAACTGAGGCACAGACAAGTGAAGGAACGACTAAAGTGCTAGCAGGGGCAGAGCTAGAATTCCAACCCGGGCAGCCTAGTCCTAAGGCCTATAGCTCTCTACCCAAGGTGAAGCAGAGGCAAAGGTCTGGGATGGTGGAGGCTCAGGATGTGATGACCCCAGACCCTGGGTCTGGAAAGGCTTCATGAAGGACTATAGGCTTGACTTAGATTTTAACTGATGAGTAGGAGTCTACCAGGTGGGCAAGGAGAGAAAGAATGTTCTAGGCAGTGAGAACAGCATGTGCCAAGGCACCGAAGGAAGTCTCAGCATGGGGATGGTGAGTGACGCACTGTGCCAACCAAAACATGGGGTTCATGTGGAGGATGGCAGGAAACAGGTGGGATAGGCAGGCCAGGTGCTTCATTCTGACAATCCTGCTCTAGAAATTGGGAATTCTAACTTCTATAGCTAACCTTGCATGTCATACTCAGGAGTTACGAGTTTTTCATGTTGTTGTAATAATAGAGGTAGCATTTTTCCATGTGCCAAATGCTTTATAGCATTACAATAACCTTACAAAGCAAACACTGTTATCCTGTTTTTCAGATGAGTAAACTGAGGCTCAGAAATACTAAGTTACTTGCCTAAGAGACACAGCTAAAGATTGAGAGAAGTGACCATTCGACCCAGGTATAACCCCAGAACCCAAACTCATAATCACTGTGGTTCTGGGTCCTGGGAGGCAGTGGGGAACTGGGGAGGGATTTTGGCAGGGAGTGATGGGTTGGATTGGGTTATAGGAAAAGAAGAGGTTCAGTTGGGGCACCTGGGTGGCTCAGTGGGTTGAAGCCTTTGCCTTCGGCTCAGGTCATGATCCTGGGCTCCTGGGATCTAGTCCCACATCAGGCTTTCTGCTCAGTGGGGAGCCTGCTTCCCTTCCTCTCTCTGCCGGCCTATCTGCCTACTTGTGGTCTCTGTCTGTCAAGTGAATAGATAAAATCTTAAAAAGAAGAAGAAGAGGTTCAATTGGACCAGAGTGTGATTGGAGGCTCCATCTGGAATTTTTTTTCTTTTTTTAAAATATTTTATTTATTTGACAGAGATAGAGAGAGAGAGAGAGAGTAGGCAGAGAAAGACAGGCAGAGAGAGAGAGGGAAGCAGGTTCCTGGCTCACCAGAGAGCCTGATGTGGGGCTCGATCCCAAGACCTTGAGACCATGACCTGAGCTGAAGGCAGAGCCTTCAGCTGAGCCACCCAGGCGCCTTTCCATCTGGAATTTTCATCTGGACCAAAGCATTGGAGAAGGATGGGGGGAAAGGCTCTCCCCACCCATGAGGATGGAAAAGAGGGCCTCCCAGAGCCTAAGTAGTAATAATCATAACAATACCAATTCTTCAGCAGCCTCTACCCTGTGACTGGACCATCTCCACCATCTCCAACTCACACAGTGTTGTAGGGCAAATACTGTTAGTCCCATTTTACAGATGAGAAAGCTAAAGCTTAGAGAGCTTGGCCAGTTTCTCTGGACCACACAGTTGTGTTCTGGCAGAGCTGGTACTGGCCCAAAGCCCTGGCCTTCCCTCATACCTCACTACCAGAAGGTGGCTGGGCTACACACCAGATGCCAGCTCTTCCCTCTTGACGTGGCTTAATATTCCCTGAGGTACCTACGGAGCCGTCTCCCCATTTGGGTCTCAGCAAATGGCTTTGAGCTAAGGGAGATGGAAAGGGGAAGAGGAAGAGGGGAGGAGAAGAGAAGTTGGGAGAGAGAGGAGCTCTGAGGGGAGAGCCGTCAGTCATTTTTCCTGTTTCTGACCACTCAGGAAGATGTCCAGGGCATGGTTAGAGGAAGATGAATGCATTCAGTTATCCTCGCCTTAAAAGTGAAAAAGACACTTCATGCCTTTGCCTCATTTTCTACCTTTTGGGAAGTCCTTCCTGTTACCTAACTCACATCCCTCCTAATGGACCCACAAACAATCCCAGTTGCCAGTTCCATGGAAGAGCCCATGGACCCCACCATGAGGAAATATCTTGTCACCTTCCTCCTGCAGTAAAGAGTCAAGGGGTGGAGGGATATTGTGCCTCCTTAGCTTTCTGTCACTGCACACCCAGAGGTGGGGGTGGGGGCAGTGGAGGGACTATGTTCCCAAGTTATCCCACTGGAAGAAGGAAATGACTGGTCCAGCCTCTCCTCAGTAGAGAGGAGAAGGACCAGCAGTATCTGGGGTGAGGGAGGGGGAGTACCTGCTGCGGCCACAGCCTGAAAAACAGACCCAGGGCTCCTGTCCTGAAGAAAGGAGATCTCTGAGTTTGGGTAAAATTACTTCACTTGCTGGATATCACAGCCAAGAGTATATAAAGGAATTCATATCCCTGCCGAGGCCAGAAATTGCATGAGCCCAGGGCCGCCCTTAAGGGAGAGAACTTGGGGAGGAGACTGGAGAGAATACTTAAGAAAAAATGACTTTGTGGGAAAGAATTTGAGCTTAATTTTTATTTATTTATTTGAGAGAGAGAGAAAAGGAGCAAGGTGGGGAGGGATAGAGGGAGAAGCTGACTCCCCACTGAGCAGAGAGCCCGATGGACTCAATCCTGGGACCCTGGGATCATGACCTGAACTGAAGGCAGGCACTTAACCGACTGAGCCACTGAGGTGCCCAGAATTCAGGTTTCAGAAGCAAAAGACCGCAAGTTAGAATCTGGGCCCACCCACTGTAAAAGGTAAGCTACCTGGGCAGACTTGTTCACTTATTTGACACATGTTCATTGATAGCCCATCCTGTGCCAGGCACTGAAGATCCTTACCTTTAAGGAACTTATATCCTAGCTGGGAGACAGGCATCATATATCAGTAAACTATATGTTAGAAGGTAGTAAGAATTATGGGGGAGGAAGTTCACAAGAAGGTGATCTAGATTGGCGAGGTGGATAAGGGTAGACCTCATCTGGAAGAGCAGCATTTGAACTAAGACCTGCAGGGGATGAAGAAATCCATAGTGTGGGTATCAGGGAGCAGCCAGCAAACAGGTGAGCCAGGGCCTGAAGGGCCCAGGGGGGCCAGTGGACTGGAGGGCTCCAGGGCGAGCAGAAGCAGGTGAGGCCTGAGCTGGAATGGAGCAAGGCACAGACTGCACGGGGGCCCCATTTGTATAGGCTTTGTTTTTCTTTGTATAGGCTTTGGTTTTCTCCGGGAATAAAATGGGGAACCTGGCCAAATTTCCAGTGAGGGAAAACATGATCAGACAAATGTTTCAAAGGTTCACTGTTGCTCCTATAGAGAGTATAGACGGGGGCTGGGGGAGGGGAGTAGGGGAGAGGTGAGGGAAGAAGCAGGGAACAGGGAAATCGGGTAGTTGTTTAATCTAGCTGAGTCTCAATGTTCTCATTTGTCAAATGGGAATGAAAAGTGTTCCAGAAGATATGCTATAAAAGATTTGTGCGTATATCCCCAGCCTTTAGCAGATGCGGTTCAACAAAGTCTCACTGAGTGAAAGAATGAATGATTATCTTTCCATGCCCTCCTCACTTATATAACTCCTATCCTAAGCCCAGAAACAGCTCCTTGGAAGCTTCTAGAAACCAACAAACATGGATTCTCATCCTGATTAACCACTCTTCTTCATCTGTAAAATGGGGATAATATTATCTATTCCCCAGGATAATTGTAAAGATTAAATAAAATAACGTGTGCCAATCTGCATTGCCCAATTGGAAGCCACTAGCCACATGTAGCTATTTAAATTTAAATTAATTGAAATTAAATAGAATTTAAAATTCATTTCCTCAGTCACAGTTAGCCATATTTCAAATGCTTAATAACCTCATATTGGCTAGTGACTACCATACTGAACAGAACAGAAATAGGACATTTCTATCCTTGCAGAAAGTTCTGACAGTGCTGGTCTGAAGCACTCAACTTAGCCTGGCCCAAGTCGTAAGTACAGGAATGCTACCATTCTTGGAGGACTCGGGCAGTGAGACTGATTATTCTTCCCATAGTTTGCCAGAGGCCATCCATTTGATGTTCTCCAGCGTTGAGTCTAAAGATGAAGATCAGGGAAGAGTCAGGGGCTAGTCAGGGCAGAAGGAGAGAAGGAGGAAGAACAGGTCCCTTGGACAACACCAAAAGAGTTGGCACTAAGGATTGCCCGGGGGGTGGAAGTGAGTAGAATATTGTGTCGAATATTGTGTCGGGCGCAGGGAAGAAAAGACCAAGAGAGAAAAACAGAAGAGAGAGAGAGAAATTCAGGCATCCAAGAGCTGGTCCCCAGGAATGCAAAATTTGAGATCCTTAATCTGTATTATTGAGTTCATTCATACTGCCTGTGTTCATTGAGCACCTATTATGTACCTGGTCCTGTCCTACATGCTGGGATGCTACTATTTAAAAAAAAGGCCCCACCCACAGGGAGCTTGTGTGTAGATAAGGGGTGGGAAAACTAGAGGAGGAATATAAGCCATGTGTAACATACATAGCATGCTAAATGGTGATATGTACTAAAGAGAAAAATAAAGCAAAAAAGGAGAGGGAAAGGAGGTGCAGTTTTTGATGGGGGTAGTCAGGAAAGTCTCTTAGAGAAGGTGGTGGTTTATTTTGGTTGCCTAGAGCTGTGGGGATTGAGAAGAATGGGGAAGGACTGACAAAGGGGTGATGAAATCCTCAAAATTGTGATAAAGGTCACACAACCCCATGAATATACTAAGAAACCATTGAATTGTACATTTTTTTCTTTTTTAAGATTTTATTTAGGGGCGCATGGATGGCTCAGTTGGTTAGGCAACTACCTTCGGCTCAGGTCGTGATCCTGGAGTCCTGGGATCAAATCCCACATCGGGCTCCTAGCTCCATGGGGAGTCTGCTTCTCCCTCTGACCTCCCCTCTCATTCTGTCTCACTCTGTCTCTCTCTCTCAAATAAATAAATAAAATCTTTAACAACAACAACAACAAAAAGATTTTACTTATTTCTTTGACAGAGAGGGACAGCAAGAGAGGGAACACAAGCAGGGGGAGTGGGAGAGGGAGAAGCAGGCTTCCCACTGAGCAGAGAGCCCGATGTAAGGCTCCATCCCAGGACCCTGCGATCACGACCTGAGCCAAAGGCAGATGCCTAACAACTGAGCCACCCAGGTGCCCCGAATTGTACACTTTAAAAAAAAAGAAGAAGAATTTATCTGGGGCACCCTGGGTGGCTCAGTTGATTAAGCATCTGCCGTCTCAGGTCACAATCCCAGGGTCCTGATATCACACCCCACGTCGGGCTCTCTGCTCTATGGGGAACCCGGTTCTCCCACTCCCTCAGCCTGATGCTCCCCCTCCTTGTGCTCTTGCTCTCTTACTCTCAAATAAATAAATAAAATCTTTTTTAGAAATCTATTTATTTATTTGAGAGAGAGAGTGCATGAGGGGCACAGAGAGAAAAAAGAGGGAGAGAGAATCTCAAGCCGACGCCCTACTGGGGATTGAGCCCAATGCAGAGACCACCACCTGAGTCAAAATCAAGAGTCAGACACTTAACCGACTGAGCCACTCAGGCACTCCAAATTGTACACTTTAAATGAGTGAATTATAACTTAGCAAAGCTGTTATTGAAAGAAAAAAAAAATCACTCTGCCTGCTGCACCGCAAACAGATTGAAGGGACCCAGGACCGAGACTGTGGTCATCCAGGAGAGAGGGGACAGCAGCGTAAACCAGGGTGGTTAGCAGTGGGGTGATGCGAAGTGCTCAGAGTCTGGATTGATTTTGAAGGCACAACAGACAGATTTGCTTTTGGATCAGGTATGAAGTGTAAAAGAGCATTGTCAAAGAGGACTCCAGAATTTCTTGCCTAGGAAACCACAAGAGCTAAGGAAGTAAAGGCCTGGAAAGGGAGAGGGGCTGGCCCGAGGGTACCAGTCACCAAAGGCACCTGAAAGGGACTCTGAAAGGAGGCAAAGTAATTGCTTAGATTGGCAGACCCCAGCCTTTGACTTTGAATTCTAACCCTACCACATTACAGAACCTCTCCCAGCCTCAGGACCACAGGCTAGGATCTACTAAGACTGATTAGGACAGATCCAACTCATTTATGATGGGAGAGCATTTGCTCCTTCTGTTTCCCCTTCCTTCCACGGACCTGAGACAGCTCTGAGCCAGGAGCTCAGAAGAGAACCAAGAGGGGTCTATTGCAAACCTTAGGCTCCTGAGGGAGAACTGGTTGGAGTTTGGGCATTGCTCCCAGCTGTTTGAATCCTGTAATGGAGAGAGAACAGGGAGAACATGCTCACACACCCCCCACCCCCCACTCCGCCATCCCCTGCCCCCACCCCCACCCCCCCAGCCTGAAGGGTAGGCAGTCTGGGTCCTGTGACTCCACCCTCTCTAGGGGCAGGGAGGCTGGGCCCTACACATCTGGGCTTAGAGATCATCCTCTGAGTCAGTTCTCCCCAAGCTGGTGAGAGATTCTAGGAAGCTTTTAATTACCGCCTCAGAGTGGATGCTAGGTTAATGTGATGATTCGAAAGGTGTATTTTTCAATTATATTTAACGAAAAGATTTATAGTGAAGTAAAATATAATTAGGAGGCTGCCAGCAGACAGACTTCCTGGGAGGAAGAGAGATGAGAGAGACCCTTAATGGGGCAGGTTGGAGCCCAAGCTACAGGACCGGCTCATCCCACCCCCACCCTGCAAGACGTCAAAACATTAATCAATTCTGCCATTCAAACACACTGACTCAGTGTCTATGCCATGCTGGGCTCAGAGTTTACCAGGGGGACAGAACAAATACTATGGTCCCTGTCTTCAGAGAGCTTACAGACCAGCAGGATGGGGGGAAAAAAAAAAGGCAAGGCAACAATTAAATACTGCAAAGGAAATAGTAGAAAAGGCATCAGAAAAGTTTCTTGGGTGGACGTGGGGGTGGACAAAGTGAGACCTGAAGCATGAAACGGGGCCAGCCATGAAGAGTGGGAGAGAGGTGAGGGCACTGATTGGACCAAGAAAGCCGTCCAGTTCCTAGGGTGAGAAGGTGATCTTAGTGTGTGCAGAGTGGAAAGAAAGGCCAGTGAGGCTGGGACATAGAGAGGGAGAGGCAGGGGCCAGTGTGGGTCTCTGGGGAAGGAGGGAGGGACCAGATCCAGCTGATAAGGAGTTAGGATTTTATTCTACGTGCTGAGGAAGCCACGGGGAAATTTTAAGCCAGAGAGTGAAAAGCTTATATTTTTTAAAGATTACCCTAGCTGCTCTGGGAGAATGGATCAGATTGGGGCAAGGTGGGAAGCCAGAGTAGACACCCAGAGAAGAGGTGATGTCACCTTGTGTAGAGGGAAGCAGTGAGGAAGGAGAGAAGAGAGGGACTCAGGGGGCTCTTGGAGCAAGGATCCGTGGCTCTTGGTGAGAGGCTGTGTGGAGAATGAGAGGAAGGGGGAACTCAGCATGAGTCCAGGTTTTTGGCTTGAACAACCAACTGGATGCTGCCTTTTACTGAAATGAGGAAGCCCAGAGAAGAAATAGGTGGGAAGAATGTGGATAAAGAGTTCAGATCTTGAGGTGCCACGATGGTTCAGTCCATTAAGCATGTTCAGGTCATAATCCCAGGGTCTTGGGATCAAGCCCCAAATCAGGCTCCCTGCTCAGTGGGTAGTCTGCTTTTCCCTCTCCCTCTGCCTGCTGCTCCCCCTGCTTATGCTCTCTCTCTGTCAAATGAACGAACAAAATCTTTTTTTTTTAGATTTTTATTTATTTATTTGACAGAGAGAGTGAGAAAGCACAAGCAGGGGGAGCAGCAGAGGGAGAGGGAGAAGCAGGTTTCCTGCTAAGCAGGAAGCCTGATACGGGGCTCGATCCCAGGACCCTGGTATCATGACTTGACCTGAAGGAGAAGCTTAACTGACTGAGGCATACAGACGCCCTGAAATCTTTATTAAAATAAAAAAGAGAGAGTTCAGATTTGGAATGGAGACCCTCTAGGGACTTCCCTGGCCCTGAATGCTGGAAGTCTGGATGCTTCACCCTAAGGGGGTCCACTTTTATCACCTTATTCTATTTCTCCCTGCATTGTCCTTCAGCTTTTTTGTATGTCTAACTTCCATTCCCCCTTTTGCACTTGCGAGTGCATGCTTCTCTCTTTGGAGAGCGAATTCTGTCATTCTCAGCTCCCTTTAACTGCCTAAATTCCTGAAATGCTACCACTAAGTTCGCATTATACTCATATTCACTGAGAACCCACTATGGGTCAGACAACATGCTGTAAGCATTGGCTACAGTATTTCCATCCAATCCTGCTAATCACTCCTTCCATGGTATTAATATAACAGTAACAAGGGTGACTGGGTTGTTTAGGCAACTGCCTCCGACTCAGGTCATGGTCTCAGGGTCCTGGGATGGAGCCTTACATCAAGCTCCCTGCTCAGCGGGGGTCTGCTTCTCCCTCTCCCTCTGCCTCTGTGCTCGTGAGCTCTCTCTCTCTCTCTCTCTCAAATTAATAAATAAAAATCTTTTTTAAAATATAGAACAATAATAATAGTGACCATTTAATGGCAACTCTCTCGAGCTAAGCCCTTTACATGAATTATATTTAAAATTTAAAACAAAATTTTATTTACTTAAGTAATCTCCACACCCCATTTAGGGCTCGAACAAGAGGTGTACACTCCTCTGAGCCAGCCAGGTGCCCCTACATGAATCATATTTAAATCTCACTGAGAAATAACCTGCCCAGGGTCACACAGCCAGTTAGTATTGAAAATGAAATGAGAGGGGCACCTGGGTGGCTCAGTGGGTTAAAGCCTCTGCCTTCGGTTCAGGTCATGATCTCAGGGTCCTGGGATCGAGCCCCACATCGGACTCTCTGCTCAACGGGGAGCCTGCTTCCCTTCCTCTCTCTCTACCTGCCTCTCTGCCTACTTGTGATCTCTGTCTGTCAAATAAATAAATAAAATATAAAAAAAAAAGAAAGAAAGAAAATGAGATGAGAAATCTAGGATTGTCTCCAGTACACCAGACTCTCTGGGGGACATAAGAACTGCATGGATGATGAAAGGAAGGAACCATTTGACTGCCTTTCCTCTCCTGCTCGCTCATTCTTTCCCAGATGAAGCACAGAGGTGACATTATTCTCTGACTTCCTTCTCTGGGTGCAGAGGACAGGCACGCCTGATGACAACTCCCAGGCATGCACTGTGTTGGGCAAATCTGCACGTTTGTTGGGGAGGGAACAGTTGTGGTAGGAGCTACCAGGTCCTAAGAGGCATTCCTGGTGTCATAGGGGTGAGTGCCTAACCATGTAATGAGGGCTCCTGCTCCGTGATCCAGAGAGGTGATTCTTTTTTTTTTTTTTAAAGATTTTATTTATTTATTTGACAGGCAGAAATCACAAGTAGGCAGAGAGGCAGGCAGAGAGAGGAGGGGGGAGCAGGCTCCCTGCTGAGCAGGGAGCCCGATGTGGGGCTCTATCCCAAGACCCTGAGATCATGACCTGAGCCGAAGGCGGAGGCTTTAACCCACTGAGCCACCCAGGCACCCCGAGAGGTTTTTCTTTTATCCCCTATCCTCTGAGGAAGGGTTTTGTTGTATAGATGTGTGTGCATTTGTGCTGGTGTGCACATGTGTGTGCAAGCCAGAACAGGCCTGTCTCCTATGCATTTCCCTCTGAATATGTATGTGGCATGATGGTTTTCTAGTTGTCTGGGCCCTCATGAAGGCAAGTAACTTGTACATTTTTTTCATGTATAGGCCTGTGGTTGGAGTTCACGCAGTATAGAGAAGGCCTGCCCTAGAGTTGAGTTCCGAGCTCAGCTCCCCACCTCTTCTTGCCTGTCCCTAGCTCCCTGCTTCTTCCCCACCTCCCCTCATGCTGGGCAGAATGCCCTTAGCCTGTGCCTGCTGGCACACATGCCACATGGTGCCTGGCGCGCGTCTGGGCAAGGATGACGCCCCCAGGCCCGGCTGGGATACTAAGCCACCCGCTGCCTCCCCCATCTTCAGAACGGAGCGTCCCCATCCTGTCCCCTTTCTCAGCCAGGGACTCGGGGAGCAGGCGGGGACACGGCACAGACAGATACGAACACACAGATGCACCCAGAGACGCCCACAGGCGTGTGCCCCAGAGAGGCACAGGCATTCACACTGCCTTGGGCACACTCACACATGTGCATTCACAGAGATCCAAAGAAACTTGTGGGCACTCACCACTTGCACAGATCTCGACCTGAAGTAAACCCTCCTGTCCATTTGGGTTCACTTCTGACAAAGCCGGCCGTGTCTCCGTCCATGGTGCTGAAAGCAGACTTTTCTCCTTACAGAAGGACAAGACAGGGAAGAGAGGAGAGGAGACCTGGAATGGGTGGTAGAAGACACAAGAAATGGAGGACAGAAAAGAGACAAAAGGGAGAAACCCACAGATAAATGAACGAGAGAGAGAGAGAGACTTGAAAGGATACCAGGGGAACAAAGCAGTGTTCAAACAGTGGGCCTGGGAGAGGCGGGTGATGACGGAAGTTGATCTCAGATCCCATCGCTGCTTTTAAGTGCAGACTTGGGTTCAAGGATTTAGCCATCTTTGCCCTTCAGGGCCAATTATGGGAAGAGTTTGGTAAGGGTACTGTGACAGATGAGGGATCCTGGATGTGTGGTTCCTGTGGCCTCCAGGTGTCCTTTTCCAGGTACCTCCTTGCCTTGGAAGACCTTAAAATAGTAGTGGAAGGAGACAGATACCAAGAAAGTTCTATCATAACCCCACAAAAAGCTTCCCACCTGATTTCTTATCTCAATTTGTGTTGGGCAAGTGGACAGCAATGTTGATCTGGATTTGTTCTGAGGATTGTAGGGATTTAGTGACTGCTTAATGCTTATCTGTAAGATTGGATTATGGGTTCCTATCTCCCTCTCTTGAGATAAAAACTTCTCTCTGGTGCGATTGCCTAGTAGGGATTCTCCCCCACCAGCAGCCCCCTCGTTGTGAAATATATGGAATATAAAGAATGCCCACAGGGCGCCTGGGTGGCTCAGTGGGTTAAAGCCTCTGCCTTCGGCTCAGGTCATGATCCCAGGGTTCTGGGATCGAGCTCCGCATCGGGCTCTCTGCTCAGCGGGGAGCCTCCTTCCTCCTCTCTCTCTCTGCCTGCCTCTCCGCCTACTTGTGATTTCTGTCTGTCAAATAAATGAATAAAATCTTTAAAAAAAAAAAAAAAGAATGTCCACTTTCCTGGTGGAGGAGGAGGATTTTCAAGAATGAAAGGGCTTTATTATTTAATAACTAGGCAAGAGGGGATGAAGAAGATGAGGAAGGATGAAAGAGAAAAGGGGGGGAGAAAGAATGTGTAAAGATGGAGGAAAGGAGAGAGGGAAGAAGAAAGAGATTGGAGGAAAAGGAAAGGGAGAGGATAGAGGTGCAGATGGCAAAAATGAGAGAGGGCATGAGTCACTCAGACAGACTCCAGTGTCCAGGGAAAGGACAGGGGAAATATGCCAGGTGGAGCAAATTGCTCCCCAGGGGCCCAGATTAGACTGGAAGTCCAGGCTGGTCCTGCAGCTGTTCACAATGGCATTCTCCACCCTGAGCTTCAGGCAGAGAGACCCCATGGGCCAGGAGTACAGATGTGAGGAGAAACTGCCCTAACACAGAAAGTGGGATCAAATGCAGTCAGGTCTGTGTTTAGGTTTCCTCATGTGTGGGATGGGGACAGTGAATGCCTTCTTGGGGGTGTTTCCACCTATTTGCATGTGAGCAGTGGCAGAAAGAGAGCCACATGTATGGGAGTTCACAGGAGAGAAGGTATTGGGTTGACTGAAGGTAAGGAGCAGGCAGAGGAAGAAGAGAGGCAGAAGGAGAGAAGTGAGTGAAAAAGAAAGGACAATGTTCCTGAAAATTTGTGGACCTCCTAATTATTCTCTTATTCCTACCAAGAGAGAAGACAGGAATAGGATACAAGTTGGATGTATGTGCCCCAGTGTCCTTTTCTGTAGTATGGGTATGACAACCATCCCAACCTCAAAAAGTGGACAGCAATTATCTCAACCAAAAAGTGGTTGAGATAATCATTAGCTTGTGTGTAATGCTTAATTTAAGTCAGTTATGAATACATAATAAGATCCACATATATGCTAGTTTCCATCGTTATTGTTAGATCTTGGTTTTGCACTGGAATCAGGGAAATTTTTCTTCCTGTTTAACTAGAACTTCCTGCTACAAATTCGGGTTCAACCTGTGGGTCTCCTTTTGAGCACCACAGAGAACTGTGATTTCCCAGCTCTTCAGAGTCAGCAGATTTTCTAGGGGTACAGAGGAGGACTCCCATGGTGAGGAAAGACAGGGTCTAGGGAACAAGGTACACACCAAGGACCGTCAAGGATGTTTTCCTGGATTCCTGAAAAAGCTGGATCCTGGGCTTACATCAGTGTCTCTCCGCCCAGACCGGAGTCTCAACACTCCACCCTATTTAGAGCTAGTGCCCCCCCCCTCAAGCCTGTACAGGTGTGAACATATGGGTCATTTCTTCCAGATTGCTCTTCCAACCCCAATCCCTTCTCCCTTTTTTATCTACACTTCTGCTCTTTTCTTCTAAGGAATCTAGGTAGGAGGAAAGAAATTCCCTTACTACTTAGAGGGGTGGGATTTCCCCACCCCGCACAGGCAAAATAGATGGTCTCATTCTGGAGGTCAAGGAAGCATGTGGGGACTGGCACAAGGAGGGGTGAGGGGTGGCAGGGCAGCCCCCATGTCCTCCCATTCCCCCCAGCTCCTGTCTCATCACTGTCACCATTCAATCATAGCAGATGGGCTGCAGCTGTGAGCGCCAGCCCGGCACACAGGCTGGTCCGTGCCACTTGGGAGAGAAGGAAGAGAAAGGGAGGGAGGGAAGGAGGAGGAATGGAGGGAGGAGGGAGAGGAGAAAGGGAAGAAGAGAAGGAGGAGGAAAAGGAGGAGTGTGGAGGAGGAGAGAGATCGCTTGAAGAGAAAGGGACTTGGTACCTTTTATGCCTCTCTCTTCCCAGCAGGAGAGCAGAGGCCAAGGCTGGGCTCACAAGCTGGGCAGTGCCAGGCGAGATGGGCATATGCCCTTGATTACTACCAGGACCGCAGGCCAAGCCTCCGCAGCCGCCACGGCCTCATAAATCAGTTTTTAAGTAGCAACCACATGGACATTTCCCAGCTGAGAGGCCTGGCCTCTGTCGGCCCAGCTAGGGCAGCCCTGGTGGAGGGGCAGGTGCCAGGCCAGGGCATAGGAAAGAGAGAGGTGGTCATCAAGGCTTGGTGGGAAGTGGGTTAGGAGCTTGTTCAGGCAACGTCTGAGGGCAGTGTCTCCTGCCAAAAGGGAGTATGCAAGACGGTGACAAGTGGCTGGCAGTGGGTCCAGAGCCCCCTGTTGGGCTCTTAGACCCTGTCCCGGTTTCCCCTGGGGAAACTGTCCACAGACTTGGAGGATGGTGTTGTTACTGGAGCTCCCTCCCTCCAGATCCTCCTCCCATTTAGAATAGAGTCTCTGTGAGGGTGAGGGCAGTGTGTGGGCATGTGCACTTGGGTATCCAATGTGCTCACTGCTCCTGATGGGTAGGAAGCTATCTCCCCGATATCTAGCCCAAGCCCAGCGAAGACCAAGCATCTAGTAAGATGGCTTGAATGAATACATGATCATGTTCAAAGGGGGTCAGTTATGTGCGTTCACAGGAACGTGAGGATTTATATCCGAGCATGTATGATGGCCAAGTCTATGTGCCTATATATGGGGGGTGTCTGTGGGTGCTCTGGGGAGATCTGTTCTGACAGACACCCCTCCACACCCTCCCTTTCAGCCCTCCCCTGAGCCCTGATTCTCCCCTTCTGAAGACCCTGTAAGACGGTAGCTCCAGAATCCCACTCCCCCCAGCCCGATCCCTTGCTAAACACCCCCTTCTGCAGGCCGCCGTTGGTGCTTGGTGGGGAGGGGGTAGGGGCACGGGGAGCGCGGGAGTCCCGCCCCTGGAACGGCGGGCAGAGCGGGCGGGGTGGGGGCGCCCAGCCTTCTTGCGCCCAGTGTCTCCTCCCTGGGTGAACAGATGTCTCGGAATTTTAGATGTGCTCTCCGCCCCTCCTCGCAATAACTACCCCCACCCCCAGCTGGCACTGGCTGTGGCGTAGCGCCCTCCCCTCCCCCACCTCCGATAGCAGAACCGGCTGATGGATCAGGGAGCTCGGCCGGAGGCCCAGGCCAAGAGGCGGGGGAAGCCGACCGGGTCGCGGCAACGGGCTGGGCCGAATTCCGGAGACTCCTGGTGCGGAGAGAACAGGGTCGGCGCTGCCCCCGCCTCTTGCCTTCTTCTCTCCTTCCTTGCCAGCTTCCGCATTTCCTCAGCCCTATCTCTCCTTCTGCGATCCCCGTCTCTCTGTCCCTCTCGCTCTCTGCCCCACCTCAAAACCCTCACATCATCCCGTCAACCGCGTATACGCAAACCCTCCACACAGAGCCTCACACTTCGCGACAGAAACTCCTCCTGGCAACTTCGGCGGAATTCTTCCCTCCAGAGACCCCTTTCCCTGCATTCCGTGAGCCACCCCACCCCCAACTGGCCGCCTGCCTGCCCCCGGTGGAAACCCAGAGTTAATCCGGAAAACAGGAGGGAGGGCAGGAGGGGAGTGAGGATCGAGATCAGGGAGGCCAAGGATACCCGGTTTGGCCGGGGTTTGAGAGACACCCAAATTTTCTAATCACTGCTAATTAAGGAACAATCCAATTCCGCGGACCCTCAATTCGGGGAAGGGGGCGGGACCCGCTGAGGGCAGGAGGGGGCCTTGGCAGGGCTTGGCAGCCCGGGGTGGTGCCAGGCACCCTCCCCCACCCTCCCCCCACCCGCCAGCATTCCGAGGTAACAGGCATTTGTTACCCAGCTCGTGCCAGGAGCGATTGGCAGGTTCGAGTAGGCACAGTCATTCCGCACACAGATGTCCCTGCGTTCGCTCTTCTGATATGAATTCTGTCAACTCCGAATCTGAGGGAGAGGAGCAGACAGCCCCACAGACAGAGTTACAGACAGACAGAGCAATTGTCTGGAGGACACAGAACTGCACAGATATTTGGGGTTTTTTTTCTTCTTCTTCTCTGAAAAAAAAAATTAAAGAAAATTAAGAAAGACACTCACTAATTTGGGGGGACCCATCTGAGCTCCTGAGAGTGGCCCTCACTTTCTCAATCCTCCCCCCAGTTCATGCCCACACTTTTCCATTCTCCCCCAGGGCTCCAGAAATCATCCCTGAACTTCAAATTCAAGTCTTTGCAACCAGAACCACGGAAGTCGGGGAGGTCTCCTTCCTCGTATAGGACTCAGAATTCCTGAATCCCTGCAAGTTCTAGAATACCATCAACCTGGTGCAGGTTCCAGCATTCTAGAATCTCTGAAAGTAGAAATTCCAGAACTCCCGCTCCTGGGCAGATTGTGCCCAGGGATCAATTACTATATCACCCTCTCCATCAGAGAAGGGGAAGTGGGTGCTATCCCATGTACAGGAGTGGGAGGCCCCCCCATTGCCTGGTCCTCACCAGCTGTCCCCAGCCTTGGCAACCAGCCAAAAACACAGCCTGCCCTTTGAATTTGGAATGCAGAAAGGTCGAGCCCCCTGACTCCTACCTCTTTCTGGCACTCCCTCCCAGCTCCAGTTTCCATCCTGACCCTCCACACCTGACCCGGCCATTCTGCCTCTGCCCGCCCCAGCAGCTGTGGGAGAGAGCTGGTTGGTCACTGGGCATCTGTGAGCAGGCTGGGCTTGAAGAGCCGCTGGGGTTTGGTTCTCCCTGGGCAGCCCATGCTGGTGGAAGAAGGGGAAGGCAAAGGGGCCAGAGTAACTCACTGACATCAGAGGAGAGGGGCACAGAGGGATTCGGCTTGTGGTTTGTTGGGTTGTGTTTTTTAAATCTTTCTTTCTTTTTTTTAAAAAAGAAAAAGCCCCCATCCTGTGTCATCATTTTTATGGGATCTGCAATTCTGGCAAAAATCTGTCTTTAATTTAGCTGTCCATATAAAAATCCTCACTGTATAATAATGAACAGATGCCATGGAATTTAAGCTGGAGCCTCGGCTCCGCCCCGCCTTCCCCCCGCGCCTGGCACCGGGCACCGGGCACCGGCTGAGTGGCACAGACTGGCACCAACACGGGAGCAAAGGGTGGGCAAGGAGCGACCTGGGCTCAGCGCCAGGGCACTGGGGTGGTGAAGGGGTGTCCAGGCGCTGGTCTTGGCCAGGCGGGAGCTCTTCCGTGGTGGCACCAAAGGAGAAGTGTCTGAGGGATGTTTCTTTTTCTGCAAAATGATCAGTAGTTAAGGATTTTGGTTTGTTTTTGCTTAAGGGCTTTGTGGTCCTTCTCAGGTTTTTTAAAAAAGCACCGCCCTCCCCCCAATATAAATCCAAATGTTTTCGAAGTTTTAATTGAGTTGTGTTTAACTCTTCCCCTGCGCGGCGCCCCCGCCTCGGCCTCCGAGCCCAGCTGAGCGCGAGTTCGCTGCAAGCGGGATCCGTACCGTTTCCCGCCGGCCCGAAGCCTCCGAGGTATCCTGGGCGCCAGTGCCTCCGGAGGCTCCGGGGCAGCTCCCGCGGGGCAGGAGGACCCTGCTCCCCTCCAGGAGTGAGGTCCGATGTGGCATCTGATTGTTAGGCAGGAGAGACGGAGGCAAGGGAGAAAGCCCCCACTTTACCCCATACCAATTCTCTCGCTTTTCCCGAGGGGAAAGAGAAAACTACGCGAGTCGGGTGTTCCCCACTGCCTCCGCCTGCGGTCCAGAAAGCAGGCATCGGCTCAATTGAGAGGTTGGTTCTGAGCCCCCCACCCCCACCCCTTGCCTTTAATGCGACTCTGGCGAGAACAGATGTCCCAAGCCGGGCGGACTGCCCAGACCCCGCCCAGCTGTGCCCTTGGCGAAGACTTGGCTGAGGGTAGGAACTGGCACGCGGGTCCCCAAAGGGGCTTGGGGGCTCCTTCGTCCCGGCGGGACCTGACCTGGCAGCCTTGGCCTCCTGGCCAGCGCAGCCTCGGGCGGGAGGTGGAAGCGCCCCGGAAAGGCCGGTTTCTAATTCAATTAATTCCAAAAAAAGGAATGAGACGAATACCGAGGTGGAGAGAAAGGTTTGAATAACAGCACACCGGGCAAACACTCCGTGTATGGAACCCTGCTCCTGTGCGGGAACAGGCGATCAGAGTTTCCAGCGCCAGAGCCACACCCTGGTGCACATCTGGGCAGCAGCTCCACCCAACGCAGGACCCCAGCTTTCTTGGCACAGCCAGTGTCTAGGGGATCCCTTGTTCTTTCCTTTGTGAGCACCGCAGGTTCTCCTCACACGGAGTGGGGGGTCTAAGTCCCCCCCAGTCCCTGGCATGTCCCCTGGAGAAACTGGTTGCCTTCCTGCCTGCGAGCCCAGACTTCCTCTCAGCGTTCTCCTGTTGGCCCTCCGTGGGCAGGCTGCTCCTATTTCAGTGCTTTAAGATGGAGAAAGTTTCAGAGGGCAGCCCAACCCTTCCCAGGTCTGTGCCTTTCTTACCACTTCCCACCCAGCACAACTTTGTCCAGAATTTTTCAAGAGGCAGGACAGAGAGGAAAGAGGCTGATTCAGGATTTGGGAGGGGAGCAGGGTTTCCAGGTTTCTTAAGGTCCTTTCTGGTCCGTGGCCAGTGCCTTCATGTCCCAGCCCTAAAGAAAGAAAAGTGACAATGTCTTGGGCTGTGAGCTGGGAAGTCTGTTGTGACAGCTGAGACCCTTCTTCCCCTTTCCACATCTCACAAAAAGCAGATTTCTCCTTTGAACACATAGGAGGCAGGTCAAGTGTGGAGGAGTTCTGGTTTGACCCTTGCTGTAACATGCGGAGCCTGGGAGTGGAGGTGGAGACCAACACTGGTCAGGCCCGGCCCACGCTGCCCCTTTCTTCCCACCTCCCTTAAGAACTAAACCGTGGAATCTAGAATTATCCCTCAGTCTCAATGTCCCCTCAGATCAACGGATTTCTCCAAGGAGCAGGCAACTTCAAATTTAAGATTCTGGGGAAGAGGAGAAAGCAAAGGTCATCCAAGAGGGAATGAAATAACTGACCTCTGTGGGAGATCCTTGCAGCCACGGACTTCCCCATAAAACAGAGAGAAACAAACACGACCTGATGGAGTCTAGGGGGTGTGAGGGGTTCCCTGTTGTTGACTCCCATGGGGTTTAGTTTCCCTGGACTGTACTCAATGGTTTATTGGACTGTCCCACCAGGTGACAAAATGAGAGCTGGGGGTTCACTGGGCATCAGGGGCTCATGGTCCAGATTATGTCTGGTTAAACAGAGAAGACAAAAACGAGCCTTTTCCTCACTTTCCCCCATGGACAAATGGCCTGCACTCAGAAACTTCTCTGTTGCCCTGTCATTTCCAAATGCTTGACTTTGGATAAGGGTGGGAAAATCAAGGGGAAGACACCCTCCAGATTGATCCTGGGGCCAGCCTTCAGGTTCCGCAGTCCAGGGGTTGAGCTATGCCTGCTAGTGCGTGCTTGGAGATCCCGCTGCTCAACCTAGGGCAAGAAGGGCGTCCTCTCTTCGACTTCTCCCCTTTCCCCCTCCCTCCCACTGTTCTGGCCCCTTTTAGCTTTCTCCGCCCCGCACCCCCCCCCACCTCCTTCTGTTCCTGGAGCTTCTCTCTGTGTGTGCGTGCAAGCAGGAGAGCCAGTGAGAGGAAACGACCTGTGAGGGGGAGCTTGGGGCCGGGTGTCCTCATGCATCTTCTTCTCCTGCTCATCTCGCTATCTCACCGAGGAAGTTGAGTGTTGGAGAGGAGGGTGATGGGAGGATAGAGCACAGCCAGAGTGCAGGGAGTGTGGGGGAAGGGTCAGGAAATGGGAAAGGGATAGCTCAGGTAGCTGCTGGAATTCACGGGAAGCAGCAGTGCTCCAGATCCCCGCCCCAAATGGGGCACCCCCAGCACCCCCCAGCCCAAAATGACCACAGACGCGGTGGCCGGAGAGTCATCAACATCTTTCCAAAGGATCTGGAATCCAGCTTCAAAAGCCGAATTGTGCCGCGTGGAGTAGCCGGAAGAGGGAAACGTAGGAGTCTGTGATCTGGCCAGGGAAGCCACGTGGAGGGGTCTTTTGCTTCCGGCCCCAAGCCACCTGGATGCTACCCAGCCCGGGACTTCAGAACGCGTTCTAGGAAACAGGCTGAGTGGGAGAGAAACCCAATTAACCTTGTTTCCAGGGCAGGATAAGACTCAGGCCTTGGGATGGGTGCCGAGTTCCTTTTCTCTCTAGTTGTCCCTGCCAGGCCTGTCCCATGCCATGAGCAGACCAGGCTCCAGATTTGAGTCTGGGATTTGCGCCTAGCTTCATACACCATTTGAGAAGTGGGGGAGAAAGGTGGGTCAAGTCCTTTCTCCCAAGAATAGGGATGATTCAGAGTTTTATTAAATTCTCTTAGACCACCAAGAGAAGTGAATCCTAGGTGGAAGGAGGCAGTTCTTAATCTCACTTTAGAGATATGATCCTGTAAGAATTCTAGAATGAAATTTTGAGAAGATTCCAGTGAAATTCTCTGAAAACTAGGCAGGTGTCAGGTGTCGGAAAGGGCCTCTCACTGTGCGGCTTAAGCAGTGTCCCTCTGCGACCAGAACGCTCAAGACTGGACGAGAGTCAGCACCTGGGAGCGGACAGCTCCAAGGCCCCAGACTCCTCCACCAGCACGAGTCCTGCGGTGGAGGAGAGAGGGCATCGTTCCCACTTAAGTGGTCACTTAAGGGGGGCGCTGAGCTGAAGGTCAGACAGTATAATCCAATCTACCCTTTCACATCTAAGGCTTCCTTCTTCAACTACCTTCTCCTTTCCAGATTTTGTCAGGGTGCTCTCATTTGGGGGCCTGGAATCCAATCTTTAAAAGCCTTAGCATGCCTGACCACAAGCTCCAGCCCCAACAGCATCCCCCCCCATTTCAGCCCTAAAACAAGCAACAGTATTTGTGTATGTTTAAAATAATTTAAGTAAGCCGTGTCAGTAACAGTTCAGTTTCGGTATTCCTAACCATGTTCAGGCTTTGGGATGGTGGTCTTTGGGATTTAGACCCCCCTTTCCAAGTATTCCAGGGGTCCAGTGGGCACCGGTGTCTAAGGGAAGGTCCTTTCAGGGAAGTCAGTTCAGAGATGCCTATGTCCCTGAGGCTCAGAGAAAGAGAATTCTGGGCAGAGCAAGCTCTGCTGCGGTGTCCTTCTTCTACCTTCCTAGACTGAAGGCGTCCCTCTGTCTGGAGCTGCACCAGGCAGAACGGAAGCTGTCTAGGTATGGACCAGGGGTTTCCTGCTGTCCTGTCAGGGGAAACGCATGGTGACCTCAAGCTCCATTCTTCCAGGTGGGCACCTCGATTCTGACCCCTCCTCTAGCTCTGGGAACACCTGCAACCTTGCCAACACTACTACAGATATCATCCTTCCTGAGACTAAAAAGGGCTGATTCCCCTGAGTCCACTGAAACACAAATTTAAAACCAAAAAGACTTCCTGCTTTAATAGTTCATCCTCATAACCTTATAATTTTTTTTTATTTAAAAATATCCCCATCTGGTTCAAATGGTTGTCTCTTTATCTCTATGCACTTATTTTTTGCAACAGCGAACAGAGGGTTGTAAAAAGACTGGCTGCTCCCAACTGGGTCGTTTTTTAAGTGATGAAAAGATATTTTGTTCTCAAAGGAGGTGCATGTGCATGTTTGGGAACTGAAGGAGTGTAAGGAGATTAGTGCAACGCTTTGTGCTAGGAGTGTGTGTGAGTCTGTATAAGGTCTGGGAGGGCAGTGAGTGTAGCTGTTTTGATGCCCAGTGGACCGGTGTGAGCGAGGTTATAAGGTGGAAATCCCACCCGGCAATGTCTAGGGTAACTGTACCCGGCCTCTATACAGTCACTCGACTCTGTGTCTTCATCCCCCAGAGCCCCAGCTCAGTCCCCCAAATGAAATGAGGCCACCGTGAGAAACCGGGTCCGGCTTTGCATCTCATTTACATAAATATTTATTAATCGTCATTAAACTGAACAGAAACACGCAATGCACTTCGGGTGTCCGACGGGAGTTTCATCTTCTCTACAAGAGGAAGGTAAAATTGCGTGTGAGTGTGTGGGTAAGTGTGTGGGTGTGTCGCCTGTGGGTTTGCATTTTTTGCATCGTGTGTTTGGATGCCTGATCTCCTGCCTCCGGTGGGGAGATGTTCTCCTTTTGCCCCTTTCTCTGGGAAACTTCCAGAAAGAGCCCTCAGCCCTCTCCCTGCCCACCTGCTAGCCAGAGCCAAGAGGACGCCTCAGACAAAACAAAAACAAAAACAAAAACAAAAACAAAACAACAAAAAACCTCTCCAGCCACCGGAAATCGCCGGGCGCCTTGCGCCCACCGAGGCACATTTGGGCAGGGGCGGGGCTGGCCCTAGGTCTAGGTCTCCACCCTCAACCCGGGATGAGGATTGCCTGCGGGGAGCGAGGGTTCGGCGAACTCTCTTCCCTCTGCCCCCAGACGCCCGCGCGGGGCCTTGCGTGTGCGTGCGGTGTGGTGTGCGTGTGTGTGTCTCTCATGCAAACCCTCCCTCCCCAAACCGACCCCCCCAACAGTTTGCCATTCCATACAAATTTGGAAACAGGTTTTTAAAAAACAGCATGACGCACAATGGGGACGGGGCGGGGGAGGGCAGTGGCACTGGGGCCCCAAATCTCCGAGTCACTGATTGTAAGAACCTGGGGAGGGGAGGGGGCGGCGCCGGCCCCCATTTCACCAAAGTGCACAGATCCGCGCTTGGGCGGCGCGGCCCGCGGGCCGGGAGGGGCATCCCGGGGCCGGGCCGGGCCGCTAGGCTCTGTCAGAACCTCCTTGCATAGATATTTGTGTCTTTTTATTATTGGTAGTAGTATTTTTTGCCTTTTATTGCTTCTAAAAGTTCTTACTGCGTTTTCTCTCCGATCCGGACTCTGCGTTCGGCCTCCGTCGCCTCTCAGCTTTTTTTTTTTTTTTTTTTTTTTTGTATGTTTGTTTAAAAAAAGGAAAAGGGAAAAACGGATTCTAGTTACAAATTGTCTTGGCCTCTCTCTTTCCTCTCAATCCACACTTCCTCCCGCCAAAATTAAACTCACAAAACGCTGAGACTAGGGGTTGGGGCGAGGGCGTTCCAGGTCCAGACTCAGGCGCCCTGACTTATGCCCTCTTCAAGAAAGAGGGGGCGCCCGGCTCCTTTCTGCCTCGGCAGCTCGGTGTCTGTTATAATAATAATAATAATAATGATAATAATAACGATGATGATAATAATAATAATAACAACGACGACACAACAATAGGGGGAAAACAGTATCCCACAGCTCAGCTGCCCCCTTGCCAATGCCTTTGGGCCTGCAGGGGGGAAGGGGAGGAGGAAACCTAGGTGTAGGGATTAGGGAATGTGGGGTGGTCTCCAGGGAGTGCCCAAAGATGGGTCCCTGGAGAACCACCCCTGGGAAAGAGGAGGAAACCCCTTGGGGAGAGAGAAGGCGAGTCCCCTGGGGGAAGCGAGGCCCCTGGGACGGGCCACCCACAGGTAAGAGGACTGCCCTGCCCAAGAGAGGGTCAGTACCGGCGGCCCGCTCCCCGCGCCCGGCGCCAGGATAGGTGGGGGGTCCCCTTGCGCTGGGAGGGGGTCTGGGGGCAGGGGTGCGGGCAAAGGCAAAAGAAAAAGAAAGGGGCAGGCGCGAGGTCTCAGTTATGGAAAAACGCATTGAGCTCCTCGTACATGGGGCCCCGGTCGTGGTGAAGGTGCATATCGTAAGACAAGAGATTCTCCGAGTGGACGCCCCCGCGCACAGCCGACGAGCCGAAGACCAGCCCGTGGCCGGTGGGCCGCGAGCCGGGCAGCGCCGAGTAGTGCATAGAATAATGGTAGCTCTTCTCGTGGTCGGGCGACGAGTCCTGCTTGAGTGAGAAGTTGCCATTGAGACAGAGCGGGGGGCTTAGCGGGCCCTCGTACTCGGAGCTGTTGTAGTCCGGGCTCGCGCCGCCGCCGCCCGCAGCCGCATACAGCGTCTCGTAGGCGGCGCAGTAGCCGTGGGTCCGCAGGGCGTGCGCCGCTCCGCCGCCCAGGCCGCCCGCCGCCTGGCACTGTGCGCCCGCCAGGCGCGAGCACGGGTACGGGTAGGGGTGCATGGCGAACGGGCCACCCGAGCCGTGGAAGCGGCCCGTGCCGTCGGCGCCCTGCTCCGTGAGGAAGTTGCGCGAGTTGAGCTGCAGGCAGCCGGCCACCAGGTTGGTGGTGGGCTGCGACAGACCCTTGCACAGCGTCTGCACGTAGGACACCAGGTCGGGCCGCTTGCCGGAGCGCAGGATCTCCGAGAGCGCCCAGATGTAGTTCTTGGCCAGGCGCAAGGTCTCGATCTTGGACAGCTTCTGCGTCTTGGAGTAGCAGGGCACCACCTTCCGTAGGTTGTCCAGCGCCGCGTTCAGGTCGTGCATGCGGTTGCGCTCCCGCGCGTTTGCCTTCTGCCGCCGCAGCTTGGAGCGCTCCAGGCGCGCCTTGGTCATCTTGCGCTTCTTGGGCCCGCGCTTCTTGGGCCGCTCGCCCTCTGCCTCGTCCAGCCCTTCCTCCTCTTCCTCTTCCTCCTCCTCCTCGCCCCCCAGCTCGCCTTCCTCCTTGACCTCGGCCAGCGCGGCCTCCGGCACCTCGTCTGCACGGAGAGGGACTGGCTTGGCAGCCCGGGCGGGCCCGGGAGCCCCGGGCCCCGGCGGAGGCGGCGGCGGCGGCGGCGGCGCGTCGCCCTTGTCGCTCCTCGGCTCGTCGTCGTCGCCGTCGCCCCAGCTGGCGAACTTGGGCACGTCCGAGAGGAGACCGGGCTCGCTGAACAGGCGGGTCAGCATGGTGCCTGAGGGCGCCCCGCGGGCGGGAAGGGGAGACAGCACTGAGTGAGGGGCGCGCTGGGGTCACGCCGCCCCCCTCCCCCAACCTGCCTCCACCCCCGAGTCCGGTGTGGATTCCTGCCCAAGGGGCCCGGGATGCCCACCTCCTCCGCCTGCCCCGCCCAGAGCTGGCCCAGCCCTGCCCCGGCGGCCCGCCCGGGATCTCGGCCCAGGCCCTCTCCCCAGCGCTGGGCCCCGGCTCCGCCCCTTGCCTGAATGAGGGGCCGCTGCCCGCGCTCGGGGCTTCTCGGGGTCAGGGCAGGGACCGAATAGGGGCTTTAGGAAAGCGACATCTTCGCCGGGGGAAGCGGCACGCTCGCTCTGAACGCCGGTTCTCCTCTGGCGGTGGAGGAAGCCTGGGCGGCCGCGGGTGGGGACAGCTGCCCCGCTCCGCGGCTCTGGCTGCCCGGGCCCCCCGGCCCGGCTCCCCCACCCCTCCCGCGGCTCTCACCCCCACGCTCCCTAATCCAATTTGCAACTTGGCCGCGCGCCGCCCTCGGCTCGGCCCCCACCCCCGCAGCCCCAATTCCAGAGGCGGGAGGATCGTCTCTTCTAGCCGTGGCGTCCCCAGCTCCCCGAGCCGGCTCCGGGAGGTGAGGACCTAGGAACCCGGGCGTGGGGAGGAGACGGAGAGAAGCGAGCCCTGTCCGTCTCTCCTGCGGTCAGGGACCCCTTTCCCCCCTTCAAACTGCCTCCCTCCTTCACGACTCTTCAGATCTCGTTGTATTTCGGGGTTGATGAGGGAGAAGAATCAAATTTGTTTGCTTTTTTTTTCTTTTTTCTTTTCCTTTTTTTTTTTTTTTTTTTTGGTGGTAAGGAAAGGTCGCAGGTTCCTCTGGGACAACCATGGGGGGGGTCCCCATCTCAGTCTCTTCATTGCCCCCCCATAATCCTGCTTTTCTCCCCAAACCCATCGCAGGCAGAGACACCTCCCTCCGCAGCCCCCTGAGCTGCAACCCCTAGGGGAGAGGGAACCCAGGACACCTCTGATACCCACCCTATGAAGGGGCATCCTCCCAGGAAGGGGGGATTTGGGGACCCGCTTGTCGGCCGAAGCAGCCGCCCTCCCCCACCCCCCCCACCCGGCGGGTCAGATCCAGCTCCCTTTCGGACAACTTACCTCGGAGAGGAGTCAAGGGGAGAGGGGAGGGGAGGGGGGGGAGGGGGGCAAGAGAGAGAGGGGGGAGAAGAGGAATCTTCTCGCTTATTTCATTGTTCCCCCATCTTCAGGGAGCGGGGGCAGCGGCTCCTCAAGGCGGCGGGCGCCGGCGTCTTCAGAGCGCCATGCGAACCGCGGAGCGAGTGTGGCATCTCTACCAGGCGGGGTACCAGCCTCTATGCCAGGCCATATGGGCTTGGCACGTCACGGGCAGCAGCTATCACATGAGAGACGGTGATTGGCATGCGTCTGCATTGGGGGAGAGCCGGCTCCCCCGGGACCCGCCGCCATCTGTCACTCTCTACTCCAAAAAAAAAAAAAAAAAAAAAAAAAAAAAAATTAAATAAATAAAGGAAATAAATAAATATCTCTGCCGCCCTCCCCTCCCCGCCCAACGCAGGGAAAGCAGGGATTGAGAGGGAGGTGGGAGGAGTTGCCCCCCTCGATTGTAGAGCCCCCCACATGGGAACAATGGGGTGGCAAGCCTGGAAATTGGGGGGGTATGGTGGCCCCCAATTCTATGCTCTTTCCAGGGTCCTGCTCTGTCCATTTCCTCCCTTGCAGGTCCCCAAAGGTGGGTCAGAGACCAAATCCTCAGGTCTGGAGAAGGGACCTCTATGCTTGCCCCCACTCCGCAGGAGGATCTCCTCAGCCACAAAGGGACAGCTGAGGCCCCCTCCCAGGGTGGGCGTGGGGGGCGTCCCTGGCCCAACCCCATAGGTAGATGTTGGCACCATGCCATCCCTCATCCCTGTCTGCCCCTCCCCCACCCACCCTCACGCACACACAACATATGTGGCTGAACGAAATTCAAACCAAGGGAAAGACAGAGAAAAGGAAAGACTTGCCTGGATGTCTGTGCTTCTGCATGGGCGTGTGTGTCTGTGGGGACATGTGTGTATATCTGTGGAGTCAGCCTATGGGAGAGATTTCCTTAGGTGTTTGGGGGCATATGTATGCTGAGGTGGGGGTGGAGAAGAGCCTCTGGAATAACCCTAAGCCTATACACCCCCCACTGGGAGTGAGGGAGAGGGTCTCAGTCTGGATTCCTAACCAGAAATCTCTCATCGCCACCCCCAACCCCCTCCCCCTGCTAGACAAGCAACCTTCCCACCAGTGGCTTCCTCTCCTGGTCTTCTGACTTATTGAAGGGAGGAGGAGGGGGCTGGGCTGGAAATTGCCTGAAGTTCTTGGAGAAGACTCAGCATTCTCTTCCCCCTACAAAAAATACTGAAAATACTGAAGCCAACTCCAGCGGGCTTGAGAGGGACAAAGGGGAGGTGGGTCAGACAGGTGTCTTGATAGAGAAGGTAGAAAATTGCTGTTTTCTCTTACAGCTCACCTTTCAGCTCTCTCACTGGGCCAGACACAGATGCAAATGGCACAAGTTGAGGGAGGTAGCTTGATACACGCGCGCGTGCGCGCGCGCGCGCACACACACACACACCCCTGTTCCTCACCCCGCAGTGCAGAAAGTGGAGAGACATCCTGACTCAGACAGATCCATGAGTGTGAGCAGGTAATTACAACCAGGTAAGAAAGACCCTTGCCCACACCCTGATTCAGCATTTGTGTGTTTCAGACCCCCATTTCCAGTCCCTCCCCAGCCTCTAGCTTACACAGACAACTTCAGTTCTATCTTCAGCACACACACTTTGATGTCAACTGTGTGCCAATCGCTGTGGTGACGCAATGACAGCAAGGCAGGGCTTTGCTCTCAGTCTGGGCAGGGACCATTTTTCTCCCATAGGGAGCCTCCAAAGGGGACCTTGGGCTGGTAAGACAAGGATTTGGTCCTTGGTAGAATGAATTAGGTTTTGGATCAAGGCACATAAGATGGCTAAGGAGGCCTTGGAGAAGGGGGGCTGGTACGGTCTGAGGCTCCCAGGGATAGTTGGCCAGGAACTGAAAAGAGCCTCCGAATGAATAGCCCCAACTTGTTTTTTTCCTGTGGCCCAGAGGGGGACTGTCTTGCCCAGGAACACACTAATGGAGAGCAGAACCAGACATAGATCGTAGGGGGCCTAACTCCCAGCCAAGTGCTCCTTCCACAACCTCACAATCTGCCTCAGTGGTCAACCAAGGCTGAGAGGCCAATGCTAAGTTCTCCACCATTCATGTGTGGACCTTAGGTCTGGGAAGGTAGAATCCTACCTCTGGCTGATGGCCTAGGGTGCTCTGGGCATGGCCAGAGGGAGAGGCCAAAGGATAGGCCTCAGGTGAGGCAGAGACTCAGGAATGCCACCCAGCCCCTCTCCAAATGTGAGCACAGCCTCAAAATCTTTGCTGTCGCTTTACCGAGGGTGAGGTCTTCAATCCTGACATGGAGTCCTTCTCCTCAAGGCCCCTGAGCCATGTGACATTTTGGTTACATTCACACACTTTGGGCTCTGATTTCTGCCCAACCCCACTTACTAGCACCCAAGAATGCTAACTACCGGAAGCAGGTTGCACACTGTCTCTCAGTCTTGATTTCTCCATCTGTAAAATGGGGATAATAATACTGCACCTCGTAGAGCTGCTGTCAGTACTAAATGGGATAATACCTATAATGAGGTAGCACAGGGCCAGCAATATCGTGAGCATTCGATAAACAATTAACAATATCTCTTATTTTTATTAAAGCCCTTTGTAAACTGTAACGTGCTCAACCATATTAATTTCTTACACATACCCACACACACATTGAGGATGCTTTGTCTATACAGGAATTGAGTTTTTGTTGAATTGATGGGAGAATGAACGGATGAGCAAGTGAATGAATACTTCCTTGGGGGAGAGAGACCCCCTCTGCTTTCTCCTCTGGACACTGAGAGAGGGGTTAAGCCACCAGGGGTCTTGTAGACTCCTGCCACCTTTGCTCAGGGTGGGAAGCCATACCTTGTTCAGGATAAGGGGGCCTTTGGGAAGTCACTCCATCTCTCCTGGTCTCCTCTCAAGAATGACCTCAGCTCTCTGGGTCAGAGAAGGCCCTCTCAGCCTCCCCCGACAGGAGGAGGTCTGGGGGTGGGGGGTGGGCACACTGGAGGGTAGGGGCAACTTCATCCCTCTAGGTCTGTTTCCTGCCCCTGTCTTTTCTTCCTTCAGAAAAATGGAACAAGTTTTTCTCACTCGACACGTTTCAACTTTTTTTTTAGAAGATACAATAAAAAACAGGGGAAAATTGGAACAGAGGGAGGTGTGGGATGGGCCAGCCCGAGACATAGGCTTGGAAGAGGTACAATACACACGTGTCCACATCCACACGAGCAAGCATGAACATACAGGGACATACATGCTTCTCTCTGTTCACCCAGAGATGCGGAGATGCAGTAACGGAGAGAGAAAGAGCCAGAAATGGAAGGAAGGAGACGGAAGGAGAAGGACACCCAGAGATGCCATCTGTTCCTCCCCCTGGCATTGGGGGAAGGGAGTTGGTGAGGGGCCTAGTCCCCTCTGGGTCTCTGAGAGGGAAAGGGGAATGGTGGGTACCTCAGCCAGACCTCTAAGACTCCCTTTCTGCTGCCCACCCCCATGGAGGGAGCTGGGAGCTGAGGGTCTGAGGTTCCCATGGAGACATAGCCCCATCCCAAGGGAGGCCACAGTCTGGGCACCTAAAATGGCTGCCTCAGAGGGGTGGCGGCCATTTTGTGCAGGCTTAGGTCCTGATGGGGGGCAGGGGGGAGGCAGGCAGAGAGAGGGAGAGGGAGGGGACAGGTCATTCCTGAGCAGTCTAGGGGAATCTGGCTCAGGGGACAGTTCTATAAAACTGCTCTCATTACACCCCCTGCTCCCCCAAGGTAAAGACATACACACAGACGTGTAAAGGCTCCACTCCATTCTGACACCCAGAAGGACACCCAGCCAGCCACTGCCGCCCCGCCGCCACCACCATGCCCCAAATAAGACTGGTGGGGGCAAGTGTGCTGGAGCAGGAGACTTGATTTCCCACCAGAGTGCCAAGCCATAGGGAGCAGGTGGATTAGAACCCAGGGGTCCCTTTTCTGGCCGAAGCCATCTAAAGCCATGTCCTAGGGCGGCCCTCCACTGAGGTGGGCAGGCAGGTGGAGAACGAGGGTGGGAACATGGTGAGGAGGGGGCAGCCTGTTCCCCTCACCCCCACCTCCAGTCTGAGGGGACAGGCAGGAATTTGGAGATCCTCTGAGGGCCCGTGCTGCTGGCATGAGCTGTGCTGTGGGGGGAGGAGGAAGGGGAGGGGGCAGGCTGGCACTGCCCAGACGGCGCCTGTTCCATCAGCTTAGGATGCTCGAAGCTTCCTCCTGAAGCATAAGAGCACCTGCCACCCTCTTCCCCAGCTCCCTGCCCCACCTCAAGTCCAAAAGGGCTTTGGGGGAGGGGGACCTGCCGCTTCTTCCTGGCTCTGGGGTGGGCACCTGCCCCGCTGCCCCCTCCCCCGCCCGCCGCAGTGTTCTGGGGAGCGGCGGGCACGCCAGATGGCGTGGCTGAGAATGCGGCGACGTTGCCGGGAGGTGAGGGCTGGCACGGGTGATATGCGGCTGCGTGCCTTGTGGTGCCACGGGGGAGGGGGAAGGGGAGGACCAGTGAGGTGTAGCCCCCCTCCTCCGCGCTGACCTCCTGTCCTGACCTCTAGCTCACCAGCAGATTCTCCTTCGCCTGCGCCCTGGGTTCCCATCAGGGCCTAGGCCGCACCCAGAGCTGGGTGGGCACGCACCAAGGGACAAGGCATGATGCTGAGAGTCTTGGGGCAGAACCCTGCTGCACCCTCCCCCCTCCCCACCCTGCCCTCGACAAAGGGTGATGGGGTGGGAGACCTTCTCATTCTCCTGAAAAGCCAGTCCCTTCAGGATTGTTTCCTTGCTCCAAGAGCAGAGCAGCCTTTACTCCATAACCTTTGACTCCTGCCTTCTGAACCCTGTTCTCGTAAGAGCTGCTTCCTTGATGGACACTGGTCTCTGATTCTCCCTTTCATCAAACTTTCCTCCATTCCTCACAAGGTTGGTTCTTGGATGGACACCTCCTCCTGGGAGCCTTCCCAGACACTTCCTGGGCAGGGCCACTTCAATACTTCCCACCCTCTGTTGGGAGGATCCATTTACTCAGGTCTCCCTGACTTGACTGTGGTAGCTACTTGTTTTATATCCCAGCAGTCTCGCGCTTCTCACGGGCTGTACTGAGTTGGCGGTCGATATGTGCTTGTTGCATCAGTGCTTGGCGGAGAAAGCGGGAGGGTGCTGGAGCCTTTCTGCAGAGAATCTTCTCAAGCAGTAAGGGCCAGGGTCCCTGGTGAAGCTCAGAACTCCCTGGCCCTTCCTCCAGCCTTTTGCACAAATTTCAGTCTGGGATGCTGGACTTGAGATAGGGGGTCACAGTTTTCCCCTGAAGTGGCCGTCAGAGACAGGGCATGGGGGGTGAGGCTGAGCCTAGGAGTGTTTGGCTTCAGTTCACTGGGCACCAAGCTCTGGTTCTGAGGCCACAGGGACCCACAGAGCCCGCCCCCACCCCCGAGTGGTCCCTGCCCAGTACAGATCCCCTTACTCCAGCCTTATACCCCACACCTCTCAGCAAGCTCAGAGCCCCTCCCCTCCCCTGTCCACCCTGTCCCACCCTGACCCTGCATGGGGGTAAGTGCAACTGCCCAGAAAGGAGGGCGGAGGGTATGGGGCAGGGAGATGAGGTCCAGGAACAAGGCCGAGGCCCACTCCCACTGCCTTTTTCTCTTTGCTGATGCTACTCCCCAAATCCACCCCACCACCACCCAGCAATATCTCAGACCCCTTCTGTCTCATGGGCCCTGTCCAGGCTCACCTCCCCCATGAAGCCGCTCTGCCCATGGGGTCTTGGTCCTCAGGCTTCTGGCACAGGACCAAGGCTGTCCATCCCTGCCCATCCTCTCTGAAACATGGTATGCAGGCATCTTCACTGGCTTCCCATGCTCTCCAAGAGCAGGCCACACCCTTAGGGACACCCCTGACCAGGCTGCTGCCCAGTTCTCACCAAAACTTGTTCCTGCCTTCAACCCTGCCTTTCAGCGGCTCAAAGTTGCTTCTGCTTTCACAAGCATCATGCCTGTGAGCCTTTGCTCCAGTTGTTGCCTAGGTCTGGTCTGGAATGCCCTCAGCCTTCTCCTACCCTTTTAAGCCTAAACATCACTTCCTTCAGGAAGTCTCTCTGGGTTAGATGCCCCTACCCAGTTTTCTCTCATGCTTTCTGGACACTTCTCCCTAGGCAGAGGTATTGACCTTTGCCCATCTGATGGCGCGTTTGTTCCTTGAAGGCAAGAAGTTGGCCCAGAGCCTGGCACACACGATGTCCTCAATACGTTGTGGTCCCAAAGGCCTGCCAGCCACTGTTGGAGCAGGTGCCAGCTGGAGCCCAGAAAGTGAAGCCTGCAGGGGGGCAGAACACCCACCTACAGGAAGCACCTCCTTGAAACCCTCCCTCCTTTGCCCTCAGCCTCCCCCACCAACTCTGGAACAGACATGGCATGTCAGCCTTCCTCTCTGTACAATGGGCATGATAATGGCAATAAAACCAGCTTCCAGGACTGTGTGTCCAATAGGCTACCAGGTGTGAAAATGCTGCCTCAGTCTCCGGCCCTGTCCAGATATGGCTGATTCTGCCCCCAAGCCCTTGGTCAGCTCTCCTTTTCAAAATCTTTGTTCCTGGAGCTCTGGTCCTCAGTGTTCCAAATGAGTGGTCGGGGACGTCCTGCTCCTGCTCCTCCAGGGGTCCGCAGAGGAAGGCAGTCAGATGAAGAGGGAGTTTAAGGTGGTCAAAAGAGCACCCATCTTAGCAGGGTCTTGATCTTGGTCAGATCCCACAACTCTCTGCTTCATCATCTGTAAAATGGGACTAGTGCCACCTGCCCACTTGCTTACCTCCCTCAGGACCTGAGAGGACAGAAGAGACAGCCAGTTATGAAGTGTACTTGGGGGTGGTTAGGTCCTGTTTGATGGGAGATGGTAGCCCCCATGGGGTAGTGAAGGGCATTACTAAGAGCTGAGGACAGTATGTGTGTTTTGTCCTCTCTTTCTCCCAGGTGGGCTCTGCGGAGAACTTCCTTGCGACCTGGGCATATTCTGGTTTCCTCCCCTGGAAATCAGAGCCAGACATCTGGGCAGGGGACTTTCAGGAAACCTGATACTGGACAGTTCTCTGATGCCTCTCTTGAGCACAGCGTGGGTGGATGGGGCACCAGAGGCTGGGCGTGGGCACAGGAGGGCAGCCCCAAGGGGCCATGGTGGGGGGGTGGGGTGTACATTGAGGAAATGGCCAGGAGGTTTCTATTTAACCAGATACCTCTGGCTCAGCCCCTGGAAGACTGGAGCCCAGGACTTAGCCATTGCTTCCCTACTTCACTACCCCGTAGAGTGGGCACAGGGAGGGAAGGGTCTAGGGGTTGGAGCCTCATGGACCGACACCCCATTTGACAGATAAGGAAACCACAGCACAGATAGGAAGAGTAACTTGCCTGATGTCACACAATAAATGAGTGGCAGAGCAGTAACTAGAAACTAGGACCCCAATTCCTGCTTTGGGGTCCTCCTGTCCCTGGCCTCTGAGTCCCCTATAATAATGTAACATGAGAACCAGAATAATGTAAGCACAGCACTGAATGTTGTCTGTACCAAGCACTGGGCTTCCCATGTGTTATCTTACTCCATTCTCACTCAGACCTCAGAGGCAGGACTACTGTTGTTTTAACCCCACTTAAAGATGAGAATGCTGAAGCACAGAGAGGTTGGCATGGAGGTCGCCGTGCCAACGTCACACAGCTAGTATGTTGCATGTGTGGGATTTGAACCAGTTCTGACTCTGTCCGTGCCCTCTTTCACTATTACAAACTACTGCCTTCTCTGAAAGTCCCACTATCGCCACACTGTGGGACCAGCAGCCCCTGTGACAGAGAGGGAAAAGGAGGGTGCCCTGAGAAGGACTGGTGCCCAAGGTTTGCCCTTCGCCCAGTCCCCCACAGGAGCCAGTCTCCTGGCGGGTGTCTCCACAGTTCTACTCATGGGGGGCTCCTTCCATGCACCGGGAGAGGCTGTCACGTTACACATGCTTCCCTCTTCCCTCGGCTCTTTCAGAAGCTGCCCTCCTTGCCCTTGCAATTTCGGTGAGGCGCTTCTTCCACCAGGAAGCCCTCCCTGATGTCATGCCACTTCCTCTTCTGGCCCTTGGCACCACGTTGCGCACGTGGGGATGGACGGACCAGATGGATCAGCTTTACTCCTGATCACCAGCCGCCTGTCACACCATTCTGTTCCCGTCTGCAAAATGGGAATAAGGAGCCCTACCTCACAGAATCTTGGGTGAGATGAGAAGCGAAGCGGCATTTTATGAGGAAGCCCCTGGCACCCAGAGGGACCCTGCCGCTCGCTCCTTCTCCTTGTCCTCCTCCTCCAGGCTTTCTCCCGGTTCTCTCCTCACCGCCCCCGCCCGGCGCCTGGCACAGGGCCCGGCGCGCCCCAGCCGCCCAATCCACGCTCGCAGCCTGACTTCCTGCCCGCCAGGCTCCCTCGGCACGTGCCCCGCGTCCCCCCCCCCCCCCCGGCGTCCCCCCACCCCGGGAAGCGCCACCTCCGGAGCGGCCCCGCGCGCGCCTTGTGGTCCTCCGCCCGGCTCCGGCCGCCTCTGGGCCTCCCGATGGGGGTGCGGCGGGCGGCTCGCAGGTGGGGTCGGCGAGGGCGGAGGCGGGTCGGCGGCGGCGGGAAGGGGACGCTGCCCCTTTAAGGTGCCACCGCCGCGTGGCAGGGAAACAGCTTGTGCCAGCCCCATTCCGCCCGGCTCCGCTCGCAACAAGAAACACAATGCATAACAATCAGGCGCGCGCTTGGAGCCGTGCCACGCGGCGGGGGCGGGGCGGGGCCGCGGGCGGGGCGGGGGCGCCTGGGTCGCGACCCCCGACCGGCGTCCTGCGTCCCCGGGCTGGCCCAGGCCTGGCGCTCTCCTGCGCCGCTGCTCTGCGCCCCAGCGAGGCGCCCCTGCGCCCCGGCGCCCCCCGCCTCGCCCCGCTCGCCTCCCCCTCCCTCCCCGCCTTCGCGCTCCCTACAAAGTTCATTCCCACTAACTCTTTTCCAGGCCACTTCCCCCTCACATCTGACAATCCGGGGCCCCTCATTCTCCCAGTAATCACTCCACTGCACTAATTGCACATGCAAATATGCAAATGCGTATTAATTAATTACTATACTAATTAGTTCTGTGGTATTTGCGAGTAATAAATCATTGGATGGGAGCGAGGAAGCTGGAGACCTGGCCCATTTTCATTCTGCATAAAATTTTAATGGTCTCTCTGGCTGATCCGGGACGGCAGCGCGCGGAGAGTCTCTTAAAGGGCCAGTGGCGGCGGGAAAGGGGCAGGGGCGGGGAGCGCGGGGCGACCCGGGCGGGGCAGGTGCCCGGGGCTGTCTTGGAGCTGCAGCCCACGCCCTGCAGAGGCGGTCTCCGGCCTAGGGTTGGCTTTTCCCCTCCCCTCTGGGGCTCAGTATCCTCCTCGGTGGCTTCTAAGGAGAGAATCTAGGCGGGCGGGAAGGAGGAGGCTGAGGTCGTTCGTTTTCTTTAAGAAAGGAAAGAGGGCAAGGAGCTGAGAGAGGCCAATGCCAAGCCTTTTGGGCCCCAGGGAGACAGAAATGAAGACTCCCTCCTGAGGATGACTGAGTAAACTGAGGCAGTGGACAGGCCAAGGTTAGCTCTCACCCCTGCCTGTCCCCAGGGGAAGGGAGCTCCTGGGACCGCTTGGGTGCCCCAGTCCTTCCATGTCTCTGGTGGGGGCCACCCAGGAAAGCCTCCAGCTTTCCCTTTCCACATGATCAAACTGCTGCCCCGCCCCCGTGGGCACCAGCTGGTACCCTGGCAGAGCAGTTCTGGGCCTGAGTGGGCCCCCGGGACCCTGCTTTATTTCCAGGAGGTAGTCAGGACCTGGGCACAGGGAGGGGTCTGGCTGCTTTGCAAGACCATTGACGTGGGGTTGTGCCTCCCGATTGTGCCCAAGCCAGAGAATGCCAGAAGAGGCAACACTAAGTAAGGGCTGCAGGGCCGCCCTGAGCCGGGGCCCCCAGGACCAGGGTCTCCAGTCTGGTTCTGCTCACCTTCCAACCTTCTGCCATCAACAAGCCCCCCGGTTGGGGCAAAGCCCAAAGGGGGTCAGTGCTCTAGGGGGGCCAATAATAATAACAACAGCAACTAACAATGCCATTAAATCAGGCTTTCTGAGAGTTGTAGGTATCTCACGACTGTCCAGTGACATAGGTTCTGTTACAGTGTCCATTTTGTGGATGGACAAACAGGGGCACTGGAAGGTTTAGTGACCTGCCCTAGGTCACTCGGTGACAAGTAGCAGAGTGGGATCTGAATGCAGGCGGTCCAGCCCTGGCATCTGGGTTCTTTCCACCATACTCTGCCAGCTCTCTCTCTACCACCATGTCCTCAGCACCTGCTGAGAGCCAGGCCCTGGCTGAGAACTTCACAGGCAGTGTCTTAGCCAACCCTCCCAACCGTCTGGGAGGTAGCTTCTGGGATCTTCCCCATTCCAGGGTCGGGGAACCCATGGCTCAGAGAGGTTGACTAAGTTGCTCTGGCCACAGAGGGAGGATGGGGGCAAGGCTAGGTTTGCTTCCAGCCTGTGTGACAACAGTTGAACAGGTTTTCTGATGCCCCCTTCTCCGCATCCCTTTGGGGGTGAGGAAGGATGGGGTCACCGCAGCCCTTGCTGAGGAGAGAACAAGAGAAGGAAGGGATTTCAGTTAGACTCGGGGGAGGACTTTCTCCCAGAGAGGTGGGGGCTCTGGGGGTGGACTGGGCTGGAGGCTATTCCTTCTTTCCCCAAAAACAGGCTGCGGAAGGCCCCTGGCTATTGGGGCCGGGGAAAAGGTGGGGGTAGAGGGATGATAACAGAATGGAAGGAAATGGTCCAGTCACAACCCTATTACTCCAGAATCCCAGTTATTGTTGTTGTTGTTTCTTCATTTTGGCTCCAGCACTCCAACTTGCCCCCGCCCCTTCCTCTGGAAATCTCCTGAACTCCTCCACTCTTAAGATTTGCTCTTTGAGGGGACTCAAGAGATCCAGTCTCCACTCTTCCCAGCAGGGGGAAGGAGACATACTGTACATACTTCTTCTGTGCCAGGCACCCGATGTGCACCAACTTCAATTTTCACAATTTTATAGTCAGTATTCCTATTTTATTAATGGAGGCAGGGTGGAAGAAAGGAGAGGTTAAGTTACTTGCTCAAGGTCACACAGCTGGCCAGCAGGAGAGTAGAATCTGAACTTCTGACCTGGTGTGCTTTACCACCCAGCTCCCCCTTCCCTGCTGAGCTCCTGCGGCTACAGGGGCATGGCCATGTTGACCCCCTTGCCCAGTGGTCAGGGCTTTGGGTGGGTACCTTTGAAACTGGCAGATGCAAAGATAAAGAACATGCCTCATGTCTTTCATTCCCATGGCCCCCAACCTACACGAATTTTCATGGAACCTTGTACCTGCTGGCAGAAGTTGGATAAGATGAATGTTCAGGAAGCCCAGATCCCTCCTCTCATTTTCCTGGGGATGGACAGCCCCCCAGAGTGGGATGCTATCCCAACACTCCCCTCTCAGCCCACCCTGGCCAGAACAGCAGGGTCAGGGAGTCCATTGGCTGCTGTCAGGCAGACCACCCTCATTCAGGGAATTGAGATTCCCACTCTCAGGGATGACCCTAGGGTCCTTTTACCTCCCAATGTCTCAGAGGAACTCCCTCAGGGAATCTGGACACCCTCACTCCCCAGCCCCAAGAAAACCTTGGACACCTACCTTCTTAGCCTGGGAGTCCTGGGGGAGGAGGGGTGTAGGGAGGGATAGCCTTTGGGCTGCAGCCCTCTAGGAAAGAAAATTCATCCTCACCCCTCTACTCCACCAAAGCCCAGAGAAGCTGGGTTCACCAGCGCCCCCCCCCCCCACATGCTCAGTTCCGAGGAGAATGGGGGCAAGTTGGGGAGTTGAGGGAAAGAGGCAGGAGGCTCTGAGCTTCTCCACGCAGCCCTCAGGGCCGGGTGCCTGGGCAGGAGGAGGGGGCAGAGCAGCTGCTGGCGATTTATTAAGCAGTCACGGAAAAATTGGTTTATAAATTAACAGCTGTTTTAACTTTAGGGCCTCTTCTTCAGGGAATGGAAGCAGCCGACTGGACCGGGATCGGAGTGTGTGTGAGGGCTGGTGGAGGGGGTAGGAGGCGGCGGGCTCCGGCAGCTGGCATTCTTCGGGGGCAGCCTCAGCTGGCACCTCGGGGGGCACCAGGCAGTGGTCAGAGCAGGGGGTCTCCAGGTGCCCGGGGCTGAGGCTGCCGCCACCGTGGGCTGCCTGCTTGCTCACTCTTCTCAAAGCCATCCTACCTGAGGGCGCCAGAGGGCAGACACCGCTGTACGCATGTCTGCCACCAGAGGGCAGTCTCCACACACGGATTTCTGCTCCCCAACCCTCGGCCCCGCTGTGTGAGTCCAAAATGGGCTGGAGAGAAACCGGGTCCAATGCCGAGCAACAGAGAGGGCTGGTCCAGTGCAAGCTAGCAATCTTCTACTCACCCATCTTGAATGTATTAAAGGCAGCAGTAAAGAGTGAGAGCTCTGGAGTCAGACTGTCTTCTCACAAACCCGGTGAACCCTCTGGGCAAAAGTTCTGAGCCTCATTTGCCTCATCTGTAAAATGGAATGATACTAACGAGGTTTAAATGAGATCATACATATAAATGGCCTAGTTCAGTGCCCAACACAGAGTAAATGCTCCATACATGTCACCTGCTGACAATTTCTATGACCTGTGTATCCATCCATCCATTCATTCCTCAGTCCATCCCCTGCCCGCAGCGCCTCCTGTATTCTGGTCACTCTGGCTGGCAGGTGATGGTGCAAAGACAAATGGTGGGAAGGACACTTCTCAAAACGGTGTGTTAAGAGTTGTGATACAGGGGGACGCCTGGGTGGCTCAGTGGGTTAAGCCTCTGTTTTCTACTCAGGTCATGATCCCGGGTCCAATCCCTGGGATCGAGTCCCGGGGCTCTGCCGGGAGCCTGCTTCTGCCTGCCTCTCTGCCTGTTTGTGATCTCTCTGTTAAATAAATAAATAAAATCTTTAGAAAAAATTTTAAAAATATTTAAAAAAAAAAGAGTTGTGATATAGAGACACCTGGGTGGCTCAGTCATTAAACGTCTGCCTTCAGCTCAGGTAATGATCCTGGGGTCCTGAGATCAAGTCCTACATCGGGCTTCCTGCTCAGCAGAGAGCCTGCTTCTCTCTCTCCCTCCGTCTGCCGCTCTGTCTACTTGTGCTCTCTCTATCTCTGTCAAATAAATAAATAAAGTCCTTAAAAAAAAAAAAAAGAGTTGTGACACACACACTGAACAGGGAAAGAAGATTGACTTGGATGGGCAAAAGAGAACATTTTGGGGTGATGAAATGTTCTATATCTGTGTTGTGGTAGTAGTTGTATGTTGTTAAAAATTCTCAAAAACTCATAGAATTGTATATTTTAGGGGCACCTGTGGCTCAGTTGGTTAACTGCCTGACTCTTACTATGACCTTAGATCTTATCTCAGGGTCCTGGTTCAAGCCCTGCATTGGGCTGTGCACTAGGAGTGGAGCTTACTTAAGAAAGAAGGAAAGAAAGAAAGAAAGGAATGAAGAAAGAAATGTATGTATTTATATTTATATTTGATGGGGGGAAGGCGCAGAGAGAAAGGGAGAGAGAGAGAAACTCAATTGGACTCTTCAGTGAGCACGGGCCTGGAAGCAGGGCTTTATCACATGACACTGAGATCACCACCTGAGCTGAAACCAAAGGTCCAAGACTTAACCGACTGAACGTACCACCCAGGCTCCCCTAAATGTAGATTTTGAAATGATGCATTTTATTGTATATAAACTGATCCAATAAAGTTGATTTTTTAAAAAAAGATTTTATTTATTTATTTGAGAGAGAGAGAGAGAGAGAGCAGGGGGTGGCGTGGGAAGAGGGAGAAGCAGGCTCTCCGCTGAGCAGGGAGCCTGATGTGGGGCTCCATCCCAGGACCCTGAGATCATGACCTGATCCAAAGGCAAATGCTTAACTAACTGAGCTACCCAGGTGCCCCCCATGAAGATTTTTTATTTTGTTTGGTTTGGTTTGGTGCAAAATGGTGGTTTATTAAAGCACGGGGACAGGACCCATGGGCAGAAAGAGCTGCTAAAGTTGATTTTTTATTTTTATTTTTTAAAAGATTTTATTTATTTATTTGACAGACAGATCAGGAGCAGGCAGAGAGGCAGGCAGAGAGAGAGGAAGAAGCAGACTCCCCGAAGGGCAGAGAGTACCCTGGGATCATGACCTGAGCCAAAGACAGAGGCTTTAACCCACTGAGCCACCCAGGCGCCCCTAAAGTTGATTTTTTAAAAAGCACCCATTTCGGTGGTCAAACGGATGGGTATAGATGAATAAATGAACGAATGAATTAATATGTTGAATGAATGTTTCCGATGATTGCGCATCTGTCCTGATAGCACTGTTGTCCTGGCCGAGAGTGCCCTTGCCCTCTCCTCTTCTTGTCCTTGGTTTCCCCCAGAGGCGGGCCTTGGAATTTGCCCCTCCTCCCATCTCTCCACCAGCAGCTTCGACAGTGAAAGATGCCCCAGTGTGCCCAGCTAGCGTTCCCCGGCTTCTCTAAGGTTACTTCCCAGGGCTTCCAGGGCCTCCCTTCCAGCTGCCACATGCCAAGCCGGCCAGCTCTGCTCAGCTCCGTGGTGCCAAGGTCACGGGTGTGATGCCCAACTACAGGTACCCGCAGTGCCAGCAGCTCAGTCACCCAAACCCTGGCCGACTCCGCCACCTGCTGGCTCTTTTTGGAACAGCACCCCTGAACTCCAGGGAAGGGGGAATCCACTGCAGACCTGCTAGGAGTACAGCACTGGGCTGGGGGCTTTACTCGTTTTAGCTTATTGAATCGTCACAGCTACCATGTAAGGTGGGCTTTGAAACACGAGGAAACTGAGGCACAGAGATAGTAAGATTTTATCACAGTAAATTATAGATTCCAGATTTCCTACCCAGGTCTGTGCAACTCCCCAGTGTATGTTCTGTCCATCTGACAGTATATTGCTTGGGGGAAGGGAGGGAATATTCTCCATCTTCCACTCTCTCCAACTCCCAGAAGGAATTGCACAGCTTCCCACCTCCCTTCCAAAATCATCTTCCAGAGAAGGTGAATGTTGTGCTTCTTGTATGCTGGGCAGTGGGGCAGCAAGCAGGCAAAGTGAGAAGGACAGGTCTCCAAACAGTAGGTTCAGCCCTACCATACATTAATGGACACGCTACAATTCTTATTTTTGTCTGTCCACACAGAAAGACCCACAGTTCAATCGGAGTTAAGTCAAACAAGGTCTTGATTTTGTTTCTTGGACCCAACCGCCTGTGCTTCTAACTCAAGAATAATAACCGAGGAGTGGCACATTATTTTTACATCTCATTTCCATATGATTAATTCTAAGTCGAAGAGAATGGAGGTCACCCTGGCCCTTTGCTTCTTAGTTCCCATCCCCCATGTGCCTGATCCTGGCCATATCTCGCAGCTCCCCCTGGGCTCCCCCACCCTCACTTAGGCCCACCCCACCCCTTGCCCCTGACTGCATCCCCCCAGGTCCCAGAAGTCCTGTTCCCTTCCTCCTCTGTCACCCACACAGCCCCCGCCACCTGGCCGCCCACTTGAAAAACTTTTCCCCAAGTTCTTGAGAAGTCGCGTAGGAACCAGGAGAGAAAAATCAAAGTAATAAAACCTCATTTAATTCCTAGCGGAGGGCAGAGCTGTGAGCAGCAATTATCTTAATGCTGAGCTATTTTTATTCTCTTTCCATCTCTGTCTTCTGCCTCTCTCCACGGTGAAGCTTTCTTTCTCCCTTTGTCTCTCCATCTCTCACATGTGTTTTCTCTGTCTCTTTTCACTTTGTCCTGCCTCCCCACCTTCTCTCTCTCACCTCTTGTCCCTGTCATCCTTCTTCCCTTCCTCCCCCTTCCTCTGTCCTGTGCCTGTTCTTCTGTCAGGCTTCCCCACCCCTCTTGGCCCAGGTTTTGTGGGCAGAGCTGTGGGGGCCTGGGCTAAGGCTGGGGGAAAGATCCCCCCCACCTCCACCCCAAGGACCCTATCTTCCAGGCCTAGGCTCACAGGGGGAGTTTACCTTCCCCGCTGCCCCAGCTTGGGTCTGGGGTATTTTTCCAATATGGCCTCCCAGAGCGCCAATCCTTTGGCCAGAAGCTCCATAGCAGAGCTCTGCCTAGTCAAATCAGCCTAGCCACCAAGGTCCCCAGGGCCTTTCCATTCTGATGCACACCGTCTCATTCAGGTGTGACTGGTGGTGAGGCCTCCCTGTCCCTGTCCTCTTGTCACCCACCCAACTGTCCTCTGTCCCCTTCACCCTGCTCCAGGACTTTCCTACTTCTCCAGCCCTGGAAGCCACAGGTCCCTCACCCTCACCTTGGCCCAGGGCCCACTCAGGTATACTGCCTGTGGAGTGCCTTTCCTGTGCCCCTTTTGGCTTTCAGGCCCTCCTTATTGACCCTCTCAAGGCACTGCCAAAGTGCTCTTTGCCACTTCCCAGCACACCCCACCGGGAAGAGGGGTCCAGCCCAAGCCACGGCTGCCAGAGATGCCCAAAACCCTGTGTCACGAGCTGGCCTCTGCCTGTTTCCCTGACAAACATATATGTCGACAAACACAGTGGGATTTGAACCAGGCCTGGGGTTGGGAGAAGTGGAACCGAGTGGCCAGGACTCCCAGCTCCTCTAAGCCAAGCTCTGCTCTCCTGCTTCCCTCTGGGTCACTCTGGGGTACAACATCGTGCCCTTGACCCCATTTCCAGGAGACTTCTCTGTTCTCTTGCTTCCTACTGCCAAGGACCCAGCATGCTGGGGCTAGGAGTGGAAAAGTGGCCAGAGGGGGTGGGGCAGGGGCGTGCTCCTGGCTGTTCCAGGTCTGAGCGTGACCAGCAGAGAAGACAGCCAACACAAATAGAGCCCCAGGAAGACGCACTCTTATGTGCACGTCTACACATGCTCCCTCTTGGAGCTAAGGAGAAGCGTTTCTGTGCTCTCCCATAGGCCTGCAGAGATACTGAGGGCCTGTACACATAAACAGGGACACTATCCCACAGGGCCAGCTCCTCCTTCTCCCCCTCCAGAGACACACACAGACACCTCTGCAAAGAGAGAGAAGCTCACACCTCAGAAATGAGCACACGCACCTCTCCCCCCAGCTCTGTTCCTGAACGCACCAAACTCACACACGTGATGGCACGTGTACTGGTACAGACAGCCCCCCAACTCTGTCCCCCTGGGCTGGCTCGGCTCCCCCCACCCACTTTAGATCTGGGGAGAAAAGGCAGGAGACACGTGACCCCAGGGTACATCAGGGCAGGGACATATTCCCTCTCCCCCGCCCCCCAGGACCACAACCTCATCTCCCTCTTCCGCATGGGCTAGAGCTGTGGATACAGCCCCTCCACCCCCACCCCCCCACCAGCAAGCTGCCACACGCCAGCCCATCACCTTGACAGCCTCTGACATCCTCCCCCACACCCACACCCTCCCCCAGCACACAGCCTTCCCACACCCTGCCACTCACACCCGCATCTTTGACACTCTGACACACTTACTCACATAGACTCACACACACTCATGCCACACGAACCCCCCACCCCACCCCACACACACGAGCTCCTAGCTACAGGCACCACAGGGCCCCGGCACTTATACACTCCCTGGCATGATGACTGACACGTGTCCTCCTACACACACCCGCTCTTTCACACTCTCTGGCTCTCTAGGACACCCCCATTCACAGCGTGACATGCTGGTGGTAGTTTCTCGAGGACCTCTCAGGCCTCCTCGCGAAACTCCGAGGACCCAGGCCACGAAGGGGTTAAGGCCAGAGTCCTGTCTCCCCGCTGTCCCTCTCCTCCCCCCCCACGACGGCACCCCCGCCCCGCCCCGGCCTCTCCCTCCATCATCCTCCCCGCTGGACTCCATCAATAATGCAGCTTCAAGTTCTCGGGAGACGGCAGGGGGCCCCCAGCCCGCTCCCCGGGTCCTGGCGCACACTCCGCACCCCCCTCTCCCAGCCCGCGGAGAACACGGTTCTCGGCGCTCATTGGCCACTTCCCGCTGGGCCCTCCCACCCAGCCCCCGGGCGCCAGTCCCAGGCGGAGGGGACTGGCAGGGGACCCCCAAGGCTGGGGCCAGAGGGTAAGACCTGGAGGGATGGAGCCAGGCTGAGACAGAGGCGCAGGCAGAGGAAGGGAGGGAGAGAGAGGAAGGCGGAGACACCCACGGAGACCCTCAGGGAGAGCGAGGGAAGGAGGGAGAGGCGAGACTCGGGGAGAGGGGCAGAGACCCGGAGCGGGCGAGCCGGGAGCCCAGGCTGCAGGCTCCCGGGGACCAGCGCGGCCCGCGCGGCGAGCGAGCCCGAGAGCCGAGAGTCGGGGGCGCTCGGAGCCGGCGCGACCCCCTCCTGCTCGCGCGCCCTCCCCTCGCGGCGCGCGGTATTTTTATCTGAGCGTGAGCCGCTCGCCTCCCCCTCGCCGCGCACAGCCAGCGCTCGCCGCCGCGCCCGGAGCAGCGCGGGGAAGCCGAGTCGGGACCGCAGCCCGGGACCCCGAGACCCCCAGCCCCGCCGGCCACCCCGCCCGCCATGGACCCCAAGGACCGCAAGAAGATCCAGTTCTCGGTGCCTGCGCCCCCCAGCCAGCTAGACCCCCGCCAGGTGGAGATGGTAAGGGGATCGGGCTCCACCCCCGGCAGCGCCCATCAACACACCGCGGGCTCCTCTGGCCGCGGGGCGCTGCCGGGGCCCGACCGGCTTGGGGGTGGGGGAAGACGGGAGAGGCTCCGTCCGTCTCGGACACGCGGGGGCGCGGGGCAGCGCGTGAAGTTCGCTGAGGACTCCGGCAACTTTTTCACCGGGCCGCAGACTGCTGTGCGGCGAGCGCTGGGGGGCCTGGCCGTTCCGGGCCAACCCCGGGTGGGGAGACTGTGCTTTGGACCCTGCACGGTGTCCTCCTGACCGAGGCTGCCCCGGGGACCGCGGCGCCCTGGCCCCAGATGGAGTCGATCGGAAGTGAGACGCGTGGTGCCCTGACCCACGGTACAGAACGGGCCTCCGCCTTGCGGGTCCCGGGCTCTGCCGCCTCTGTGGCCCCACCGTGTGTGCCTGGGCCGCGCCGCGAAAGCCTTGTTCTGACCTCCTTCTGCTGCCGGGCACTATCCAGAACCACAACATGGGGTTGGGGGGCACCAGTCATCACAGAAGCCAGACCCCTTCACAGAGTACTGAGTTCTCTGGAGAGCCTTCCTGGGGGTCGAGGCGCCTGCAGCAGTGGTGGGAGTGGACAGAGGAGAAGAGGGCCTCCGCTCCCCCCCCCCCCAAAAGTAGCGTGTTCACTTGTTGCTGAGCTGCGACTGACACCCAGCAGAGCAGTGAGAGTGGAGACAAGTCATTCTTCGGGGAGAGGGGAGGCCATGGGGGAAGGGGAGGTCTGGGTCCTGGGTCTAAGCAGCTTTGGATCTGGAGGGCAGTTTGGAGAGCCCGGCGGCGGGGGTGGGGGGGTGGGGGGGGCGGTGGCAGTTTCAGCTTCATTCACCTGGTTCTCTTTGTGCATTTCCCTGGAGCTTGGAGAGGACCTAATTAACTGACAGTTGGTCTGATTGCCAAGTTGGGGGGGCAGTTACTGGGAGAGCTCAGTGCCCCCCCCCCACCGCACCCTCTCACTCTTCAGCTTGCCTCACGTACCAAGGAGGGCAACTTTTTGTTTTTTTTATGAGCACTGGGCCAAGAGTTTTTCAGCCTTTGAGAGACACTGCTAGAGAGACCCAGACGCAGCCTTCCAGGGATGCCTCCCCGACTGGGTGGGTCTGGGGCTCAGGCCCACACCTGAGCCTCAGTGTGGGGTTGCAGGTGTCTGCCTTGCCCAGACTCAGCCTCCCTCTGTGGCAGGATCCGGTTTCTTTGGAGCCCTTGAGCTGACCTTAGGTGGGTGGGGACAGGTGGGTGCCACGGCCCACAGGGCATCTCCCACAGCCAGCTTCTGGTTCCTGAGGATTGACATCTGGAAAAGCAGGAGAGGACAGGCCTCCTTGAAAGTGAAGGTGGAAAGGGAGATGCCCATTCTGGAAAAGCCATGGAGTGGGACAAGCATGGACTAGGAGTCAGCGATGGGCTTTTCTTCTTTCTCTGCCACTGCGAGCTGGGTGGCCTTGAGCCCTTAGCTCTCAAATGAGGGGGTTGGGTGAACTATAGAGTTCCTTTCAGCTCTGACAGTCTTTGATTCAAAGGCACCCTGGGGATTTCAAAGCACTGTTCCCTGCTGCCTGTGGAGGGGGGGTGCAGGTGTCTGTCCTGCTCCCCTCCCCCTCGCCCCACCTCTTTCTCCATCTCCTTAGATCCGGCGCAGGAGGCCAACCCCTGCTATGCTGTTCCGGCTCTCAGAGCACTCCTCGCCAGGTGGGCCCTTCCCCCCTTCCCCGCTGCCCCAGCCCTTGCCCCACCCTAGCTCTGATACCTTCTCAGGGCCCTTGCCAAAGTCCCAAGAGTAGGAGACGGAGCAGAAGATGAGGGGGAGGGGGTGAGGTCTGGGAGCCCAACTCTGCTGGGTTCATTTATTGCCCAGGCACCTTCCAACACCCAGAAGGAAAGGGCACACTTTCCCTTTCCCCAGAGCTTGAGCCTTTGGGGAAAGTAATTCAGATTCTCTTTCTCTCTTCCCTTTCCTCCCCGTCTTCTCTCTTCTTCCTTCGGTTTTCCTTGGTTCATTCATGGCCTCCCTCAGAGGAGGAGGCCTCCCCTCACCAGGTGAGTTTCCAAGGGCCCCTGGGAGCCCTTTGTGGTGGGCTGGACAGGATTCCTCCCAACTAACACAGGGTGCCTCCCAGAGGACACATTAGGATATCCACTGGCACCTTGGTAAGAGGGCCTGGTGCCAGGGTCCCACTGGAACAGACTTCCGAGACCTTGTCTCTCCTCTGCTCAGACTCGAGCTGGGCCTCCAGAACCCTGGATTCTGCCCTGAGCCAGACCACAACTTATGGAAGAACCCCCCGCCCTGCCCCAACCAAAGCAACAGGGCAGCCTGGCTGGACCAGAGCAGTTGTGGGTGGCCTGGGCTGCCAGGGTGGGATGGAGTGGAGGAGGAGTGAAGGGAGGGGCCTCTGGTGAGCCTGTGTAACCTGGCACTTACCCCAGCAGAGAGCCTCAGGAGAGGGCCACCACCTCAAGTCGAAGAGACCCAACCCATGTGCCTACACACCCCCCTCGCTGAAAGGTACTATCCCCCCCCACCCATCAGTCTGGTTGGCTCCTTCACCCAGGAACCAGGCTGACACTGGGGGGAGGGAGGTGAAATGTTGAGCTTTTATCAATGGGGAGGGATTGTCTTGTAGCCCAACCACTACTTAGGGACCAGATCTTTCTTAACTTGGCCTTGTAAAGAAGGGGCTCAGGGGCTGAAAGGGGTGGCTGAGGGCCTCCAAATCAGGTTGTGGGGTTGAAAGAAAAGAGGGGACTGGCCTGAAATAACAAGTATCATCAACATAAAGAGATACAGCTCTCTACCTCCTCTTTGCAAATGTGTGCCAGACCACCTGTCCCCCCCCCCCCCCGCTCGATTCCCCCCACCCCGGATCTCCCCCCCCAAACATGACCTTTTCCAGGTGCAGCCCTTGCTCCCTTCTCCCACTGGAAGAACATTTGCAAGGTCAGCAGACTGGTTCCTCCTTGGTCCTGCTTCTCGTTTCTATATTGAAACACAAGTCATTCCTAGAGCACGCACTTAGAGAACACCTAGTGTGTGCCAGGCCTCACAGGTGGGCACTGGGCAAGATGGGAGGAGTCAGATTTGACCCTCGCCCTCCTGGGGCCTTTTGCTTCAAGGGGTGGTGGGCGAATTACAGAGGAGAGGAAGGTTAAGCCTGGATTTGAAGGATGAGTTGGGATTCGACAGGCAGTCAAGGCGTGGAAAGGCATTCTAGGAAGAGGAAAGGAAATGTGCACAGGGGAGGCAGTGTGAAATCGCAGGGAGTCTTTAGAGTCCGTCTGGAGACTTGGCTTCTCACGGGGAAGCTGGGGAACCTACACCTGGAGGAGAGAGCTTGGAGCTGGGGGCCTGGGGAAGGTCTCTTCCTAACTTAGCCAAAGAATGCCTTCCCACCCCCATCTCAGCTCTGGCCTGAGGCTCTTCCTGCCTGGCCAGCCCTCTCCTTCCACAGAGGGAAGAGACCGGAAGGGTGTGCTGGGAGCTCCCTCTGGGGTGGGTTTAATGAGTTCCCAGCACCAGCCAAGGTCAACAGGTGCACCTGTCAGCCTACCTGTCTTCCTGCCTGCCAGGGTTAGGAGCAGAGAAGAGAGGGTAGGAGGAGAAGGGAGAAGGGCAAGTTCATTTTCTCTTCCCCCTAGGACAGAAAGAGGAAGGGACAGCATGTGGGCAGTGGGTACAGCACCAGGAAGGACTTCCCACCTGAGCGTTGTGGGGGAAGGCCAGCCCCTGAGGGAGGGATGAGGGAGGTGGTGGCATCTTCTCAGGAGAGAAAAGAAGTTTCTCTCTTTCCTCCCTACTTTGGGCTGAGGAGGGCTGAGTGGATGTGAGGGGCCAGAACTGTGCCTTGGACTCTCGGTCATGAGCTTGGGGCAGAAGGCTGGGGTGAAGAGGATGGACTTCCCGAGTACCCTGCCAGGGCTAGAAATGGGCTCCCCCTCATTGCTCCTTTGGGCCACCCCTTAGCAGGGTCTGTGTTGGGAGAGGCAGGGCATTCTGGGGGCTGTGCTGGAGACAGTCTAGCTTTGAAAGGGGAGCTTGGGTTGGGCCCCAGACTTGGAGTCCAGGACCCCAGAAATGAGCCAGAGAAGAAGACAGTCAAGGGTGAGGGGGAGACTGGAGAGGCACAATGGGAGGCGAGGTGCGAGGGAGGCACACGGGGTGACAGCATGGGTGGGCTCCGCATACCTATTGTCACTGTGGCTCAGGAACTAAACTCTCCTCCCCTGATTGGGGGAAGGGGAGAGGGCGGTTGCTGGAGCAGCCACCTCCTCTCCGCCCTGCCCCCCAACCCTCAGAGGACCCTTCTGTACCTGGAGAACCCGATTTTGCAGGCTTTAGCCCCTTTCCAGGCAAGAGAAATCTCCTGGCAGGGTTGGGGGTTTGTAAGGGGAGAAGCCAAGGGTTCCAGGGGAGGGTGGACAACACCGGGGTCTTGGCTTGAGGGGGACTCTCCAAGGCCAGGCTCTCACTTGGCTCAAGGTGATGCTCTGCCGCGTCCCCAAGGCCAGGGCAGGGCGATCTATTGCATTTTTATTGCCTGGGTAGTTTGCCCAGAGCCCGCGGGAGGCACTGGGCTGGGAGCCTGGGGCAGGGCAGGGCAGCGGGCCCACACAATGAGCCCTCTGTGCCTGTCCCAAGTTGGCAGGAGTGTGGTGCCCTGTTCGTTGCACCGGAGGTTTCCAGCCTGGCCCTCCCAGTCTGGGCTTTCTGAGGGGAGGGCCTGCCTGCCACCCGAGAAGGAGCTGTAGCAACCGCAGCCCCTAGCTTGTCAGCTCCTGTCTGTGAGCTGTGAGGTCTGCTACCGGAGGGCTCTGAAGTCTCCCCCCTTGCCCCACCCCCAGTCCCCTGTTGCTTCTGCCCCAGACACTCCTCACAGCATCCCCTCAACCCCTGCCATTCCCCTAGAATCCCCCAGCCCTGGCCCCTTTCTCCTAAGCCCCTGGGCCTTTACATCTTTTGGAAACTTCTCCTCAGCTGCCCACACTGTTCCTTTCCTATCCCAGCAGGCCTTGCTGGTGTTGGGGGGGTGGGTGGTGTTTGCTGCTTTCTAGGTCACCACAGAGGGAGCTGGAAGCTTGGGGATGTGGGTCAAGATTGTGGGGGCTGCGTCTGAGCACGCCACATCCCCAGGCACCAACTTGACGGGCTGTAGACTGTTCTGTCCTCCGTCTCCGAATTGTTCCCAGCTCAGCACCTGGGGCAGAGATGTGTGGAGTGGCACCTCTGACAGGGGCAGTGCGAGGAGGTGGGGACCAAGCCCAGCAGGATCGGGGTAGGCAATGAGCCCTAGGCAGTCTGGACCCTCCACTAGAAACTGAGAGGGACAAAGCCCACAGGCCCTGGGCCCACGGGTCCTGGGCCTTCTAGCCGGGGCTGTAACTAGTGGACACAGTCTCCAGTACCGGGTCCTTGGAGAAGCAAGCATCCCAGCCACGGAATGTTAAGCTGCTGCTCTACCTGCCTGGTCTTGTCTGGCTTGGTACCCTGTGGTTCTGGGGGGGCCCCCTGGTGCCAGCCTCCAAGAAGGTCTGCCTCACAGGACAGCTTAGGAGCCAAGCGCAATTAAGGGTCTACCCCCTGCTGCTTCTGTCCTGGTCTGGCCACCAGCAAGACTGACCTGTGACCTTTAGCTTTTGAACTAGACCCCTGAGTGAGTTAGCCATGCACCAGGCCACGTGCCTCTCCAGCGCCATGGGCCCCCGGTCGGCCGGGCTCACCCCTGCCTTCCCGGGGCCCCATGTGCCAGCCGTGCAGCGCATTGCTGAGTCGCACCTGCAGTCCATCAGCAACCTGGGCGAGAACCAGGCCTCCGAGGAGGAAGATGAGCTGGGGGAGCTGCGGGAGCTGGGCTACCCAAGAGAGGAAGACGAGGAGGAGGAGGAGGAGGACGATGATGAAGAGGAGGAAGAGGAGGAGGACAGCCAGGCTGAAATCCTGAAGAGTAGCAGGGGGCCTGGTAAGCTGAGGGGGTGGGGAAGCCTGGTGGGGTCCTCCCTGAGTGTCCTGGGGCACCCCTCCCAGTTCATAGCTTTTCATACATGTAAACCGCCATCGCACGGCGAGGGCCTCCCCATCCTCCCACCCACCCACAAGGTGCTCTACTGGATATCTGGGCTGCTCCCATCCTGATCCTGTTCCTCTCCTGATCAAGTCGTCCCCAGTAATTCCTCTCTTCCTTGAGGATTACGGCAAGGCCACCTGAGATTTGAGGCTAGACCCAAGAAAAGACTTCCCGGCCATGGCCGTGAGGGGCTACAGGAGATGCAGGGATAGAAAACTAAAAGGGTCCAATGTCCCCATTTCCTGCATTTTTAAACGTAGGATGTGGTTTCTGCTGGGAGGCAAAGAGCAGATTCCTAAGTCCTCCCCAGGAGGCTGTTTCTCCCCCTTTTATTTCCTGGGCTGGGGTGAGGGGGTGGGGGTGGTGAGAGGGTGCCCTCTAGTGTCTAGATGAAGAATCTGGGATTCTGCGTTTCAACTCCAACTGCGAGGTAAGAGAGGGGTCCAGAAGGGACCTAAGACCTACACAAAAGACCTCAAAGCTAGAGGCCCCAGACCTAGAAATCTCCACGGAGGGTCCCAAGGCCCAGAGAATTCCTAGGCAGCAGAAAGATCTCTGCCCCTCCCATAGCTGTGTTTTCCATGCTTAGCTATGGAAAGCTGTGCCCTATCTATCCCTCCCGGTGCATGTTAAACTTTCTGGTCCTATTATTTATGGGGATGAGAAACATTCGACCACCCCTGCTTGCAGTGTCCAGCCCTTGCACCCAAACAAAATGGTTTGGACCCCCTCTATCTCTGGCAGTGGGGGATCAACACTGGAGCAAAAGCTTTAGGTAGAAGTTGAGTGAACTCCCCGGTGAGACCCTTAGGACAGGTCGAGAGGAAGCAAGAGCAGACCTTCCTTCTGGAAAAGCAGCAGGGCAGAGGGTCAAATGGCAAGATTACCAAGGAGAGATATTGATCACCACCACTCCCAGACTGCGGGTTTGGTCTGGTCAGCATATTAACTAGTCTCTTATTTAAGATAATCTATGCAATTTCCTTCTCACCATCCCCTTCAGAGAGGTAGTAACTGACTTATCGAACTCACATAGCTAGTCACTGGGACAGCATTCTTTTTTTTTTTTTTTTTTTTTTTAAGATTTTTATTTATTTATTTGACAGAGAGAGATCACAAGTAGACAGAGAGGCAGGCAGAGAGAGAGAGGAAGGGAAGCAGGCTCCCCGCCTATCAGAGAGCCCGATGTGGGACTGGATCCCAGGACCCTGAGATCATGACCTGAGCCGAAGGCAGCGGCTTAACCCACTGAGCCACCCAGGCGCCCAGGGACAGCATTCTTAGTCCAGCGTTCTCTCCATCATACCATGATGCCCTCAGAAAGCTTAGCCTCAGCCATTAGGCTCCGCTCACGCTCCAGGAGGGCTGCTGAACGGATACTTAGAGTCTGTGTTCTTATCCCTTCATTCCCATTCCCAGCTGGGCAGAAGACAGCTTGTGGCCAGGGTCTGGAAGGACCCTGGGAGCGCCCACCCCCTCTGGATGAGCCCCAGAGAGATGGAAGCTCCAAGGAACAAGTGGAAGATCTGGCACTAAATGGTGAGGCGTGGTGGTGGCGGATGGGGAGGTGGGGCTGGGATTTTTGTAGGCGTGGCCAAGCCCTGACTCCCTCCGCTTGCCTTGCAGAGCCTGGGGAGGAGCCACAGCGCCCCGCCCACCCTGAGCCTGGCACATAGGCAACCGTCCTCGCATCGCTCAGAAGGAAGTGGAGGGGGCATTGCTGTTCCCCAGAAACCCGCTCTGTCCCCACCCTATTCTGTATCCTTCCCCCTCACTCGCTAGGGCTGTGGCTTCTGACTTCTAGAAGACTTAAGGCTGGTCTGTGTTTGCTTGTTTGCCCACCTTTGGCTGATGCCCAGAGTCCCTGGGCACTTGCTGCCTGATGCCTACCCCTGCCAGTCATTCCTCCATTTACCCAGAGGGAGGCGGGATGTGAGAGAGTTTGCAGTGGATAATCCGGTAAGGGTTGGGGGCAAAGGTTTATCTTTCACAATTCTACTCCCCAGACCCTTCTCCTGGGCACAGAAAACCCACAGGGCAGGACCCTAAGATCTGGGGAAAGAGGGTACTGAGAACCTGTAGGTGCCCTTAGACCCTTCTCCATCCCCTCTCCTATGGGGGATTTCAAGTTACCACCCCTCTCTGTCTTCTACCAGGGCCCAGGATTCAGGCATCCTTCTCCTCAACCTCATCATTTTAGAAATCTTCCCTTTATCACCCCTGCTCCCCAGCCTGGGTGCCTGGAAGATGGACTAGCAGAGGCTGCTTTGTTGCGTTTTGTTTGTGCTTTGATGCCAGGAATGCCGCCTAGTATATGTCCTTAGGGGGGCGCACGGTGGGGAAGCCAGGTTCTCCTTGTCCTCCAGCTGCTCTGCCCCCTTCCCCTCGTCCCTGACTCCAGGCCTGAACCACTTCTGTGCCGTAATAAATAAATCTTTGTAAATAACCGTGCTGAGACTTCTCTTTCAGGTAAAAGGAGAGGGAGGAGGGGAAGACGGGGTCCCCTATGTGGAAGACCTGGTGGGTAGCCACCTCGACCCTAGTGTCTGGTCCTCTAGTCTGGATCTTTCCTGCAGACAAGGTCAGAGCACTCTTAGGAAGGACCACAGGAGTACCCTAGGATCCTGCTAGGGGGTGGCTGAACGAGGCAGGGAGGGAAAAGAACTTTCAAGAGTAATTGGGTTTCTCCAAAGGGACCTGTCCGCCAGCCCCAAAAGCCTCCCCTCGGTTAATTCCCCTTTTTAACCCCACAGTGCCAGGCCTCTGTGGCCCAACAATGATGATGATCCTGGGATTCCTTCCCATTTCCCCCACCATTAGTAAGACCCTCTCAAGCAGTCCCCACTTCCGGCCCTCCAAGCCGGGCCCTAACGCTTGGGGGCGGAGACTGAGGCGAAGGGGCGGGGCTGCACCCTACGTACAGCCCCGTCGCTCTCGGGGGCGGGCGCAGTGGCGGAAGTGGCGCCGCCGGGAGATCCTGTTCCGTTCGGAGGCGCTCCGAGGGCTGCCGAGCCGGACTGCGGCTGAGGCAGGAAGAGCCTGGGCGGTGGCTGATATGGAGCAGGTGGGTCCGGGGGAGGTCACTGGGGCTGGGTGGTACGAGGTCTGTGTCTTGTCAACGGATTCCACCTCCCTGCCCAGTGTCCGTTGTTGGTTCCGTCCGACCCTTCCCGCACCCGCCGCGTCTCAGGTTCCGCCCCCTTTCCCTGCTCGGCCTCGCTCCGCCCCGCGCGGGGTTCTGGGGGGCTCCGACGCCGACCCTCCGCGGCCCCGCCCACCCGAGAGCGCCCGGGAAGGGCGTCCCGGATCGCCCTCCCGAGACACGCTCTTCACTCTGAGGGGAGAGGCGAGGCACGGAATCTGGGTAGTGGGGGTCAGGAGTTGGATATGGGCAGGGGTCAGGGTCTCTGAAAGAGGAGGAAAACATCTACACGTCCCGATAGGTCTGCGTCTCACTGTCTTCCGGTCTCCCCCAACTTCCTTTGAAAACGGCAGTGAATGACTTCCCTAACTGACATCAAAAGGGCTCTTTAAAGAATCTCGAGTTCTTAGAGGTGCATTACACCAGTGACACTCGTTCCTAATTGATGTAATTGACACGCCCCTCCCCCTTGGCGTCCTCGGCGTCTGCGTCTCCTGATTTTCTTCCTCCCGTCCTGACAGTGGAAGTACCGTTTCCCAGTCTCGTCTCCTGCCCAAACCCCCGCTCTATACACTGAGTTTTGATGGTCTCATCCACTCTTTTGGCTTCAGCTCTACACCACCTAGGTACCCGAAAGGCACCCACATCGACCTCTTTCTTCAGCGTAGTCCCTCCCTGGAGCCCCAGACTTCGGCGTCCCAGCTACCAGTGGACAGCTCCACTTCAGCGGCAGCTCTCTTGGACTGGTCTTTCCCCCCTGCAAGTGCATTCTTCCTGTGCCATCGCATCCCAGCGCGAGACCAGGAAATTGTATTACGCTTCCTCTTCTCCCTCAGTTCCCATATCTGTGGGGTGCCCCGATCCAGCTGATTTCCTGAACATGCTGTACACCTGGTCCTGGGCCTCCATCTCTTCTGGTACCACTTGGATGTGTTTCTCACCAGGATAACTGTAGTGGCTTCCCAGCAGCTTCCAATCCTGGCTGCTTGCAACCCAGTCTCCACACTTAAGCCTTAGGATCCTTTTTATTTTCTTTTTTTTTTTTTAAACTAAACTTCTGACTGAGCCAGCCAAGTGCCCCTTTTTATTTTTATTTGAAGATTTTATTTATTTATTTGACAGATAGCCAGAGAGGCAGGAAGAGAGAGAGGGAAAAGCAGGCTCCCTGCTGAGCAGAGAGCCTGATGTGGGGCTCGATCCCAGGACCCTGGGATCATGACCTGAGCCAAAGGCAGAGGCTTTAACCCACTGAGCCACCCAGGCGCCCCTTGTGATCTTTTTAAAGCACAAGTCTCATAGCATTACTTTCTTGCTTGTGGAAAAAGCAAACAAGTTGGCCTCCCACTGCTTGTGGAAAAAGGTGGATCCCAGCACAGTTTGCAGCACCGTCTGGGTTCTGGCCTCTTTCCTGCCAGTCTCCTAAGTGCACCCTCAAGTCCAGTAACAAGGTGCTGCAGAATGAACTTGCCCACACCTTGTACTTTTCTGTCTCCATGTCTTTGCACACCAGCCCCTCTGCCTGGGAAGCCCCTTCTCTTATCTGCCAGGCTACCTTCTACTTGTCTTTTTAAGTGCTCAGCTCAGGCAATATGACCTCTGGGTTGACTTTCTCCCATCCCCCCCCCCCCCCAGACAATACTACCCCACTGTGTCCCTGCAACACCCTGTCCATACTAGAACAGTGGTTGAGAATACAGGCTCCTGATTCAGACTTTGTGGGTTCTGATACTATTTTGTCCCCTTGGTGAGGAAAGTGCCTCAGTTTCCTCATTTTTTTTTTTTTTAAGATTTATTTACTTATTTGACAGAGCAAGAGAGATCACAAGTAGGCAGAGAGGCAGGCACAGAGAGGGGAAACAGGCTCCCTGCTGAGCAGAGAACCTGATTCGGGGCTTGATCCCAGGACCCTGAGATGATGACCTGAGCCAAAGGCAGAGGCTTAACCCACTGAGCCACCCACGTGCCCCAGTTTCCTCATTTGTAAAATGGAGGTAGCACTGCATCTACCTCATAGAGTTACTGTAAGGATTCAATGAAATAATGTGTGTGTAGGGTTTAAATCAGTGAGCACATGAATGCTCAGTAAATACATGTGAGCTGTTATTGCTTATATAAAAATGTTACAGAGCAGTGGTAGTAATTTTTAATTTCGTAAGTTACTTGAGGAATGTTGATGTGGCTGACTTCTCATTCTGTCCCAGAGCCCCAAAGCCTGGCTTTTTGTCAATAAATAAAATGCTGAGGTGGAGGGCATGGGGTTCGGGGTTTGGATTTATTGAATGAGGATTCAAGAATGAAAAAGACCCAGGCCTGATGTTAGTCTGCTCAGAAATGACTCTGGAAATGAATGAATGTTACATGACAAGCATTAATTCTGTGGGGATGTACACAGAGCTCTGGGAACCCGTGGGAAAGAAGGGCCAAGAATGGCTTCCCAGAGCAGCTGACAATTAGTGAGGGACCTTAGGGCAAGAGGATGAGCTTACCAAAGAGAGGTAGAGACCAGGGTGGACTCAGAGAGTGGGCAGCTGGGTCCTCTGAACAGAGCTCTTGCAGGGGGAGGGCTAAGGAGGGCAGAGGCAGCCTCCTTTGCTGAGTTTGGGGATTCCTTTCCTTGCTTGGCCATAAGGAAGTGTCCCCTTGGTTTAGGAGCCTGTGGGGACCATGCCAGGAGGGGACTGAAGGCCTGGCGCCTGGTGTTGGGAGCAGAGCCCCTGGGGTGTTCAGCCTGCAAGCTTATGCGCTGGGCCTGTGTTTTATTTTTTATTTTTATTTTTTTTAAAGATTTTATTTATTTATTTGAGAGAGAGACAGTGAGAGAGAACATGAGCGAGAAGAAGGTCAGAGGGAGAAGCAGACTCCCCATGGAGCTGGGAGCCCGATGTGGGACTTGATCCCGGGACTCCAGGATCATGACCTGAGCCGAAGGCAGTCGTCCAACCAACTGAGCCACCCAGGCGCCCCTGGGCCTGTGCTTTAGACCAGAGTCTGGGCCTTTGGTCATGCTAGTTTGCCTGCCTGAAATGCTTGTCTTCCTTGCCCATGGTTGATATATATGGATTCTTCAAGGCCTGGGTCAGAGGGCTCCTCCCCTTTGTGGCTTTCCCAACCTCACCCACTGCAGCCTGGGTCAGATGTCCCTTCTCTGAGGGCCCACGGTCCATTGTTTGTTCCTCCCTGAAAGTGCTGATTACAGTGAGACACTCTTTTATGTATGTGTTAGCTTCCTTCACCAGACCCCGAGTCCCCGAATAGCCCCAGGGACTAGCACAGGCTCCGAGTTAAACCGAACTCTTGGGGGGGCACGCCTGGGTGGCTCAGTGGGTTAAAGCTTCTGCCTTTGGCTCAGGTCATGATTCCAGGGTCCTGGGATGGAGCCCCCCCCCACATCCGGCTCTTTCTCTCTACCTCCCTCTCTACCTGCTTGTGATCTCTGTCTGTCAAATAAATAAATAAAATCTTTAAAAAAACAAAAACAAAAACCAGAGCTCTCACACACCTAGAGTTGGCGGGGGGGTGGGGGGGTTGTGTGGGTGAGACGAGAAAGCCTGTACATTTGTCGGCTCATACTTGTTCCCTCGTTGGCTCCATTTTACAGATGAGGAGGCTGGGACTCCAGGGAAGTAAGGTCAGTGTCACTCAGCAGGACCTTCAAGAACTGTCTCTTGACTCCAGGCCCACAGCTGTCTCTGAGAAACTGCCTGGGTACCCCTCCCCCAGGGGTGGCTGCCACATCTGTAAAACAAGGGACAAGCAGGGCATCCTCTCTGACCAGTTGTGTATCCTTGCGAACTTTTTCTGGCTAGGGCTGATCCTGGCTTCTGCCTGGCCAGAGCTGGTGCTGGCAGGGGTCTGTACTGAACTCCCTTCTGCCTGTGGAGCCTTCCCTTGAATGAGCTGACCTGACTGAGCTCTCTCCCGGAAGATGACTGGCCCTTTCCAGACTGACCTTGAGAACTTGACCTCACTAGCTCCCGAGTTTTATCCAGTAGCACTAAGGGTGGGTGGGGCCTGACTCACCAGCCCCTGAGTAGGCCAGGGGTCTTGTCAGCACCAAGCTGGGGCATCCTGGACATTTAATGGGGCCTGGTGTGTGGAGGAGGCAGGGGGCCTGAGTCAGCCTTGGTCTGTTAGGGTTTTTCTGTATTTTCAGAACATCCTGGCCGGAGGGGGCAGTGCACAGCGATGAATGTACTTTCTGTTTTGGCTTGACTCTTCCCCTTCCACTTCTCCAGAGGGAAAGGAGAAATGGAGCCTGGTTTGTGTCCTCTTCTTAAAGTCCGCCTCTAGGAACTTCCCCAAATTCTCTGTGAGTGAGACAGGGTAGGGGCCAATAAGCCAGCTGTGCCGTGGCTGATGGCACGGGCCACTGAGCCCGGAAGTATAATAGAGCCTGCTGTTGCTGTCTGGGGTCAGCTCTCTGAGGCCAGGGCCCATCTCTGCATCCGGCAGTACATATGGGGCCCTGTTTGGGCAGAGTCTATGCTGCACGTGCCTGGCCCAGGCCCTGCCCCTAAGACCAGATCCGTAGCCCCTCACAGTAGTCATAGCTGCTGTTACTTAAGCACAGACATTCTGTGTGGGTTATTCCTAATCCTTTCAGTAGCTCTGTGAAGTGGTCACTATACCATCCCCATTTTATAGGTAAGGAGACTGAGGTTCAGAGAGACTCAGTGATTTAGTCAAGGGCTCACAGTCTAGTCATGAATGGTCGGTCTTCAACTTTTGACTCCAGGTCTGATGCCCAGTCCGCAAACCCGTGCCCTTTCCCCTGTTCCAGGCTGGACATTACAGACCCACAGACCAGTTAACTTCCTGAACAGGTGCCATGGCCAAGCACTGTGACTCAGGCCTAAAGTGTTCAAGGAAAGATGCCTTGACTTTGAACCTCAAGTCTAGAGTAGTGCTGAGCCAGAGTCCTGAGAGCTGGGGTCGGAGGAGCCTTGGATGGTGAGGGAGAGCTTTGCCCAGGAAGTGAGGTTTGAACTGGTCTCTGAAGAACTGGAGTTCTCTCCCAGGGGAAGGAGGTCATTATAGAATGTGAAAGTGGAGGGCAGTGGAGGCTCAGAAGGGAGACTGCCAGCCACGGTGTGTTCTGGAAGCAGCCAGTGGTCAGGAGAGTATTGGAAAGGGGAGGAGCCTCGGCCCCCACAGCCGGAGAGGAGCACTGGGATCTCTCCCAGGGAGCATGTCCTTCTTTCTTCTGGACCTTCGCTATCCAAGGAACTTAGCTTATGTCATCTTCTCTCTGCAAATTGGTGCCCAGGAAAAGGGAGGAGGGCATCCACCATGCCTCAGGTTGCAGAGGAAACCAGTTCCCCTGGCCTGCTGGTGCCTCGACTCTACCTGAGGAGAGACACCAGCAGAGGGCGGAGTCCAGCTCCTGGAGAGACAGTCTGGCCTGGGAGGGCTCCTCCTTCAGGCCTGGGCAGGGCTGTGTACATGCACACCCGTGCTCAGGCTAGTTGCTTGACACTTTGCCTGAGTATCTTCCAGAGCCTGGTACCTCTCTGGGTGCTGGGCACACAGCACGGAGCAAAGCAGGAGGAGTTCCTGCTTGTGTGAAGTTTGCATTCCAGAAGAAGACAGGTAGTAAACGCAGACCTGTAAACATATAATACGTCTGGGGTGGTAAGCTCTATGAAGAATAAAGCAGGGAAGGGGATGAAGGGTGGGAGCTAAATAGGGAGTTCAGGGAAGGCTTCTCCAAAGGGACATGTACAGAGACCAGAATGGAGGGAGTACTGCAGAGACCTGGGGGAGAACTTCAGACAGACAGGACAGCAGGTGCAAGGGTCCTGGGGTGGGAGCATGGCCATGCTAGTTATGTCCAAGGAACAGAGAAGGACCAGTATAGCTGGATCAGAGGGTTCCAGGGGAAGAGGCTGGGGAAGAGCAGGCTTGTAGGCCAGGATGGAGACTTTGGCCTTTACTCAGGGTGAGCTGGAAGCCATTGGAGGTTTGGAGCATTGGGAAGTGTGGTCTGACTTTTACCAGGATCCCTCTGGCTGCTGTGTTGAGACGAGACTTGGGATGTAGACAAGAAGGTAGCCAGGAAGGTGTAGCAGGTAAGAGGTGATGGTTTGGACAGGGTGACAGCGGGCACATACACTGGCCAGATTTTGAAGGAAGAGCCAGTAAGATTTGCTGATGGTTTGGATGTGGAGGGGAGGGTGCTGGGCTCTCCACAGGCTCTTGGCGGGTGGCCGTAGGGCCTACGGGGCCAGCAGAGGTGGGCCAGCTCTGCCCCATCCTGCCCCGGGGGACTGTGGGCAGTCCTCTCCAACCTTCTGTCTCCTCCAGCCCACCCTCACTCCACAGCTTCTGGTGGGGTGTGAAGAGTAAAGGAGAGGTGTCTGCAGGGGGTCAGTGCAGGCCGCTGCTAGGCCGCATTTGTTTCTTCTGTGCTAGCTCCTCAGGATGGCCTGTAGTCCTGTGTTTTGTTTTCGTTTTTAAAGATTTTTATTTATTTGACAGAGAGAGTACAAGCCGGGGTGGGGGTGACAGGCAGATGGTGAGGGAGAAGCAGACTCCACACTGAGTAGGGAGCCCGAGGCGGGACTCGGTCCTAGAACCCTGGGATCACCACCTGTGTGGAAGGCAGATGCTCAACAGACTGAGCCACCCAGCTGCCCTGTAGTCCTGTTTGATCTGCTGTCCTGCCCTCCCTGAACCAGCTCCCTGACTGGTGACTGACCAGTGGCAGGACACAGGCAGCAGCCACCATCTCTCAGAGTCTTGGCCTCCTGTCAGTCTGTGGAGTCTCCACTCAACTGGGCCTTATAGGGGTGACTTGACCCAGAACAGCCCCAGTCCTGGCCTGAAGCTATCCAACTGAGGCAGTCAGATCTCAAGACTGTGTCTTCCTCTAAAGAAGAGACAGGGGTGTCATCCTGGCTGATCCTTAGGCGGTGATCACTCTGTGTCAGGGACTGTTCTAGGCCAGTGCATTTAATAAGCCGTTTAATCCTTACAGCACCTGTACAAAACAGGTGCCACTGTTATCCTCACTTTACAGAGGAGAGAACTGAGGCACAGAGAGGCTCAGCTGTAGTAAAGCAGGAATCCAGGGTTTGAAACTTCTCCGGGCTTGGCCTTTCTCGGTTCTTTCTCAGTTCTTTCTCAGCTTCACTGATTCCTCCTGGTTTGTACAGAGATAGGGACCCCACTGGGAAGCCTCCATGGCCAGTGTGAGGCTAGTGCTCCCATTTGCTGAGGAGTACGGAGTGAGGGAGATGTTGAGGGAGATGTTGAGTCCACTGTCCCGTCGGCCTCAAGAGAAGGTTTGGAGAAGCCACACGTCTCAGAGGTGTGGGTCATTTCTGGCTACTAATGAGGCTTGGTTCCCGTACCCGGAGACCAGGGTAGCTTAGCTTTGCAGAGGAAGCTCTAGCTGGACCTGGGACAGTTTGGCTGGTTCTCTGTTGGAGGTCAGGGCGTGTTAAAGGGCAGGGGGCCTCGGAGGGGACTGTGGCATCAGGGGCTAACGTCTGCTGAGCCTTTACTCTGTGGTTCCAGGCACTGTTCCAGGCACTTCACATGCATCGCTGTGTCCTTTGATGCCCCAGATAGCGGGGTCAAGACAGGTGTCCCCAGTGTCCTGTATAGCCTCTGAGGCTGGTACAGTGAGTACGTGGCACTGTTAAATTGTAGACTTGCCTCGGCCTGGGAACCCCCGCTGGGAGCTGCAGGCCTTCCCGGAGCGGCAGAGGTGGCTGGAGCTTCTGGTCTGGGCTGTGACTGAGAGCTGTCAAGGACCCCATCAGTGCCCTTGTCCCCTAAGAGCTGTGGAAATGGGAAACGAGGGGTGCCTGCAGCAGGTCCGGGCCCCAGTGGGAAGCTGTAGTGTTGGCGGTCGGCCCTGGCACTGCCCCTTAGAGCCTGTGCGGGGAGCCAGGACAGCCCCCGCTTCCTGCCACCGCCTGCACCCTGGGAATTCACCTGTGCCTGGAGCTGGAATGACTCGGGCCATTCTTTTTTCTTTCTTTTTTTTAAAGATTTTATTTATTTGAGAGAGTGAGTGAGAGAGCACAAGCAAGGGGGGATGAGCAGCAGGCCGAGGGAGAAGCAGGCTCCCCGCTGAGTAGGGGGCCTGATGTGCGACTTGATCCCAGGATCCTGGGATCATGACCTGAGCTGAAGGCAGACCCTTAACACACTGAGCCACCCAAGTGCCCCGCGTTTTAACCATTTTTAAGGGCATGATTCAAAGGCTTTAACGATATCAGTGTTGCCTTTATTTAATGTATCGGAGGAAACTGAGTCTCATAATGGTTGTGTTTGCTCCAGAGTGCCCAGCTCATAAGGGCAGACTGAGACTTGAACCCTAACCTCGGAGTCCAGTTCTCTTTCAACAGTGTCAGCTGCCTACTATTGTCTGGCCCGAGTCTGGGACCCTACCCGAAAGCCCCTCTTGCAGTCTGGCCAACAGTGGCATTTCCTGGGGTAAGAGAAGGCCTGGCAGGCCCTGGGGGCCCGTGCCTGCCCCTCTTCTTTGCCTCAGGAACTGAAAGAACTGGAGTAATCTGGGGTGGATTGCCTCCTCCTCCTCACCCCTCTTTCCCTTGCAAGCTGGGATGATAAAACCTCCAATTTCCTCATCCCCTTCCCCAAGCCAGTGTAGCTAAGCTTCTCCTAAAACACAGGCCCTGTGAATGTCAAGTCTGCAGCTAACCCCAGGGTGGACTCCTTTACCCCACGCGTCCTGTTCTGCGCCTGACGCCTGGTCAGGGGCTTGGGCGGAGCAGGGGGAGCTGCTTCCGGGGTCCCTGGCGGCAGCCCTGCTGTCTCCCGCCCACAGCACTCATTCCTGCCTCCCTCTCAGCAGGATGCTGGGCACGGTGGGGCGGAGGCCAGCTGCCACCTTCCACCCCCAGGGCCAGGGGACCAGAGCACAAGTGCTTTGGGGACCACTCAGGGGAGTTCCAGGCCGAGATGATTTCCACCTCTTAGACTGGCAGGTGGCTTGATGAAGCCCAGAGAGCTTTTGAAGTCATCTGAGTGGGCAGTTTTCAAACTGGGCCTAAGGAAGTGCCCCTGGGGTAACCCTGGGGTTTGAGGAATGTCTGCCCAGGGGGACTGTCTGTGGCCACCTTCTGTGGCAAGACCCAGAGCAGTCCCATTTTTATCTTTTTTCTATTTTAGATTCTAAGTAAGGTTTTCTTTTCCTTCTTCCTTTTTCTTTTCCTTTCCCTTTTTCTTCTTTTCTTTTTCTCTTTCTTTCTCTCTCTCTCTCTCGTTCTCTAAGTTTCTCTTGCTTGAAGAAAAGGGTTTGAAAAAGCACTTCTCCCCTCAGATAAAGAAGCAGGGCCTTGGGGCACCTGGGTGGCTCAGTGGTTAAAGCCTCTGCCTTCAGCTCGGGTCATGATCCCAGGGTCCTGGGATCAAGCCTCGCATCAGGCTCTCTGCTCAGCAGGGAGCCTGCTTCCCTTCCTCTCTCTCTGCCTGCTTCTCTGCCTACTTGTGATCTGTCTGTCAAATAAATAAAAATCTTAAAAGAAAAAAAAAAAGAAGAAGCAGGGCCTTGGTGAGGACTTGCCGGGTTACTCAGGGTTAGTGGCTTCCCCGGGACTGGCGCTCAGGTCTTCATCCCTGACCAGTACTCCTTCTACTGTATGTGTTCTTTGGTTTCTGAGCAGCTTTCACGGTGGAGGGTGATGTAGAACCACCCCCCCATACCCCCTTTCTCTTGGCCAGCTGTCCCCAGCCCTGCCTGGCTTCCATGCACCCCTGCGTCTGGAACTCTCCCGGATTCCCCCAGCACCTTTGCTCTCAGCCCTCATCTGCGTCTCTCGCTTCACCGAGGACGTCTGCATGTGTGAGTGTCAGTGCCGCTGCTGCTCCCAGAGGAGGGGGGGTGGTCTCACACCAATCTGCTGCCACCCGGGTCCTGTCCCCAGGGAGGGAGGGAGGAAGGAAGCTGGGGACAATGCCAGACAGACTTGGGAGCAGCCTGGCAGGAGAGAAGCCACAGCACCCTGCAGTGAGATCGAGAAGAGGGAGAGGAGTGGATAGGGAAGCTGACACACACACACACACACACACTCGCGCGCGCGCACACACAGAGGAAGGCGTGCGCGCGCACACACACGAGGAGGAAGGGAGCGTGAGACTGAGCTGATGGCGGTGCAGACAGACTCACAGATGGGGGAGACTTGGGGAGGAAGACCCATAAAGATGGTCACAGGAGCGGGATACAGAGACACAAAGATAGAAAGGCGGTTTGGGAGAGAGACAGGAAGGAGGAAGAGAAATGGAAACAGGTCTGGCAGCAGACAAGAGGGCCATTAAAGAAACGGAAATGTCACCCACCCTGGAGCCATAGCCCTGTCACAGTGAGCGATGCACTGTGCGTTCTGTCTGCCACCAGGTCCAGCTGACGGATGTTGGGGGGGTCACATTGCCGGCAGCCTGTCACATCTCCTCTCTGACTGCCTTCTTCCAGAGCTGGGCCCAGCTTTCCTTCAGTGCCCTCCACATGAGCCGGGCATGGCAACCCCAAGAGTGTGCTGTTGGGGGGTGGCCTTGTGCGGCTGCCTCTGCTGAGAACAGCCCACTCCTGTCCACTGGGGCTTGCATGGAGGCAGAGGGGTGGACACACTGGCTTGCTCAGAATCCCCTGCCAGTCACAGACGGGGAGCTTGCTCGGGACCTGATAGATTGAGGGGCCCCAGAAGGTAGTAGACATGACAAAGGTATGAGGGGATAGCAGATCGGGGCGGAAGGGCACTGGTTAGGTCTTGCCTTGTCAGGACCCAGAGACCGACATCCAGGGTTCTCCTCCCACTAGCCCCCAAGCCTGGCTCTCTGGCATGAGAGAAGATTCAGGGAGACTCTGACCGAGCCCCAGAAGCCTGGGCACCACCACACTGAGCCTGCTTCCTCTGGCTCTGGGCTAAGCCCCGGGGACAGGGCCGCTGCGGGCTCTTTGCCAGCACATGAGTGGAGCAGAGACCTTGGGTCTGGGGACCGCGCGGCCAGCAGGGAGTCCTCCAGGTCCCTGCCCTAGTGTTCGTAAGAGTTTCGGCCCGTGGTCGCACAGGCAAGGGGTAGTTCGGGCCGTTGCCCCTTCAGTCTTGGCTGCCTGCTCTGTGAACTAGAAGGCCCCGTCCTGGCCTGCATGGGCCTGAAGCACAGCTGTGGGCACAGGGTTCTGTGGGCAGTGGGGCTCGGGCCTCGCCTCGGGCCGTGGCTGGTTCTCTGTTGAGGTTCGACCCATGTCGCGGCAGCATGGCACGGAGCTGAGGACCAGGACACCCGCTGCAGTAGCCACCAGCAGGCAGTCGTGCAGCCTTCCTGGGTGCCAGGCCCTGTGCAAGGTGCTGGGAGACGGCAGTGACTCGGCCGGGGGAAGCCCTGCACCCGGAGAGTTGGCAGAACAAGGACTAAGACGCTGGCAGATTGTGACAGGCTCAGGGTCCCTGTCATAGAGCAAGACTGCTGTCCCTGGGGGGTGGGTATGGGGCAGTTCTGAGGAGGAGAGGACTTTTTATTTTTTTTAAGAATTTTATTTATTTGACACAGACAGGGAGAGAGGGAACACAAACAGGGCGTGGGAGAGGGAGAGGCAGGATTCCTGCCAAGCAAGGAGCCCAATGCGCGGCTTGATTCCATGACCCCCGGATCAATGACCTGAGCCGAAAGCAGACGCCCAATGACCAAGGCCCCCAGGCGCCCAAAGGAGAGGACTTTAGAGCTGCTTGTTGGAAGGATTGGGGAGGGGAGAGCTAGGTACAAGGTCCCAAGGCAGGACCTGGCGGCCACACTGAGGGACCGAAAAGAAGGCCAGGGTGGCCATGGGATGGGCGGTGGGGTGGTCCTGAGTCCTATCTGCCCTGTAAGAGGAGCTTCTGGAAGAGCGGGTGGGGCCGCCAGGGCAGGGCCTGGGCTGGAGGGCTCTGGAAGGCGGGCTGTGATCAGTGTTTGGCAGACCTTCCTCTGCCGGTTGCGACAACTCTTTTTTCGCAGTTGTGGCAGGGTGAGAGAGGCCGACTCACCCCGAGGGCTGGTTGTCACACCAGGGGAGAGGATAGTAGTGGGCCTGACGCTGGAGAGAAGGGACCAAGATGTCCTTCCTTCATACGGCTGTCCCGGCACACAGCACTCAGAGACGCTGCTCTAGGAAGTCCCTCCCAGTTGCCATGGATTAGGGGGTGGGAGGGTAGGGCTGGCTGCTGGGAGGGAATGTGGCTTTGTGCTTGGCAAACAAAGAACAGAGCTTGGGGCCCTCTTCTCCTGGGGGGGGGGGGTGGGGGCAGGCCTGAGAGGCTGTTGACAGGACCAGAGGCTGAACCTCCAGCGGGCCTGGCAGGAGCAGGCTGTACCCTAAAGCCGCGGGGAGGACCCCAGAGCCCTCCAAGGGTGAACTGTGGGTTGCTGGGCTTTGCGGGGCAGGAGTTGGTGAGGAGGAATGAGAGCGAGAGGGGCGCTCAACCCCCTCCAGCTCAGAAGTGGGGCTGCTGGGGAGAATTTGGGCTTAGAGGGCCCTGGGCCCCCCTGGGGTTGGGATGTGAGGGGGGCAGATGCGTTTGGGAGCAAAGGGCGTTGGTGGGGGGCGGTGCGCAGAGGGAAGGAGGTTAACTAACAGGACCTCCAGGCCCTCACCAGGCTGCCTAACCCAGCCACCCGCCGCCTCCCTGCAGCCTTGCAGCTGAGGCCCCGCCTTCCCCCCCGTGAGGTGGGGGCCCATCAGGATGAACAAACTGTCTGGGGAGCTGGCCCGCGACTTGGAGCGCAGCCTGCCCGCCGTGGCCTCCCTCGGCTCATCGCTGTCCCACAGCCAGGCCCTCTCCTCGCACTTCTTCCCGCCCCCTCCGGAGAAGCGCCGCACCATCTCTGATGTCCGCCGCACCTTCTGTCTCTTTGTCACCTTCGACCTGCTCTTCATCTCCCTGCTCTGGATCATCGAGCTGAACGTGAGTGGACCGTGAGTGGACCCCAGACTGCACTGGGGGTGGGGGTGTCACCTGGGCCTTCCTCCAGCTGTAGCTGCCACTACAGCTACCAGAGGATGGTCTCTGGCGGGGGTTAGATTTCTCGGTAAAATGAAGAGTGGGAAGATTGGAACATCCGTTCTCATCTTCCAAAGAAAGGGGAGCTCCGAGGGCTGGAGAGTCATTGTCGAAGGTCCCTTAGCAAGTAGGTGAAGAAAGGCAGAGTTTGAACCCGGACCCTCAGGCTGCAGGGTTCACACTCTTGACCTCTGCACCAAACTGCCCTCTAGTGGACACTCAGTGAGGAGGGCGGAGAGATCCCAGTGGACGGTGCTGGTACGGTTGAAACCTTTGTCTTCTTTCTGGCTTCTGTTGCTCTCTGGCTCCATTCAGTCATTCCTTCATCCATCCACTCACTCAGCAGTTTTCAAAGCCTTGCTGCATCCGAGGCGCTGTGCTAAACGCAGAGGGCACGGTGCAGGGCCAGCCAGTAAAAACTCCCAGTTCCTGGTGGTTCCTAGCTCCCCCTCCCCATTTTGGACACAACTCCAGTGCCCCCCAGTTTGGGCTCAGCAGCCTGGAGGTGGGGCCGCCTCTCTGTGCTGAGTCCCCACCCTCCTCCTTGGCGTGTGGTGCTGGGCTAGAGGGCCATGGCACCTGACCTCCAGGCGCTGACGGCCCCGAGCAGGACCCCACCACAGAGGCAGGAGCTGTGAGAACAAAGCTCCCAGGCTCCGTGGGTCTCAGTGTCTCCTCTGTATTCACTACGGCATGTCAGTGAGGGACTCGGCTTCTCTGAGCCTTCCCTTGTTTTCCTTCTGCGGAGCGGGTCAGAGCGCCTTCCTCCAGGTCTCCAGCTCTGATGACAGGAAAACGACGAGTTTGTTGATGGAAGTGAGGAGTTCGGGGAGGGGCTGGTTTAAGGGTGAAAAGGACAAGTTTGAGGTGTGACAAGTGTTCAGGGAGAGGGCTCTGGGGGTGATTGTCCTTTGAGCACTTAGATGAACTGGCACCTTCAACAAGATTGAGCCATGGGGGACCCTAGGGACCCTCTTTACCAGTGAGAAAGCTACGGGCCCATAAGATCCAGGGCCATTTGAGGAGCTTCTGATGTCTTAGGCATTCTTCCTTTTTAACATTTTTTTTTTTTAAAGATTTATTTATTTATTTATTTATTGGAGAGAGACACACACAGAGACCTGGGGGAGGGGCAGAGAGAATCTCAAGCTGACTCCACCCTGCATGTGGAGCCCAGCGTGGGGCTCCATCCCACAACCCTGAGAGCACGACCCCAGCCGAAACCAAGAGTCAGATGCTTGACGGACTGCACCTCCCCAGCGCCCCGGGAGGCATTCTTCCTTTTGAAGGTCCCAGCCAGCATCAAAGCAAGCACTAAAAGTTACCCACAGCTCTCATTCAGTATATATTTTCTTGCCAGCAGACAGCTGAAAAAATTTTGATAATTTTCCTTTTGAAATTATCTGAATGTACTGGGTACTGGGTAGAATTGCTCAGCAGTCCTCGTGCGTACTTGGGAATTCTTGCAAACCGAGAAGTCCGATCTCCAAATTGTTTTCAGATGTAATGAAAACTTCAGAATGCTGGGCTTAGCCGTTCGTCGAGTTAGCCATCATGTTTCACTTGATAGACATTCAATTAAAAGGTGATTAATTTTTGGTTTTGTGGCTTTATTTTCATGTTTTGAAGCATATATGTTTTTAGTTCTTGAACAGGCCGGGCGTTGCCCAGTGGCTACAAGGGCTCCAGAAGGGTCTTACAGCCAGAGACTGGCAGGGGTCAGGGCTTGGCTCCCCTGAGTCAGGATACCATTGCCATCAGCACCTGCACGTGCCCAGGCAGGGGGAGACCTCTGAGGGGCTGCAGCTCTTAGGGCTCGGAGGAGCTGTGGAGCCCAAGAGGAGGGCCAGGCTGGGGTGGGAGGATGTCAGTGTGGGGGGTGGCATGTGAGACCCCACGGGGCTCAGGGGGGTCTTGAGGTCAAGATGCACAGTGGGCGGGGCGCCTGGGTGGCTCAGTGGGTTAAAGCCTCTGCCTTGGGCTCAGGTCATGATCCCAGGGTCCTGGGATCGAGCCCCGCATCGGGCTCTCTGCTCGGCGGGGAGCCTGCTTTCCTCTCTCTCTCTGCCTGCCTCTGCCTACTTGTGATCTCTGTTCGTCAAAAAAAAAAAAAAAAAAAAATCTTTAAAGATGCACAGTGGGGATGTTCAGAGGTGTTCATGTGTCAGCGAGGGGGCTGCCTGGGCTACTGGCTTCTGCTCTAAGCACTGCAGTCACCTGGGAGCTTCACAAAGATTCCAGACGCTCAGCTCGCTCTGGGATTCAGACTCAGGGTTCTGAACATCTAGATGTCAGTAAGCACCCCCTGCACACCTCAGTTTGGGTCACCTGCTAGGAGATTAGAAGCTCTCGTCTAGGTGGTCATGAAGGGTCCTCACTTTGCAGGCTCCTGGGCTCCATTTCCCAGAGTCCTCCTGTTTCCTCCCTTCTGCAGGGGGCTGGCGGAAGCCGAGGCCTGCTGCCCCATCCCTCCTGAGAAATCAGGCTGCAGCCTGGCTCTCAGTATCTGTCCAGATCCTCTCCCTCCCCAGCCAAGGTGTCGAGTCCCATCGAAAATATATGGGTGGCTGGGGCAGGGACGAGTCTGCTCGCTCTCTATTGCTAGCCGTTCCTTCTAGCAGCCTGATGGATTTTGCCCATTAAGCACAAACCTAATCAACTGATTTGCCACCTGGGGCTCTGTCTGACACCACTGCCCACCCCCGGTCCCCATCACCCCAGATGGACAGTTGGCTGGGAAGATGAAGCACCATAGTGGAGAGGGGGAGATGAGATTATGTGAGAGGCAGGCTCCCAGCACCCAGTCAGCCAGCCCTACCTGCCTGCACGGGGACTGTTGCCTCCCCTGCACAGCCCCGAGGCCCCCCATGCCTCCTCCTCCCTGGGCAGCGTGCCCACAGGTGTCCATGCTGGAGCCAGGCCCTGGCCGTCCGGGTTGCCCCGGTGCTTGGAGGAACGAGATTAGTGCTGGGGTCTCAGGTCCTCCCTTGGTGCTTCGGGGCCCTCCTTGGGCAGTGGCTTATCACTCCGCCTGCTTGCTCGCTGTTCCCAGAGGTGAGGCACCCCTGGGGACTTGGTTCTGCCTACAGAGCTGCTCGTATCTTCCTCTTTCAGACCAACACAGGCATCCGGAAGAACCTGGAGCAGGAGATCATCCACTACAACTTTAAAACGTCCTTCTTTGACATCTTTGTGAGTGGACTTAGGGAGGGGGCCTTCGGGGGCAGCGGAGGTGCAGGGATGTGCCTCTGGCTGGATTCTCTTGTTCCTGCAGCACACATCCTAGTCTGATCGGGGACACTTGGCTCCCACCCTCAGGGAGCTCTTCCTAAATAAGGCCCTCCCTTCAGAGAGCCTCAAGGGTGAGGGAGAAGAGTAGACCCCTGTCCAAGAAGGTCACATCCGAGTCATCCCGCAAGAAACACTGACTCAGTCGTTCTCTCCTGAGGCATCACACCCCATGTAGAGGGAAGCTGGGGGAGCGGGACGGACGGGGAAGTCAACCTTCAGCAGGAGCAGGGGGCATTGGCTAGCCCATGATGGCTTGTGTGTCCCCTGCCCGCCTCCCCACCAGGTCTTGGCATTCTTCCGCTTCTCGGGACTGCTCCTGGGCTACGCGGTGCTGCGGCTTCGGCACTGGTGGGTGATTGCGGTAAGATGGCCCTCTCCTGGCAGCGTGTGGGCCCTGGCGGGGCTGGTGCGAGGGGCAGCGTGGCAGAGGACTCACTCCCCAGCTCGCTTTCCCTCTCTCCCTCCTTCCCTCCCCTGGGCAGGTCACGACGCTGGTGTCCAGCGCGTTCCTCATCGTCAAGGTCATCCTCTCCGAGGTCAGTGGCTCACGGTCAGGCTGGTCTGGTGGGCCTCTCACCAGAGGGAGGGATGGGCTTCTCCCAAGAGGGGACCCATTCTCCGATTTGGGGCATCTGTCCCTGTTGTCAGGTTGGGGTGAGGGGGAATCCTGTCCTTGATATTTCCAAGGGAGCATCTTCACTGGCTTCCTCCACCTGTCCCTCTGCAACCCCAAGAACAAAAAGTTCCTCTGCCAGCCTATCCTCAGTTTATCCTGCCGCAGAATTCATTAAGCCACCTCAGAGGCATGTGCCACACGGGGTCCCCAAGCAGCCGGGCCCAGGAGTGGGGTGTGTGCCACAGTTGGTAGCCCCAAGAGAAGACTCTGCATTCAGGTGACCCTCTGCTGTGGAGCTCAGCCCCCTCCCTCCACAGCTGCTCAGCAAAGGGGCATTTGGCTACCTGCTCCCTATCGTCTCCTTTGTCCTTGCCTGGCTGGAGACCTGGTTCCTTGACTTCAAAGTCCTGCCACAGGAGGCCGAGGAGGAACGATGTGAGTCCTGGGGAAGGGGTGCAGGGAGGGTCATTGCAGCCCCAAGAGTGGAGAGTTTCGGGCATGAGAGCCAGTTCGGAGCTATCTTGGCAACTCTGAACAGCCTCCCGGACAGAGCCTGAGGGTGAGCTTGGAATGGGGGGACCCCAGGCTGCTAAGGCATGGCTGTCCTTGTTCTGGGACAATGGCTGCCTGTGTCTGCTCCCCCAGGGTATCTTGCTGCCCAGGCTGCTGTCGCCCGTGGACCCCTGCTCTTCCCTGGTGCTCTGTCCGAGGGCCAGTTCTATTCACCCCCAGAATCCTTTGCAGGTGAGGGCCGGTGGGTGAGAAACTCCTTCAGCGAGAGTATTCATCAGGAGCGGGTTGGCTGGGTCTCTTCATTCTGTTCCTTCTCTCAGGTCCTTGGGGAAGGCGAGCACCCCTCTCCCTATCTGTCCCCCCGCAGTCTTGTACCCCACCACCTCCTCACAGTCTGTTCCCACTCCTTCCTGTTGTCATCTGTGCTTATTTTCCGAAGGGTCTGACAATGAATCCGATGAAGACATTGGGAAAAGAAGCTTCTCTGCCCAGGTATTTGGCTCCCTGCTCCCACCCGATCTTTGGAGTGGGCAACCCCCCCTGGAGAAGGTGCCAGTGCTGGGCTCAAGCCGAAGTGGGAAGGGGCTTCCCCAAAGAGGGTGGACCTCAGGCAGCCCGAGTGCCAATCAGTGTACCCCTGAGTGTCTGCCTCACCGTCAGTCAGGCCTGCTGGGCCGGCTCACACCTGGGGCCCAGAGGGGAGCGGTTCAGCCATAGCACCTGGGGCCCCCATGGGGCCCGAGAGACAAACCCAGACTCTGTAGGTATGGAGTATGTGGAGAAGGAACTGGCCACAAAGCAGGTGGTGGGCGAGCCCCAGGGTGATTCCTTCCTGCCTCTTCTCCTGGGCCAGGAACGGGAGTACATCCATCAGGGGAAGGAGGCCATGGCGGTGGTGGACCAGATCTTGGCTCAGGAGGAGAACTGGAAGTTTGAGAAGAACAATGTAAGGAAACTCTCTCCCATCTGACCTGCCCATGTGATGTTGAGAGTTTTTGCTTGCTTTTCTGAGGCCCAAGAAGCCCAGGGATGGCCCAGGTTGGAACCCTATTCCTGTGCCAGGAGAGGGGGCTGAGCCCCCGGGGTCGCTGCTTAGCAGGAGGTGGGGCTGGACTGGATGTTTCCACTGCGCCCTCCTCTGACTGCTGCCCTGCCCGCACCCATCCGTGGCCCCCTACTGCTCTCTGCGCTCAGGGGGAAGCCATGCTTTGGCCGTGGTCTGGGTGTCTTGTTTCATGAGCAGAACCATATTCTCTAAAGAGATGGCTGTGAGCTTAGAGAATGGGGACACGTCCCTGTCCCTGTGTGTGGCCATTCCCTCTGGCGGCCCAGGATGGCCTGGAGACATGGGTCATCGCAGTTGTAACTGCAGCTGTGCTTCTGTCCTTGAATGTGACAGCAAAAGCCTTTCTCTCCTTGTTGCTGGATGTTTGTCAGAACCACTGTTTTTTTACCGGCTGCCGGAATATCGCTGAACTCCTGGAGTTTTCCACCCTGAGCTGTTACAAAGCTGCCCTGTTGGGGCGCCCATCCCTTCACCACTGGCCCACTCTACCTGCCCTCCGCCCACTTCCCTGTCCCCCTTCTGTCTCTACCGTAGGAGTACGGGGACACTGTGTACACCATCGAAATTCCTTTTCACGGCAAGACCTTCATCCTGAAGGTGAGGGAGAGAAGCAGGGGTCCTGGAGGCTCCTGGTCTGTCTGAGGTTTCAGCAGGGGGCTGAGGGGCCTTCTGGCAGGTTTCTCCCCACCAAGAGGGAAGGGCTGCTGTGCCTAAGCACATCTGGCCCCACTCAGCTCTCTGCCCACCCTGTCCCAGACCTTCCTGCCCTGCCCTGCCGAGCTGGTGTACCAGGAGGTGATCCTCCAGCCCGAGAGGATGGTGCTGTGGAACAAGACCGTGACCGCCTGCCAGGTGAGCCAATTGGGCCCAGCCTGGCCACCCCTCAGGGCAGAGCGACACGGCAGGGCAGGTACAGTCATCCCCCAGCATGACCATGTCCTCAAACTGTCCTGTGCCTCAGCTTCCCTGTCTATAAAATGGGATGATGGTAATGGCACCTTCTGGAAAGGGAGTGCACAGACAGAGCTCAGCCCAGGACCTGGGAGTGGCTTTAGTAAAGGGACCTGGGCAGAGAAGAGGCTGGTCTGGGGGTTCCCTGAGGTTCTGAGACCCTGTGCTTGGGGTGTTCCTGGGCTGGGCTGTACCTCACATCTCCTCTGATGGCCTTTAGATCCTGCAGCGAGTAGAGGACAACACTCTCATCTCCTACGATGTCTCTTCGGGGGCCGCGGGCGGGGTGGTCTCCCCCAGGTGAGCTCCACCAAGCCCCTCCTCTCAGGCAGGACTCCTGCCCTTGCATCCTGGGCCTGGCTCCCTGCCCATCTAACCCTCCCGCCCCCAGGGACTTCGTGAACGTGCGGCGCATTGAGCGACGCAGAGACCGCTACCTGTCCTCGGGCATCGCCACCACCCACTGCACCAGGCCCCCTACACACAAATATGTCAGGTGAGCCATCCCGGCTGGCCCGTCCCCTGGTGGCTTTGAGGGCAGGGTAGGGGACCATGTGGACCTCTGGGCACTTTGTCCTGCCAAGGCCGCCTTCCAGCCCCCTGTCCTGCTGGGCTCTGCCCCTCCCAGCCCCTAGGCCCGGCTAATCTGCTCAGCCTCCTGGAGACTGGGGGATTAAGGGCTGGAAGCACACAGCCTTCCAGGGCAGCTCCGGGGACGGCCCAAGGCCAGGGAGCAGTCCAGAAAAGGGGGCTGGGAGCCACGAGGTGGCGCTGGTCCAGGCGATCTGAGCAGAAGGCTTGGTGTCCTGGAGCTTTACCTCCCTGCCGCTGCCCTGCCCCCCCCCCCCACCCCGACTGCTCAGAAGTCCCCACGGAGGAAGAGACATTTCAGTCTTCCTGTCCCACGTCTTGGGGCATCCTCCAGATCTCAGGCTGTCACCCTAGACCCCAGTGCTGCAGCCAACCTTCTTCCCGATTTCCCACTCTCCCCGTCCTTCTTGGGGTTCCACAGAGAGCACTGGGCAATGAATATGAGATTTGACACACCAGACCCACGGGTGACCAGCGGGCCTCTTTCTGCGGAGTGGGCTTGAGTGTGCTCAGTGGGGCTGTGGGGGAATGGCCCAGGGACGGGTTGTGCCCTGCCCTCCTCCTGGGAAGGTGCCCCCTCCGGGATCCCCCCAGCACTGTACTGCGAGCTGATTTGAGAAATGCGAGCAAATGCACGCAAGGCCCACCCCTCCCTTCCCTAGAGGACCTGCACAGAGAGGGTGACGGCTGCCACCAGGGGTGCGCAGACATCCGCAGGCTATAGAAGGGGGAGCTGGGCCTCATAAGGTGCAGGTGGAGGACTGTATCCTGTGGCCTCCGGGATACCTGTTCTGGGCCCTACTCAGGCAGAGTGGCAGTGGCTAGCTAGACCAGTAGCTCCCTTCCATCCTTCACCCCAGCCCATGATGGGCCAGGAATGGGGTGTGGGGTGAGGTCGGAGGCCTTTCCTGGCTCCAACGTGCCCCCCTAATTGTGTTTTTCTCATAGGGGAGAGAACGGTCCTGGGGGCTTCATCGTGCTCAAGTCAGCCAGTAACCCCCGAGTCTGCACCTTCATCTGGATCCTTAATACAGATCTCAAGGTGGGGGTGCTGGGACTCTGCTGGGGGATCTTGGGGGCGGTCACCTGTCACACTCAGGACCTCACCTACTCTGTCTCCTCTCTTATGCTCAAATTGGGGACCGGGTCAAGATGTTCTCCCAGGTTGCTGGAGGGCCTGTACATGCCCTCACTTCTCTGGGCCCCGCAGAGCGGTGGCTGGCTGCCAAGCCAGCCCCTCCTGGGTGTGTTTGTGTGGCCGGAGCCAGGAGCCGGCACAGTGTGTTCTTCCTGCCGGGGGAGGCGGAGGGTGGGTGGTTAGGCTGCCTTCCAGAGCTGCACCTGCACCTGCAGCTCTGACCCAGGGGAGCCCCCTCCCCCCAGTCCTGCTGGCTGAGGGCAGGCCTTCCCGAAACTTCTTCCCACCTTCCCGCAGGGCCGCCTGCCCCGGTACCTCATCCATCAGAGCCTCGCGGCCACCATGTTTGAATTTGCCTTTCACCTGCGGCAGCGCGTCGGAGAGCTGGGGGCCCGGGCGTAACTGTGCCCCCTCATCACCCTGCAGGGCAGGGTCCTGTCACCACAGCCTTCAGAGCCAGAAAGGGGGCCAGCAGGGCTTCCCGGCACCCACGGAGGACCTGGCCTCAAGCACTAGGAAGGAAGACGTTTCCTCTTGGTGCAGCCCCTCGGGCCCTGGCTGCCACTGTCCTCCATGCTTTGCTGTGCCTGGGAGCCATGGCCGTGAGCAAGTTGTGCAGTCAGGCACCCAGGTGCCAGGGCTCTGCCACCAAGGCCAGTGGGGTCTGCTCTGCTGATGTTTACGCAGTGACTGGCCTTGCCTTCAGGAGGACTAGATGCAAGATGCCCCTGCCTGGCCCGGGGCAGGATCTGGAATGGAAGGGGCAGACCTGGTGGGAGAACACCAGGGCCCCGAGCAGGATGGAGGTCAGGGCGGCCTGGTCACCTACCTTCAGGTGCAGGAGCCCCTTCATCTGCCTGCTCTCTCGTCATGCTTTTTTAGGATTATTTAAAAGGTCTGGGACCTTTTTCCCCATGCACTTGTCGGGGAATGGGTGGCAGGTGGGGTCGGTGGGTGCAGGCAGTGAATGTCTGCCACTCCCGGTTTCTCTCCCTCCCCCAGGGTTCCTTGGGGACCTTTGTAATTTGAGCCAATTATTAAAAATGAACTTAAAAAAAAAAAAAAACGGAAAGAAAAGCAGCGCCTCCTACCTGGCCTCTAGCGGGAAGGGGGCAGCACCGTGGAGGGGGCGACAGAGCCCGACCGCTCTCACACCCTCTCACACCCTTCTGGAGCTGGCAGGAGGTCAGAGCAAGGCGGGGTCCCTGGTCTGGGAGCCCCCTGCTTTCCTGACTGGTCCAACTGGACAGATGACTGGTCAGAGGAAAATGCCTCAGCCCTCAGCCAGGCCTCCTGGGAGGGAAGGTCAGTGGAAGGTCTCCTGCCCAGGAACTTGGGGGAGGTGGGAGTGGCCCGGCAGCATCCGTGGCAGGCCTTGACTGTCCTTGGGATCCCACAGCCAGTCTGGGAGTGGGGCCTGGGCTTCTGGGTCACTGAGGCACCTCTGGGATCTCTGTTTCTCTGGCTCCACTCACCTGCCTCCTCTGCCCCAGCACACTCACCAGGGGCAGCACAGTGGGATCGCAGGCAACGGCCAGAGCAGTGCAGGGCCACCGCCATCCCAGCCATCCCTGCCCTCCCTCCCTCCTCCCTCTATCACTCCTCCCTCCCTGCCTGCAGGCTTCCGGGGGGCAGCTCAGCTAGCTTGGAGCCAGGACATGGGCAGGGCATCCTAGCTTGGTCTGGCCAGGTGCGTGACCCTGGGCAGATCTTCTCTAGGCCTCTGTTTCCTTCTTTGTCAAGACGAGACTCGTTATGTCGGAGGGCTGTCCTGAGATTAAAGCAAGAATCAGAGCTTGCTTCAGTAATCAAGAGGATGTGGTTCTGCCCTGGGTGGGCACCTACGGGCCTTCCCAGCTGCTGGGTGCTCTGCACCTCCCGCAGGGTCTCATCTCAGCTCCTGTATGGCCTATTCCTGCGCCCTTTGCTGTGTCTGTCTCCTCGGCGATGACCCATCCTCCCCCGCCCCATGCCCAGCACCCCGTGTGCCAGCTTCCTGCACCGTGAGCTGTCCTCCTTGGGTGCTGGCTTTCCCAGCAGCTGTACTGCTCCCCTGGAGAGCCAGGCCCCTCCCAGGTGGCCCAGTAGAGCTGCTCAGGACTTTGTGGCCAGAAAATGGGGCTCAGAGAGGGGCAGAGGTTGCCCCATGGGCACGGAGGCTTATTATGGCTGATTTGGGGGCAGAGCCAGGTCTGACTGCCACTCATCAGAGCCCCTGGGTTTGCATTGCACCTGCCCTGGGGTGTCGCTGGGGACAGAGCCGGGGGCCGCCTCCCACATCTCTTTCCACCCTGACTGGCCACTGGGAAGCCATTTCTCTGACTTGTGGCCACCGGAAAGGAAAGCATCTGGCAAATGCTCATGTCCGGGGTCCCAGGTGTGGAGCTAACCAAGTCCTTTTCTGCCAGTGCAGTGGTGGCCATTGAGGACCAGGTCTTGGTGCAGATCCCGGGGGCTTTGCCCTTGGTCCCAGGCAGAGGAGAGCTGTGGGAGCAGGACCCAATGGCCTGGTACAGAGCCCAGAGAGGGCCTCAATTCCTGCCGCTGCCCACTCTGTTTACAGACAGGCTGCTGCCCTCCCTGGGCGAGAGGGAAGGGGTGGGGCAGAGAGCAGATGCCAAGGTGGCACGAGGCTGGGCATGTGCCTGGTCTCAGATGGTGTCAAAGGAGTGTCACACACCTGGAGGTGTCACTCTGAGGACCTCTGCCCCCAGTGGAGCATCTTGATCTCTTGAGAAGCTGACTGCTGACCCCAGGCGGCGGCTGGAGCCCAGGGACCCCCACCCCCACCCTGGGCCGAGAGTCCCCCATCGGTGAGCCTTGGCTCTGCTTATAGCATCTGACGCCAGAGGGGCTGAAAATAGCCCCTGAAGGAGGTGGAGGAGGGGGCTATTTAAAGGGCCTGGGAGGAGCAGAGCTGAGAGCCAGTGAGCACTGATCATGGCCACTGCAGAGCTGATCTGCCAGGTGTCCGAGGAGGACCGTGAGCGGCGAGAAGCCTTCTGGGCTGAATGGAAGGACCTGACGCTGTCTACGCGGCCTGAGGAGGGGTGAGTGCCACGCAGCTGGGAATCCCCTCTCCCCAAGAACACCCCTCCTGAGCCCCAGGGGATCAGAGCACAAAGCCCTGCAGAAGTTTCTGGGGAGTGGGGCCTAGGAGAGGTCCCAGTAGGGAGAGTGGAGTCACTCTGCACCCCAGGACCGGCAAGCCCCAGGGAGCCTTCTGCCCCGCTCAGGACTGGAGGGTAGCACATCTCAGGAGCTCGGTACCACCGTGCCCTCTCCTCCCCAGTTGCTCTCTGCATGAGGAGGACACCGAGCGGCATGAGACCTACCACCGGCAGGGCCAGTGCCGGGCACTGGTGCAGCGCTCTCCCTGGTTGGTGATGCGGATGGGCCTCCTAGGCCACGGGCTGCAGGAGTATCTGCTGCCCTACCAGCGCGTGCTGCCACTGCCCATCTTCACCCCCGCCAAGATGGGTGCCGCCAAGGAGGAGCGCGAGGACACCCCCACCCAGCTGCGGGAGCTGCTGGCACTGGAGACAGCCCTGGGTGGCCAGTGTGTGGAGCGCCAGGACGTGGCCGAGATCACCAAGCAGCTGCCCCCTGTGGTGCCTGTCAGCAAGCCCGGCGCCCTGCGTCGCTCCCTGTCCCGCTCCATGTCCCAGGAAGCACAGAGAGGCTGAGACAGATGGTGACTCGGGCTCTAATGTGCCTGCCGTGGGCTGGGCCCTTCCTGGCTAGTACCATGGAGGGGAGCTGCTGGCCATGGACGCTTTGTAGTTTGCCCAGAGTTGGGGGCTAGGGGAGGAGGGAGCCAGAGGCCAGGATGCCTGGGTCCCTGAGTTCCCAAAGGGAGGGGAGCAAAGACAGTGGGCACAAAGGCTGGAGAGCTGGGGGCTGGCACAGCCAAACATCCCCAGCCCCAGGAAAAAGGACAAAAGATGCTGGTGAGGACAGAGGTCCCTGAGGGGAGTGACCCTGGTCCAGGCTCCAGCTTCAGAGAAGGACGAGGAAAAGGGGATCTGGAATGCTCTAGGAAGGAGGCTTGGAGGAGACTGGAGTGAGAGGGATGTGAGGAAGGCAGAGGCAGAGTGGAGCCCCCAGCATCCTCTGTTAGCGCTGCAATAAATGCTCAGTTATGTTCCAGACTTTTCTTGTTCCAGTCTCTTTCCTTGTGGGGGCCAGCCCATTGGTGTCCACTACCCCCCCCATGCTCACTTCTGGGAATAAGCCTTGCAACTGAGCTAAATATGGCAGAGCTAGTGGGTACACTCCATGCTGGGTGGGGGTGGGGGAGACGGGACAGAGCTGTAAACAGGGTGTCTGTCCAGCATGGGTCTGCTGTCAGTGCCTGGCCTCTGTGTTCAGTTCCCTGGCACTGGGCAGTGCCCAGCAGGCCAGCTGGCATCCAGGGCCTGCTTAAATGATTTCATGGAGTAGATGGAGGGGGCTGGCACCAGGACTGTCCTTGGCTGTACCTAAGGGTGTGAATGGGGTCAATGACCCCAAGGCTGACCTACGTCTCAGACCTGAACCCAGATAGAATCAATCCTTGGCGGGGGTCAGGCACTCTACCCTCCCTGCCCAGGGAGCCCAGGGTGGGTTGTGGCGAGTAGAGGCTCAGGTTATTGTCTGTGACCCCCACAGCTGCTGTGACTCCTGTCCCAATCTGGTCAGCTGGCTCAACAAGGAGACACGTTCCCCTTGGGACAAGGTGGGGTGCCAGGGAAGGCACACAGGTGAGGGCATAGAAGAGGCTAGGGGCCCATCTGGACAGGGGCTGGTAGCCTCACCCGGGCAGAGCAACAGTGGACTGGCCTGGAGCGTTCCAACTCCAGGAAGACCACGGAGACAGCCCCATGGAATCCACCTCCCATCTGGGGGAATAGGAGGGAAGACCCTGGCATCTTGACCTGTAGTGCCAAGCAGGACCTGCAGACCTGGGCTGGCCCCCTCCCCAAGAGGGGAATGCAGTGTGGGCTGGGGAGAAGAGGGGTCAGAGACCCCAGACTGATGTAACCCTAAGTCCCTTGGTGCAGAAAGCCCAGCCTGCGCCCTCTGGGGCCCGGGGACACGGGGAGAACGCCTGCACCCTTTGCCCTCCCCACCGTCACACTACCCGGACAACGCCGTGGCCAGAACGACCCGAGCCTTCTGCTCTAGGAAGCCCCCAGATAAGCGGCTCCAAGCCTGCAGGGGCCGCGGGGAGGCCCTGCTGTTCCGCTGGTTAAGTGCATTAGCTTCGCTCACATCCCCTATCGCGGGTGCCATCGGCCGGGCGGGGCTAGAGCTCCGCTCTGGGGCCCCCGGGCGACCGCGACAGAGGCCAGAACGGACTGTCCTTTCCGGGGTGGGGGTGGGGGTGGAGGGCCCTGGAGGACAGGGGTTGGTAGGAAAGGACGGAAAAGGGCTGGAGGAGGGGCGACGGGGGGCGGGGTGCAGCTGAGGTGACCTAACCAGGCAAAGGTGTGAATGTTGGACGGGATGTCCCCGAGGAAGGAGAGCCCGGGGCGGGGGCTGATTCGAACCCTGGCCAGAGAGAAGGGGTGGGGTGGTGGGGGAAGCGGGTGAATGAATGGCTGGGGAGCCAGGGGAGAGCAACTGGAGGAGCTGCGGTCCGGGGTGGGGGTGGGGGAGACAGGGATCTAAGGGTCCTGGGGGCACGGAGCTGGCTTGGACCAGGTCCGGTGAGGCAAAGGGGGGCGGCGGGAGCAGCTGCGGGGCCGGGGGGTGGAGGTGGGGTGTGTGGCAGGCAGGCCCGGGCCGCCCCCACGCGCCCCGAGTGTCTGCTGCTCGGACACTAAGGGAGATGGATGGGGTGGGGGAGATGCAGCGCGGAGCCCCGGGCTGCTCCTGGCGCGGCCGCCACCCCCGCATTGGAGGGTCGGGCGGGGAGTCGCTCAGCAGATAAAGGGGCAGCGAGGCGAGAGAGGACAGCGCGGACGACGGCGGCGGCATGAGCAAGGCAGACCCGAAGCCCGCTGCGGGCATGGCCCCGGACTCGGACCCGGGCCCGGCGGCTGTCGCCTCGGCCTACCAGCGCTTCGAGCCCCACGCCTACCTCCGCAACAACTACGCGCCCCCTCGGGGGGACCTGAGCCGCCCGGATGGCGTGGGGCCTTGGAAGCTGCGATGCTTGGCGCAGACCTTCGCCACGGGTGAGCGCAGGGAAACTGAGGCCTGGAGGACAAGAAGGCATCGGGGAGCTAAACGGGGATACGTGCGCGAGCCCTATGGGAACCAAGAAACAGCGATAGGTAGTTAAGAGGCGAAAATAGAAGAGGAAAAGAAGCAGTATCTCTTAGGGCGCAGAGGAGAGACCCTCGGAGAGGGCATTGGGAGGTGAAATAGCAGATGCAGGAAAGAGACCCCAGAGACCTCCGGAGACAGAGAGGGAGGCGGAGATGGGAGAGGGAAGAGAGGCCCCTGGCAGAACTGCCAGGGACCTCAGGACTTCCCCACCTAAGCCTCACAGGTAGAGACGGTCATACAGATGTGGAACGGAATCTCAGAGGGGTTCAGTCCCTTTCCCAAGGTCGGCCAGTTGGCGTCAGGGCCAGGACTCAGACCCAGGTTAGCTAATGCTTTTTCCAGAGAGAGGCCCACTTCTGGAGGAAGGGAGAACAACTGGGAGAAGCTGGTGAGGGAGGGAGGGACTGAGGCGGGGGAGCCTGGACAGGGCTGGCACAGGACCCCCCTCCGCTGCCCCCCACTCCAGGTGAGGTGTCAGGACACAGCCTCATCGACATTGGTTCGGGCCCCACCATATACCAGCTGCTCAGCGCCTGCGCCCACTTTGAGGACATCACCCTGACAGATTTTCTGGAGGTGAACCGCCAGGAGCTGCGGCTCTGGCTGCGGGAGGAGCCAGGAGCCTTCGACTGGAGCACCTATAGTCGGCACGTCTGCCTCATTGAGGGCAAGGGGTAAGGGGGCTGCCCGTGCGGCACGGGTGGGGGGCAACTGAGGACTGAGCATGGGGTGGCCCTGAGCCCTGGTCCTGCCCCGGCACAGGGAGTCCTGGCAGGAGAAGGAGCTCCAGCTGCGAGCCAGGGTGAAGCGGGTCTTGCATATCGATGTGCACCAGCCCCAGCCGCTGGGTGCTGGGAGCCCGGCGCCCCTGCCTGCCGATGCCCTGGTCTCTACCTTTTGCCTGGAGGCCGTGAGCCCGGACCTTGCCAGCTTCCAGAGGGCCCTGGACCACATCACCACCCTGCTGAGGCCTGGGGGGCACCTCCTCCTCATCGGGGCCCTGGAGGAGTCATGGTACCTGGCTGGGGAGGCCAGGCTGGCCGTGGTGCCCGTGGGAAAGGAGGAGGTCACGGAGGCCTTGGTCCGCAGCGGCTATGAGGTGCGGGACTTGCGCACCTACGTCATGCCTGCCTGCCTTCAGACAGGGGTTGACGATGTCAAGGGCATCTTCTTCGCCTGGGCCCAGAAGAAGGTGGCAATGTGATGGCCCAGTGCACCCAGATCCCCTGTGATGTGAGGTGGCACAAAATAAAGAAGTTCCTCCAGCTGAGCATGAGCTTTGTCTGTGGCTCTCTCTGGGCTTGGGGGGCTGTGGAAGCCACCAACCCTAGCCTTTTTTTTCCAGAAGCTTCCATGACAGTAGGTTTCTTTACCACTCATTCTTCCCAAACTAAGGAAAGCCAAGGCCAGAGGGAGCTCGTTCAGCATCTGCTGTGTGCCAGGCACACTCGGGCCTCATACTCAGCAGGTCCTGTTGTCTTGTTTGCAGGTGAAGCTAAGAAAGGTTAAGTAGCAAACAGCAGCAGAGCCTAGTTTAGACCAGAAGGGAAGGAGAGAGTACAGGGGGAGGGAGTGACAACCCAGGCACCAGTTCCCTCCCCCAGAGCACTCCCCCCAGCTCTGCATCTCCTCCCCCATCCCCACCCCCACGTGCCTAGGTAGAGACCCCACATGCCTACTGCCTCCAGCCAGCTGTGTGCTCCTTCCCTCCGGCCCACACTGCTCACACAAAGGAGCTAAACAAGGGTAGATGAGGCTGAGAATTGGTTTATTAAGAATGTCCCTTGCTACCCTCCTATCTTAAAATAGTTCTCAATATCAAAAGAAACACAGGCCACCCAAGTCTGCCTAGCACAGCACCTCTACACCCCAGGGAGGGACAAGGGGGCTGGGAAAGAACAAGAATCCAGATTCCCTGCTCCAATCACAGAGACTGCCTTTGGATGGAAAGTTTCTGGAGCTCCACATGGTATCCTTGTGGAGCAAGAATGTACTCGGGCTGCTGGCAGCTAGCAGGGGTCACCTTTACTGGGGTACAGATACAGCATGGCCCCTGCCTGCCTCTGGGAAGGCCAGAAACCAGACCCAGCCACAGGCCTTTGCCGCTCCTCCCTCAGATTGCCCCCCAAGGTCCAGGCTGTGACAGAGAGGCTTAGCAGGGAGGGCATGGGGAGAGGGGAGGCCAACCAAGCCTAGGAGAGGAGACAGACAGGAAGGCTGGAGAGGCCTCCAGAGAGGCTGGTTCTGGAGGGTGATTTGAGTTGTGTGCGGGTCCTCTGAGATCTGGACGGTGACTGTAAAGTGGGGGCAACAGACAGGAAGACACAAATACAGTCTGGACAGCTGAACCCCACCAAGCCAGCCCCTGAGGACATCCGGGCTCTCGGCCTGGCCTGGGGCTCCGTGCAGAGTTGTAGGCAGTAGACAGTTGGTGGTGGTGACCAGAGCACCTGTTTTCCTCCAACCTCCCCCCACCCCGACGTGGCACACTCATGGCACTCACACTCACCTCACACCCAGTCTCTGCAAACTGCCCTGTCCCACACTCACCCACGTGTCCTGCAACACACACTTTCAAACCACTCACAGCCTTCCCCACTCTCCACACGTGCTCACACCCACTGTCCCACCCAGCAGCCCACACACTCAGGCCTGTGCCCGCCACACTGTCACCTATGCATGCACTCAGTCTAGCTCACACTCCCTTACACACTCATGTGCAGGCTTCTGACCAGGAGACCAGCCAAAAAGCCAGACATACACCTGTCCTGAGCTCTCTGGGGTTGTGGCCCCAAAGGCGGAATGCAATGAGGTCTTCTGGGGGTCTGGCTGAGGCAACAGTCGGGATGAGACCACTCGCCTATCTCAGCAGCTTGGTCCCTCAAGATCCCATGGGGAGGAGACCTGCCAGGAAACTTGGGCAGCCAAAGAGCAAGAGTCTATTGCCACCTAGTGGTGCCCTGAAGGAGGGCAGGGGTAAGAGAAGGGGGGAACCCCCGCTGTGTTCCCAAAGGCCTGTCTCCCAGTGAGACAGACAGGTGTGGGAAGCACCCAGGCGTTGAGGGATGTGAAAAAGAGGCTGATGGGGAAGCAGAGGCAGCTCCCCTCTCAGCGGAGCTAAGAACACAGTTCCATTCCAGTTCTCCAGGAACCAGAGGCGCTGCCCATGCTCCAACCCCAGATGCTGACAGGCCAAGCCTGAACAGAACCTGAGATCTGTGAGGGCCATGTTGGGGCAAGCGAGGTGATGGGCAGTTACATGATTCTGGGCCCATACCCTTCATGTCCAAATTCAAGATGCTAAAAGACAAAAATCGTCTCAAGGATTCTGGGGAGAAGGGGAGCCAGCAGGGAGAGGGCAGGATCCCCGGCAGGGCAGACCCACTCCCAGGGCCTTCAGTCCAGCTTGAACTTGGCCTCCGATTCCTTCAGCAGATACAGGCTGTCATCTTTCAGAAAGCTGTGGGCAGAGGGAGGAGCCCGCTGAGGTCCAGCTTTGAAAGCACCCCGTGGGGAGAGCATGGGCAAGCCAGCAGGGGGTGAACCGTGCACAGAGGCCTTAGTGTCCTCCAAGAAGCCAGTGAGGATGGACGCAAACAAGGAGCCCACTGGGCGGCGAGTAGCACCCACCTGAAGAAGAGGACATGGACAGGGATGGTGCTGATGTGCCAGATGGCGTGGGCATCCAGGACCCAGAAGAAAGGCGGGAAGTCGAGCAGCTCGAGCAGGGACAGGCCCTGTAGCAGCAGGACCACCGCCATGCACTTGCGGACATGAGGCAGCCGATGCTGGTTCCGCAGGCACCAGGCCAGCCACCACACCACGTTCACCAGGCCTGGGAACGAACGGGTGGGGGGTGGGGGTGGGGAGAGGCTCACTGCCTGCACCTCCCTCTGCCCCGCCCCCCACAAAGCCTCCCCTGTCCTCATGCTCTTTGACCCCAGGGCCATCTTCCGACTCTCCTCCCAGCCTCCCCCTCCCACCCCAAGTTCTTTCCCCCTCCCCCACCCTAAGAGCCTCTCTAGAACCTTCTCTAGGAACACCACCAAATCCCTACCGGCACCCCAGGCCAGCAGTTTTACACGTGGTCCAGGTGCCCCCCCTTTCCCCACAACCCCTCGGGGCCTCAGTCCCTCCTCCTGCCTCACCAATAGCCACATTGGCCGCCAGGTTGTAGCCATAGTCGAAACGGACGAGGCTCAGGTAGGAGACATGCGCCGTCAGCATCAGCAGCAGGAGGGCCCGGAAGGCGCTGACCACAGCTGGGTGCTGCAGCCCCACGGTCCTGCCCCGCCATCCAGAGCTGCTCAGGTGGAGGGTGGCCCGTGCCCAGAGCCCTTCACCCTGGCGTCAGTATGGGGAAGCCACTGCCCTCCTCCTCCAGGGGCCTGGGACCAAGTGTAACTGCTCCTTGGACAGAGTCAGGACCACTTGCTCTACTCCAGAGTCCCCATCCTGAGCAGCCCAGAGGGTGTGTGTGTGTGTATGGGCGGGCATGCCTGAGTGTGCTGGGCTGCAAGGCCCCAGGGGGAAACACCCCTAGGGATGGGTGAGGCCACCCGGTTCTACCCCCAGTGCCTGATTTTGCCCCTACTGGGGCCAGGATGGGCTCACCTGACACAGCACAGATAGATGGAGTGTAGGATGACGGTGGAGGCACAGAAGTAATCCATTTTCTGAGGACAGGGAGAGCTGGATGAGGGGCCAGCATAAGGGAGAGGGAGGTGGGCAGGGCTCTGAGAGGACCCAGCACCGATGGGGCGTAGGGGGCCAGGTGGGGCGGCAGAGGCACTGTCTGGAAGTCCTAGGCCTATGTGGTGGGCGGGGGTGCTGGGGGGCGGTGTCAATGTCTCGAGCACCCTCTGTCTGTCGCTGTTTCACTTCTGAATTTAATGGTCATATCCCTGTAGTCACATTATAGACCTTGTTAAAATGTCCACAGCAGCAAGGCTTTGGGGGCATTGGGGAGGTGCCTGCCAGGGCTCCAGGACGCCACAGAAAGCAGAGCGCAGGTGAGTCCCACAGCTGTGGGCCCAGGTCCTGGTGGCTCCCTCATTGGCTGGGGGACCTTGGGCAGGCGATTGGGCCTTTCCAAGGTTCAGCTGCCTCATCAGTTAAGAGCCAGTGGTCACACCTGCCTCCCAAGGGTCAAGGGAGGCTCAGGTGTGTGAAGAGGTTAAAAGGGCCTGGGGCGGAGCAAGGGCTCTGTGATCGGAGTCCCTAGGAAACCTAAAGAGACCTCAACCCCTTCTGGGGTCCTCTGGGACTGCCCCACACATGAGGGGGAGCAGGAGGGGCGCTCACCTCTGTGAGGTCGGTGTCCTTGGTGTGGAATACTGTGGACCAGAACCAAGCATTGAGGGAGACCTGCAAGGAGGGGCTGGTAAGCATGGTGTCCTGAGCTGGGGAGAAGCCCTAGGGCACCCACACGGGTCTCACTCTGGAGCACAGAAATATGCTTCCCTCTGCCTCCAAAGCGGGCCGCCCCCCTCAACCAAGCTGCAACCCTGACCCCCAGGCTAAGGGGGCTGGGGCCTCCACAGGTTCCGGCCTGGCCTAGGAACCAGTTCTGGCAGAGCCAAGTTCCCTGCTTACTCAATCACTAAGACAACAGCCCCCGGGGGGGCCTCGCCTCCTCCCCCAACCGGCAGGTGATGACAGCCCCGCCCGGGCCAGGGGAGCTGGTGACCTCAGCCTCTGGGGGCGGGAATGAAGTGGGTGGGGTGGAGGGGCTCGAGCCAGCTTGGGGCGTGTCCAGAGCAAAGCAAGCAAGGCAGGGAGATCGAGCTGATCCCGCTGGGGCCAAGTCTCTACGGAGGAGGCTGGCCTGGGGAGCCCAGCTTCCTCCTGGGTGGGCCGGCCCAACCCGCCAGACCAGTGTCTGCTACTCCCAAGCTCTGGGAGGAGCGGAAGGCTGGAGGGGCTGTGGTGGGCACGGGCCCAGGAGCACGTCTGGGGCCTTTCCCCTGGCAATTAACTGTAAGGAGACAGCACAAAACCTCTTGCAAATGAATCCTAGATCTTGTGGGAGCTGGGGCGGTACCCATGGTGGATGCCCAGATCATGGAGAAAAGGGTGGGCTTGGGGGTGGGTGGGGAGACTCCTACACTAGAAAACCAGGCACAGCCCGTCAAAGGGAACGCAGCCAGAAGTCTGGCCTGGGATGCACTGGAGATAGGGAGGGGTGCCCTTGAGGCGGGGAACAAGCCTGCCTGAGATGGGTGAAGGCCAGGAGCTGCTCATTTGGGTCCAGGACAGCAGGAAAACTGGCAGGGAGGATGCCTCTCTGCCCAGTCCTGCAGCAGGAAGGCCAGGCGGCAGGATGGGTCCCTTACTGCAGGCCCAAAGGGGTTTATGAGAGCACAGGAAAAGCAAAGGGGTGGCGGCAGGCCAGGCTCTCTGCAAAGGCAGTCAGTAGTAGAAGTCTCTGGAGGCTCAGGTAGCCCCATGCAAGCCTGTCTGGCCTGGGTCCTACGCTGATTCTCTCTCTCAGCTTCTGCTCCCCATGACCTGGACAAAGGCCCTGCCCTCGGCCTGAGCTTCGTCCTGTGACTCATCAGGGCCTAACCTCAGTGACCCTTCCTCCCTCTCCAGCCCCGACATCAGGGGACTATTCCATGCCAGGCTGCGTGCTCTTTTGAAGATGGCCATCCAGTCCCCATGACCCTTCCCCAGAGATGGTATAAGAGGCATGGCCTGGAGGCAGGGACAGCATGGAGTGGCTTCTCAGACACTGCTCCCAAAAGGTCTGTGAAGCTCAGGGTCAGCGTGGGGAGAGGAGGACACTTAGGGCTGGAGGCAGGGACCCAGGGCAGGCCAGAAATAGGGACGCCCTTGGGGAGGACAGTGGCCTTGCAGCCAGTAGGAGAGGAAGGTGAAGGGGAAAGTGGCAGGGGCTGGCAACCACCCAGGCCTCCCTCTCCCCACAGCAGAAAGGGAGAGGTGACAAGAGGACTGAGCTAAGTGATGGTTCTTGGGCTGGGGGACAGCATGGGTCCAGGGCTTAGCTCCACCAACAGAGTGAGAGTCGCCGGGTGCCCTGTTCAACTGCCTCTCCGGGGGGCCTTCCACTTACAGACCCCCACCTGAAGCCTGGACTCTGCATCCCTGAAAAGTCCTCTCTCCCGGGGACCCTGTCCCATTATGAGGGACTCCTCTTCTGACCTTCTCCTCGGACTTGGGAGAGAAGTGTCATTAAGAATGCAACCCCCTGGGGTGCCTGGGTGGCTCAGTGGGTTTAAGCCTCTGCCTTCAGCTCAGGTCACAATCCTAGGGTCCTGGGTTGGAGTCCGGGCCTGCTTCCCCCTCCCCCTCTGCCTGCCTCTCTGCCTACTTGTGATCTCTCTCTGTCAAATAAATAAATAAAATCTTAAAAAAAAAAAAAAAAAGAATGCAGCCCCCAGGGTTAGGCTGCCAGGGTTCAAATCCTAGCTCTGCATTTCCCATGTGTCCTTGGGCAAGTTATTTAACCTTGCTGGGCCTCTGTTTTCTCATCTGTAAAATGGGAATGATCACAGTGTTCACAAGGATTTAATGAGCGATACAAGTGCAGTGTACAGCCCAGGACAGGGCAAACATGATGGGGCGTTTCTTCCCAATTTGTTGAACAGAATAGGACCCTCACATCTCTCCACAGACTTGAGGCCAAAGAGGCCAAGTCTGCCTTCCGCTCTCCCCAAAGGCCAGAGAAGTCCAGGTGAAGAAAAGAGGTGGTCTCCCCGTGGTGACCCCTCCCCCAAAACTGTTCATGCTGGGGGCAGAATGTCCACAGCCTCCATAATAAGATGGGCCCTGAGTTCAAGTTCTGCCTCAGTCCCTAAATAGCTCTGTGATCTTGAACCAATAAAATCTCTTGAGTTACAGCTGTCTCATCTACCAGAGCGGCTTAATAAGGATACCCAGTGCACAAGAGGGTCCTGAAGGTGCTGTCTGCAGAATGCCTGGCAGAGAGAAGCCACTTGTTCAACGGGTGCTGCTGTGACCACTGGCACACAGTGGGTCCCTAAATGTCAGTATCCCCCACCATGCACGGAAGAGATACTATTTCTTTTCATGCAAAGTTTGTAACCAAGACTCAAGTGAAAAGGACAGACAGACATGGAAGGAAGGGAGAGGCTCCAAGAGACACAAGTGTGTGGCTCGGGTAGAAGTGGCGGGGTGGGGGGGCGATGGTAACTGGCCAACCAGCCAGGCCGGGAAGGCGCTGGGCTGCCCAGCAGGCACCGGGAGCTTTGTGTAAACACTGAGGAAAGGGGGAGGCCAGGGGCAGGGTGCCAACAAGGGTGGGAATGGAGGGGGAAAGGGAAGGCTCCGGGAGGGAGAGCAGGAGGCTGTTTCAGTCTGTCGGAAAATAAGAAAATTGAGACAAATATATCACAGCCGTGAAACTGGTTGGATGCCAAATGAGCCAGATCTGTCAGGAATTTGACCCCAGTGCTAAGCCCCAGTGCTCGGGGCTTGTCACTGACACCGTGACGGTGGGGACATGTGGCTCTTTAAATAGCTTGGTGTCTCAGAAGTGGGGGAGGCAGAATGTTAAATATGACGCCTGCTGCCATCCTGGCCTCCCCCCCTCCAACAGGCCACAGTGTCTCGCCCCCTGCCTCAGGCAGGGCAGCCCTTCCCCACCTCCCTCTTTAGAGGGAAGAGGGGAAGAGGTTGATGAGATGGGGGGGGGGAAGATCGCTTTTCCCACCATCAAAAAGGATTCCTTGATTTCCTGCCTTTGTCTGTTGCACTGACTTCTGTTTGACCAGTGGGAAGTCCTTCCCGAAGTCTAACCATCATTCTGCTGCAGGCTCAACCTGTCTCTTCTCTTGGTTTCTGCAGCAGAGGCAGAACACAGTCAGTCCCCACCTCCATCCATCAACCTGCAGGGATAGTCTGGGCTCTCCTGACCCCTCATTCTCTCCCTCCCCTCTACTTCTGAGGACCTTTCCTTACTAGACGAAAGGTGGGGAACTGGTTTGGCCTCCTGGCTTTGCAGAGAGCAGGCACCCCCAGTTTCCAGAAGTCAAAGAGCTCTGGCAAGCTCTCCCAAAGCCTGGCTGATGTCCAGCCCAAGCCAGGACCAGATGTCAAGGCAGAGATTACTCCCTTGTGCCAAAGCTTCGCCAGCCCTGTTTGGGGAGCAGCTCCTCATTTCCCAGGGGTAAAAGACAGAGACAACTCTCCCAAGACTTAACCTGAAAAAGGCCTTCTGATCCTACCCCAAGAGCAATCAGGAGCCTCACTCGCTCCAGAAGACCCAGCCCTAGACAAAGTCCACCACCACACCCTCCATTCAGCTCAGGATCCCTCCCTCCCGTAAACACAAGCACATGGGACTAAAGATCAAGTGTAAAGATCAAGCGTAAAATCAAAGGGAGTGTGGGCACCGAGACCCGTTCCCTCGAGGACCTAGTGTCAGCATGTGGGGGTTCCATGTTCCAGAACCCCATATCCTGAAGATGTCCTCAGGCACAATCCCCAGGTATCTGCCCTCTCTCAACCTAACATCCCCTGCTCTGTCCTAAGTGTTCTCAGTAGACTGGACTGTGGGATACCAGCAGGCCTGACCCTCCCCGAGAAGGAAGCTGAGTGGCAGATACCAGCGAGATCAAAGATCCAAGAATCAGGGAGATCAAGACGAGAGTTGTGATGTGACCTCTGGCAAAGGCTGGGACCCTCTGAGTTCCCCCCAAGACCCATGGGTCTATCCAAGGCGGCGCTCAGCTTTGTTCAGAGAGGTCAGGCAGGGCTGTCCAGCGTTCTTTAGTAGGGGTGGGGGTAGGGGGGGTGGTGCAGGCTGTGGGCCCAGACAGCAGTGACCCTGGAAGAACCCCCAGGGAAAGGAGACAGGTGTACCCTCCTCAATTTCTCTGCCCTTCCTGCTTTCTTGGCCAGGACCAAGCTCCCTCCTCTGAGAGCGGCCTAAACAGGAAGTGGTGGTTCCAGGCCACCCATGGCCAAGACAGGGTAAGAGGATGCCAGGCCCCGGCCTACACAAGCATCCCTGCCCCCCAGCACTCGGGGCCTCTCTGTGCCACCTTACCTCTCCCTCCTCTCCTCTCCACCCAGCCACACTGTGCCCCGCTGACCTTTTCAAGGCTGCCTGTGGCTGTCCCACTGCCCCCACTTTCCGCCCCTCTGCTCTTGCCGTGCCTCCACCCCGAGATGCAGAAATCCAAGCTCCTCTCCCTTCACGTGTATGTGTCTAAGCCTGATCAGGCCTGCGAGTCCCCAATGGAGCCTGTCCCCTTTCTGGGCTTCTCTGATGGACTTCTCCACTTAAAGGACGTAGTCTCCCTCCTGACCTTACTGCTGCCAGGTCTCTGCCCACATTCTGCCCTCTGGGGCCAGCCACACCTGCACCTACCTCCCCCCCCAGGGCTCAGCTTTTTGGGGCAGGAGCCTCAGTTCTCACCACTGCTAACCCCGGTCTCTATCCATAGCAAATGCTCAACAGACATTTATTGGTATACGGAAAGAGCCCAGAAGAGGAGCTAAGCCCTCTTACGGTCCTGGAACCAGTCCTAGATGCCAGCCTGTCTCCCCCAGTCACTAACTTGTGAGCTGTTGACTTTGGACCAGATTTTCCCGCTCTGACCCTTGCTCAGAGCACCCAGTGGTAACATGAGGATTGAATGAGAAAATATACATAAAGTATTTAGGACAATGTCTATTATGTAATTTATAACAGTTATTATGGATATTTGTTAAATAGAAAATATTAGGGAGGGTCGACATTTCCCAGAAACTTAACAGCCTCCCCGCTACCCTCCTTCCAATCCCCGTCTCCTAAGTCTGAGGCACAGCCTGGACTTCTCAGTACCCTAGTATGACCAGTTTTCCCAAGGTCCTCAGAGACCTTGCGGTGGCCAGATGCAGGGGTGTCCTTCAGGTCTCTTGACTGTCCAGCAGAATTCCAGAGAACCGCCTGCCTGCTCCTACCTGCTCCTGTCCCAGGGCTATCCTAGTTTCCCCACCTACCCCTCCAGCCACTCCTGTCTCTGTTGCTGGCTCATGCTGCTTTGTCTGAACTTCATGTTTTGGGGGCCCTTGGGGCTCCATCCTAGACCTCTTCTCCTCCCTCCTGCCAGTGGCGCATCGGCCTGGCCTAGATGACACGAGTGCAAACTCAGCCTGGGTTCAAAGCCCGGCTCCTGGGGCAGGTTACTTTTTCAGTTCTTGGTTTTCCAGCGGTAAACTCAGGGTAATAGTACCACCTATTCACAAGCTTATGATGGGGTTAATGAGATTAATATTTATAAAATGCTTAGAATGGTACTTGACAGGGCGCCTGGGTGGCTCAGTGGGTTGAGCCGCTGCCTTCGGCTCAGGTCATGGTCTCAGGGTCCTGGGATCGAGCCCCACGTCGGGCTCTCTGCTCAGCCTGCCTGCCTCTCTGCCTACTTGTGATCTCTCGCTGTCAAATACATAAATAAAATCTTAAAAAAAAAAAAAAAAGAATGGTACTTGACATACAGTAAGAGCTATGTATGTGTTTGGTAAATAATTTTTTTTTAAAGATTTTATTTCTTTACTTGACAGAGACAGTGAGAGACGGAACACAAGGGTGGGGGGGGAGGGTGGAGAGGCAGGGGGAGAAGCAGGCTCCCCGCTGAGCAGGCGGAGATGGATGCAATGTGGGCTCATCCCAGGAGCCCGGGATCATGACCTGAGCTGAAGGCAGACTCTTAACAACCAAGCCACCCGGTTGCCCCAGAAAGAAATTTTTAAAAAATGTTGGGGCACCTGGGTGGCTCAGTCGGTGAAGCGTCTGCCTTCAGCCCAGGTCATGCTCAGCAGGGAGGCTCCTTCGGCATCTACCCCTGTCCCTAAGTCATGCACGGGATGGGTGCACGCTCTCTCTCACAAGTAAATAAAATCTTTAAAAAAATGTTAACCACCTCAAAACATAGCTCAAACTAGTTCTCTTTAATATCTCCCTTCCCAAGACCCATGCCCCACCCCAGTCTCGGCCTACTGTGCCCGATGCTAAAACTTACTAGGCCCTGCAGCCACTCCTACCCCTCTAATCTATTTGCTACCACAATAGCCAGAAAATGAGCTTTCCAAGCAAATCTACTCCTGAAATCTCTCCCCTTCAACCCTCAGGGCTTCCTGAGGCTTCAAGAGAGTCAAGATTAAAAGAGAGTCAAGATTAAAAGTGTTAATGTGCCCCCAGGCTCTCCACGGGCTGGCCCCCTTCCCTGCCCACCCGCCACCTGTCTCGCACCCACTCTCTGGCTTCCAGCATGGCAGGACTCCCCGCCTTTCAGGTTCTCTCTCTCTTCTGTGTGTGCACATTCTGCGTCTTCTGTGTAGATGACTCCTCCTACTATCCCTGAATTCACCTAGCTAACAGTCATTCATCATCCTGATCTTCCTTCCAAAGCCACGTGCTCCGGGAAGCCCTCCCTGACTGCCCCGCACTGGTCTGGTCCAGTGCCCCCTCACACGCCTTTATAGCACACATATCCTCCACCACACTTTTCCAGACTTACACTTTTACCTTCAGTTGTGTGCTTGTGAGGTTATGGCTGGAGGGCAGGAACCTGTTTTTGCTTTTCTTGCTTTGTCTTTCTAAGTATGCTCTACACCCAACTTGGGACTTGAATTCAGGACCCTGAGATCAAGAGTTGCACGCTCTCCGACTGAGCCAGCCAGATGCCCCCTGTTTTTATACACTTTTGGATCTCCAGCACTCAGCCAAGTGCTGGGCACATGGGAGGTGCTTGATACACAAATGAATGGCTGCTTTGGTGGCAGGCAGGTGATTGAGCACAGAAGCTTACAGTGGAGGTTCTGAGGGCAGCCTCTTACTCTCACACCCTCCCCAAGGTCGTCATGGTGCAGAGCTGTACCCTAGTCCGTGCTTCTCACATGATTCCCGCCCTTGATGCTGGCTCCTCTGCCCAGTTGCACTGTGAAGCTCCAAGACTACTCTGGAAACTCACATGGGACATATTTCAGTTTCTCCAGGAGGGTCTAAGACCAGGCTGAGCTCTGCGTGGAGTCCTGTGGCTGCCATACCTCCAAGCCTGGGCTGGGACTGAGAGGGTTGCTTGGACTCATCCAGAGGGGTCCCTACAAGCATGCTCCCTACCACACCTGTCCCTTCTGTGCTTGTAAACTGCCCTACTAGGTCTCTTAGTGGCTTCTGCCCTCAGGACAAAATTCTCTCCTCCCTCCCTCTCTCTCTTCCTCCTTCCCTCCCCGACAAACAGCCTGGCCTAAGACTCTGCTAGAAAGGTAAGGTCTGATCCAGGACCTCCCTGTTTTCTCTCCCTAGACCTAAGCACCCACAGCTGCAGTTTTTGACCTGGAAAGCACCGAGGAAGGCAGGGGAAGGCAAGCCCTGTTGGGTGAGAATGGGGATCGAAGAGTTCCTCCTTCCTAGATGAGGGTGTAGGGCAGGAGTCCCGGCAAGTTACCTACCCAGGCGAAGGCCACGCAGGTGGGATACATGGGGGAGGAGGCTGGCACCGAGGTGTAGTAGCGGTACAGCATCATCAGGCTGGCCAAACCATTGAGGAAAGAGGCCATGGCAGAAGCTGGCTCTTGGAAGAACAGGAACCGGGAGAAGGGCCACTGAAAAGGGAACACATGGAGGGGGCCTGAGGGGCAAGCAACCCCTAGCCAGCCCGACCTGCTTTTCCTTGACATGCCACATCAACAGGTCTTCAGCTGGTTCCTTAGCTCTGGACCTTGGCCAAAGCCTCAGGTTCAGTCCCTGTTTGGGTCATTGTGCTCTACTCCAGGCCCCAGCTGAAGGTCCTCCCTCTGTGGGGCCAGGATTCACAGCACTGGTAAGCTTGGTCTCTGGGAAGACCAGGCGGGCCAGTGCAGGTGGCTCAGTATGGCCTGGGGGAACGAGCATAGACTCGCCATCCAGAAACCTGAGGTCCTAATCTGTCCATCTTCTACCACTGACCACAGGCCTCTGAGCCTTAGCTTAATCTGACTAACTGGGGAGAATTATTCTTGTCAACTTCAACAGTCTAGAACAAGGTTATTATTGGGTGACAAAGCACTAGCAGGGGAGGGGGTGAGAAGATGGGGAAAAAGAGTGATGGGCAGTAAGGAGGGCACGTGACATGATGAGCACTGGGCGTTATATGTGACTGATGAATCACTGACCTCTACCTCTGAAACTAAAAATGTATTCTACGTTGGCTGAGTTTAAATTTAAAAAAAAAGAAGAAGAAAAGAAAAAGCATTAGCAATCTGAGGGGGGTATTACTATTTTAACCCAGAATACTACTGAAGAAGCAAAAGAAAGCATGCTGGGCGGTGGGGTCAGGAAATTCGTTCTTGTAGCAAGATGGACATTCAGCCACCCTAAGAAGTCCACCATCACTCTCTGAGGTCACACAGCTTCCCAGACCTTCTAAGTCCAAATCCAGAGCCAAGACTCACTGGTTCCATCCGATAATATGAAAACCAGAGATTCTGAGAATAAGCACTGACCCTAAACACCAACCCATATCACCCCACAGCTCAGACTGCCTGACTCAAGGGTATCTTTCTCCTACAGCACTGTCACCATATACCATATACTTACCCCGACCCTCCAACTCACCTTGCCATGGAACTGAGGCACTTTGTGACCTTCCTTGAGGTAGAGGCCAACAGTGACCCACATACACTCATACTTACAGTCGTCCTGACAGGTCCAGCCTGAAACACAGAAATGGGACCCGGTGAACTCCCCATCATGGGAGGTACAGAGAGAGGTCAAATGGGACCCAAACTCAAATCCAGGCTAAGAGGGCCTGTAGGTTGGAGAGAACCAGATGAAATCTCAAAATTCTAGCTTCCCACTTGGTTGTATGAGAGACAGTGGGCTACACACATAAAGGAAAGGTGTGTGTATGTGGGTGTGTTTTTGAGGATGGGGGTCTGCTGCGAGCAGAGATGTTTCTTCTCTTCTCCTTCCACCAAGATGGGAACTTTGGCATCTGACAGACTCATCAATAGATAGGTGGGCTATATTTGTTATTGCTGAACTCAGGCTTTGGTCTCACTCGCCAGGGAGGAACTCTTGCCATCTTACCCCGCTCACATGAAAATGAAGGAAGCCCAAGTTCTTCCCTCTGACTTCTGAGGCCCCAAACTGCTTATCCAACTTTGTTTTCCATACTTCTTTTCAGGCACCCTGAACCCTGCTCCCTGAGTAAACCAAGCTACAGGAGATGCTCACATCTGCCCAGGGCCTCCATTCTCTCTGTTCCCTCTGGAATGCAAAGGCAGAGTAAAGAGCACAAACTTGTAGTTAGACAGGTCAGAACTGGAAACTCCGCTTTACCACTTTCGGCCTGCGTGACTTAGGGCAGGGCACTTAACCTCTCCAAGTCTCCCCATTGTAAAATTGGGTGAAGGGTAATCACCTTCAAGGGTTGTGAAAATGACCGGACCTACTGTGACTCCTGTCACACACCAGCTGACCACAATGGCCACAGGTCCAAATTTAATGTATCCATCCTGAAGCCCTTCCCTTGAAGAAAGTTCCAAGGATGATCACTGCCCCTACAGTCTCAAAGCCAGAATGATTCCTTCCTCCTCCATATGCCGCTATTGCTTGACTTAGGGGTCTTTTAGGACTCAAATCATCCTCTCCCTTGGGCTGGAGAAGGCTAATGTTCCCGTGAAGACTATGACCCCGAATGCCAGGGCACTGGGTCCAATTTCAGTGTCATTCTCGGGCCAATTCCCAGGAATATTAAATAAATACCTAATTGAATAAATAAAAAAGTAACTAAGACTGGCTGATGCTGCTCTGATCAACCTGGGGCTCCATTCACACTCATAACGGAGAAGGGGTAAACGAAGGTTCAGAGGTGGTTTAGGGGAGCAAGGGGGCGGAACCAAGGCTGAGGGGCGGGGCTTTCCGCGGGGTGGGGCTTACCTGCTAAACTCATGTAGATTGGCTGGCGGGAACGGAAGTGCCTCAGTGCGCCCCCCGAGCAGTTCCGCTCTTCGCATCGGTGCACGCAGTCGCGGTACACCGGCTCGCGGTCGCCCTGGGAGCCGCTTGCCAGCGCGGCTGCTCCAGCTAGCAGCACCAGCCGCGCCGTCCGCCCGGCCATCCCTTCAACCTGGCCCTCCGCCGGCGGAGGAGCTTAAGAAGTCTTCACTTCCGGAGTAACCGGAAGTGCCTTGTGTTCTGTATTCTGCTCTCGGGTGACGTCCACCCGCCTTAAATATAAAAGTGCCCGGATTTCTGTGGGCGCCTGCCCCGCCCCTCGTCTTACTGTCATCTCTATATATCGAGGCGACAGGGCTAAGAGAAGGGGGACGCCAGGTGGGTTAAGGAGCAAAATAAACTGGTCTTTTATCAACATGCGCCCTTTTTCTTCTCTATGCTTTCTTTTATGAGGCATGGTTATTTTTCCGTCACCAGCCCCGTCGAATTTCGCTTCCTAATGGACCTGGAACTGTCCATGTCTCTCCATCGGCACCACCCTGGTTTAAAGACCTCATCATCTGTCGCCGAGACAGTCGCAGGGGCCCCTTCACGAGTCTCCCTGCCCCCTCCTTTTGACCCCATCGACTCCGCGTTCCGTTAACAAATTCAAATTTGACCGTGAAACTTTTCTTCTTAAATGCTTTACTAGCTCCTAATTACCTCTGGATAAAAATCATAATTCCACAAGTCCTGCATGATCTGACCCCTGCGCTAGACCCAAGGGGCCATGTTTGTCAACCCTCCTGGTTTTGCTTCGTCTCTATCATTCATACTCTCACACCTACTTCTTCTTCTAGTCTCAATTTAAACACCATTTCTGAGAGTGGTAACGCCTGCAGGGTGATATAAGATACAAGTGGTATGTTTTCCCCCAGGGGGGTGGGGACCTCTGCTGTCTTGTTTACCACTCTACTTACAGCTCTAGGAGAGAATTTGGCTCTGGTAGGCGCTGAGAACTCATTTCTTTTCTTTCTTTCTTTTTCTTCTTCCCTTTTTTTTTTTTAAACGAATAAACTATGTTAATTCAATGTAAGAATCTGGGTGCTAAACCCAGGGCTCTCAAATCACCAACGTGATACAGACCACACTGAGATGTAATATTAAAAAAAAAAAAAAATCAAGAAGAGGACTTTGGGGTTAGGATACTTGCTCTAATATCCATTTCTTCCTCCCGACATCGCCACCAGGACACACAGACATACCCATGTCATTGAAGCACTGAAGCCTTGTAGCTAGATGCCAAATTAGTGTGTGTAGATTAATGACAGCCTTTCCTCCTCTCTCACTCTCCAACCAGGTCAACTTTTCCTTTTTATATTGAGAAGTGGAATGAACCAGAAGTAAAATTGGATTCCATTTACTTACTCCTTTAGCAAACATTTCCTGAGTACTTAGCTCTAGCACCATGCTAGGCAAGACTCAACTCCAGGAGGCCCCATTCATATTGTATTTTCTGTGAATAGCGCTCAGGGGTGCACCATCCACACTGTATTTTTTGTGAATGGTTCCTTTTCAAGTTAAGTATAACTTGAATAGTATCCCCTGGAGTTGAACACCCAATTGATAATGATTGGGAAGCTGAAAGGAACAAAACAACTACTCAGCCCTCCAGGAGCTGACCAGAAGCAATCTAGTGCTAATATTACTTTGCATCTGATAGATCAGTCCTTTTCTACTACATTATTTCATTTTGTCCTTACTATAATGCTGGGTTTACATTTTTTAAAAGATTTATATTTATTTATTTATTTGACAGAGAGGTAGAGAGAGCACAAGTGGGGAGAGCGAGAGGGAGAAGCAGGCTTTCTGCTGAGCAGGGAGCCCCATGCGGGGCTTGATCCCAGGACTCTGGGATCATGACCTGAGCTGAAGGCAGAGACTTTAACCCACTGAGCCTTCCAGGCACCTCTGGGATCAAATTTTTAATGAGCATCCTCATTTTTAAATGAGCATCCTCATTTTTAAAAAAAGTCAGGGTCCTGGGATCGAGCCCCGTGTCGGGCTCTCTGCTCAGCAGGTAGCCTGCTTTCCCTTCCTCTCTCTTTCTGCCTGCCTCTCTGCCTACTTGTGATCTCTGTCTGTCAAATAAATAAAATCTTTTTTAAAAAATAATTAATTAATTAATTGATTAATTTGAGAGAGAGAGAGAGAGCATGAGCTCAAAGCCAGGGAAGCGGGGGAGGCAGAGGGGAGAAACAGACTCCCCACTAAGCAGGGAGCCCCTGCTCATGATGGGAGCTGAAGACAGATGTTCAACGGACTGAGCCACCCAGAAACCCCATTGAGAATTTTCATTTAAAGATGAGGAACCTTAGGGATGCCTGGCTGGCTCAGTCAGTAGAGTTCACGACTCTCTCTCTCTCTCTCTATTAAAGATCTTATTTTATTATTTTTTAAATATTATATTATTTATCTATTTGACAAAGAGAGATAGGGAGAGAGGGAACACAAGCACAGGGAGGCTGGAGAGGGAGAAGCAGGTTCCCTGCTGAGCAGGGAGCCAGATGCGGGGCTGGATCCCAGGACCCTGGGATCATGACATGAACCGAAGGCAGCCACTTAACCAACTGAGTCACCCAGGTGCCTCTAAGATTTTATTCTTAAGTAATCTCTACACCCAACATTGGTCTTGAACTCACAACTCTGAGATCAGAAGTTACAGGCTTGATCTCTGGTTTGTAAGTTTGAGCTCCATTTTGGGTATAGAGATTACTCAAAAATAATTTTTTAAAAAGATTTTATTTGTTTATTTCAGAGAGAGAGAGAGAGATAGGAGAGAGAGCAAGCAAGCAAGGGGAGTGGCAGAGGGAGAAGCAGACTCCCCACTGAGCAGGGAGCAAGACGGTGGGGCTCAATCCCAGGCCTGTGGGATCAGGACCTGAGCGGAAGGCAGAGGCTTAACTGACTGAGCCACACAGGCACCCCCCAAAATAAAATCTTTCTTAAAAATGAAGAAATTGGGTGCCTGGGTGGTTCCGTGGGTTAAGCCTCTGCCTTCAGCTCAGGTCATGATCTCAGGGTCCTGGGATGGAGTCCCACATTGGACACTCTGCTCAGCAGGGAGCCTGCTTCCCCCCCTCTCTCTGCCTGCCTATCTGCCTACTTGTGATCTCTCTCTGTTAAATAAATAATTAAGATCTTACCCCCCAAAATGAAGAAATTTAGCATAAAAGAGGATAAAATCCTTTGAAAGCAGATTCTCCCTTTGAGAGAACTCTGGAGTAGAGATAGGGTTCTTTTAAAACCTTTAAATTTCTGATTTCAGAGGCTTCATCCTATATTACATATTACATCAAACATTAAAAAGGAAGGGAAGGGGCGCCTGGGTAGCTTAGTCTGCCTTAGAGACTTAGCTCCTGATTTCGGGGGGCCTGGGATTAAGCCCGGAATTCAGCTCCCTGCTCAGCAGGGAGCCTGCTTCTCCCTCCCCCACTCCCCCTGGTGTGTTCCCTCTCTCGCTGTCTCTCTTTCTGTCAAATAAATAAATAAAATCTTAAAAAAATAAAAAGGAACAGGAAATGTAAAAAGAACAATTTCAGGTAGTCACACCTGTGGAGTTATATAATTGGATAATGTAAATAGGGAGGGGGGGTAAGGGAATGGGGAGGGAGGAGAAGGCTACTTTGGATTGGGTGGTCTGAGGAGGCCTTTTGGAGAAGGTGACATTTGAGCTGAAACCTCTGTGACCAAAAGGAACCAGTCCTGTGAACACCTGGGGGCAGATTGTTCTAGGCTGAAGGAACAGTCCTTGCAAAGGCCCTAAGGCAGGAACAAATCTGGCATCTTTGGAAAACAGAAAAGAAGCTTGTGTGTTTGGAAGGCTATGAGCTTGAAGTGACAGCCAGAGACTAGATTCTGTCAGGTCTCGGGTCACAGGTAAGAGTTTAGGGCTCAGTGGGTTAAACCTCTGCCTTCAGCTCAGGTCATGAGCCCCACATCCGGCTCTCTGCTCAGCAGGGAGCCTGCTTCCCCCTCTCTCTGTGCCTGCCTCTCTGCCTACTTGTGATATTTGTCTGTCAAATAAATAAAATCTTGAAAAAAAAAAGAGTTTAGGCATTGGGAAGTCATTGTGAGCTATTTTAGCACTCGAACAAATAAACTTATGTTTCAAACATTTACTTTGGGGCACCTGGGTGGATCAGTTGGTTAAGTGTCGGCCTTCGGCTCAGGTCATGATCTCAGGGTCCTGGGATTGAGCCTTACATGGGGGGGGTGTGTCCCTGCTCAGTCTGCTCAGTGGGGAGTCTGCTTCTCCTTCTCTCTCTGCCTCTGTGTTCTTCGTCTGTCTGTCTGTCTCTCAAATAAATAAATAAAATCCTTAAAAACAACAATAACAACAAAACATGTACTTTGGCTGTTTTAGGAAAAGAAGGGATGTAGGATTGAAAGAAGGCAAGAGCAACACGTAGGAGATCAGAGGGTAGTGCTTTCACCCAGAGAAGACCTGATAGAGGCTTGGATGGGCTGGATGGCAAAGATGCCAATCCTTGGATGGGCTGGAGGAAAAGCACAAGTATCAGAAGAGGAAGTGGTAGATCTGAGAACGACCAGATGTAAAAGGCCAGAAGAAGAATCATTAACGTGGGTCCCGTGAATGAAATAATCTGAAACTGGAATTGTCTCTCCAAATCAGGACTTTGTGATTGCCACAGTTTTATGCTTCTGGAAACTTCCCAGCCTTCTCTTCCCCAGATTAAAAGCCAGAGGCAAGAGTGTCCTCATTCACATCCCAGGAGTCTGCATCTTCAGCAGCAAGCAAGGGTAGTCTGGAGTCCTGAGGGGGCTGAGTAGAGCAGGAAAACTCAGTGTTTGTGAAACAGAGAATCTGGACTCTGGCAGAGGGATGGCTCAGTGGGGCTTTCAAGGGATAAGCCTGGGTTTGAAGGAGTCGCTGCTCCCACACTTAAGTCTAAAACAGCGACCAGGAACTATTCAGTTCTCTCATATTTCAGTCAGCAAAATGAAGCCTTGTTCAAGGTCACAGAACCCAGCTACTGTCTGAGGAGAGATCCCTAGATAAACTGAGGGTGCGTGTTAAATGGCCAGCCCAATCACTCAGCACAGGACACAGGAACACAGATCACGACAGTCTTGCATGTACGGGCCAGGAGGGAAGCTCTGTGTACTTCATGCGTTAAAGCCAGGTAAGGCTGGGAATGCCTTTTGTCTTGGCAATGCAGCCTAGAGAGGGAGCGAGAAAGACAAAACTCCCTAGGCCTTGGGCCTGCATTCCTGAGATGGGGTGAGAAGGGCTAAGGGGGGTGATCAGCAGGCCTGGGGTCAGCATGTCTGGTATGTTGGCTTGGGCTCTGCTCTTTGCTACCCAGTGACTAAGCTAACCCTGGCCCAGGGAGCAGCCTCCTGGTGGCTGGGTAGCAAGTGTCCTTAAAAGGCCACCTTTAAAAGGGCAGATTTTCTTTCTTTTTCTTTCTCTCCTTCTTTGTTTTTCAAATTTTACTTATTTATTTGACAAAAGGAAAGAACGCACAAGCAGGGGGAGCAGCAGAGGGAGAGGGAGAAACAGGTTCTCCACCAAGCAGGGAGCCTGATGCGGGCCTAGTTCCCAGGACCCCGAGATCATGACCTGAGCAGAAGGCAGACGATTAACCACCTGAGCCACCCAGGCGCTCCTAGAAAGGCGGATTTTCTCGTCAGAAGCTTCCAAATTCCACTCTCCTATGGCTCCAGGGAGGCTTTGTGCCTACTCTTGGGGGACTCCTTCCATATAACTAATTCACACAGATGCTTCCCCAGCAGCTCCTGCCCCAGACTCAAGGCCCTGTGGAGTAGGCCCCAGTCTGTGGCCCGGACCTCGGACTGTGGACCGTCTCCTCCCTTTATGTGTTTGTTTTCAGTCCTCTGACCCCAGGTTGGCTGGTGAGGTAGGCAGAAGGAAGGACACACACACACACACACACACACAGGGTCTCCTGCTGGTGAGGTAGGCAGAAGGGAGGAGACACACACACACACACACACACACACACACACACACACACACGGTCTCCTGTGTCCCCCAGTCTGAGAGGCTGGTCAATGATTGACTGGCATTTCACAGGCTACTGGTTTCAGACTCCAGCCTGTTGACCCTCAGAGGTCATCTCCTTAAGCCAGAGCCCCGTCCTGCCTCTTCAGTACCACTGGTCTGGCCATACACCTCCACCACCCACAGGCCCAGGTACCTCCTCAGGGGGATCTCAGGCATCTGCCCTCTGCCCCTCCTTGGCTCTCCTCTCCCCTGCAGTTGCCCCTCTCCTCCTGCCTCCCTCTCCACAGGCCCCTCACCGGACCCTTCTGGCAAACTCTCAGGCTCCTCCTCCCTCCCCGCTGAGGCCCCCTCAACCACTGTCCCTCAGACATCCTCTTTCCTTGGCTCTCCAGCCAGGCCCTGCTGGAGAGGCAGTGGAGGGGAGAAACGAATCAGCAGCGCCCACCCCTGCCCCCCTTCCTCTCCTCTTGTCAAACACCAGACAAGGTTTTCCCCTTCCTTCCCGGCTCTGAATGGGCTCATTCTCTTTGGAAGACTGGCCCCTCTCGAGCCTCCTCCCCGGGCGTGAGTTCTGACCCCGCTCCTCCCCCATCCCCACGCCCGCCGCCCCGCTCCTGCTGGCCCCGCCTTCTCTGGGCAACCCACTGGGACTGAGCATTGTCTCCAGTCCGGGGTGGTGGGGGTGGGGGGTTCCTGGGATCTGGGATGCGGAGAGGGTGTGCTTGTTGCCTGGGTGGGGGTTAGGCAGGAGGACATAGGATCTTTGTAGAGGAAGGACTGGTAGTTACCAGGATACCTTGGAGAGTCCTTCTCAAGCTCCGCTGTGGGAGGAGGGGGTGTTGGGGGAGGGGTGGTTCATGGTACTCTCGATTCGGGACTGGAGCAGAACGCATGAAGGTAAAGCCTTCTGGTTCAGTTTCCCTTAGTTCCCTTGCAATTTCAAGGCTCCTTTCATGCAAAATGGGGAAAGATACCATGCGCCTCATTTGACATCCCAGGACTCAGCGTGCTGAGAGGAGTGTGACTCCCAGGACAGCTGGGGGCCTGGAGGACGGGTCCAGTAAAGGACGTTCCATAGCAGCTTTCCTGGCTGGACAGACCTTCCTAACTAGAGCAGGGGAGTGTAGGACCTGGCGGAGAAGGGACATCTCTAACACTGACCCTAACACTACCCCATGAAGAGTGACACTCGAGTGTGAGCATGATCAGCAAGTGACTCTTGGAGCTAGGTCCAGGGTCTCCTCTCCCTCAGGGCTGAGAGACACCTTGACCAGGACCCTAGGTTTGGGTTTGTGATGGCTGAGGGTGATGGACTGGTTTGGGCTAGCTGTTCCCCTTTTCCCTCATTAGCCCTGAGACAGATGCTCCTGGGGAAATTGATTAACTCACATGAGCATCTTTTCCTTGACCCCACCCTCACACTAATTAACTCCAACTCTAAGGACAAAGAAAATAGGGGTGTTGATGCCCATCCTGAAGGACTGCTATGGTGTTCCCCCACCCCAGCAATATTTCTCAAACATTTGTGACTACTATCCAAGGAATAAATCTGTTGAGTATCATCACCCAGGATATACACAAACTTACCCACACTAACATGTGATGAGCACAATCATTTCTATTCCATTCTATTTCTTACAAAAAAAAAAAAAAAAAGACTTGTATTGATCATCTAAATTGGTTTGATGACTGACCTTCCAAGAGAACTTAACCTGCAGTTTGCACATTGCTAGCTCAAGCCAGAGGTGGACTATTCCCGTGGTGTTAAAGAAGGGTAAGCCCCAGGCCCCTCATTTGTATACATGTATATGAGTTTGTGCTCACAACTTTTTATTCCTTATCTTGAAGGGAGCCCCCCAAATTTCAAAATTCAAGCACCGCAAAACCTGCATCTTTCCCAGTGTAAGTAAACCTGCGACTTAAATGAGCAATTACCTTGTGCTCCATACTATTCTGAGCACTTTGCAAACACTGTCTCCTTTAATCCCTGGGACAGTATGCCAGATGCTGTTTTACGAGTGAGCAAACTTGGTCACTTGCCTAAGGTCATACTGCTAATATGTGGCTGATCTGGAGATTTGAACCCAGGTGGTTCTGATCCCAACCCCCACCCCCACCCCTGCCTATAATGCTGCTAGGAATATGAAAACAGTTTAAGAAATGCTGGTGTCCTTCATTCTCCAGTCCTCACTAGATGCCTCTGATCCCCTCTTGACCAGCACAGGCATGCTCTGCTCTTGGTGGAGGCATTCCAACTAGAGTTTGCCAGACATAGGAAGTAAAAAATAAGGATGCCCCGTCAAATTTGAATTTCAGCTAAACAACGATTAATGTGTTAAGTATGTCCCATGCATTTTTGGTTGGAATTTCCAACGGAAACACACCTTCCTTCTGTCAACCCATCCTATCTCCCACTGGGCCTTAAGAGCAGGATCTGGGGCTCCAGATGGAATGCAGAGTGGGTAGGCAGAATTGGACACGCTAGTAAAATGCAAAGGACAAAAAAAGAACTTTGCATGGATTGGGAGCCCAGTGTCCCCCTAAAACCAAGAGAGGAATGTTCTTCGAAAGATTAAGTTGGATGCGCCTCAATTTGACTCTCCTCCAAACTTGTAGACCCAGTATTAAAACTGTGCTTTTCAACCTGGAAGAGATGCCCCCAAAATTCGAGAAGGTAGGCAAGGGAGTCCCGGAGGCCACAAGTTAAACACAACCCACCCATCCCCTTTACTATCAATTTGATTTGAGGATGTGGTGGGAGAACCATTGTTGGATATATATTTTTTAAATAGGCACAGGATGGAGTAGGATGCGAACTTGCCGGGAACGTCTGCGGTGAAACCTGCGACTTCAAGGAACGTTAAGGATGGCAGGCTGAAGCATTTGCCCTGGACTCCCCCCGGGTGTGTGTGTGTCGGGGCCGAGGGGCGATCGGCGTCCCCCGCTGTAGGGTTCTCCGTGGGAACGCGCGAGAAGTGCGCAGGCGACCCCGGCGTCCGGGCGCCGGGAGGGGCGCACCCCAGGCCTGCGCGCCGAGGGAGAAAGTGAAGCTGGGAGTTGCCACTCCCAGGGACTCGCTGGAATGCGGTGGCGGGGGTGGGGGGGGCGAGCCGGGAGCGCGCTCGCTCCCAATCACGGGAGGCGGAGGAGGTGGAGGAGGAGGGCTGCCTTGAGGAAGTACAAGAATGAAGTTGTGGAGCTGAGAGTGCCCTGCGTTGAGCCCCGGGAGCCGAGCAGAGACCCCAAGCAGCCGTTCGGCCCTTCGCCGCCGGGTCCAGCCCGAGCCATGGGGCTGGAGCCGCAGTGAGCACCATGGAGCTGGCGGCCTGGTGCCGCTGGGGGCTCCTGCTCGCCCTCCTGCCCTCCGGAGCCGTGGGCACCCAAGGTGGGTCTGGTGAGGGGAGGGCGCGGAGCGGAGACGCGACCCTGCAGCCCGGGGCTCCACCCCGAAGTCTCCGGGCAGGCGGGGGGCAGAGGGGGGCCACGCGAGCTCGCCGATCGGCGGTTTCGGACGGTCCCGGCGCGGCGGGCAGCCGGCCGGGGCGGGGAGGGGGGCCCCCGGGAAGGTGGGGCAGGGGGCGAGGACGCCCTAGGGGCGTCCTGGTCCGGAGACTGGCGCTTTCCAGACTCCGCCAAGGCTCTGGGAACTTGTCAGAAAAGTTCTCTGAAATTGTTCAGAAAGTTTGCCCTCAAAGGGTGGTACTGCATGGGGCATGTGTGTGAGCGTTTTTCCCCTTTCTGGAGCCCCTTCAGACCTTCTCAAAGCCTTTCCAGTTGGCAGCCTCCGCCTCCAGACTGGACTGGGCTGGATTCCTCGGGGGTCCCTGCGGCTGCCCCTCCCCCTGCCCCCTCCCCGTCCCCCGCCCCCTGCCCGCAGCGGGTAGGGTTTAGTTGCTCCAGCTTCGGGCAGGATCGGGGTGTGGAGGGGGGTGGTGGCGGTGGGGAAAACAACCTGTCCGGCCAGAGCCGGGCCGGGGAGAGGGTGGCCGGTCCGACTGCAGGGTTGCCTCACGCTGGAGACTGAGGTGGGGGGAGGGGGAGACGTTTGTTGGGAGCGAGTTTCTTTAGGGCCAGCTCGGGGACTGTGCGCTTTGTGACTTGTGGAGAGCATGGACCATGGACGGGTGGTGGTGGGTTTCCTGGTCTGGGGCACAAGAGGGCCAGAGTTCCAAGCGAGGGATTCCTGGGCAGTTGTGGGGGCGGGGTGGAGAAGGAAAGTTGAAGAAATCCAGCCAGACGCGGGTATCCGGGCGCTGGATCGTCCTTCATGCTGCGTGTGGGGAAGGTTGGTGGTGGGGGCTGTGTTGTGTGGGTTTTGCCCCACTTTGTCCCTCTGGATGCACTGACAGGTAAAGCTGAGGTGGGCTGGAAAGACACTTTATGCCAGGCATGGTGCATGGCGGTTGGTGTGCATTCCTTCCTTTAAATCGTCAGACCGACCCTACAAGAGGAGACCTGCTGGTATTCTGGTTTCCAGGTGAAAACCGGGGCTTAAAGATGTTTAAATAGCATCAAGGAAGTGGTGGGTCCAAGACTGGATCCCGGACAGTGTGACCCGCAAGCACACATTGGAAGTCCCTGTATCGGTCAACCTTGAACAATGGTGGAGACTGCTCCCTGCATCCCTGGGTTGCAGCGGGCGAGAGGAAATAAGAGTGTTCTGGGAGTGGTGGGTGGTCTCCATTGGTCAGGGAGTCTGGAGAAGGGGTGGGTGTCATCCTGTGTGTGTGTTGCCCCTGGGCGCTGAGCGCTGCTGTGTTATCAGAGGGGTTTTGTCCCTGGGTGTTCCGGTGTTGTGTGGCCTGTGTGTTTGTGTGTCTGGGCTTTAGTGTTGCCAAACAGTAGTCTCCCTGCTGGCTTGGGGACTTAGCTGAACTCTGCCCTCAGGAGGAACTCCCTCAAGGTGCTGGGCCAGATCTGCTGTAAACAAGGGGAGGTGGCCCCACACCTTCTCTCCCAGGAAGGAGGCTCGGCTTTCCTGGGAGCCCGTCCTTCTCCCTGTTTCCCAGGCGGGTGCCCTCAGCCCTGACCTTCTGCTGGGATGGGTGAGGCTGGGCTGTGTGGTCAGACGGGGTTGCTGCCGATCTGAGGGCTCGGTTCTCCCACAGACAACTGGAGCCTCCTCAGGTCGATCTCACCCCTCCGTCTGCGCTGCTGGGTGCAAAGACAGATGTTGGGCGTGTCGGGCAGAAAATGGTGGCGGCAACAGCGCTGTGCCCAGCTGCCTCCAGTGTCCCTGTTGTATGGCAGGGCTGAGGGCTAAGGCAGGAATTTGAAGGAAAGGAGATGGAGAGGACCGGAGGGGCAGGATTTTGCCAGGATCCATTCCTAAATATTTATTTATTTCTGAGAAAGGGGGGGAGGAGGGAGGGGCAGAGGGAGAGAGAGAGAGAGATTCTCAAGCAGACGCCCCGGTGAGTGCCACCCCCTCCTCCCGCGGCCCCCCCCAGGTGAGGTCTCAGTCTGATACCCGTAGGATCCATCCTTAGAGGTCAAAGTTTTGTCAAGTGTAGTAAACACATACTTCTTATCTTGCAGAGCTCGTATTTTTAATTCCCAAACGATTCTTCCAACAACTTCCTTTTTACCATACTTGGGGGAAGTAACTACATTTTAATATTCAAGGAGAAGAAAAAAAACAATGAAATGCTAGAATGAAATGGAAAATGGAAAAAGGGAAAACACAGGGCAATCAAATACAAAAGCACCTTTTATTTTCTCTTGGTTTGGAATTACCCATACTCCTGCTATATGAACTTCTCTTGCCTTAAATTAAAAAAAAAAAAAAGAAAGAAAGAAAAAAAAAAGTGCAGTGTGCTATCTACGTGCCAGGTTCTTTTCCACGGATGGTTTCATTTCATCTCTGCAACAATCCCATGAAGTAGGTATACACGGTTCAAAAAAAGTGAAGTGACTTATCCATGGCTTCCGAGAGACCCAAACATGTCTAGACCCAATAATAATGTCTAACGAGGAAGCATTAAGAGTTGGGTGAAGTTTTGGGGTGCCTGAGGGCTCAGTGGGTTAAGTGGGATCAGGTCATGATCCCAGGGTCCTGGGATCAAGCCCCGCATCGGGTTCCCTGCTTGGCAGGGAGCCTGCTTCCCTTCCTCTCTCTCTGTCTGCCTCTCTGCCTACTTGTGGTTTCTCTCTCTCTCTGTCAAATAAATGAATAAAATCTTTTAAAAAAAAAAAAGAGTTGGGTGAAGTTTTATCCTATTCCACAGGAATGGGGTGAGTAAAGCCTCAGGGGCCGCTGGGTAGCCAGACTGGGGTAGAGGTGCTACTCTGTAATTCTGGCAAATGACCTCCTTTATCTAGGCTATAGAAAGGGGAGTTAGCTGGGCCCCACCGAGGTCCTCTCCCTCCCTGTCCTGCCCATGCTTGCCTTCCTCTCGCGCCCCCCAGGCATGGCAAGGGGCTGAGAGCAGGGACAGGGCAGAAACCAGGGGGGCCTGCAGGGTATGGGACAGCTGAGTGGAAGCATGAGGAGCCAGTAGGGGGCTAGAGTTGGGGGGTGCTGGAGGAGGGCCCAAGTAGTTGTGCGTACCCCTGGGTGCTGAAATGATCTGGAAAGAGGTCCCCCCACTACCACCACATTGCCTCTGCCGGTGGGAAGACCTCCATCTCTTGCTGGGGCCACCTTTCTTCCCCACCCCTGGGCATGAGGGGTGTGTGCTCTCCAGGAGTGGGAGAATTATGATAGCCAATGTTTGTGTTGTCTCAGTTCTGTTTACAAAGCCTTGTTGTGTTTACAGACTGCTTTTTGATTCATTATCTCATTTAACTCTCATTTAACTTCTCTGCAGAGAGTAAGAGTTGTTATTGTTTTATTATGCCATCCTTACAGGCAAGTTCAGGTCACTAAATATTCATTGAGAGTACCTGCAAAGTCATAGGCACTGCTGGGCCTAGAGATGAACCTGATGTGGACTCTGTCCCAGAGGTCCAGGGACTTGCTCAGGGTCACACACAAGCAGCCCAGCTAGGGTTCTGGTTTAATGACCCTGAGCCCAGGCCCTTGTCTGATATTGGCCTTGATACACCACGTGTGTGTGGTGGGTGAGTTCTGGGCATCTTACCCACCTGGGCTCTTACCCTTTGGGTCTGGGGGAGGTGAGCTTTGGGGGTGCAGGTAGTGACATGGAGACCAAAGGAAGTATCTCTTGCTGGTGAGCAAAAGAAGTATCTGGGGCTGAAGTGTCATGGGGAGGAAAGAACCCTCTTGAGAGCATTCCCACAGTGTGGACCGAACCTTGACACTGAGGTCCAGCCGGAGGGGAAAGACCCTGAACAGCCTTTGAGCAGAGGGATGGGCACTACTGCTTCAACTGATCTTTTGGTTTGGAAGTTCTTGATTGGATTCCTTCCTTCCATCCATCCATCCATCCATCCATCCATCCGTCGTCATCCAGCAAACTCTTACCTGGTGTTGGGCTGGTCCTGCCTCATTGTGCTGCACCAGAGAGCTGGAGATCGGGGCCCCTGAAGGTCAGGTGTCCTGGAGACGCAGAGCCCCTCTGTAGAACAGGACTTCCCACCCCCTCCTCCAGAAGGTCAGTGGAGGCTGGGTGGATATGGGGGACTGGTGAGGACTGGAGAGGAGGAGATTGGTGAGGAGAAGGGGAGTGGTGGGAGGGGCTGAGCTTCCTGGTGAAGGGGAAGGAGTCAGAGAGGTAGGGGAGGTGACAAGAGGCCCTTCTTGGCTTCATGTCAACTTGGTGGGGGAATTTGCCTGCCAGCCTCCAGCTCCCTGGGAGAGTAGGTCTCCGTACCAATTTTGCCACCTGTTGCAAATACTTAAAGAATCTTAGACTCAAATCAGCCACAGACAAACTCACTAGCGGGGCGGGGCTACCACTCTTTGGTCCTGGACTCAGCGCAGCCCCCCTTCCCTGCCCAGAGCCTATCATGTTTATCAGTGGCATCAACTGAATTGGTGTGTCTTTCCCTTTGCACCGGGCGTTGGGGGGGAATTTGTCCGTGTCCAGTGAAAAATGTAGGATCTAAAGTCAGACTCAAGTTCAAATCCTACCTCTCTTGGCTTACAAGCTTGATGATCTCAGGAGAGTTAGCCCTGTCTGCCTCAGCTTTCTTTGGTAGATAAGAGTTTGCAGTCCTTGAAACTCCGCCCAGAGGGCCTGCCCGCAAACAGTAGGTGCTCAGTTAATGTCCCTGCCCTGGGTGTTCCCATTGTTGATGTTTTCCTATTGCCTGGTTGCCACAGCTGGTGTCCCTTAGAGGTGGCAGAGGGCCTCAGGGGGTGGAGACAGCCTCTGCCTCAGCTCTGTTTGTCTCTGTCGCAGGCTTGGGCAGGTTTGGGCCAGAGCTTTGGGGTCTGGGCCTAAAGACAGCTGTGCCTACAGAGCAGCTGAGGCTGCTGAGGCCGCGGGAGGTCCTTGCAGCGGGCGTTATTTTGGGCCTGTTCTGCCATCCCCAGCTCCTATTTCTCTTGGGAGTCTGGAGAGAGGGACCCTTGAGTTCTATTTCTGGGCCCTCCCCTTCCTCCTCCTCCTCCTCTGCTTCCTTCCCTCTCTGTCCCAGGGGTGGGAGAAGAGACCACACTGGCTTTTACTGGTAGACTGTCGGCTCATGGCCCACAGGCCCAGGCGGGAACCCCAGGAGCTTGCCCCACTAGCTTCTTCCCAGCTTTTGGGAGGCAGAGGGATCTTTTGTTATGCCCAGGTCCCCAGGACTGGACTTCAGGCTCCACGTTGCTCGGAGAGCAGGAGCCCTGCTGTTAGACCTTAGAGTCTGCCACCACTGTCCCCTGTAGGCTGGGGGAGGTAGGGTGGCGGCCCACAGGAATTGAGGCGGCTCAGACACCTGTGGGCTGTGTCTCTGGGGGTGCCCTCCGCCCACCTCGCCCCCAACCCCGGCACACCCTCCTGGGCAAGACGAGCTAGGTGATTCATCTTCTCACCAGAGCAGAAAAACGAGTTCAACTGGGCACTTTACTCTCCCCCCTGCTGGCAGGCACGGAGCCAGCGGTTGTCCACAGTAGCCCCTCACTAGGGTTGGCTTTTCTTCTAGATTCCTGGGCTTCGTTAGGCCCTTCTGGGCTCAGCGACACCCTGTGGGGGCCCAGGGGGGCTGGGGAGGCAGTTCGGCTCGATGCCCCTTGGCTGGTGGCTGGCACCGGGCAGGTAGGCAGAGCTGACGTAGTGCCCTTGCGGCAGGCGTTTCGTGGCAAAGACTCTGCCAGCTGGTTCTGGAGCCTTGCCCTGAGGAGGTGGCAAGGGTGAAGTGCCAGCACAGGAGCCATCAGAGGAGGCATCGTCTAGGCCCAAGGTCTGTGGCCTGGGTCCGGATGCCCATTGTTGGGGGTCTGATACTCCTTTTTTTGGCTGGGGGAATTCCAGAGGTCCCTGCAAGTGACCAGGCCTCTAGGGGTCCCCATGCCCCAGCTGTGACTCTACCCGACTTCCTGGGTGGCATTGTGAGGGTGGATATCCCTTGCCAAGAGGTTGGCATGTGGGTGGTATTGGAATGGGGTGCGGAGAGTGCCCTGAGTTTGTTTGCTTGGGAGAGGGGCAGGGGGTACCCCGAAGATGCATGATTCATCATGGCCTCTCTAGGGGGATTTTTACCCCTTGGCCATGGGTCGGGCCTTTGGGACAAAGGGAGGCTTTCTTTGCCAGCCAACACACTGTATCAGGCAGGCAGGCTCCCCAGGCCTGGCACAGTGGGGGCCCCTTCTGGATGGGCCACGTTAGAAGGGGCCTCTCCTTGGATTTCCCTCCTCTTCCCAAACTTGCAAACCTTCTTTTGCAGTTGTGCCTCCTGCAGGTGTAAGGGACATGGGAAAGGCTCCTTCGCTTGTGCTTTCTCACGATCGAGATGGCACGACTCGGGGGCAGGGGGGGTGTGGAGGAGGGGCCAGGCTGCAGAAGCCCCTGGGCAGCGCCCTCTGACCCATGCCCTCCCTCCCACCAGTGTGCACCGGCACAGACATGAAGCTGCGGCTCCCAGCCAGTCCCGAGACCCACCTGGATATGCTCCGCCACCTCTACCAGGCCTGTCAAGTGGTGCAGGGTAACCTGGAGCTCACCTATCTGCCTGCCAATGCCAGCCTGTCCTTCCTGCAGGTGAGGCCCCTGGGTGACCCAGCCAGGCCCTGCCTCCAGCTGAGCGGAGCCCTATGCCAATAAGTGCTGAGAGAAGAGGGTGCCGTCTGTTTCTGCTCTCGTTGCGGTTCCTTAACTGGGAAGTCCTTTCTGATGTCTGCCCCCTGTCTCTGCTGCTGCAAGACTGGTTGACTCCCTCTCTGTGACATGGCAGGCCACGGACATCTCGGGGTGGAATGGACTCGATTCTGTGCTAAGTTTTTTTGCTCTCTTGCCAGCATGATCCCTTCCCCCCGTCCCCCTGCCCTAGCCGTTGTCCCTGCCCTGCCTGGAGTGGCGAGTGGGCAGCTAGGAGATACGGGTTCTAGGTACCTGTTCTGGTACTAACAAGCTATGCAAGTGTGGTCTTGGCCCTTGACTTTGGAAGCAGTAAGAGGCGTAGACTGCCCTCTGGGAAACTATCAAATGGGAAATGTGTGTGAAAGCGTCTCATGAACGGGAGAGAGCGGGAACCAGCCTGTTGGGTTGTGGCCACTGCGACCTGGATTGGGGCCATGTGCGTGATGCGGGATCAAATCACAGACATCCTCTCACGCAGGTCTTTTCCTTTCATGGCCGAGGAAGCTGAGATGCAGAGCGGGTGGGACGCTTGCTCTCAGTTCAAAAGTGCTCCACCCACCGTCTTGACCCTACAAGAATCTGACTTGGGGAGGTGGAGAGGGGCCTTGGTCTTTATGCCTGAGAGAACTGGACTTCTCAGTGGAGGGGGGCTTGGCCCCAGATCCCAAGCCCTTGGTAACCCTGAGGGGGTCTTAGGGGACTGGTAGTGTTCCAGGGCCCAGGCCTGCCTCAGCCCCGCGACCCTCTTCCCTCCCAGGATATCCAGGAGGTGCAGGGCTACGTGCTCATCGCTCACAGCCAAGTGAGGCAGGTCCCGCTGCAGAGGCTCCGAATTGTACGGGGCACCCAGCTCTTTGAGGACCACTATGCCCTGGCCGTGCTGGACAATGGAGATCCGCCCGAGGGGGGCCCCTCTGTGGCAGGGGCTGCCCCAGGAGGGCTGCGGGAGCTACAGCTTCGAAGCCTCACAGGTGGTCATCACTGTCACCATCACCTTCTCCTCGATGTTGAGAGCTGGCGGGGGCCACCGCTAGCCATGGGAGGCTGTGGGTGAATTAGAACTTGAATCCCTCAGGATGGATGCAGGTAGAGCTAAGGAAGGTGCCTTGGTGAAGATCAGGAAAAGATAAGGAAGGTGCCGGGAAGAAGGGAAACGGGAAGTCACGGCTTGTATGAGCCTGCACAGTTTGGCAATGAGGATACAGGCTGGGGTTTCTCCACTTCTTGGCCAAGCACCCACGTGCAGTGAACAACCTGTGTAACTGTATGTGGCAGCCTCGGAGCTGACAGTATCCCAGACTCTGTGGCTGGTTATTTTGCACACAGGATCCCATCTTGGTGCTATCTTGTAAAGAAGCATCAATATTAGGCTCTTTTTACAGATGAGAAAACAGAAAGGTTTACAGTGAATGGGTGACTTGCTCAAGGTTACATAGCTAGTTAGTGATGAGGCTGTTTTTCAGGCTCCAGAGTCTCTCCTAACCATGAGGCAGTGTGCCCAGGGGGTAGAGGTGGGAGGATAGGAGAGAGTGACGTGGACATCTGGACCAGGTCATGGACAGCCCACCCCTCCCTGGAACTCAGGTTGTTCATGGGTATGTGGAGCAGGGGTGGGGTGGGGCTGGTAGAGCTAGAAGATGCGGGTGTCTTCTCTGTGGGGCGAGTTTAAGAGCCCTGCTCCCCTCTAAAGAAGCCAGGAGGGCCCCACTGGAAGGCAGAAGGTGGCCGGCAGGAGAGGAAGGTGCTAATTATTGCTCACCCTGCAGAGATCCTGAAGGGCGGGGTCTTGATTCAGCGGAACCCACAGCTCTGCCACCAGGACACGATCCTGTGGAAGGACATCTTCCACAAGAACAACCAGCTGGCCCTCACGCTAATAGACACCAACCGCTCTCGGGCCTGTAAGCCATGCTCCTCCCTCCCTGCCTGCCACTTCCACTCTTTCTTGGGCAGCCCGGAGCCCCAGACTCCTGGCTTACACCCACCATCCGAGCCCTGCGCTAACCCTGCCCATTTCCTCATTCTACCCCATTCTCTCCGTGTCTCTTCATCTCTGTGGCCCTCTGTCCTGCCTCCCTCTGCTTTTAGAGTGCGCCTCGGGTCCTTCGTTCCTGCCAAGTCTTTCCTTGCTGTGTATTTAACCTTCTGATCTCTGTCTCTCTGTTTCTGTCCCTAGGCCAGCCCTGTTCTCCAGCTTGTAAAGACCCCCACTGCTGGGGAGCAAGTTCCGGGGACTGTCAGAGCTGTGAGTCTTAGGCCCAGAATCTGGGGGGCAGGGAGCTGAGTGGAGGAAAGGGGACATGGGGCGAGGTGCGGGTTACCAGGCCTCGGTGTCTTCCCTCGAGTGGGAGGTCGTGATGCCAGGGAGGGTTTGGTGCCCGGCGGGGGACTGCCCAGGCCTCATCCTGCCCCTTGTCTGACAGTGACGCGAACCGTCTGTGCTGGCGGCTGTGCCCGCTGCAAGGGCCCGAAACCCACGGACTGCTGCCACGAGCAGTGTGCGGCTGGCTGCACGGGCCCCAAGCACTCGGACTGCCTGGTACGTGCCCATGGGGCCCCAGGGTGGGCGCAAGGCAAGAGGCGCCCCACCGGCTGCGGCCCTCTTGCCCCTTGAACACCAGGGAAGAGCAGCCCAGTGACCACCAGCTGCCTGTCCCTCTTGTCCACCCACTCCCCACCCCTCCAGGCCTGCCTTCACTTCAACCACAGTGGCATCTGTGAGCTACACTGTCCAGCCCTGGTCACCTACAACACAGACACCTTTGAATCCATGCCCAACCCTGAGGGCCGGTACACCTTTGGAGCCAGCTGTGTGACCTCCTGTCCCTGTGAGTGCCAGGGACAAATGTCATTTCGTAATTTTGCTTGGAGGGGGGCTGGTTTGCTGGTTTATGTAAATGGCAGCTCAGGTGCAACCAAGAGCCCAGGCTGAGGAGCTGGGCCGCCTGGGTTTGAAACCTAGCTCTCCCATATTCTAGTCATGTGACCTGCCCGCTGTACCTTCGTGTTCTCATCTGTGAAATGGGAACGATAGCCCCACCCTTGTAAGGTGGTTATGATGTTTGAACGAGTTCTTATATTTTTATTATTTTTTAAAAGATTTTATTTTATTTTATTTATTTGACAGCAAGAGAGATCACAAGTAGGCAGAGAGGCAGGAAGAGGGGAGGGGGAAGCAGGCTCCCTGCTGAGCAGAGAGCCCGATGTGGGGCCTGATCCCAGGACCCTGAGATCATGACCCAAGCCAAAGGCAGAGGCCCAACCCACTGAGCCACCCAGGCTCCCAGTTCTTTTATATATATATATATATTCTTTTAAATTAATTAATTAATTAATTTGACACAGAGAGATCACAAGTAGGCAGAGAGGCAGGCAGAAGAGGAAGGGAAGCAAGCTTCCCGCTGAGCAGAGAGCCTGATGCGGGCCTTGATCCCAGGACCCTGTGATCATGACCTGAGCTGAAGGCAGAGGCTTTAATCCACTGAGCCACCCAGGCACCCTAGTTCTTCTTTTTTTTTTTTTTTTTTTAAGATTTTATTTATTTACTTGACAGAGAGAAATCACAAGTAGATGGAGAGGCAGGCAGAGAGAGAGAGGGAAGCAGGCTCCCCGCTGAGCAGAGAGCCTGATGCGGGACTCGATCCCAGGACCCTGAGATCATGACCTGAGCCGAAGGCAGCGGCTCAACCCACTGAGCCACCCAGGCGCCCCTAGTTCTTATATTTTTAAAAGATTCATTTATTTATTTTTAGAGAGAGAGATTGCAGGGGGAGGGGCAGAGGGAGAGAATCTCAAGCAGACTCCTTATTGAGTGCAGAGCCTAATGAGGGCTGATCTCAGGACCCGGAGATCATGACCTCAGAAATGAAGAGTTGGATGCTTAACTGACTGAGCTGCCCTGGCGCCCCTGAATAAGTTAATATTTGTAAAGCTCTTACAACAGGGCCTGGCACATACTGAGCACTCCCTAACTGCTGATTTTTATTCAATAGTCTAGATTGGTCAGAGTTTCTTTTAACAGCTTCCCTATTTATTGATGTGCATTCAGGGACTGACCTTGGATGTAGGGCCCTCTTTCTTCCCATCATGGGTGACAGGAGTGGGCTCTCGGGTCCTGGTTGTGCCCTCCCCATGGTAGGTCAGAATGAATGTAGAGCCGGACTGTGCTCAAGTCCTGGCTTCTCCACTTAATAGCACAAAGACCTCGAGTAATTTACATAAAATTGCTTTGGTTCTCTCTTGACAAAAGGGGAGTCAGTGTCCATCACATAGGGTTGCTGTGAGGTGTAAATGAAGGTCAAATGCACAGACACATAGTAAGGGCATTTCAGTATTGGTCGGTCCTGTTTACTCTGTGGGCACGGGGACATTGCTCATGTTGTGGCATAAGGGGCCAGGGCACCCAGACCCACGGTCTCCCTCTCCTCAGACAATTACCTGTCAACGGATGTGGGATCCTGCACCCTGGTCTGTCCCCTGAACAACCAAGAGGTGACGGCTGAGGATGGAACGCAGCGTTGTGAGAAATGCAGCAAGCCCTGTGCCCGAGGTGACTGCTGGCCATACCCTGAGCCAGGCTGCGCTTCCTGTCCCTCTGCACACCCAGCTCAGCGTTGCCCGCTATCCCGACCCTCTTCAGACCCTCCTGGGACCCCGTCCTTTCCTTCCTCTGCCTCTGTCCTGGCCCTCCCTGGATCGGCCCCACACATTCCCCCATATCTCCTATCAGTGTGTGAGGGGGTATATGGCCCCAGGGCCGGGGGGTGGGGTGCAGGCTGTAGGCAGGGCCCCGCAAGTGGAGGCCCTAATGCTCTGTGTGGGGGCCAGGATGGCCCCCCCTCACCCCTGCCCCTTCCCACAGTGTGCTACGGCCTGGGCATGGAGCACCTGCGGGAGGTGAGGGCGGTCACCAGCGCCAACATCCAAGAGTTTGCCGGCTGCAAGAAGATCTTTGGGAGCCTGGCATTTCTACCAGAGAGCTTTGAGAGGTAAGGATCTGCGAAGTGCAGGGCGGGCACAGTGGTCTGAGGATGGTCACCAAATCCTGAGCGCCCAGAAGTGGCAGCCTCTCTCTGGGAGATGCTGGGAGACAGAGGTGGGAGGCCAGAGGGTGCGGGGACTGAGTGGCGGCAGGTGTGGGGTGGGGGGAGGCTTGTTCTCATCAATGACGTGTTCTCCGCAAACATGCACTTGTAGGGCGGTCCAGCCATTCAAAAATTCTCCTTGAGTTCGTAGTGGCTTTATTCATATAGCCCCCAGCTGGGAATAATGCAAATGCCTCTCAGAAGGTGAAGAGGTTAATAGATGGTGGTATATCTAAACACTGGAATTCTCAAGTGATAAAAAAGAGACAAAGTAGACACTGGTGGATTCGACAGCATGGACAGACCTCAGGACCCTTATGTCCCGCAAAATAAGCCAGGCAAGAGAGAGGCCCCATGGCACGATTCTCTTCACGTGAGGCTCTAGAATACGCAGAACCACCCTGTGGTAATAGAAATCAGAACAGTGGTCATCCCCGGGGTTGGGGAGGGCGGCCTGGAAAAGGGACACGAGAGAAATTTCTGGGGTGAATGGCAGCATTCCGTCTATCAGTTGGGGTCGTGGATACATGAGTGAATGCACTTGTCGAAACTTCTCCAAGTGGACATTAAAATTGTGCATTTTATTGCATGTGAATGAGACCTCCTTAAGATTATGTGTTAAAAAAGGAGAAAAAAAAATTCCCTTTAACCCTTCCTGCAGCTGTGTTCCCCGTTCCAGAGGAAACCACTGCTGACAGCTTGCGTGGGTTCTTCTAGACCAATTCTCCATCTGTGGACACACGCAGAGGAACATAGCTGTAGTAATTTTGTTGAGGATGTTGACTTAAAGTGGGAGCTCACTGTGGGCCTTGTCTGCCTCTTGCCCTGGAGAGTTGGCCATGACCCTTCGTGTCGGGTTGCCTCTCACAGGCGAGAGCTGGGGCTGAGGAGCCAGGTGGCCTGGGTTTGGAACCTGGCTCTCCCATAGTCTGGTCATATTACTTGTCTGTTGTACCTTCATATTCTCATCTGTAAAATGGGGGAAGGATAGCCCCACCCTCACAAGGTGGTTACAATGTGTGAATGAGTTAGTAATATTCATGTGCTGTTAGAATGGTACCTGGCAGATACTAAGTGCTTTTTTTTTTTTTTTAAGTGCTCTTAAATGTTAATTTTCGTCTCTAGTCAGGGTGGATAGGGTTTATATTTAACAGCTCCCCTATTTCCTGATGGGTATTTAGGTCGTTATCAGTTTTGGCTCTTAGAAACAGTTCTGTGCTGTACGTGTCTCTGGAACAGGAGCCAATGTCTGTCTAGGCCACATTCCTAGAAGTAGGATTTCTAGATCAAAGCATATAAATACTGTTTTGACAGACCCTGCCAAACTAGGGCCTGGGCTTTGAAACTCGGGATGAAAACAGCCAGGCTTGATGGGCAAAGGGTTTAAGTGAAGTCATTAATGGAAGGGGGAAGGGGGGTGGGGCTGGGCCAGCTCCGGGGGTCATGCCCACCCGCTTCCTGGCCGTGCTGACTCCTCTCCTAATCCTCCTTCTAGAGACCCAGCCTCCAACACTGCCCCCCTCCAGCCTGAGCAGCTCAGAGTGTTTGAGGCCTTGGAGGAGATCACAGGTGGGCTTTGCCTCTCAGCATGCTGCTCGGATGGGGTCGGGGGTCCTCCTCCTGTCCCCACACCTCTAGCCTCCCCCTGTGCCTGCAGGTTACCTGTACATCTCAGCATGGCCAGACAGCCTGCCTGACCTCAGTGTCTTCCAGAACCTTCGAGTCATCCGGGGACGAGTTCTGCATGAGTGAGCACCGGGGAAGCAGGGCCCCAAGGAGAGGCTGTGGGTGCAGTGGGCACTCATTCCCCGGGGGGACTCCAGCAGTAAACCTTCCACGGGAGTTTGCCTAGTGTGCTGGGGACGGGAGGGAGGTGAGGGCAGCCCTTGCCGACGAGGGAGGGTCGGTGGTACAGCCAAACCGTCCTCCCACAGCGGTGCCTACTCGCTGACCCTGCGAGGGCTGGGCATCAGCTCTCTGGGGCTGCGCTCGCTGCGGGAACTGGGCAGCGGGCTGGTCCTCATCCACCGCAACGCCCACCTGTGCTTCATACACACGGTGCCCTGGGACCAGCTCTTCCGGAACCCGCACCAGGCCCTGCTCCACAGCGCCAACCGGCCAGAGGCCGAGTGTGGTAAGATAGGGAGCCTGGCACCGCGTGCTCCCCGTCTGCCAAGCACCCACCCGGGTGCCCCGGTGGGTGGGGGGGAGCCTAGCAGCAGCAATCTCGGGCTCGTGCAGATTGCCTGTTCCTGACCGGCTCTGGCTGGCTTGACCTCTGGGCATGGCTTCTGGCTGGGTCCTGCCACACCGCCTTGGTGTCCCTGCCTTTCCTCTCTGGTCCTGGAACCTCTGCTCTTTGTGTCCCCTCACCCTCCCCTGCATTGCCCAGCACCTGTACCCACCACTCCGGGTCACGGCTACCACCCCCAGCCTCCTCCCCTGGGTCACTTGGACCTGGAACCTCCCTTGAGTGTCTCCTCTGACCCCTTCCTCCTCACTGCAGTGGGCGAGGGCCTGGCCTGCTACCCGCTGTGCGCCCATGGGCACTGCTGGGGTCCGGGGCCCACCCAGTGCGTCAACTGCAGCCAATTCCTTCGGGGCCAGGAGTGCGTGGAGGAATGCCGAGTACTGCAGGGGTATGCGGGGCGGGGTAGGGGGGCGGCCAGGGAGAGGGCCCAGGGGCTCCTTCCAGACACCCCCCTCATCAGCCACCCCCTCTGTCAGGCTACCCCGGGAGTATGTGAAGGACAGGTACTGTCTCCCATGCCACTCCGAGTGTCGGCCGCAGAATGGCTCAGTGACCTGCTTTGGGTCGGTGAGTTGCCGGTGGGCTCGAGCTGGTGGGGAGGGAAGCGAGGACTGGAGGGGAACAAGGCCAAGTCTGCTCAACTGTCCCAGGAGAGGGCTCGGAGTTCAGACCTGGATGAGGGGAGGGTTGAGGACTCGGGGGACGCTGGGGACTGCAGGAGTTGTGTGGCAGACCACGTGACCCTGTGGACCATGTAGGCGGCCCAGGGAGGCCCCTGTGCTTGGCTGTGGTTGTGCCATGGCAGTCAGACCTCTGTGCTTAGGCATGAGACTATCTGGATTCGAATCCAGGCCCTGCTTCCAGCCTTGGTTTTTTTCATTTGTAAAATGAGTATCACTTGAGTTACCTCCCTGGAAAGTAGTAAGCATGAATTTAAAATAGGGCTTGGTGCCCTGCTCAAGCACCAGAAGGATTTGCTACATATTAGTTACTGTTAACTTGCTCTTTTATCTTAGTAATAGGCTCTCCTATGGGGTTGAAGCCTGGGACCTGGGGCGGGAGACCCAGCAGGTCTGCAGCAGGTCTGGGCTGTCCCAGGAGCGGGGTTGAGGGGGGAGGAGCGCATGCTGTTGAGTGGGAAGCGTGAAGGGGACACATGGGTCAGGTCCTGCTGCCCTGGGAGGTGTTGGTGCCCAGCCCCCTACAAATCCTTCCTCCCCTCCCAGGAAGCTGACCAGTGTGTGGCCTGCGCCCACTACAAAGACACTCCCTTTTGCGTGGCTCGCTGCCCCAGTGGTGTGAAACCCGACCTCTCCTTCATGCCCATTTGGAAGTTCGCCGATGAGGAGGGCACGTGCCAGCCATGCCCCATCAACTGCACCCACTCGTGAGTCTGAGGCCCTTTCTGCAGGCAGGAGCACTTTGTCCCGGAGCCTTTCTGGGGCTCTTATTGTAAAAGGGGGATAACTCTGCCTTTGCTTATCCTGAGACTCTTAGTTTGTTTTGTTCTTTTCTAATCCCCAAAGTAACACTTGTAAAAAAAAAATTTTTTTTTTAAGATTTTATTTACTCATTTGAGAGAGAGAGAGAGACAGAGAGAGAGGAGAGTACTAGCAGGTGGGAGAGGCAGAGGGAGAAGGAGACTCCCTGCTGATCTAGGAATGGGGCTCGATCCCGGGGTCCTGGGATTGTGACCTGAGCTGAAGGCAGACGTTTAACTGACTGAGCCACCCGGGGGCCCCTGTTAAAAATTTTTTAATGAGGCACGCCTGGGTGGCTCAGTGGGTTAAAGCCTCTTTGGCTCAGGTCACGATCCAGCTGTCCTGGGATCAAGCCCCACATCAGGCTCTCTGCTCAGCAGGGAGCCTGCTTCCCTTCCCCTCTCTCTGCCTGCCTCTCTACCTCCTTGTGATCTCTGTCTGTCAAATAAATGAATAAAATCTTAAAAAAATTTTTTTAATGAAAGCATGAAATATAAATGAATGTTGTTGGCAGTTGTATCCCCACTGCTAATAATTTGTAATATTTTTTCTCCAGTTTTTACCTGTGCACATGCTAACATAATTATTATTATACCACGTTAAATGAGTTTGAATATATATAATTACTCTTAGTTGTTTTTATCTATTCACATTCTAACATGTTATTATAATAGATAAACTGTTAATATACATTATTATTCTCTTACTGTTTTTATCTGTGCACACGCTAACATACTATTTTTTACTAAAATAAGATCATAGACCATACATATTGTTTGCAAATTGCTTTCTTTTTTTTTTTTTTTTTTTAAAGATTTTTATTTATTTTATTTTTGAGAGAGAGAGCACAGGCAGGAAGGACAGAGGGAGAGGGAGAAGCAGGCTTTCTGCTGAGCAGGGAGCCCGATGCGGGGCTCGATCCCAAGACCCTGGGATCATGATGTGAGCCGAAGGCAGATGCTTAACTGATTGAGCCACCCAGGTGCCCCTGCTTTTTTTTTTACACTTAACAGAATCTTGCAATGTTTTTCCATGTCGTAACATGGTGATTTACCCTATTCTATTTTTTATTTTTCATTTAGTTCTTTAGTTACACGTGAGACCCATGAATACATCCTTATGTTGAACATGTTCAGCAATATTAAAGTATAAATACTGCAAAGCAAACGTGCCCTTTTGTTCCACTCCCCTGGGAAGAACCATCAGATTGACTCCAGTTTGTCATCCTTCCAGGCTTTTCCCTACACATTCACGTAAACATATATTACATTTATAGTAGTTGAGTCCTGTAAGAGTGCTGTTTTTGTAGGTCAGAAATGGTCAAGGAACCGCAGTTTCGTATAGTTCCTCTGCTACACCGTCAGGTTTGTGTGCACGCATCAGTTAATGCAAACAGGGTCATGCTCTGTACACTGTTCTGTATTTCGCTTCCCTCCTGTCCCCCCCCCCCAGTTTATGTATCTTGGGGTCCTTTCGTGTGAATGCACCCATTTTTTTTAACTACTACATCTGCAGCACAGATGTAGTAGTATTTTTTTTCTTTCTTTTTTCTTGCTCGTTCTTTTCTTTTTCTTTCTGTTGTATTTTATTACACTTGAGCTCCGTGTATGGGTGAGCATCTTGTGCGTGCCCCCTGGCGTACAGGTGTTGTCATATTTAGGGTCTATCCCAAGAAGTGGAACCACTGGGTCACAAACAGGATTTCCTAGGTGTCGCCAAACGGTCCCCTGCAGACGTTGGGCCAGTTTTCTCCCCTGGCATTCTTTTGCAGCAGAAGTGGCCATCCTTTTGGACTTGATGCTCCTTTGGGTGCCCCTCAGTTCCTACCTTCCCAATTCCAGGGAGGTGGAGGGGAGCAGGAAATTCGAGTTCAAGGCCAGAGAAGGAATCCCCTTGTGGGGTGGTAGGAACAGCACTGGTGATCTTGAGTCCAGTTTCTGCCTTTGTCAGATGGTTAATAGCCCAGCCACTGCCATCCCAGGATGGTTGTGAGGCTGGAGTGAGCCCAGGAGGTGGTGTTCAGCGTGGCTGATGGGTCTGTCTCTCCTGCAGCTGTGCGGATCTGGACGAGAGGGGCTGCCCCGCCGAGCAGAGAGCCAGGTCAGCCCAGTCCCCGGGACATGCCCTATGCTGCCCCTCAACCCCCTACCAGTCCCTGGGTGGTTGTTGCTGTTTGGGGGGGGGGGGGTCTCCTGACATGACACCTGTCCCTTCCTAGCCTAGTCTCCCACTGTTGATTCCCCTTTCAGTTTGTTTCAACGAGTGGATGGAGGACCTCCTTAGGATGCCTAGGGGGCGGGGAACAGGAAAAGATGGTGAAGACCCCGCCACTATCTCCTTACCCTTGAGTAGCTAGATGTCTCATAAGGGACAAAGGGAGCATTCAACTCCCGGGATAAAAGGTAGATTGAGAAGAGAGTGTAACTGCCCTGGAGCGGATGATGAAGTCTTAACCGGGTGGGGGAGGCTTCAAGGAGGAGGTGGCATTTGAGCCAGGCCTTGAAGGTAGGTCACTTGCATTAGACAGAAGGCAACCAGGTGTCACGGTGGGGGAGGGGCCAGGAACATCTAGGAAGTGTTCAGTTTGAAGGTTCTGGTGTGGTGGGCCACTGAGTGAGCACACAGAAGGGAGGAAGGGATGAAGTCTGAGTCGGGTTAGGGCATAGACCCTCCTTCACTACTGGGCCACAGGGTTGGACTTGATTTCTGGGCAGTGGGGAGCTTTGGGAAAGACTCTGGGGACAAAAACAGATCGGAGTGTGTCCTCAGCAATTGTTTGTCCGTGAAACAAGCATTCACGAGAGGTCTGTGGTGTGCCAGGCTTTGGCCACGCAAGGGAGGGGGGCACGCGTGGCCATGGCGGGGGTCAACCCCCAGGAGCTTCATCTGTCCCAGGATGAGCTGAGGCTGGAACGATGACCCTATGGAGAAATCGTGTTCCAGGCAGAAGTAATGGAATGCACCAAGGCTGGGGGTGTGGAAAATCATGACCTATGGGTGAAAAATTTGGCTCAAACATCAGAATCACTGAGTGTGCATTTCTGGGCCCCGCCCCATACCACAGTCAGAGTTGCTGGGAGTGGGGCTCCAGACTTGGGCCCATTAACCAGCTCCCTGGTGATTTTTGTCAGGAAGTTTCAGAGTTCTAGGCTAGAGCCATGGGCAGGCACATAATTTGGAGATGGGGTTAAAAAGGGCTAGAAGTGTCCACCACTCCAAGGTGGTTGGAGCCAAGGGAGAAAGAGAGGATGGAGTCCATGGGTCGTCCTTCCAACTATCCCCCTTTTAAAATTTTTATTATTTATTTATTTTTTTAAAGGTTTTTATTTATTTGACAGAGAGATCACAAGTAGGCAGAGAGGCAGGCAGGCAGAGAGAGAGAGGGAAGCAGGCTCCTGCTGAGCAGAGAGCCTGATACAGGGCTTGATCCCAGGACCCTGAGATCATGACCTGAGCTGAAGGCAGAGGCTTAACCCACTGAGCCACCCAGGGCCCCCCCGACCCCCCCCCCAGCCTTTTTTAAAGATTTTCATTTATTGAGAGAGAGAATGAGCAGGAGAGAGGTAGAGGAACAAGCTGATTCCTGACACTGAGCTTGGATCCCTGCAGGGAGCTTGGTCCCAAGACCCTGAGACCATGACCTGAGCCACCCTGGCACCCCCCAACTTACTTACCAAACACTAGTGACCTGCATCTCCTTCACCCCTCCTGGAAGAATGCCCCTCCATCATCCCTGCACGGCCCCGCCTGTTCCTCACTCCCTAACACTATCCTTGGCTTCCGCCCTCAGCCCTGTGACGTCCATCATTGCCGCTGTGGTGGGCATTCTGCTGGCCGTGCTTGTGGGGCTGGTCCTCGGCATCCTAATCAAGCGAAGGCGGCAGAAGATCCGCAAGTACACGATGCGGAGGCTGCTGCAGGAAACCGAGGTGAGCCTGTCTGAGGGCCTCCCTGTTGGTTTGGGGTCTGCGGTCCAGCCTCTGTCACTGACGCACCACCTCCCTCACCCCAGCTGGTGGAGCCGCTGACGCCCAGCGGAGCCATGCCCAACCAGGCTCAGATGCGGATCCTGAAAGAGACAGAACTGAGGAAGGTGAAAGTGCTTGGATCCGGAGCCTTTGGCACTGTCTACAAGGTCAGGGGTGGGGCCAAAGTTCCGAGGGGGCGGTCCCAGAGGTGGGCGGTCCCAGCGGCGGTGTGGGGGTGTGGCCAGGAGAGCTGAGAGCAGGGTGGAGGAGGGGTGCTGTTTTAGGAGGCTGGAACAAGAGGAAAGGGAGAGGAGGGCGGGATTTAAATAGTGGGGTTGGCCCCGTGGTGGACAGGGCATTGGGAACACAAGTAAGGACCTTCCGGATGACTGCAGGTTGGATCTGGTGTGCCCTCTTCCTTCTCACATCCTCCTCTCTCTGCGCAGGGCATCTGGATCCCTGATGGGGAAAATGTGAAGATTCCAGTGGCCATTAAAGTGTTGAGGGAAAACACATCTCCCAAAGCCAACAAAGAAATCTTGGACGTAAGCCCCTCCACCCTCTCCAGCCGGGAGTACATGAGGGAACCCCAGACTGCAGGTGTCTGGGCTCTGGTCTCTCTCTCTTCACTGGGGCTTGGGGAAATATGTTGTGGTCATCCAAACCTCGACTCTTAACCTCCTACCTGTGGGCCACGGTTCTGGTTTGTGACAGATGGGGCTGGATTGACTGAGGGTCCCCAGTGATGCCTCGGCCCTCAAGAGAGGTGTGTGGTTGTTGGGGGGCTCTGGTCTCCCACTCCCTCTCAGTGTGTATCCTTGCTACCAGGAAGCATATGTGATGGCTGGCGTGGGCTCCCCATATGTGTCCCGCCTTCTGGGCATCTGCCTGACATCCACGGTGCAGCTGGTGACACAGCTTATGCCCTATGGCTGCCTCTTAGACCACGTCCGAGAGCATCGTGGGCGCCTGGGCTCCCAAGACCTGCTGAACTGGTGTGTGCAGATCGCCAAGGTACGCGCTTGGAGGACCTGGGCTCTGCGGGTGTCTTTGAGGGCAAGCCTCTCTCTCCACGCAGGGCCAGGATGGTAGGTTTCTTGGGAGAATACAGCCAAAGTGGGGTCCACAGCGATGTCTCTGATCACAGGGGATGAGCTACTTAGAGGATGTTCGGCTGGTGCACAGGGACCTGGCTGCCCGGAACGTGCTGGTCAAGAGTCCCAACCATGTCAAGATAACAGACTTTGGGCTGGCTCGGCTGCTGGACATTGACGAGACCGAGTACCACGCAGATGGGGGCAAGGTAAGAGGAGGGAGCAGGGTGAGGCAAGGTGGGGTGGGGTCTGGCCGCTGGGAGAACTCTAAGAATAGCCATGTCCCCACCACACCTAGTTTGAGAACTTCTTCGCTCTCCCAGGTGCCCATCAAGTGGATGGCGCTGGAGTCCATTCTCCGCCGGCGGTTCACCCACCAGAGTGACGTGTGGAGCTACGGTGTGTGGCCGGGAGGGTTGGGAGGAGAGATGGACAAGGATCCATGGCCCTGGTGTGGAGGGCACGGAGGGAGGAAGAGAGAAGCAATGGGAGAATGAATGGAGACATTTTAGCATGAATGTGGGAGGAAAGAAAGGGGCTGCCAGGGTCTATGCACTTCTCTGAGACTAGGGAAAGGCTGGGTGGCTTCTGCCCCTTGGCAGTACTCCCTCCTTTCTTTCCCCCGTGGTGCCAGGCTCTTGGGTAAAGCCTCTGGGGCTCAGTGCACTAAAGGGCCATCCTGCCTCCCCCCACCCCAACCTCTAACCCTACCCCCTTCTCTGCCCCAGGTGTGACTGTGTGGGAACTGATGACTTTTGGGGCCAAACCTTACGATGGGATCCCAGCCCGGGAGATCCCTGACCTGCTGGAAAAGGGGGAACGGCTGCCCCAGCCCCCCATCTGCACCATTGACGTCTACATGATCATGGTCAAATGTGCGTGGCTGAGCTGTGCTGGCTGCCTGGAGGAGGGATGAGAGGTCCTGGGTGGAAGGGCCTCCCAGGGGGCTGGGAGAGGACCAAGTGCAGGGTCCCTAGTATGGTTAAAGGAACCCTTGGAAGGGTCTCACTTCTCTTTTACACTACCAGGCCAGAGGAGCTCTAGAAGACCAGCTAGTTAGAGACTTACATGCAACATAGAAAGGGGAAACTAGTAGAGATTCTCAGAGGATCTAGTTGAGGACCTGAGTCTGAGTCTTCTCTACCCCACCCGCTCAAGGGGGGGCGGGTGTCTAGATCAGACTGGAGGGGGAGAGAGTGGGGCTGGGCCGCACACAGGCTGCAGCCAGAACTGAGATGCTGAGCTCCGTGCTACCTCCAGGTTGGATGATAGACTCTGAATGTCGACCACGGTTCCGGGAGTTGGTGGCCGAATTCTCCCGCATGGCCAGGGACCCCCAGCGCTTCGTGGTCATCCAGGTACTGGGCCTTTCCCCTCGGTCCCTGCCTGTGAGTGAAGAGCATTCACCCGCAGAGGGTGGGAAGGAAGAGGATTCCCGGTCCCAGGCCTCCAAGCCCAGCCCTTGCTGGATCTGTCAGACCTGGTCCTCCCTGAGCCTTCCCGGGGAGGCTGTGCATGAGGCCGAGGAGAGGCTGCCACGCTGTCTCCCTCCCCAGAATGAAGACTTGGGCCCTGCCAGCCCACTGGACAGCACCTTCTACCGCTCGCTGCTGGAAGATGATGACATGGGGGACCTCGTGGATGCTGAGGAGTACCTGGTGCCCCAGCAGGGGTTCTTCTGCCCCGACCCTGCCCCAGGTGCTGGGGGCCCAGCCCACCGCAGGCACCGCAGCTCATCCACGAGGGTCAGTGCGCTCAGTCACACTGTGGTGGGTGGGCGTACTTCCCTCCCCCACGGACTAGGGTCTCTTTCTCCTATGTCACCCCCTATCACCTCTCATGGAGACCCCACCATTCCTGAGGACTCCTCCTGCCTTCCAGCCCTTGACCTCTTTCTCTCCACGGTGACTGTTTCAAACCCCAGTGGTGACCTGTTTATCTCCTGTGATCTTGTCACTTCCCTTGGAGTCTCCATCCCAGATCCATGAATAACCCCATCACAATCCCCTCTCGTCTCCAGAGTGGCGGTGGTGAGCTGACACTGGGACTGGAGCCCTCCGAGGAGGAGCCCCCCAAGTCTCCACGGGCACCCTCAGAGGGGGCTGGCTCTGACGTGTTTGATGGCGACTTGGGAATGGGGGCAGCCAAGGGGCTGCAGAGCCTTCCCCTACAGGACACCAGCCCTCTACAGCGGTACAGCGAAGACCCTACTGCACCCCTGCCCCCAGAGACTGATGGCTACGTTGCCCCCCTGACCTGCAGCCCCCAGCCTGGTATGGAATCCAGGCCCAACCTGAGAGATTGGGAGGGAAGTGCGGGAGGAAGTTGGGAGTGTGGGGGGCAGTGGTAGCAATGGGGACTCATGGGTTTCTTCCCCTAACAAGGCACCCCCCCTTGCCCTTTCAGAATACGTGAACCAGCCGGAGGTTTGGCCGCAGCCCCCCTCACCCCTAGAAGGCCCTCTGCCACCGCCTCGACCTGCCGGTGCCACTCTGGAAAGGCCCAAGACTCTGTCCCCCAAGACTCTCTCCCCTGGCAAGAATGGGGTTGCCAAAGACGTTTTTGCCTTTGGGAGTGCTGTGGAGAACCCTGAGTACTTGGTACCCCGGGGCAGGGCTGCCCCTCAGCCCCACCCTCCTCCAGCCTTCAGTCCAGCCTTTGACAACCTCTATTACTGGGACCAGGACCCATCAGAGCGGGGCTCTCCACCCAGCACCTTTGAAGGGACCCCTACAGCAGAGAACCCTGAGTACCTGGGCCTGGATGTGCCAGTGTGAGCCAGAAGTCCAAGTCTGCCGAGGCCCTGCCGAACCCTCAGGGAGTGGGGAAGGCCTGACTTCTGGCTCGAGTTGGGGTGAGGCAGGAAATGGGCCCTTGGCCCTGAATCCAGGGCATCCTGCTGCACTAGGAACCAACCCTCCTCCAAGTCCCAGAGAGGGGCTCAGCCTGGTTGGTGGAGGGGACAGCACTGGGGAGTCTTGAGCGATGTTGGAGCCCTACCCAGCCAACTCTTTGGTCCCATGGATGCCACAGCCAGTCTCCTCACCTGAGGGAGCAGCTCACTTATTCCAGATCTTTGACATTGAAGGACATGGGGAAGCTGGGCCTCTGAAGGGGAGGAGGCTCTGAGGGAGAGTCTTAAGCAAGAGCAGCCCATTCAGAGACGGTCCCTGAGACCTAACTCTGCGCCCTGGAAGACGGGAGCAGCAAAGCCGCCAGATCAGTCCTTGTACAGAGTGCTTTTCTTGTTTTGTTTTTACTTTTTTTAAAAAGATGAAATAAGGACTCCGGGAGAGCGGGTGTTGTGGAGAGGGGTGGGACCCTGGGGTGGGGGTAAGAGTGTCCTTTCTCCATACCCACTTTCTCCATTTGCAAATATATTTTGGAAAATAGCTGGGCATCAGCCTATGTCTGGGGTGGCTCTGTGCCAACCCTTACCCCCTGCCTAACTTAAATTCAAGTCATCTTCTCTGGAGGGAGTGGCTAGGAATCCAGAAAGCTTGAATGAGAAGACTATCCTGTTTCTTGGCTTTTGGGTTGTGTGTGGGGGGGTGGAATCTTCAAGTTGGGATTTTAATCTGAGAGCCCTTTGACAACCAGATCATTCTGGTTTAGAAATAATGAGTTCCTAAGGCCACGCACTGGAAATGAGGGTTATTTCCTCCCCTTGGGGGGGTGGGGAGGGAGGTAATGCATACTGTGTGACTCGTTTTCCTTCCCTTGGCTATGAGTGAGGAAATCATTGAACTAGAAGTAACTATCCCAAAAAAGCCCACCCACTCAGCAGAGCCCCCCTGGTGGTATAAAGGCTGGGCAGCCCCTATGCTACCAACCCCCCCCCCCCACACACACACAAACATAAAAACACACACTAGATTGGTACAGGGGTTTGCAGTACCACTTTATTTCCAATAGCTGACATTGCCCAGGGCTAGTGGAAGGTAAGAGTTAGAACCGTGGTGGCATTTGACCGGTACAGCTGAGCTGGAGTGGGGAGCAGACTTGGGCGCTGATCCTGGGAAGGGGGTATAAGGCGGCTGTGGAAATGTCCATGGAGAAGGTCTCTCTCCCATCCCCAAGACCACCGCAGCTTCTATTCCCTCTTGGTATCCAAAGGGACAAAGTGGAGGCCAGAGTCTTTTAGCTTACCAGGACCCAGGTGAGGGGAAAGAGGCAGTGGGGAGCCCTCAGCAGGACCAGACAGGAGACCATGGCTTGGGTCCCAAAACTGAGCAGGAACCCAGAATCACGTGTAGTTACAGGATGACGCATGGAGGACGGCTGTTGGTGATCTTTTCTAGGGGTTCTCCATTACTGGCTCTTCGGATGGCCTCAATGAGCTAGAGGGCAGAGGTGGAATGGAATGATCCATTGCAGGGGAAGGGTGAACCGGGGCCTCCTGACATTATAAATACTCACATCTTTCTCATAAGGGAAGCCCCCATTTTCCAGCTTGGAGAACACCAGCTGTCCATTGATTTCGATCTCAAAGGCACCTGGTATTAAAAGAATGAACTGTATGCTGACAACAGGCATGTAAGGAGAGGCTCTCACACTCCTTGGACTCTTCGCAGGCTCCTTTCTGTCTCCACCGACCCCACGAGAGACTAGTTCTCTGAGCCATTTCCCAAACCCGGCTCAAGCCAAAGGAACCCCAGGGAGGAGTTCCCTGTGTGTCCTCTGAACTCTGGGTTCATAATTCAAAGAAGCGCTCCCTCCCCTCCAACCCTACACTTCTGCAGTCTCACCCATTTTTCCCTACAGGTTTCCTCTGTGTCCGCGGCCCTCACCTTTGGAAGGGGCCTCGAGTTGGTCGGACGTTTTACTCTGTGCCAGACACTGCTGGACACTATATAACACAGCCAGTTCCAGGGCTAGAAAGTGGGAGAGTTGAGATTTAGAACACTGACTCAGCAGGTGTTCTGCGGGCCTCACCTGTGCCCCCCAGGCGCGACTCGATCTCAATGCCGGGGTACTGCTCCTTCACGGCACTCGCCAGCTCCAGGTAGGTCGCCTCAAAACCGCAGGGTTCACTAGGGACAAGATGCTTGGGCTCTGCCTGGGTTTCGGAGGAGGGGCCTCCCGTGGACCCACCCCCGTTCGGTCGGGACACCCCACGGGCTGGAAACGCTCACCAGTACTCCACCACGATGCGTACCCCACTACCCGGTTCAATTTCCCCGGGAGGGGGCGCTTCAGACGTCGGCCCCGGCTCCCCGCTCATTGCTCCCGACTCTGCTTCAGCTGCCGCTTCCGGGTGTGACGCGACGCCGCGAGCACGTGACGGGGCGGGGCCTCTGGGCGGAGCGGGCCGCGCGTTACGTCCGGGCGCCCCCTGCAGGCCGCGATTGCTGCTGCGTTTTGACCCTAACCCCAGTTTGAGGGCTGTGGGCTGGGTGGACTGGTCCTGATCACCTTACCCCGCCCTGGTTCTCAGAGCGCCGGACTTGCCCGGCATCTCGTGTCCGCTGGACGTCACGGCTACATATAATCTCATGAACTATCTTAGACTGCAAGTGCTTTACAGTTTACAAAAGGAAGCGAAAGTGATGGGGCAAGTGGATCCAGGGCCTGGGGTTGGCTGATGTTACGAGATGGTTGCTGTTTCTTGCTAACATGCTGATGGCGTTTTAAACCACCCCATAGTTCAACACTCCGGGGCTTCAGACTCAAGCTCCAAAGCTGTAGGCACAGTCGGGGACAGTGACTGCTTCTTCCCTGCAGTCTGGAAGCTAAGGCTTTGGGGCTTCCACTCCTTAGGCTCTACACTCACACCTGCCGGGTTCCTACACCTCCCCCATCTCATCCTGGCCTGGGCTGGCATTGAACTCTGAAAATGGAGGCTGTTTTGCTGCCTTTTTTCTCTCAGGAGTCCCTGGGATATACCATAATATCCTAACAGGTCACCTACATTATTACCATCCCCTCAAATCATGAATTTGGGGGGGCTCCTGGGTGGCACAGTCAATTCAGCTACCAACTCTTGCTTTCCTCTCAGGTTGTGATCTCAGGGCCCTGATCTCAGGGTCTTGTGATGGAGCCCCGCAGCAGGACCCGTGCTCTGCGAGGAATCTGCTTAAGACTCTCTCTGCCCCTCCCCAACTAAAATAAAAAAATAATCTAAAAAAAAAAATGCAATTTAAAAAAAATTCAGTGATTTCCAGAGTTGTGCCACCATCACTACAGTCAGTTCCGGAACCTTTCCATCAGTCTAGAAAAGTCCCTCCTGCTTGTTTACAGTCCAAGCCTCCAGCTTCAACCCTGGACAACCATTGGTCTGCTTTCGGTCTATAAATTTGCCTTTTCTGGACATTTTATATAAATGCTATACTATGTGGTCTTTTGCTTCTGGCTTTTTTCATTCATTCTAAACCTTTTGAGGTTTATCTACGCTGTAGCAATGGGGCTGTTTGCTCTCTTTGGTTGCTGAACGGTATCCCACTGTACAGTTATACCATCTTTTTTGTTGATCTATTCAATATCAGCTGACGGTCATTTGTGTTTCCAGTTCTTAGCTATTTTGGATAATGCTGCTATGAACGTTCATGTAAGTGTCTTTGTATGTTATGCGTGTTGTCATTTCTCTAGGAGTAGAATTGCTAGGTTGCATGGTAAGTTTATGTTTAACTTTTTGAGAAACGGCCAAACTGTTATTCAAAAATGTCTGTACCATTTTATATTCCCACCAGCAATATACGAGGATTTGTTTACCCATATCCCTGTCAACACTTATTGTCTGTCTCTGATTATAGCTATCCTGGTGGGTGTGAGGTGGTATATCATTGTGGTTTTAATTTGCATTTCTCTAATGACTAATGATGTTGAGCATCTTTTCGTATGCTTATTAGCCATCCATGGCCCTCATTTAGAAAAACATCTATTCAAATCTTTTGCCCATTTTTAAACATTTTTTTTTAACATTTTCTTTATTAGGTGCCTGGGTGGCTCAGTTAGTTAAGCAACTGCCTTCGGTTCAGGTCATGATCCTGGAGTCCTGGGATGGAGTCCTGCATTAGGCTCCCTGCTCAGCAGGAAGTCTGCTTCTCCCTCTGATCCTGCCCCTTCTCATGCTCTCTCTCTCTCTCTCTCATTCTCTCTCTTTCAAATAAATAAGTAAAATCTTAAAAAATTTTTTTTTCTTTATTTATTTGAGAGAGAAAGAGTGAGAGAGAGCATGAGAGTGGAGAAGCAGACTCCCCATGGAGCTGGGGGCCCAATGCAGGACTCGATCCAGGGAATCTGGGATCATGATGTGAGCTGAAGGCAGTCCTTAATCAACTGAGCCACCCAGGCGCCCTCTTTTGCCATTTTTTAAAAAGATTTTTATTTATATATTTGCGAAAGAGAGTGTGTAGGAGAGAGAGGGAGAGATCATGAGCAGGGGGAGATGTACAGATGGAGAAGCGGACTCCACCTTGAGTGGGGAGCCCCATACAGAACTCGATCCCAAAACCCCGGGATCATGACCTGAGTGGAAGTCAGACATTTAACCAACTGAGCCACCCAGGCATCCCAACAAGTTGGCTTTTGTTGTTGTTGTTGTTGTTGTTTTTTAAATTTTCTTAGTGATGTCTTTTGAAGTGCAAAAAACTTAAATTTTGATGACGTCCAATTTGCTGATTTTTTTGGTCAGTTGTGCTTTTGCTGTTGTATCTAAGATCGCTGCCTAACTTAAGCTCAAGAAGATTTTTTCCCCATAGTTTCTTCAGACGTTTTATTTTTGCTCTTACATTTAAGTCTATGATCTATCTTGAGTTAATCTTTGTAGATTGTGAGGTAAGGATCTAAGCTCATCTTCTGGCATGTGGAGAGTTGATTGTCCCAGAACCATTTATTGAAAAGATTAATCTGGGGTGACTGGGTGGCTCAGGCGTTGGGCTTCTGCCTTTGGCTCAGGTCATGACCCCGGGGTCCTGGGATTTGAGTCCTGCATGGGGCTCCCTACTCATCGGGTTGTCTGCTTTTCTCTCTAACCCTCCCCCCGCTTGTGATCTTTCTCTCTCATGCTCTCTCTCTCTCTCTCAAAAAAATAAATAAAATCTTTTTAAAAGTTCAGATATAACTTATACACAGTAAAATTTGTCCTCTTGAATGTACCTTTCTGTGAGTCCTAACCGAGCTGTGTACCTACCACCATGACCAAGATATAGAACAGCTCCACTACCTCCTCACAAGTCCCCTTCCCCTTCGCTGTCAACCCATCTCCCTCCTCCCTGACCCCAGATCTCTCTTCTGTCCTTATAGTCCCACCCCCTCCCAGAAGCCATATAAATAGAATCCTACAGGGCTCAGCCTTCTGAGTCCAGCTTCCCTCTCTAACCGCATCCTTCAACATCCAGCGTGATCTTTTCAAAATATAAATCTGCCTGCCTTTCTGTGCCTGGAGAGCCACTGCCGGGTCTGGCCTCGACCCATAGTTCCTGCCTGTCTGGACAGACAGGATGGATGGCTCTTAAACCTGGTTTAACCACCTGAGGGCTTGTCAATACCACACATTCCTGGGTCTTGGCCCTGGAGACTGAGATTCAGTAGATGGGGAGGGGCCCAGGGATCTGTTTTTACATAAGCCTGAGGAGATATGGAGGCAGGTGGTCCCCGGCCACACTTCGAGAAACACAGCTGAGTCCAAAGCACTTGCCTTTCTCCTCACCAGCCCGGGCTTAGCTGTGTGGCCTCCTCTCTTTCCTTCTCCTCAACCCCACTGTGCCTTTTCATGCCATGTCCCCTCCCGATAAGGGCTTTAGCACTTGTTTCCTCATCGGGAATGGAACTCCCCCCATTCCCACCACCCTTCTCCCTGCTTCAGTTTCCCCTCTGCTCGCTTGTCACTTACACAGACAAGGTTCCCCAACTCATTGGGTGAGTCATTCTCCCAGCATACTGGTCACCTGTCACTTCTTATTTGTGTGTGATTTTTTTTTTTAGAGAGGGGGAGGGGCAGAAGGAGAGGGAAAATGAGAGAATCTTCTTCTTTTTTTTTTTTTTTAATATTTTATTTATTTATTTGACAGAGAGAGACACAGCGAGAGAGGGAGAACAAGATTCCCTTGGAGCGGGGAGCCCAACGTGGGGCTTGATCCCAGGACCCTGGGACCTCGACCCAAGCTGAAGGCAGACGCTTATCAACTGAGCCACCCAGGTGTCCCGAGACTGAGAGGATCTTAAGCAGGCTCCACACCCAGCATGGAGCCCAATATAGGGCTTGATCTCATAACTCTTGAGATCATGAACCGAGTCGGTCATTTCAAGAATTGGTCACATAACTGACTGAATCACCCAGGCGCCCCTTAGGGGATTTTTCTATTAACATCAGTCTCCCCAACTGGGCTGCAGGAGGATGAGGGCAGGGTCTGTTTTTGCTGCTCCCTGCTTTTTCCCCAGTACCATGCATGGGGTTTGCCTATAGTAGGTACTTAACAAATATTATTGAATGAAGGAAGGAATCTTTGAGTGAGTCGTCTACTGTGCTTTGCACAAGCTGCTGCTCCAAGAGCCAGGTGACCTCGCCCCTCCCCCACTTCTTTGTTTAGTCCACTCATACTGGTTTTTCTAGGAAAACCCCATTTGGGGAAAGTTGAAGCTTGAGCCACTCCTTGATAGTACCTCAGGGCAGACTGCTTATCACTCTAAGTACTGTTTGTTTACCCAACTGTCACCCACTTGAGGCTGGGAGGTGGCTACTGCCTTTGATCTGCGCCCTTCCAGGCCCTCTCCCTGACCCTTCTGTTTGCCTAATGCTGGAGGAGAGAGCTAAAGTGATTGCTCAAAGGGGAGTCCCCTGGCACCTGGCCAGAGCTTTCCCTAGATCATTCCTCCTACCATGAGACCCTGTATAACCCCTTAGCTTTCGGAAGAAGCTGAGACCCTGGACTTTGCAAAGAAGGGAGAACTTCGGGGCGCCTGGGTGGCTCCGTTGTTAAGGTGTGCTTTCCGCTAGGGTCGTGGACCCAGGGTCCTGGGATTGGGCCCTGCATCAGGCTCTCTGCTTGGCGGGAAGCCTGCTTCTCCCTCTCCCACTCCCCCTGCTTGTGTTCACTCTCTCCCTGTGTTTCTGTCAAAAAAAAAAAAAAAAAGTCAAGAAGGGAGAACATCTCCCTGGATGCCTCTGAGGGCCAGGGTGCGGGCTGGGTGGCCAGACTGTGGTTGGAGGTCAAGGAGCAGCCCCTGTTCCTGGACACCCTTCTGGCAGTCTTCCCTCTTTGGCTGAGTGCTCCTTGCCCCATCAGGTGGGCCCAGACAGGCCCCCTGGCTTGGCCAATGAGCAGACCAGATTTGGTGAGGAGTATGGGGAAGGGTGAGCCCCGTTTCCCGTACCCTCCAGCCCCTAGTCCCTCCCTCCCACATCAGGAGGACTCTGGATCTTCGCTCTGAGACTGCTCAGCTCCACCATTCTCCCCGCCTCTCCCCTGGCACCTGTTGCCACCCGGTTAAGAAGGGCAAAAACAATCCCGGCCAGCCAGCGTGGAGTGTCAGGGAGTCCCGCCCCTCCTCCTCTGGTTCCTCCTCCTGTGATTCTTCCCCAGGCCCCGCCCCCACCTGCCCAAGATAATTTTAGTTTCCTTGGGCCAGGAGCTTGGACACACAGGGCTCTCCCTCCCCCCAACCCTCACTCTACGTCCAAAGTCGGGACACCCTCCTGCCACCTGTAGGGAAGAAGGAGTGGATTTGAAATCAGGTCCAGGTGTCTGGGGTCCCAAGACAGAACCGAACTTTGTACCCGGTGTCCTGCTACTTCTGTTGGGGCCCTCCAGGTAAGGTGACCAAAATCGATCCCAGCAACCTGCTCCCACCCCCAGCCGCCCCAGCGCCCAGGGCTGTGCCCATGTCAGGGCCAGGAGCTGGCAGGTTGCCCAGGTGGGCGGTCGGGCGGCCGCCTGACTCCCCCCTCAATGATGTCAGGCCAAGGGCGGGGGCAGGAGGGGGACAGGTAGTTAAGGGCCTGGCGTCTCCCTCTCTAAACCGGTGGCCCCAGCCAAGTGTTCCGACGTCCAGGGTCCAGGTAAGGACCCAGCGGGCACTTCGTCTTGAGGGTGGGAGCAGCGGCAGGTCCGGGGTCAATGTTTAAAGATTCAGCCTCCTGCTGTGTTGCTCTGGCCGCCTCGCTTTCTTTTTCTCCAATCGCCCATATCCCGCCCCTTCCTCACCATCTGCCCTCAGTCTTTCCCTATTCTCATTTCCTGTCTTCCTTAGTCCTTCCTTTCCTCCCTGTAGCCCGCCTCCGTCCGGCGCCCGGACAAAGCAGCTGATGGGGATGGGGAAGAAAGATCTCCGATCCTCTCGGCGAGACGCGGCTTTCCCGCTGAAACTAGTCCCTCCCCACCTTCCCAGAAAAAGAGCTAGGTGGGGGCCTGAGCACCCAGGGCTGCCTAGAGGCATTCCTGGCTCAGCCTGAGGTTATCCGTTTGAGGTTTTCCCAAGACTCTACCAAGACTGACGTCTCCCCGCAGGGGCGGGGGGCACCCTCCAATTTGGAAGGCAGCCGAGGAGAGGGATCTCCTAAATTGTTAGAGCTCGGTCTCGGGATTGTTTGCCTGCTCAAAATACAGGGTCCTGCCCTAGGAAGGGGAGGTGGAGGCGGGGCAGGCCCCGGGGTCCTTCCTGGCGTCGGAATGAAGGCTGGAAGGCTAGAGGTCTGGATGCGGGGGGTCTGCGGTGGAGCGGGGACTAGGGAAAGTGTGTGTGTGCGTGTTTGGGGGCAGGGGGCAGTGTTTGGAGAAAGACCCGAGTTTGGATCTCCCTGATACCGCGGGGATGGAGAATGCACCTGTCCGCCCTTGGAAGGCCTCCCAACTCTACTGCCCCTCCAGAAGGGCCTGTCTTGGTCGGCCTGTGCTAGACTGCTCGCCCCTCTCCGCCCCATCCCCTTGGAGCTGGGGGAGCCCTCCAGGAAGGCAAGCAGCCTGTAATGATTAACTCCACAGACACAATCTAGCATTCTTCCCAAATTAAACTTTAAGAAAGCTTACCCTCCGCCCCCCCGCCTTTCCCATTGGGCGTTTTTTTCCAGAGTTAGGGAGTGGGCGGGGCCTCAGCGACCTGGGCCCTCCTCCCAACTCCGGGTCATCTAGGGGTTTCCCGCCTCCTTACCTGGGCCCTGCAAGCTCACAACTCCCGCAAGGTTGAAACTTCCAACCACCGCCCGCCGCCCCCCCCCCCGGCCCCCATAAATCCCGATGGGGGCGGACGTGGAGTGCTGGGCTGGCTGGACCGGGGCCTTCCCGCCACCTGCTGGTCCCCCGCCTAGGCCTCGGCCCTGCCAGCCCCTCCCCCCTCCCCTGGCTAGCGACGGAGGTGGCCTTGTTTTCCAAGGGCCCTTAATACTGGGCCCTGCCACCCGCCCTAGGGGCCAGCCAGGTGGGGCGAGATTCAGGAAGTAAACAAGGAGGCAGGAGGCTGGGAGGGCGGGAAAGAGGGTGGGGCTGGAGCCGCGGGGCAGGAGAGGCGGTTGGGGAAGCCAGGACTTGGGAGTCCTAGTGTTGAGGGGACTGAGACCTTGGGGGTGGGTTCTTTCCATAGAAGCTTTCCTAGGGCCCCCGTTTGAAAGGTTCAGGACTCTTGGGAGAGTGTTCCCCGGGCCCCAGAGCTAGGACCCGCTTCTCCTCCCATCCCATCTGTTTGGTTCTAACTGCCCCACTCTTCTCTTGCCTTAGAAGGGTCTGGAAGGCAAGGTGGGAATCCAAAGGCCAAATCCAAGTCTTCACGGGTCCTCCAGCCCTCTGAGGCCAGATTCTAATCTGATTCTGATTTAAATCTCCCATTTCCCTGCCCAAACACTGCCCTGATTCCTTTTCCCTCTGGGATGGAGTAGGACCCCACTTTTGGTCTCTGGGTACCACCCCCCCCCCCCCAGCTCTCCCTGGAGTGAAGTCACCAGGGTTGGTGACCCCAGGGTAGAGGGGATGGGAGCTGGGACATAGTGCCTCGTTGATGTTCTGGAGACTTGTTGATGTTTGCTGCTGGGTGTGTCTTGCATCCCCCCCTCCCCCCCCCCCCCCCCGCAGGACCCTGAGTCCCCTAAGCCCCCTCCCTGCCTCACCCTCCTGGCCTTTTCCTCGTCTGCCTGTGTCTTTCTCTTGGGTGTCTTGCTACTTCTGCTCTGGTAGTACCCCTCTGCCTGGGACATCCCAGAGAGTGTATTGGGAGGACCTCATCCCCCCCAAAGTTGACATAGATGAGTCCTCTGGGCCCACTGTGGCCTGGGTGCTAGGAGTGGGAGGCAGCAGAATGAAAGCCTGGTAGGTCCCAGACAGGATAGGGAGCACTACATGGCTTTTTTGGGTGAGTGAGGGCATCACTGGGGGGTTGGGTCTGCTCCAGCTAGGCCTTTGAAGCCAGGCCAGGTCTTTTTTCTCTCCTTAGGTAAGGGGACTCCCGGACTGAGAGGTGACTAGGTGACTAGGGGACCCGGAAAGGCAGATTGCAGGTCCCACCTGGACTGGAGGTGGGCCGGGGTGGGGAGGCAAAAATGAGGTCGGAGGAGCTGCAGGGCCCACCATCTTCCTTCTCCTCCTCCCCTAGCCGATCCCTGCTTTGCGCCTCCCCCTCCCCCCTGTTCTTCCCCGCCTGGTCGGTTGGGGATGGGAGGGGGGAGAGGTGGGTAGAGAGGCAGGGCTGTTTGTATTTCTCCTAAGTCAGGAAGTCGTGCAGATGAGTCAAGGTTGAATAGAGAGCCCCAGGCAGTGGTGTCCCGCCCCACCCTGACTCACCTGTCCCCCAAATCCTCTCACTTAATGGTTAGGGGCCTGCCCCGTCCTGGAGGGTCAGTGCCAGGTCCTGCAGGCAGCCTAACAGCACTGGCCTAGGTCTCCAGTTCTCCCAGGTCCTCCCAAGTTCCAGCCAGGGGGAGGGGTCCTGCTTCCTGTGGAGGAGGGGCCTGTGCTGCCTCTGTCCCCGGTGGGCATCTTTGTCCCAGCTCTCCTGTCCTTGTTGTAGGTGCCTATGCAGTACCTGTGGGCGATAGGATGTGGGTAGGACCCCAGCCCTGCCTGGGGGTGCTGGGTGGCTCCAGACCAGTGGGTGGATAAGACAGGTGCATGGAATTGGCGCAGAGGCCGCAGCACAGTACAGAGCAGGAGCCCTTCTGTCTGGAAGTGGAAAATCCAGGAAGGCTGCTTGGAGGAGGTGGCCTTGGCATTGGGGCTTTAAGAAAACTGGGCAGGAGGAATCTGGAGAGGGTACCCAAAGTTTGGGGGCTGCTGGGGGATGGCCCCCCCAGGCTAGTCCTGTCCTCCCTGCTGCTGAGCCTGCCTCCTGCCCTCCTGGTTCCTGTCTTTCCCCACCTCCTTCTCCCCTTCTGCGCATCACTCAGCACTTGGGCAGGCGTTGTCACAACAGGCTCTGGCAGCTAGGTCTGGCAATGAAGCACTGGAAAAACCCGGGGCAGAGCCCAGAGGAGTGAATGCCCCATGCTTAGGGCATGCTCAGAGACTGAGAGTCACACAGTCTGTGGCACACAGAGTCTGTTGCCTCTGCTGGGCTTGTGGTGGGGGGACCCTCTTAGCTCTTCCCCTGGGCAACGTGGCGCTGACAGAAGAGCACTGTACTTGGAGTCCAAACACTGAGTTCCAGTACCTGACTCACCTGTGACGGGGGCAAGAATGCTTCCTTCTCAGGAACTTGGTGTCCCCTTTTGCAAACGGGCTCATACTACCCTTCCCCAAAAGCTCCAGGGAAACTCCAGTTAGAGGAGGTGCTGTGTCAGCTCCGAGGGGCTCCTTGGCAGCTGTGTGAAGTCAGGACATCTGGGTCCTCTTGGCCCCTCTCTGTGGGACAAGGGCACAAGAGTGGCTGCTTTCAGCTCCCTCTTCTCCCTCAGATGTTATGGAGCTGGGTCTGTCTCCACCTCAGCTCAGCAGCTCCCCAGAAGACCTGTACCTGGCCCCTGGGACCCCTCCTGGGACTCCCCCGCCTCCCGATGCCCCTCTTCCTGGGGAGGTGAAGAGGTCCCAGCCTCTGCCCATTCCGACCAGGTACAATGGGTGGATGGAGCTGAGGAGGGGCTGGTGGTGGTCGGGGTTGGGGGGGTTTCAGTGCTGGGTAAGGCAGAACCTTGCAGTCCACAAATTCTCTGCCTCCCTTCCTTGGGCCCCAGGAATCTTCTTCGAGAGGAGGAGCTGCGGACAAGCTCTCTGCCTTCCATCCCCAACCCCTTCCCTGAGCTCTGCAGTCCTCCTTCACAGACCCCCATTCTTGGGGGGTCCTCCAGTGCCAGGGGGCTGCCCCCTCGAGACACCAGCTGCCCCCATGTGAGTTGTCTTGGGAGAGAGAAGGCAGGGATATGGGGGTGCTGTGGGACTGGGGTGGATATGGTGCCGCTCCCATAGAGGTGGGTGGATTTGGTCAGGGGTCCCTGTGGGTACAGCAGGCAGGGGAAGAGAAGGAACCACCCTCGCCCTTCTCCAGTCGTTGGCGATTCCTGGATTGCAGGTAGTAAAGGTGTACAGCGAGGACGGAGCCTGCCGGTCTGTGGAGGTGGCGGCGGGCGCTACAGCCCGCTACGTCTGTGAGATGCTGGTGCAGCGAGCTCGTGCCCTGAGTGATGAAAACTGGGGGCTGGTGGAGTGCCACCCCCACCTAGCACTGGGTGAGCTGGGGTGCCAGGGGCTGTCTGGACAGGGAGGCGATGCTTTGCACCTTGGGCTAGGCAGGTGCCTGCCTGGTCTCCGCCGACCCCTGCTGTTTGCCCTTGACCCCAGAGCGGGGCTTGGAGGACCATGAGTCCGTGGTGGAAGTGCAGGCTGCCTGGCCCATTGGTGGAGACAGCCGCTTTGTTTTCCGGAAGAACTTCGCCAAGTATGAACTGTTCAAGAGCTCTCCAGTGAGTGTGTGGGAGGGGACTCTGGGCACTGGGATACCCCGATCCCTACCCTGGCTCCTCGACCCCTGACTCCTGACTCCTTTCCCCCCAGCACACCCTATTCCCAGAAAAGATGGTCTCCAGCTGTGTGGACGCACACACAGGCATATCCCACGAAGACCTCATCCAGGTAAAGGGACACCCCCATCCCGTGGCATACTCATGATTGCCCAGGACCCCCTATTGGTTTTTTGGCCCTTAAGCATTTTGCCTCCCCTCTGTGTGGTGGAGAGTCTAGCGCAGTGCTCAGTGACTGGACAAGTCACGTTTCCTGGCTGACCATCAGTTTCTTTGTCTGTGAAATGGGACAATAAATGTATGCGGCACGGCTTCTCTCCTGAAGGCCTGTGCGTGTGTGTGTGCGCGCGTGTGCATGTGCGTGTGCGTGTGTGTGTCCCTCTTGGCATTTCACCCTCTCACCCTCTTCCTGCTCTCTTCCGGCCCCAGAATTTCCTGAATGCAGGTAGCTTCCCAGAGATCCAGGGCTTCCTGCAGCTCCGGGGATCAGGACGGAAGCTTTGGAAACGCTTCTTCTGCTTTCTGCGCCGGTCTGGCCTCTACTACTCCACCAAGGGCACCTCCAAGGTGAAGTCTTTTTTTTTTTTTTTTTTTTTAAAGATTTTATTTATTTATTTGACAGAGATCACAAGTAGGCAGAGAGGCAGGCAGAGAGAGAGGGGGAAGCAGGCTCCCTGCTGAGCAGAGAGCCCGATGTGGGGCTCCATCCTAGGAGCCTGAGATCATGACCTGAGCTGAAGGCAGAGGCTTTAAACCACTGAGCCACCCAAGCGCCCCTCCAAGGTGAAGTCTTGAGGGTTGACAGCCTCAGCCCCTGGGATGTCCCATTCCCGGAGCTGTCTCTTCCCTTCCTGGAATGCCTAGATCTTTCTCCCCCTGCGCCCCAAGACCCTCTGCTGCTTCTCTTTCCCTCCTGGCTCACCTACCCCAGGAAGTAGTAGTGGGAAAGGCAGGTGAAGACTGAGTTTGAATCCTGGTTCTCCTTCTGTTTGCTGTGTGACCTGGGGCACTTCTCTGATCCTTTCAGAAATCTCCCCAGCTAGCTTACAGGGACAGCAGTTAGGGGGACAGGGGCTGTCTGTAACAGGTCCTGCCCATGCTGCCTAGGATCCGAGGCACCTGCAGTATATAGCAGATGTGAACGAGTCCAACGTGTATGTGGTGACCCAGGGCCGCAAGCTCTATGGGATGCCCACCGACTTCGGCTTCTGTATCAAGGTAAAGACCCCGGCTGGGCCCTGGAGGGAATGGGAGCTGCTTAGGCCCCAGGATCCCACCTAGGGCTTCTGAGCTCGATCTGGGACACCCAGATGCCTCTCCCTGCACCCTGCCCTGCCCCTCGGAGACAGACATCTGGTCCTAATGGCAGATACGGAACCTGCTGTTTGCCCTTCCTATAGCCCAACAAGCTTCGAAATGGCCACAAGGGGCTTCGGGTCTTCTGCAGTGAGGATGAGCAGAGCCGTGGCTGCTGGTTAGCAGCTTTCCGCCTCTTCAAGGTGGGCCTCACCCTCCGGATCCCTTTTGCACAAGTAGCTCTGCCCTCAGGAACGAGGGAGCGCTCTCAGTATGCCCAGGCCAAGGCTGAGTCCTGGCTCTGGCCTCAGAACGTTCCTTATCTGGTGGTAGGGGGGTTTCACAGCCCTGTCCCCAGCACCTGCTTGACCTCAGGCTCTCTTTCTCCCTCTGCCCCGAAGTATGGGGCACAGCTGTATAAGAATTACCAGCAGGCCCAGTCCCGCCACCTGCACCCGTCCTGTGTGGGTTCTCCACCTTTGGTGAGTGTGCACGGGGGCATTAGTTGGGCCTGGGCACCCAGGCCCCATCCTGGGGAAACATGGGCGCTCTTCTGACTCCTCCACATCCTGTCCCATCTACAGAGGAGTGTCTCTGATAACACCCTGGTGGCCATGGACTTCTCTGGCCATGCTGGGCGTGTCATCGAGAACCCCCGGGAAGCTCTGAGTGCAGCCCTGGAGGAGGCCCAGGCCTGGAGGGTGAGGGGCCCACAGCCATCTGCATGTTTGTCCTGGGGACCTTGTGTGTGTGTGTATGTGTGTGTGTGTGTGTGTGTGTGTAAGAAGGGGGAGGGGCAGAGGAAGCAGGAGAGAGAGAGACTCTTAAGCAAGCTCTATACTCAGCATGGAGCCCAACTCTGGGCTCAGTCTCCCCACCCCGAGATCATGACCTGAGCTGAAATCAAGAGTCGGATGCTGAACTGGCTGAGCCACCCAGGTGCCCCCCTCCTTGTGGGTTTCCGTGGCATGGGAGGAAAAAAGGCGTAAGGGAGTTCCCCAGGTGCGGAAAGGGGCTCTGTATTCTCGAGGTGTTGGGTCATACCCCAATCACGCCCTGATCCCCTGTGTCCCCCCCTGCTCTACAGAAGAACCACCGTCTCAGCCTGCCCACCCCAGGCTCGGGCACAAGCCTCAGTGCAGGTGGGTGAGCACCCAGTGTCCTCAGGGGCGGGGGTTGCCGTGGCTTCTTTGAGCATTCCTGGTGGGGGTGGCTAGGGTGTTGGGGGGGTCCTCCTCCCCAGAGTGACTGCCCTTCTGCATTCCCCAACTCCAGCCATCCACCGCACCCAGCCCTGGTTTCACGGACGCATTTCCCGAGAGGAGAGCCAGCGGCTCATTGGGCAGCAGGGCCTGGTAGACGGGTAAGGGGCAGGGCTGAGCAGGAAAACAGACCCAGGGATAGGAGGGACCCTGTGTCGGGGTGGCAGCTCTGGGTCTTCAGGTGACGGTGCCCTGTCTCCTGGCAGCCTCTTCCTGGTCCGAGAGAGTCAGCGGAACCCACAAGGCTTTGTCCTCTCCCTGTGCCACCTGCAAAAGGTCAAACATTATCTTATCCTCCCGGTGAGTCATCCCCGTCCTCCTCCTCAAGCCCCTGGAGCAGCTCCACAGCTCCTCCCCTCCGCCCCCACCGTGTGTCTGGGGTCTCTCGGGGAGATGCCTACACCCCCGCGCCTCCCCCGACCTGCTGTCCCCTCTGGCTGTCCCCCAGAGCGAGGAGGAGGGCCGCCTCTACTTCAGCATGGACGACGGCCAAACTCGCTTCACCGACCTGCTGCAGCTCGTGGAGTTCCACCAGCTAAACCGTGGCATCCTGCCCTGCGTGCTCCGCCACTGCTGCACCCGCGTGGCGCTGTGACCCGGCTCTGGCCGCCTGGGTGCGTGTGGAGCGGACTCCAGGGCACAGAAGCTCACGCACGGGCTCCGGAGCTCAGGAGGATTCCCCTCCCCCGGAGAGCGCGGTCTGCTTTGCTCTGTTGCCTCACCCCCCACCTCTCTTCTCAAGAAAAGGCACTGGGGGTGGGGGCTCCCCTCCCCGGAGCTCCTGGGCTCGGCCCTGGGGCAGGGCATTATGGGAGAAATGGGGGCAGCCCAGGTGGTCTTAGCCCCCTCCCCCCCACTTTGTACAGACTGAGAGGCCAGTTGATCTGCTTTGTTTTATATGAGTGATAATAAAGCTTATTTTTTGATACATCCGTGAGTTCTGTCTGGCAAGACCTGGCTCGTGGAGTGGAGCAGGGGAGTGGGAGAGGGGGGCACCAGGCCTCGGCAAATGTGTCAGATGGCTGGGGCCACGTGTCCTCCAGCCTGGACGTTTCTTGAGGACAGGGTGGTCTTGGTTATCGGAGTCTCCAGTGAATGAAAGCATGTATGAGGGACTGTCATCCAGGTGCCATCTCCTGACAGGCCCTAAAGGAAGTCCTGTGGGCCAGCTGTTCAGATGAGTCCTGGCAAACACGCAGTTAGGAATCTCCCACCCCTATCCGGATACATGGCCCAACACCTCTCCCAAGTCCACATCAACCCCTCTCCCTCCTGCTTTCTTTTCTTTTCTTTTTTTTCCAAAGACTTTCTTTAATTAGAGAGTGAGAGAGAGCACTAGAGCGGGGTGAGGGGCAGAGGGAGAAGCAGACTCTGCTGAGCCAGGAGCCCAATGTGGGGCTCCATCCTGGGACTCAGAGATCATGAACAGAGCCAAAGACAGACGCTTAACTGACTGAGCCACCCAAGTACCCCTCCCTCCTACTTTGTCTTATAGTTTGCTCCCTCTAGAAGGCCATATAAATGGGACCCCACAACACTCAGCCCTTTAAGTCTTGCTTCCCTCTCTAACCCAATCTCCAACATCCAGAGTAACCTTTACAAAATACAAGCCCAGGTGGACCCTGTAGGGTCTGGACTCTCCCCACTGCCCATGTTGGTCTGTTATGGTCTAAAAAGAGTTTTGTCAAAACCGTTTTACAGGTTTTGCTCTTAGGTGACAGGAGAGCTTTAAAATGACTCAAACTGGCAACACCTGGACCTGCCATTTGATCTTTAAATCACAGAGGAAGACCTCTCCAGACAAGTGAGCTCCACCTCGGCATTATTTTTGCCAAGAAATAGAACCTCCATCTCATCCCTTGGATCTAGCGGCTAGTTTATCAGAAAAAAATGGACAGAGGAACATGTGAAATGACACACGGGGATACGATTACCCAAATCCAGACTAGGAAACTACAGAGCGGAGAACCCAGCTTTGACAACAAAATTACAAGAAAAGATGGGGAATCTCTAGATCTCAAGAAATTTAGCCATACGTGTAATGTGTTGACCTTGTTTGATTCAAATCTGAACTAGCTAACTGTAAAAAACATTTATGAGCAATCGGGGGAAATTCGAACTCTGATGAGATATTTAATGATATTAAGGAATTATGGTTAACTTTTCAAGGGGTGATAATGGTATTCGTGTGTGCGTGTGTTATGTGTTTAAGTCTTCAACCTTGAGAGATTCATTCTGAGGTATTTATAGGTGAAATGACGTCTTTGCTTTGCTTTTTAAAATAACCCCAAGGTTAGGGATGTGAGTATGGTCATAGGCTGGCTGTAAGTTGATAATGGTTGAAGCTGGGTGATGGGTACACAGAGATTTGTTAAATTCTTTAAATTTGTGTTAGCTTGAAAATTCTATAATACAAAAAAAATTTTTTTTTAAAAGATTTTATTTATTTATTTGACAGAGAGAAATCACAAGTAGATGGAGAGGCAGGCAGAGAGAGAGAGAGGGAAGCAGGCTCTCCAATGAGCAGAGAGCCCGATGCGGGACTCGATCCCAGGACTCAGATCATGACCTGAGCCGAAGGCAGCGGCTTAACCCACTGAGCCACCCAGGCGCCCCATATAATACAAAAAATTTTTAATGGAGAAATCTCTCCCCGAATCTTTGAGATTGGGCATGAGGTGGTGGGATCCTGTTTTGTTGGTGAGGAAACTGATGGCTCAGCGAGACCTGCCCCAAATTACGGTTAGTGGGAGAGCCAGGATTTCAACCCAGGTCTGAATACAGGTCTGGGCTGTTCTGCTGCCCCTGCCTGGCTGACTTCCAGGTGGAATTCCTAAGTGGCCTGCGGGGGTGGGGATGGGGAGGAGGGGTGGGGGTGTTTTCCCTTGGAGAGCCCCTCCCTTCTCTGTAGCCCTGGTCTCTGGCTTGGGCGGGGGGGGGGGGGGGGGGGGGGGGAGGGGGGGGTTGTCCTGAAGTGACCCTGAGAAGGACCAGCCACCACAGTCAGCCCTTGGGCCAGGCTTGTCACCCCCAACCTTTGGGGCTGGGGAGCCAGGCCTGTCAGACAGAGTGAGGAAGATAGGCCTCATCCACCCTCTAGCTTAGAACCTTCTGGGGACTTACCCTGAAGAAATTACTGCGGCCAGGCATGAGAGAGGTACCGGTTTTGTTTTTTGTTAGCAGGACTCCCTCAGGCAGCAGGGACCAGAGCAACCTGTTGCCTGCTGCCTGCCATGGTTTCCAGAACCATCCCATCACCAGCTCCTCCTCGGGCCTGAGCTGACTGGTGCTGGCTATGTGACTGGCCAGGGATACCCAGGTCCCCTTCTAAGGTGTGGGTGCTAGGGGTCCATGCTGGGGTGGGAGAAAAGCAGCCAGAATGAGTCATGTCCAGGCATTTAAGCTGTATTTATAAAGCCCGGTGTCTCTTCATAGCCTGAGGCACCAGTCAGGGGACAATGACCTTCTATGTCAATCAGCTAATTAGAGTATGTGGCACAGATACGGTTTTCACTTCATGCACAGGAAACTGAGGCTCAAAAAGCATGACCCACCTGAGGTCTTATATGGAGTTAGAGGCAGAGGTCAGACTCTGCCCAGCTTTAGGTGGTAGAACGTAGCCCTTCTCTGCCCTTCATTCTCTGCCCCCTCTGTTCTTCTTCTTTTTTTTTTTTTTTAAGATTTTATTTATTTATTTGACAGAGAGATCACAAGTAGGCAGAGACGCAGGCAGAGAGGGGGGGGGGGGAAGCAGGCTCCCCGCTGAGCAAAGAGCCAGATGCAGGGCTGGATCCCAGGAACCTGAAATCATGACCTGAGCCAAAGGCAGAGGCTTAGCCCACTGAGCCACCCAGGTACCCCTACCACCTCTGTTCTTAGTGCTGGCTACTGTGAAGGACCTGGACCACTGGGGACCCTTTGAGGAGGCAGCTGGCTTGACCCTGAGCAGCACACTGGCAATCAACAGATGAACGTCCTCACGGGGTGGCTGAGATCTCTGACTTCTTGGAGGAGAGGCAGCTGCTGAGAATGTGGGGGACAAGGGCCCCTCAAGATCAGCTTGCAGAGGGATCCAGGACAAGACTCCCCAGCTCTGAAGACATGGGAAGGCTGCTGTTCTACTGCCGAAGAGGCTGAAGCATGACCCACAGAGGCCAGACGGCAGAAGGGACTTCCATGGACAGCTGCAGTGTGGCTAGTGGAGGCTTGTGGTTTTGATGGAATCTGGGCTGCTGGGAGGGCAGCAGGGGCCTTGTGGAGAATGTACAGACCAGCACCTAACAAACTGTCTTTTCAGTATCAAGCTATTGGGTTTGATTTTAAAAAGTGTATGTGATTTTTTTTTTTTAAGATTTTAGTTGAGGGGTGCCTGGGTGGCTCAGTGGGTTAAAGCCTCTGCCTTTGGCTCACGGCATGATCCCAGGGTCCTGGGATAGAGCCCCACATCAGGCTCTCTGCTCAGCGGGGAGCCTGCTTCCTCCTCTCTCTCTCTGCCTGCCTCTCTACCTACTTGTGATCTCTGTCTATCAAATAAATAAACAAAGGCTTAAAAAAAAAAAAAGATTTTATTTGAAAGAGAGAGCGGGGGGAGGGGCAGAGGGAGAGGGAGAGAGAGAATCTCAAGAAGACTCAGCCCAGAGTTCAGAGCCTGCCTAATGCGGGGCTCGATCTCACAACCCTGAGATCATGACCTGAGCCAAAATCAAGAGTCACATGCTTAACCCACTGAGCCACCCCAGTGCCCCAAAAGTATATGTACTTATTAAAGAACATTTCAGAAATCAGAAAAAGACTTTGGAAAAGAAAAAAGAAGATTCCCTGTCATCTCCCTGAGGGGGAGCCAGGCTTTGACAGGGGGTGGCACATGGTCCCTATCCAGGCGCTGGCCCAAAATGGTCTGTAGCACATCCTGGACACCAGCTCTTAGGGCTATTATGACTGGTGTGAGCCTGGAGCCGGGGTATGTGGCTCACCCCAGGCCTATAGGAGGACGCGGCCACAGGGCTGACCTCCCTGCCCGGTCAAGTGTGGAGGGCAGGGAGGGCTGTTGGCAACTTTCTGGACTTTGAGAACAGGTGAGCATGATTCTAGGGAAGCCCACCTCCCCCAGGATGCCCTAGGTGGGACATCCAGACAGACAAAGCTCTGGACAATTGATGCTTTCACTGATCCCCAGATATCCTGTTCAGTGAAATCTACACGGACTCCAAGTTCATGGGTGGAGGGCATCCTGGTGCCAGCGGTGGGTTCAACACTGGGTCAGTGATCCTGCCTGGCTCCTTCCTTGTGCCCAGTGCCAGGCACCCTGAGGAGGGAGAGAGGAAAGAAGAAAAGGAGATAGGCAAGAGAGACCAAGGCTATTCAGAAGGATCCTTTCTTCCAAAACATCTACATAAGCAGTTTTCTTTTTTTTTCTTTTTTTTTTTTTAAAGATTTTATTTATTTATTTGACAGACAGAGATCATAAGTAGGCAGAGAGGCAGGCAGAGAGAGAGAGGAGGAAGCAGGCTCCCCGCTGAGTGGAGAGCCCGATGTGGGACTCGATCCCAGAACCCTGGGATCATGACCTGAGCTGAAGGCAGAGGCTTTAACCCACTGAGCCACCCAGGCGCCCTACATAAGCAGTTTTCTACTGCCTTTCTGCAGTCCAAAGGTTCCAGCAGGAGTTGGGAGGCAGGTTGGGGTGGGGTTGGGGAGAGCATTGCCTTTGTATATGGTAGTTCGGCTTCATGGTATAGTTGGAAAAAAAGGCTTCCATGACTATAGGACTGGTCTGGTCTAGCAGACAGAAAAGAGGGCCCAATCGCACAGAAGTGGGGTCTGTGGCAGAGTCTGCTTTCCTGTCCCATGCTGTTGGCAGAACCTTAGCTTTGCGGCTTGGGAGTGAGATGCAGAGTGTGACTTCTTAGGACAGGATTCTCAGCTTCCAGCTGGGGCAGGGAGTTGAGCAAGGACGGAAAAGACATCAGGATCTTGGGGAAGTTGGTGTTGCAGAGTCTAGAGCCACAGAATGGGTGTCCCTGGGGGCTGAGGCTGGTCCCCAGGGGTTCTCCATGATTTCCATATGGGTAGGGGTGTTGGGAAGTGGGGGTACTATCTGGGCTGAGATGGATTGTGCTCTACCGGGCCTTAAGGAAGTCTGAAATTCAGTCCCTTGTGGGGTGAGCTGTGACGGTAGCTAGCGCCCTATGGGAGGAGGGCTGCATCTGGTCTGAGGAAGAGGCAGGTTTTTCTTTGCTGGGTACCTGGAGAGGTGTTAGCTGGAGTTGCGTTTTCATGGTGGGAAGCTTGTTTTTACTTGGATCAGGTTTATCTTGGAGTGGTTTAGGGGCGACTGAGGGAGACTGGGAGGTTACCTGCACCTCCACAGAACTGCTGCCGAGGCAGTATTCCTCTACGTTTACCTGAACACCTCGGGCCCCGAGGTAGATGCAGGACGTGATAGAAGTTGGTATTCCCACTAGACACGAGCGCGATTTTTCAAAGGATGCCAGGGCATCTCCTCCCTCCCAGCCCTCTTACATCCATCAGTCCCGATACAGGTTCCCACCTTTTGATTCTCTTCTTTCCAGCTGAGCCACCACGTCCCACAACAGCTAAGGAACGAGCTGGAGGTGGTGGTGGGAAGGGCAGCGGCATGAGTAAGGCGAGACCTGAGTTGGACGAGGCAGGAGTCACCGTCGCTCTGGTCCCCCAGCACGTGCGGAACGCTCAGGTCCCCCACCCTGCCCCCGCTGCCCGCCCCTGGGCTCCCTTCTTCCCGCGGCCTGCGCGCGGTTGCTGGACGGAAGGGCGCCGAGCCGTCTAGGGGCTGCGGGCGCTGGGTAAGTCCGGCCCGCTTCTCCAGAGGGCGCGCTCGGGGGCCGCAGAGTACGCGCTTCGGTCCCCGGTCCCCAGGGAAGGAGGCTCGCTTGGCGCCACAGCCGTACGCCCGTTCGTCTCGGGGCAAGGAGTTAGGTTGTTCTTCACTCGAGTTGGTGGGCTGCGTGGGGGCCTCCGGACGCCAGGCGGGGAGGGAGGCCTGAGCGCCGCAGCCAAGCTTCTCGGGACCTCAACGGCGAAGGCGGGGCAGGACCTGGTGGGCGCCGCGGGCCGGACGCTCTGGTTCCTCGGGACCCGCGCCCCCGCCTCCTGACGGCGTCCGAGCCTCTCAGCCGCGCGGCGGCAGTGACACCCAGTGGCCGTGGCGGGAAGTGCAGGCGCCGCCCCTTGACTCCCGCTGCGCAGGTCGACGCCTCTCGAGGTTCCCACTCGTGGTTACGCGCGGGCACCCCCAGGAGAGAAGGCCGCGCTCTGCAGACTGCCCCGCGGGGCACTTCCCCTTCCCCTCCCCCAGTTTCCTCCCCGGCAGTCGCCCGAGCCCTGGGAGATCCTGCGGGGCTGCAGTGCCCGGAAGGGCGGGGCGGGGCGCAGCGGCGGCGCTGGGCTGTGACCCGGAGCAGTTTCACTTCTGGATCCCACCCCGGTGTGAAGGGACAGCATCTGGGGTGGGGGTGGAGGAGAGGGGGGGGACACACAGGCGTGCGGAGGGCTGGCGCTCAGGACCCCGGAGGAGGGATGGCCTTTTACCCCCGGGTGTCACGCGCCCCATGCCTCCCTGCATTTTCCACCCCCACCCCACGCCACGGGTTCCACCACGCTGTCCCCGGAGCTACCGCTCCTCCCCAGCAGCCGCCTCCGCGGGGGCTGTCGACCCCCGGAGAGGCCCCGAGCGGCGTGGGCGGCAGGAGGAGCGAGCTGTGAAGCCGCAGGCAGGGGGTTAGGCTGCGGGCTGCTGAGACGCCGAGCTGTTTCTCAGAAGTGCAGCTGCCCCTCCCCTCACACCCCCCCTCAGCTCCCACCTCGCACCGCACCCCTTCCCCCTCCGCCTGGCCTTCGCTATCCTCGTCTGGGCACTCCCAACCCGGGAATCTGGTGTCTGAGTCCACGCAGAATTCAGAGAACCTGAGAGAGGCCGGGGCCGGGAGTTAAGACCCAGGCTCCGTGCCCATATTCCGAGGCCACAATTCCACTGTCACCTCCCTGTCCCCCAGACTCCTGTGGGCCAGGATTGGACTTTCACAGAATGGTTTACAACGTGGCCACTTGGGGAGATCATAGGCCGCCATAACCCTTGCTTCCAGGGCCCCACCTCCCTCAGTGCCTGAGTGTGATGGGGAGAGAAGGGAGAGGGCACAGGACCCTCTTTCTCTCCTCTTCTTTCTGGAGTTAGAGGAAGGGCCTGGCTGGAGCCATGGGGTCGAGGCTAGGCTTAGTCTCCGTTGGAAGGAACTTGAGAAGATTCAGTTCCAGGGAAAAATTAAGGCCGGGAGAGGGAAATGGAAGTGTCCAGGGTCACCGAGAGAGTGACAAGGCTGGGGTTGGAAGCCAGGAATCCAGACACTGAGCTGGAGTCTGCACCGGGTTGTCATTTGCTTTATTCATTGACCCTGTACCCTTCTCCCCAACCCCAAGAGTCTCGGGAGGGTGGCTAGGGCCCGTGAGTGACAGGGAGGTTGAGGTGCTGAGACTAATCCAGTGGGGGTGGGATGGGGATTGACCTGGTGGAAGGACAAGTCTGGGGAGGAGGTGGCATCTGCCCCCCTAGTTCCCACCAGCCGCCCCCAGGGCTGTGGTTTATTTGACTAGGCAGCTCTTCTAGGGGGCCTGCGGGGTGGGCCGGTGATGGGGAAGACTGCTGGAGGGCTTCCTGCCCCTTCAGTCCTGGGGAACGGGGGCAGCCTACATCACCCACAGGTCCTCTAACCTCCATACTTTCCACTGCAGTGCTCTTTCCTTGGGTAAATTCATGTTCTTCTGGGGGAAGATCTGTTATTTGGGGGGCAGGGAGGCAGCTGCCTACTTTACGGGTCAGGACAGAGTTAAAAACAAAACCGCAGCAAATTCAACACCCCGTGTCCTTCAGGGACTTTCCATGACACCTTCCTTCCCCCTCTCCCCCAAGCCAGGGAGTACCTCCCCAGAGGGCCTCCCCACCCCAGGTGCAGTGGCTTTTGGCTTTTATGCAAACAACTGTCTGACCGGGAATGCTCCCCAGCCAGAACTGGTATCCCCAGCCCCGCTCACTCTCCAACCAGCCCTCAGCATTCCTGGCCTTCCCTGAGCTCTCTTCTCGCTTTTCCTCAAACTCCGGGTGCTAGGGAACAGGAGGTGAGGGAAGAGACACAGGTCCTTGTCCCCCTGCTTGCCCTTGGATGGCAGTTGCCTGCAGGTGGAGGTTTGGCCTGGTTGTGTTGAGGGATGGGGGAGGGGGAGGAAGAATGTGCAGGTGTGGGGTGGCCTCCCCTGCTAGGCCCACTACCCTCTGAAGTGTCACATGAGTTCCCAAGAATTAGGAAAGGAAACTGTCCTTAGGCTGGAAGCCCAGCCAGTCCCCAGGCTGTCTCCATTGCTCACTGGCAACTAGGAACAGGTCTACTGGTCTTCCTTACTCTTGGAGCATCTTTTGCTTTGGGAAGGGAGTGGGGAGGAGGAGGGCCACATACCACTCTCTCTAAGGCTGGGACTTAGCCACCCATAGACCACTCTGCAATGTATTTAGTGTTACACTAAAAAGGCAGGCAGCAACACAATTCCTCTCTCCCTGCCCTGAGCGCTGGGACTGCAAAACCTGCTGGAGGACCTCCCAACAATCTGGCCCTGTGGGAGGGAGGTGGTGCTGAGCCGGGAGCCAGAGGAGGCTGCCACCAACCCGACCCCATCTTTGTTAACCCTAAACTTCAGAAATGGCTTCTTCCTGCCTCTCTCACAAAGGAGGGGAAAGGGAAGATGTTTTGGAAGAGGCTGAGCTGAAGGCCAGATCATCTCCTAGACTCTTTACTGATATGTTCTAAGAGAGAACAGAAGACAGCAAGTCAGGGAGAAAGCTGGATAATTTTTATGTCATTCTCCTAGGACTTTGTCTTCAGCGCCTTAGGTTTAGGCCTCCAAGTACCTTAAGACTATATTTAAATGCAGCTGGGGCCCCTGGCTGGCTCATTCAGTAGAGCATGTGACTCCTGATCTTGGGGTTGTAAGTTTGAGCCCCACATTGTGTGTAGAGATTACTTAAAATCTTCTTAAAAAAAAAAAAAAGTAAAAAGGCAAGTGTGGCTGAGTTTAGTGATGGTGCTTGAATTTCCCAGATTCCCAAGAAATTTGGATGTTTCTGAGACCCCAGAGATGAAAAAGCCAGGACATGTCTATCTTCTAGAAATAGCCTCTGCTGAGAGCAAGGGCAGAGCTGTGTCTTGGAACTGGGAGACACTGCGGTGTTGATCCTGTCAAATCCAGTTCCCAAATTTCTCGGGCCCCCTTAGAGAGCTAAGGGCCAGTGGAACCAGTATCCCACTCTAGGGGGCTGGGAGCCAGCAAGAGGACGCCAATGGCAGGCTCAGCAAGGCATCAGAACAGATGCCTTATTTTGGTGGTCATTTGTTTACCTTGGTACTTGGACTAAGAAATAGTCAGAGGGGCTAAATTAAGAAAATAGTCCTAGGGGCGCCTGGGTGGCTCAGTAGTTAAGCATCTGCCTTTGGCTCAGTTCATGATCCCAGGGTCCTGGGATCTGGAGCCCTGCATCCAGCCAAGCACCTGCTTGGCAGGAAGCTTGCTTCTCCCTCTCCTGCTCCCCCTGCTTGTGTTCCTGCTCTCACTGTCTCTCCCTCTCTCTGTCAAATAAATAAATAAATAAATAAAATCTTAAAAAAAAAAAAAGTCTTAGAGGCAAAATTAAACCCTTCCATTTTCTGACAACTACAAATGATAGGCATGCACAATGACTAATTTTAAACACACCAGTATTTTTTATTTCTCAGTGTAAAAATCAAACATGATACAGAAACCTTGAAATCTATCAGCAGGGTTTTTTTGTTTTTGTTTTTTTAATGTGACTGTGCACTCATTATGGTTCTAGCAAGGTTAGCATTGCTACATTTCAGAAGCTGACTTTCTTTAAACAGTCTTTACAGAGGAGTAGGACACCTTATAGTGCTCCCAATGGTTGACTCTGGGTAAAACTCAAGAGGAGTTAAGAGGGAAGGTCACTGCTGGGCAGGGAGGGCATTTCTGAGAAACCCAGATGAGAATGTTATGAGCACAGGCCGTGTCAAAACCACTCGGCAAGGCCTCCCTCCCTTCCTCCCTGGGGGAAGGCCACCCTGAGCCCCTTTGAACCCCCAAACCAGGTTCCCTTCTTCCTCCGCCATTCTGCAGACAAGGGTCATCCACAGACCACACGTGTGGTGGCTTTGGCAACCAGAAATTAAAAATAACCTATGGTTTTTCCAGTAGCCAAAATGATCCCTCACCAAAGCTCATAGACTGAGAACCTGAACATGCAAAACCACAGTCTGGGTGAAGAGATGTCTGCTTTTCAAATGACCTGCTAATTCTTTGCAACCCACAGTAATTTGGTTTCTGTGAACCCACAGAAGCAGGCCCACCAAAAAGGGTTTTTGTTTGCTAACCTGGAAAAGTCCTTGTATAAATGAGTCACTGGCACTGGGATCATTTTGAATGCTGCCCCATTTTCCTAAAGTGTTAAAATATCTGTTCTCAGTCTATTTAGGAGAGGAAGAAGCAAAGTAACCTCAGAAGCTAGGTCCCACATGCTTGAGAGGAGGTGGGTGACATTTTGGGATGCTCTCCAGGATTTCTAGAGTAGGGTCAACAGGGAGATGGACAGTGAGGACCATTTGAGGAAACTCTAAGTTACTTGGGGAGTCGATAGTCGAGAGCTCATGAGACAGGGAGGGAGCAAAGCCATTCTACTTCCCTGGCTACAATGTCATGAAGTATCTTTAGCATGAAGTTCACTTATACTGGTTCTAATTGTCAGCATATTCTTTACTCTTACACATTAAAATAACATGAAGGAAACTCTGTGTTTGAGATTAAAGGCCTCCACTGGCTACTGAATTACTGAATCATGGTCCTAGAATGGCCTTTGAATATCTCCATGTCTTTAAATTCACATATAGTGCATACAGTAGAAAACTTGTAACCATCTCAAACAGCCCCTGCCCAGTAACACCATCCCCTAGACAAAATTACGTAAGAGCTCATAACATACTCGGGAGGTAGATACTACATCCTTACATTTTTTAATCAAAACATTAACATTCCATTTTCAAACGTCAGCTCAATCAACATCAATGTATACAATAGTCCAGTCTTGTAATATTCAGAGGAAACTTGCATTCAGCTTTTTCAAAGTCCAAAGACCTGGTTATCATGTTGACGGCATGGTGGGGTACACACTATCTACAGCTTGGGTGAATGGAGCTACCGTCCTGTGTTCTGAGCTCATGCAAGTCTGAAGCCTACACTTCTCTTGAGGGCTCTTCTAAGTCCACGGTCCTTAGAGACAATGGTTCCAGCCCTGGCTTCACTGATCATTCAGAGAACCATTCAGTCCTTCAGCTTTAGAGAACAGAATCCTTTTCCTAGGGTGGCCCAGGTCTAGCCTTTGGTTTCAGGCCAAAATTGTCTTCTTTACAGGCACTTAAGTCCCAAATCCATTGTTTTTCTGAACTCTGCTTATAGAGAGAGGTTCTCTGATCTATACTCTCTGAGCATAAAAATAGCTCCCAATTCTTTAAAAGAGAAGAGACATCATTGTGTATCTCTTATCTTCCTCTGCAAAGCCTGATGGTATTTTCTAGGACAAAATTTACCTTGCTCCACTATCTTTTTATTTTTTATTTTTTAAGATTTTTATTTATTTATTTGACAGACAGAGATCACAAGTAGGCAGAGAGGCAAGCAGAGAGAGAGGAAGGGAAGCAGGCTTCCCTGCTGAGCAGAGAGCCCAACGCAGGGCTTGATCCCAGGACCTGGGATCATGACGTGAGCCAAAGGCCGAGGTTTTAACCCACTGAGCCACCCAGGCGCCCCATTCACTCCACTTTCTTGTCTTTAGCTCTTAAATCTCAATTCCAAGTCTTTGTGAAAGAACTTGGCTGTCTCTGAAGGTTCAAATCTTGAGTGGTTTGGTTTCTAGATCTCCACTAGAGACCAATGGATCTGTTATCTGTGGGGTACACTTTAAAGTTAGGATAGTAGCCATTTATTTTATTTTATTTTTTTAAAGATTTATTTATTTATTTGACAGACAGAGATCACAAGTAGACGGAGAGGCAGGCAGAGAGAGAGAGAGAGCGAGAAGCAGGCTCCCTGCTGAGCAGAGAGGCCGATGCGGGACTCGATCCCAGGACCCTGAGATCATGACCTGAGCCGAAGGCAGCGGTTTAACCCACTGAGCCACCAAGGCGCCCCGGACACTAACCATTTAATATTTCCATTATGATCTTACTGCCTGTGTTGGGCTTTTTCCTTTAAAACATGCTAAACCTCACATTTGGCAGAGGGGAAAAAGCAGAGGAGGAGAGTAAGAACGGTGATACAGAGACTACTTGGAAAAACTTTATGTTGGTGTGAGATTTGTTCATAACACAGTGTTTCAACTAAGCAAAATTTTGTGCTTTTTTTCTTTGCAAAAGAAATCTGAGGTCACTTTATATCTGGGCCACTGTGAATATGGGCCTAGCAAAATGTTAAGCACTGCATTTAAAGGGTGAGAAAAGTTGTCACTGACAAAGTCAGAAGCTGCGTCAGGAACAGTTCAGAGTCGGTAATAAGGGAAAAGATTAGTTAGCTTATCTGTGTCAAACAAGGATCTTTTAGGGAGAATGACTTAAGGAATCTAAAGGCTGGTGGATTTATCTATATCTTTTTTTCCCCTGGTAGTGGTGGTGGAAGTAATGGGGGAGACACTTCTGTTTAGTTCTTGCCAGTAGGAAGTACCTGTGCAGCAATTCAAGAGGAGTGATGAGGAACATCTGGAGAGCCAATTCCCTTCCCTTCCCCCCTCATCCCAATTCTGTCACCTTGGCTGCAAGGGAACTTTTCGTGGGGTTGGTTATTCCCTGGATTGTGGCCCCCTGGGTGTGTGGTGGGAAGTGACAGACAGCTCAGATCTACAGGCTGCTGCAGGACCTCACTGTCCAATGTGGTTGAATGTGAATCCTGACTCTGCCCTTCTCTTTCAGCGACCGTGCTAAGATTGTCCTTCACCCTCTCCCCGACCCCCAGCACAGGGAAAGGGCATTTATTGACATAAGCGGTGCCTACAGAAGGACATGTTTACCAGTGTGGTGATAGCCACTACATACTACCTGGTTCAACTTGATGGTTTACAAACGTGCAGTTTGCATATACAAATTTTCTCTGCACTCCATGTGCTCCAGCTAGGCCCAGAAGGCTACAATGAAAGTAGCATTTGTGAGTGGTCACTGCACTTAGAAAACTGACCTCAGAAGAATGGAAATCATTCAGAAAATCTGTTAGTCACAGGGAAAATGAGGCATGTCTTCAAAAAAAAAAAAAAAAAAAAAAAGTCCCCAGCTTAGTGGGATGGGCCTCTTTCACTATCTTAAGGAGCCAACACTGGTTTCTTCAGAAAGACTTTCCCACTAATCTGTTGGAAATGCTTGCTTTCCCCAGTTTTCTCTCCAACCAAATTCTCTTTCTTTTGTCCCCTGAAGAGTCAGCAGGACGTGTGGCATTTCAAGAGTATAACAAGGAGCTCCTCTGCCACAATGCGTGTCAGTAACCTGGCGTAGCTTGGAGTCTAGGATTACGGAAATACAGTGAAATGCTGAGGACTACGAACTGAAATACATCCAGTCTTTTAGCCGAAATCTCAAACATGTTGGGACTGTTACCATGGAATTTCACAAAATCTGTTTTCCTGAGACAGACACCATGCTACAAAGAAGGCTAAGCCATTTGTGCAGTCTGAGGGGGAACATTTTAATTACTGGCAGCACATAAGTTAGTTGAGTTTGAATCTAATGCCTAAGCCCTTTTGAAATACCAAGGCAGATACGTAAAATGCAAATCTAACAGGAATTGGGGATTCTTGACTCTGGTAGAAGTGTGCATAAAACTACTCTCGATTTGTAAATAGATTCCATGAAGTTGTCCCTGGAAGCAGAATTTATTCTAACACCAGTTCTTAAAAAAGAAAAAAAAAAAAAAAAAAGGCTTTGGCAAGCAGCTGCAGGTGCCACTTTGTGTGTACACTTTGGGGCAAGATCAAAATACCTTCCTGTTTTTTGTTCCTCCCCACCATCCTCTTCACATTCACAACTCAGTAGTTAAAGGAAAAATTTAACACTACCATTTTCACACCAAAGAAATGTGAAACAGGTATTCACATACATATTCTCCTGCTTAGTACCCATACATGAAAAGGCTTAAAAGATAACTGAAGCTACAGCATAATCACATAAATTTAAAGCTGGAAGGGACCTTAGAGAGCGTTTAAGCCCAATTCTTTATTGTTAAAGAAATTTAGTTTTAAGAGTTTAGTGATTTGCCCAAAGTCATATAGCTAATTAGCAGCCAATATGGAATTTGCAAACAGATCTTGGGACCTCTACTGCAGTACTAATTTTACAATTATCCCTGCACTTTTCCTTGATAGCATATCTCTCATAATTAATGACAAAGCTGGCCAATAGATCTGCAGAGCCAAGAGCAGACTTTCAGGAATCTTCCTGGCATACAGCAGCTTAAAACAGGGAGAAAACCTTATCCGCCTTGATGAAGGAGAACCTGTTAGCAGGGGTACGCCTCTCTTCACTTCTTCAGGAAGCTTAACACTGAACCAGACAATACTCATGATATCTGTCCCTCATTCATCTCCTGTGGGAAAGGGGAGACTAAGTCATGCTTTTTGGATTGTCTATTTTCTGTCAAAAAAAAAAAAAAAATTATCGGCAAGTGTGCCTTAGGTCTGTATACTAATGCTCCGTGAAGGAGACCAAGAACGTTCACAGAGCTGCCCCTCTCCTCCTGCTGCTGAACTATTTCCCCATCAGAGTCCAGTTCTGCCAATTTCAACGACAGGAAATGTATGCCTTAACAGACAACTTTGTGAAGTTTCAATGATAGTCTATGTTTAAAACCATTAGTTCTTCTGGTATAGAATTTCTCTTATACAGGACTGGTTTAACCCAAAGCAGTTTTTTAATTGGTATGGGAGGCTAGAAGCAGAAGTATCATCGAATAACTTGATTTTTTTTTTTTTTTTCCTTGTGTGATAAGAAATGGGTCTGCTGCTTGGAGACTGGGGTCTTCAGGAACTGGTAACAGATACTTATTTTATCACTGTTCTTTTCCTTACTATTAGACTCTAATTAGGGATGAGGAGATTATATCCTAGACTTTCAGCCTCTGTTAAGTGCAGAAGGGCATGTCTTCCCACCGAAGTTAGCTGGTGAGCTCTTCTTATGGACCTGGGTGTATGACTTTTCCACATATGGCACTGTATCTCAGAAAGAATGTCTCATGCAGCACAGCTGGGGGACTCTTTTGACTGGCAACAAACTCCAAGGACTGCTTGTTCTATTGCTGCAAAAGGTAATGACCAAATACTTCAATGGCTTTTAAATGTCATAAAAACTCAAGTCCCCGATGAGAAAACAAAGGTCTCACAAAAATGATAACATGATATAAAAGCAAACAATTTCTGAATGAAGACAGCATTTCTCTGTTGTCCATGTGAACTTGACCCTTTGGACACTAAAAGTGGTATGGAAAGGGGTTTGGAACTGAGTTTGTTTGGAGAATAGCTTGTTAGGCGGGGTGTCGGTTTTTACAAATTATGTTGAATGCTCAGGCATAAATCATCTCTGGGACCAGATGTTCACTTTAGCATGGCTCTGTGCTCTCCTCTGGCTATGTGAGATGAGAACTCATACCGATCATGGCTTCGATATCCGCACATGTTACACTCAAAAGGGTCACGAAAGCCGTGGCAACCCATGTGAATAGTGAACATCACGTAATCCAGGAAGAGGACTCGACAGTGGTCACACCGATACACATCCATCACCTCCCCTTCTTTGCTGATCACTTTGATGGAGTCTCTCGGACAGATGGGTGGGGGCTTGAGGAGTTCATAAGAGCGGGGGACCTCCTTCAGAAGTGGTATCCCATTGCGGGCCCTAGCGGGGACCATGTGATTTTGCTGGTAGATGTGATTCTGGCGTTCTTCGTGGTTGCTGTCAGTGTCCGTGGAGTCATGGCCACTATTGTTGGGGGAGAGGCCTCTTTCAGAGGGCAAGCTCTTCTCTGGCAGGTGGATATTCTTCTTTTCTAGGTCTTGGGGGGTACCGTTTGGCATTTCGGCACGGGTGAGGGCTATCGGATACATACTGCTAATTACTGGAACCATCTCTGAGGTGGGAGCAGGTGGGGTCTGGACCAAGGGGCGCAGGGCTTCAGCACCAAGGTAGCTGATGGCATTATTGATGGCTTGGTCCATCATCCGGGTCTGGATTATCTCACTCTCTTTCTCGTACATATAGCTAGGATTATAGTTGACGTCAAAGCAGTGACGCTTCTCACCTAGAAGTGAAAGAAAGAATTATAAGAGGAAGAACACAAAGGCAGAGCTTGTTAAATAATCTTCCGGAATCCTTGAAAAGGGAGGAAAGACATGCGGCTTGCTTAAGAACACCCAGCCCAGGCAGGATGCTTCCATTCGGAGCTGGGGACAATCTCAAGGGACAGTGGCTGACAGCACACATTTGGATAGTCAAAATGAACTAAGCCAGTAGGCAAAAGGGGGAAGTCAGAGATGTTGTTAAGCTGAAGCTACAATGTGAGCTGTTTCTACCACTCACATCAGAAGGGTGTGCTGGAGAAAAGCAGAGAAAAAGAAACAAGAGGACAACAGGGCAGGGTGCCAGGGAGCCAGGGAGCTGCCCCTGTGCAGGAGCGTGGCCACCTGTGCACTCCGACTGTCCATGGCCTCTCAGCACCCAGTCAATTCCCAAACTATTATTGTGCTTGTTATTTTCTGCTTGTAATACAAGGGAGCTCGGGGGACGGAAGTGCTGCAAGAAGTGGAGACACTCAGCAACTGGCCTCGGCAGCTTTTTAAATAGCTACAGAGGCAGAAAAAATAGCCCCCAAACCTCCAACTTATCACTCCCCAAACACATCGTCACCAGACCGAGATTTAAGTAAAAGAACTTCAAATGTAGAAAGTTTTAGAAAAGTTTTCTTGAAAGATCATGGTCTTTGTCCCTTTTATAAAGTACATTATTATTTTGCTTGAAAAAAAAAAAAACAGTATCATTGATACACATGTGATCATTAGGGCCCATCTCACATTTTTTTTTTTTAAAGACTTTATTTATTTATTTGACAGACAGAGATCACAAGTAGGCAGAGAGGCAGGCAGAGAGAGAGGAAGGGAAGCAGGCTCCCGGCTGAGCAAAGATGGAAGACTCGCTTCCCCACTGATGGAAGGCTCGATCCCAGAACCCTGGGATCGTGACCTGAGCCGAAGACAGAGGCTTTAACCCACTGAGCCTCCAAGGCGCCCTGGGCCCATCTCACATTTAACTGAAAAATTTATTTGTGGTCACCCTCTCCCACTGCTCATGTCAAACTGCTGAGAAATTCTGAAAACAGAGTTTAGCCACCTTTGGGGCGTGTGGGTGTTGTGTGTTAGAAAACAGAGGCTCTCTGGCCACAGGGAATGCAGGAGCAGGGTCTGCCGTGATGGCAGATGTGCTCGGTGGTGAGTGGCTGGTAGAAGGCAGAGAAAGCAGGATGTGTTAGGTACTGAAAGTGAGGCTACCGTATTGCTAATGCTTTTCCATTCTGCAGACACTAGATTCTGGAGAGATTTGCTGAACCATATCCTCTCTTCTGCAACACTCCCTAGGCATGTTATGGTTCCCAGACCTGTCACTGCCACACAGTAAAGGGTCCAATAATGAAAGAACACAAGGAAACAAAATAATTGGAAAAGCCGGTTCCTGTTCTTGAGGAATTTCCAACTTAGTGGGAGAGAAACAAGACCTGTATCCGTGGAATCGGAAAAAAAATAAATGTTAGAAGTTGTGAAAGAGTTGTCCTGCTCTGTGGGGACCTTTGATTTTATTCACTTTTTTTTTAAGACTTTATTTATTTTGAGAGGTGGGGAGGAGAGCACTCATGGGTGCAAGCGGGGAGAGGGGCAGAGGAAGAGAGAGAATCTCAAGCAGACTCCACATTGAGGGCAGAGTCTGACAAAGGGCTCAATCTCATGACCCTGAGATCAAGATCCGAGCCGAAATCAAGAGTTGGACCCTTAACCAACTGAGCCACCCAGGAACCCCTGATTTTATTCTAAATGCCATGTTTGAGGCACTTAAGCAGGGGAGTAACATGTCTTCTGTAAAAAGAATTATAAGGCACGATTACAGCAGGTTGGTGTAAATTGCATATTTAAGTGTTAAGGAAGTGCAAAAAATTCAGGAGTACCTGGGACAGGGAAAGCATTTCTTAGAAAACCCAGATTTTGAGAAGAGTCAATATTACTAGTACAACTTAGATTTTCAGAGAGGTCAACAAGACAATCGAGGGAGGAGCCTGACTGAAGGCAGGGAAGTGGGACTACATAGCACATGACCAGGGAAGAGTAAGAGAGTCTGGCTGTAGCTGTATCTGGAAGTATGAAATGCAGAATTTTCAAACTTCACTTATTCCTTCACATTCTGCAATACTGACACCTCAGGGTAATGTGGTGGTTGAATGCCTGGGTTCTTGGATCACGTGGACTGGATCTGACACTGGCTCATCAGTTACTCGTTGGATGACCTTGGGCTAGTTATTTGACATGTCTGTGGCTCCGTGTCCTCATGTGTAATGGGATAATAATTGTATCTACCTCCCACGGTCACTGAGAAGTGCATGGAACAATGCCTGATATATAGAAAGCACCTGGTAAATGTGACAGTGTTTTGTTTTGTTGCAGTGAGCTCACATTTTTTTTCTTTCTTTCCTTCTCTTTCTTTTTTCTTCTTCCTTTCTTTCTTCCTTCCTCTCTTTCTGCCCCTCTCTCTCTCTTCCTTCCTTCCTTCCTTTCTTTCTGGCTAAAATAAATTTCCTTTTTTTAAAAAAAATTTTATTTTATTTTATTATTTTTAAAGATTTTATTTATTTATTTGTCAGAGAGAGAGAGAGCGAGCACAAGCAGACAGAGTGGAAGGCAGAGTCAGAGGAGGAAGCAGGCTCCCCGCGGAGCAAGGAGCCCGATGTGGGACTCGATCCCAGGACGCTGGGATCATGACCTGAGCCGAAGGCAGCTGCTTAACCAACTGAGCCACCTAGGCGTCCCTAAAAAACATTTTAAAATTTATTTTTGAGAGGGAGCATGTGTGAGCTCACAAACAGGGGGGAGGGGCAGAGGGAGAAACAGACTTCCCGCTGAGCAGGGACCCCCCCCCTCATTGCAGAACTTGATCTCTGGACTCTCAGATCATGACCTGAGCTGAAGGCAGAGGCTTAACCAACTGAGCCACCCAGGAGCCCAAAATAAATAAAATCTTTTTTTTTATTGTTATTTATTTATTTTGACAGAGAGAGAGATCACAAGTAGGCAGAGAGGCAGGTAGAAGAGAAGGGGAAGCAGGCTCCCCACTGAGCAGAGAGCCCAGATGCGGGACTCCATCCCAGGACCTTGAGACCATGACCTGACCCGAAGGCAGAGGCTTTAACCCACTGAGTCACCCAGGTGCCCCTAAATAAAATCTTAAAAAAAAAAAAAAAAAGAAAGAAGAAAGATAAGGAAACAGAGAGATTTATTTAAGTTTTGATCATATATTGTGAATACCTGGACACAAAGAACCCCTCTCTTTGTTAAAAACAGAGATTACCAATTGTGAGATCAGTTTGAAAGAAGACTAACATCAAATTAAGTCTAAATCTTTTTCCTTGGTATAATCAGGGAGATTGAGAGAGAACTTAAAAACAAAATAATTTTCTTGCCTTGTGGGCTTCCTGGCACTTTGCATCCCAGATTTAGGGAGATATTGAAAAAAGTTAACACGTGGTAGAACCAAAAGATGGGCATTCTGAATGACCAACCATATGATTAGATTTGAACAAAGAGCAAACCGCTTCATGCCCTTAAGCAAGGTAGGCTTGCATCAAAATGTTATTTTCCAAATATTACTGGAAGAACCAAGTGTAAGACCAGAACAATGAGGAACTGGAGCCAGAAAGACCAGCTAAAAGATCTAATCGAGTAAGATGGATTTGTCCTGTGTCCACACTATCTTAAGGCCAACCTGACAGTTTCTAGAAAAAAATCTGCAAAGAAAAATACCCTGCCTTAGCAACTCAATGAAAAACAACAGGAAAGTAGACCTTTTCCAAGGTCACCAGTGGTTCCTATTTTCAACTTCCAGATTGGATATATCTTTGATCAAAGGTGTTTGAAAGAGTGAGGCTGAGAACATGAAAGCCAGCTAAGGTCACAAATATTCATTCCCCTGAAAGTGACACAGAAATAATGAACTTTGGTTTCTTGGCCTTTTCGAGGTCATTGATGATTTCCCAGTGTGGCTGGCTCTACTCTGCTCCTCAAATACCAGGGTCCCCTGAGAATGTTTTTATCTTTTTGTCTAACGGAGAGGTTCCAGAAAGTTTCCGGGGTGGGGCAGGCACATCACAAACTCTGCTTTTATCCTTTCTCCCAAGAGTTTGCTTTACTGAACTAGACCTACAGTTTCACAGTCTCTCCCACCTGCAGCACATGTCAGAAGACAGCTGAATGCTCAAGTTGTAAGAGGCAAAACAGTAAGAGGAAAATACACCCCTGGATGAGTGGAAATATGTGACTGAGTTCTGTGGTTAAGGCAGACCATTGTTCATTGTGAAGACAGGAGAGCCTCAGATCTTCACGTGCATGCAACCTGCAATCATCAGATCCCCTCATCTCTGAGTTACGGTAACTTGAGTAGTGCAGATGATTATCAGTCACCTGTAGACACGATGACTCAATGTGTATGAAACCCAGAAGGGGTAAGCTACAGTAATTGAAAAGCCAACAGCTCACGTTTCTTTAGTAACACACTCATAAAAAAGGTTAGTCAAACCACAAGAGTATAACTTCTCCCAAACCTGCACGGAGCCTCTAGTCCAGCTTGTAGTCAGAATCATACCACACCTTTGAATGATTAATGATCGCAGCTTCAGGCTGAATTAGAGGTTTCCTTCTGATCACAACTGGCAACAGCAAGTCCTGACTTTAAGAACCAGGACCATTCCTTACCTGTGCTATTTTTTTTTTTTTTTTAAGGTGTCCATCCCTACCATCAAGGCTTTGGTAAAGATTTTAAAGATTTTATTTATTTATTTGACAGAGATCACAAGTAGGCAGAGAGACAGGCAAAGAGAGAGGGGGAAGCAGGCTCCCCGCTGAGCAGAGAGCCCAATATGTGGCCTAACCCAGGACCCTGGGATCATGATCTGAGCAGAGGCTTTAACCCACTGAGCCACCCAGGCGCCCCAAGGCTTTGGTAACTTTAAACCGAGTAACTGGCTGACCCGAAGAGCTGCACTGGGGAGAGGGTGTACGGTTGTTGGCTTCCAAGTGCCAACTTGAAAGTACAGAATCACCACCTAGAGCTAAAAGGGACCTTAACTGAGCACGTGAATTCAGACCTCTGCCTTTGGGGCCGAGTGACAAGATCCACCACCCTAATCTGTTTACCTCTGGTTTTTATACTTCACGCTATCTAGCACTCTGCCTTATATATACTGCTACCAAGAACAGCTATGATTTATTGAGCATTTACTATATATCCAGTATTGTCCTAGGTACTTCTTGCATAAAATGAATTAGCATCTCTGAGTCAGATGAAAAGCCTAACCTACAAACAGGTTAACTTGCCAAGGTCACTTAGTTAGTAAATGGAGAACTAGGATGCAGCCTAAGGGCCAATATATATAATCTGTCTGTGTCTTACCAGGGAGAGGGAGAGAGAGGATCTTAAGCAGGTTCCACGCCCAGTGTGGAGCCGGACGTGGGGCTCTATCTCACGTCTCTTGAGATCATGACCTGAGCTGAATTCAAGAGTCAGATGCTTAACTGACTGAGCCACCTGGGTGCCCCTGTGCTTGAGCTTTAAGTGATGTTTCCTGGCTGCTACCATGGCTGCACAATCTCACCACTGGGAGTGGCTTCAGATTCTCTGCTGGGATCGTCCCATAAGCAGTGGACAAACAACTGTGCTTTGTTCCATGTGGACCAGCACCGTGCATTCAAGAAATATCTATGATGCACAGAGTTGCTGTGGTGTTTGTATGTGCTTAACAGAGTGCCTAGCATATGTAAGCACTCAGTAAGTGCTAGATCTTTTATTATTACTATTGTTATTATTAGCCTCACACCATGTTAGGTGCTTTGAGGAGTACAAACAGAACTACAGTCCAACAGGAGATGCAGCATTTACACAATTTCATTACAAATTGGTACCCCTAAAACTATGTGGTGGGACAAAGTATAGTCAACAAAGTGAAGAGAGAAAAATACAGCTTCTCAAATATGCCAAGTAATGTGGGACAAATATTACGTTTATTTTTAAAACTCTCCTTGTAATCTGAGGAGGTGGCAGTGGTGGTGGTGGAGACAGTTCTGTACATCATAACAAACTGTTAAACTCATCCTGAGTACAGTGGGAGAACAGAGCAGAAAGAGAACTCAGGAGACTATGGGAATGTAGACCACGTGTACTTTTTTTTTTTTTTTTTTTAAGATTTTATTTATTTATTTGTCAGAGAGAGTGAGCACAGGCAGACAGAGTGGGAGGGAGAGGCAGAGGGAGAAGCAGGCTTCCTGCTGAGCAAGGAGTGTGATGTGGGACTCAATCCCAGGATGCTGGGATCATGACCTGAGCCAAAGGCAGCCACTTAACCAAGTGAGCCACCCAGGGAATCCTTTTTTTTTTTTTTTTAAGAGATTTAGGATGCCTGGTTGGCTCAGTCGGTTAAGCCACTGCCCTTGGCTCCAGTCCTCCATGGGGCTCCTTGCTCAGCGGGGAGCCTGCTTCTCTCTCTGCCTATGTCTGCCACTCTATCTGCTTGTGCTCTCTCTCACAAATAAATAAATAAAATCTTTAAAAAAAGATTTATTTATTGGGGCTCCTGGGTGGCTCAGTCAGTTAAAGGTCTGCTTTCAGTTCAGGTCATGATCTCAGGGCCCTGGGATCAAGCCGTATGTCGAGCTCCCTGCTCAGTGGGGATTCTGCCTCTGCCTCTGCCTCTCCCTCTGCTCTCTCTCTCTCTCTCAAAATAAATAAAATATTTTAAAAAAGAAAACAAATAAAGATTTATTTATTTGTTTTAGAGGGGGAGGGGCAGAGGGAGGAGAGAGAGTCCTAGGCAGACTTGTCACCAAGTGTGGAGCCTCAAGCAGGGCTCCATCCCAGGACACAAGATCACCACCTAAGCCGAAACCAAGAGCTGGATGCCTAACAGGCACTCCAACCACATGTGCTTTTTTTTTCTTTTTTTCTGTGTGTACTTTTAAGGGCAGATGGGAGGGAGGGCATTCCAGACAGACAGCCTGGACAGAACCATTACATACAAAAGGGAAAGTATTACACAGAAGTGCAAGTAGTTCACTGTGGCTGAATTAAAAGATTAGTTGGCTGAAATGATAAATTTAGAAAAGGTAACTTGGAGACAGATTGTGCAAGGCTCAGAACACCTGGGTGGTTCAGATTTTATTCCAATGGGAAGCCACTGAAAGGTTTTTTGAAGGGGAGGGGGATGATTTGAACTTTAGAAATATAACACATTTCCACTATTATAGGCACCATGAGGGGTGATGGGAAATACTTGGGTTTTCTTTTTAAGTTTCTTCAAGTCACTGAACTGTACCTTCTTTTTCTTTTTTTTTTTTTTCTTTTTAAAGATTTTATTTATTTATGTGACAGAGAGAGAGATCACAAGTAAGCAGAGAGCCTGACACAGGGCTTGCTTCCAGGACCCTGAGACCATGACCTGAGCCGAAGGCAGAGGCCTTAACCCACTGAGCCACCCAGGCATCCCTGAACTGTACCTTCATGCCATCTCCCATGTGCACTAACGCTTACAAAAGAGTTGGGGACCAGGCAGGAGGGTAAATGGAATATCTGTGAGGTGATGGCTCTGCTCTCAAGCTAAATGAGAGTAAAGTGACTAACATTTCTTTCAGGAGGAGGAAAGTAGAAGGGAGCCACAGAATAGGCAGGAAGGAGAGCAAACACAGAGAGAGCCATGGGGTGGCGTGGGGTGAGGAAAACTGAGGTGAAGACCATGTTCTGTTGGGGCAGAAACCTTGTCCTCTACGAGACAAGCTATTCGGGTGTCACCGGTTCCGATGGAGTCACCAGGGGAAAACTACTTTTCTCAAGAAAATACACCCTCTGGGCGGGAAATGACCACCCTTCTTCAGGGGCTTTTTCTTCCACCAGCTTTCAGTGACTACATTCCTCTCTGTCCAGAGCCTTGGTGCAGCACACATGACACACGCTGCTCAGGGTGACCTCCCAGGGCAGGAAGGCCTTGGACTGTAGCTCGTCGTAGGCCTTTGGTCCTTACCCTGCTCTGTCACCGCTAGGTGCATCTCTCCATCTCTCCAATCCTCTCTCCTTCCCTGGGAAAAGACCTCTGCTGGGTGTTCCTGATATCCCTTCAAGCTCTAAAACGTTATGATTCTGTAGTACTTATAGGATTATAATTTCAGCCCTTCGGGAAGGGGTAGTAGAAGATACTTTTTGCTGTTAGAAACGGGTATTCAAACTGCTTCCTGCCGCTCTGTTAACCAAAGCAGACAATTTCTCATTAGTTACTTCACAGGGAGAATAGATGGTGTTTGTTGAAGTGTCAAAACCTCACTAACATGTTTACCGCGGGTGAGTGAGATCTTTTTTCATGTTCTTTTCAACATGCAAACTTCCTTTAATAAAATAATACATAAAATTAAAAATAATAAGGAGATGCTATGGTAACCACTTTGGTCGGAATAACACATCTGTTTTTGGAGAAAGAATGAAAATCAGAAAAAGAAATATGCAGAAATGTAGTCATTTTCCTCCTCCCTCCAGGAGAGAAATCTGGCCTCTATTTTGAGCCAAGTATTTGAAGATGGCCTAGTTAGAAGTCTAGTCAAACAAGTTTATAATAGGAGAATAAGATGCAGAGAAAGGACAACTTTTAAGAGGGTTAGGTGCTAAAAGAGCAATGAAGAATTATTTTGATGATGTAAAGATGCTGATTTCTAATGAAGGTATGTCAATTTATGTCTAAACACAGAGAATGAAACAAAATTTCTTGGAGAATTAAGAAAGAAAGGATTTTATTTTTCATCTACATGGGCAATTTAATTGTACTTTTACTCTTCAATAGAGGAGTGTTTTTGTGTTTCTAAATGCACTTAGACTTAACCCAATCTGTCTCTCTTCCTCAGTTCACTTCTAATGTGTGAAAAATGCTACCTACTGGTAGTTCTCTTGAGCCTGCTGAAAAAGTAGCAGGCTGCCCTGAAGGCATAATTTCACCTTTACCCTCATAGTTCAAGAGGTCAGGGAAGCCAAGGTTGGTCTGAATGCTGTGCAACTGTCAGCAAGGATTAAAGGGAGTGACTCATTCTTCCTTCACACTTTACTTTTTGCCATTTCTCTGGCAGCTGAATCTTTTCAGAAGACGGCGCCGTGGAGAGGAAATACAGGAGACAGGAGAGAAGAGGAGGGAAAACATTAGCCCTGTATGTTCTGCAGCTCTTCATCCCATTCAGGGTCAAAATGCTCCTTCTCTCTCCCCAGTATTACTGTTTTCTCTGGAAAAGGTTGATTCTATTAAATGACTCAAGGGGTTTCCTTTATTTGAAAATGATCTCCAAAAGGGAGGTTCAGGTTATAAGCTAATTCCAAAAGATTAGAACAGGGCTTAGGAACAAGAACATCGTGGATATGGCAGGAGCGCTGTCGCCACTTCCAGAAGGGAATGAATGGGTGGGCGAGAGAGCAAATGAACAAGCAGTAATGAATGGCCTCAGTAAAAGAGATGAATGTTGGGCTAATGCAGCTGTTTTACAGATTCCCAGATTTAACCACACCTTCCTAAAAAACAACAACAACAAAAAACCCCACAAAAAACCTAAAGTATATGACATGGTTCATAACATAAACATGTTGCCTGTATAACCTTGAGAAAACAGTTACCTGAATCTACACATATGGGCTTAGAAACACAAAATGGTATTCATAATTGCAGCCTTTGCTAATTCATCGTGCAGACTTGTAGAATGAGAGAGCTGAGAGGGACATTCCCGATCACCTCATCACCTATTCAGTCTCCTCATTTCACAGATGAGTAAACAGAGGCCCAGAAAGGTTATGTGATTTGTCTAAACACACACAGTTAAGAAATGACTGAGCTAGAATCGGAACCTGGGTCATTTGGCTTCAAATCCAGTGTTCTTCCTACTATGCAATACCAAATTTACCAAACAAAATTTCCCCTGGTTACTCAGGGCCCTGAAGCCCTGAAGTTGCTACCTCAGCTTAAATCAAGAGCTAACTCTTACTAGGTTTCCTGATTCCAGCATAGAGAGAACATAATGGTTCTGAAGATGATAGACATCAGTACCTGTAAGCATCTCTCCTGAGTCTGGAAATGAAGGAGTAAAAATCCTCTGCTTACAAGGGTAACAAATGGAACAGATCCCTGATGCAACAAGCAGAATGGTATGGACTTGGACACAGGAAATGTGTTTTCTTTTCTTTTTTTTTTTTTAAGTTTTATTTATTTATTTATTTGAGAGAGAGACAGTGAGAGAGAGCATGAGCGAGGAGAAGGTCAGAGGGAGAAGCAGACTTCCCATGGAGCTGGGAGCCCGATGTGGGACTCGATCCCAGGACTCCGGGATCATGACCTGAGCCGAAGGCAGTCGTCCAACCAACTGAGCCACCCAGGCATCCCAGGAAATGTGTTTTCTTAAACCCATGAAAATATCACAGCAAATTTTATTATATTAAGTAGGGTTTCAGCTCAACTATAGGTTAGGACAGGGGCGTCTGGGTGGCTCAGTTGGTTAAATATCTGCCTTTGGCTCAGGTCATGATCCTAGGGTCCTGGGATGGAGCCCTGCATCAGGGCTCTCTGCTTCTCCCTCTCCCTCTGCCTGTTGCTCCCCCTGTTTGTGCTCTCTATCAAATAAATGGATAAATCTTAAAACAAAACAGGGTGCCTGGGTGGCTTAGTCGTTAAGTGTCTGCCTTCAGCTCAGGTCATGATCCCGGGGTCCTTGGATGGAGCCCCACACTGGGCTCCCTGCTCAGCGGGAAGCCTTCTTCTCCCTCTCCCACTTTCCCTGCTTGTGTTCCCTCTCTCGCTGCATCTCTGTCAAATAAACAAAGTCTTTAAAAAACAAAACAAAACAACAACAACAAAGCAACTATATAGGTGTAGGACAGCTACAGGAACCAAGCATCTTCTTTCTTATGTTAGTTCTCTTAGACCAAAGAGCCTTGACCATAATTCCATTGAAATTGAGTCACTTCACATTTTTTTCCTTGCCCATTTCTCCCCATGTCCCTCTCCACATCAAGTACAGGCATTTCTAGAGTCAAAACTGTCCCCAAATCAAATTACAAAGTAAATTACACTTACAGAATAAAAACCTCTACTTTGCTTTGTTCTGACTCCAGTCAGAACTTCTTCACAGAAGTGGAAATCAAAAGATGTATGAGCAATGTCTTAAGATCATGTCTTGGAATCACAATTGGCCCACTTGATCCACTGCTCCTAAACCCCAAATGAAGGTCACTACACGCCCCCTGACATTTCTCACAAAGGAGGGGGAAGATGGTAACAGGGGTGGGGGGTGGAGGGGTGTGTCTCTCTAAACTGAAGTGCACCAACTTTATTCAGTCTGACACAATTCTTTAAGTGATTAAAAGGATACAAAACTCTCCAGCTAATCACAATAAAATAAATAAGGCATAAGCACTTAAACAAGCATAAATATTTACCTAGGTAATTTAAAAATATATTAGTTCTTTTTATAATGCATATAAAATATCTGCCTGTAAAAAAAGATCTAGACCAGAATAAAATTTAACCAGATTTAAAAACTAGGCAGGTACTTAGTATCTATAAAAGCTACTGAAAAGAATTAAGCACAAAAGGATTGTAGTAAGACATCAGCAGCACCAAATAGCTTTGGAAAAAGAGATTGACAGGTTTCTAAAATTCTACTGGTTTTGAGGGAGATCTATTTTCGTGTGATAACTATTTTTGTTTGATATCACCAAATTTCAGTTTATAGCAAAACTGATACATTCAATTCAGCTGCCCCCTTTACAAATACAAATCTATTTTAAATACCATGGTCACATTCATGTAAACATCTGGGAGAGCTGGGCAAAACATCTCTGCCGTTCAGCAGCCTGAACACTTTAAAGAATATAATTCTTTCTTTGCCATTTCATTCTGCTATATTATTTGACAATGTGAAAACCGGTGGCAAAAAAATTAACTCCAGTGAGACAAATGATTGAATCCAGACTTGTTATTTAAATCTATGTTTTCCCAACTTTCTCTTAAAGCCAATCTTCAATTAAATTCAAGAAAGTATGAAAAAAGAAAAAGGGAAAGTATGGCAATTAGTTTTAGAACGTGAAAAAAGTTGGGGCATGATTACGGAACCCACTTGTAAAATATAATTACAAAAGATTACAAAAATGCTATCTCAAACATCTTACTGGTGTCAATTGCCTAAACTCTCTCATGCAACATATGTCATTCAGAATAAAGAGGAAGGAACAGCATTTTTAACACCAACTCCATTTAGGAAATTGGATGTCAAATACTCCCACCATCAGGAGTTAAGATTATTCAGTTAAAGTATTCTGTTCTATTTGCCCTAGTTATCAAAATGAAGCACGAAGAATAAACGTGTATAATGGAAAACCAATTATCTTATTTTAACAGAGATTAAGGGCCTGTGTAGTATATAAGCATCCTACGTTATCTCATTTAAACTATCTACTAACAACAGCAGGAAAAAGGCTCGTATTCTTACCAATGAATTTCTGAGGCATTGAGCTTTTTCGTTTTGCCACATTGCTTGCTAATCTGTCCAGAACGAGAGCTCTTTCACTTCCCATCTCTGCTTTGATGTGTCTTGCCTCCGCACTTGCTGGTTTGGAAAAATGTAAAAAGAAGAGGGAAAAGAACACGGTGGTAAATGAGGGAGAAAAAGGAAATAAAATGGAAGGAAAAGTGTCAGAGATCTGATGCACACTCTGTTGTTACCTGTTATTACTGCTCAGATTCTTGCCTGGGGTACCTGCTGTGGTCAGTGAAGCCAGCACCAGGGCACGTTCAAATCTTGCAGTCTTATGCTGAGATGGAAAAGCCCGACCCATCCCCAACGAGTATCTTCATTAGCAAGAGGAAGTATTAAATAAACAGCCTGGACGTGGTTGGTTGCAAAAAGATAGATAGATGGAGATCTTCTAACCCCTGATCAGCCTTCTTTCTGATTCTGAGTAACTGCGTGTGACACCTGCAGACTGATATAATTCTTCTTAACAACTTAAAAAAAAAAAAAAAGTATGGTGCCCCAGATTTACTGCTCTGTTTATGTTAATAGCACTTTTGAAAATAGATACACTTACCCAGACAGCAAGAAATCTACTCAGTGATTTGTGTATTGAGATTTTTAGTGTTTTTTTTTCTTTTCTTTTCTTTTTTTTTCCCGGCATGTTCCTTTCAGTTCCTATCTTTTAAATTCTATTTCTCTGGGCTCTGCATTATCTGTTTCATATGCTCCTCACATTTCAAAGTTGTCTCAGCTAAAATTTCCCTGAGCAACACTTCTGTTTTGAAATTAAAGAGCAATTTGTATAATTCATCTTTATTATATTTCTAATGAACAATGTGAATAAAAACTGCCTAAGAATATGGTCTAGTTGTTAATCCATGAATAGACCATTAAGTGGTTTAGGCCTGTGGTTCTCAGACCTGCTTGAACATTAGAATCAATCTTTCTGAAGAGAATGTAGGAAAACACCTATGCCCAGGTTCTCCTTCAGATCCTGAAATCAGGATCTCTGGGGTAGGCGCCTAGGCAACAGTATTTTTAAAGCTCTCCAGATGATTTTAAAATGCAGCCAGAATTGGAAACCACTAGATTATATAAATAGTACTAACATCTAGTCAACTAAATAGTACACTAGAATAAATAGAGTATAATTTACCCTGGTACAGCAGGCAGTAGTCCATAAGAGTCCAAGCCTAAAGTTCAAAGAGATACCAGCTGCTCTAAATGTTAAGGCTTTGAACCTGAACACATGATGCCAGCCCAAGCTGCAGATCTGCAAACTTTTCTGTAAAGGGCCAGATAGTAAATACTTTAAATTTTGTGGGACACATCTAGTCTCTGTTCCATATTCTTTGGTTTTTCCCCCAACCCACTACCCTTTAAAAATGTAAAAACCTCTGCACACTGTCTGCTGCCTACATTTGGCCCAAGGGTCACAGTTTGCTCACTCCTGTCCTACACATTCATATTGTGTTACTACAAACATTTCTTTCTGTTTTAACATAAACATTTCAGCAGAACCAAACTAAAATGATGTATCCATACATTTCTAACATCTCTAAGGAGGAAGAAATTGAAATTAGCTTAAGAGACTAGAATAAAAAGAAGTGATGGTTGCAGAATAGATTTTTCCCCCAAACATATGCACAGTTTTAGGAATGGTCAGTGATCATTCTGTAGTTGAAGAGTTTGCTGTGTGAAGAGATTCTAATATACAGAAATAATGTCACGAATTCTATGGTCCTCTCAGACATTCAGTACCACAAACTGACATGTCCAGAGAGGGAAAAAAAACCAGTCACCTCTGCAAGTAAACAAGCGAAAAACCTCCAGGGCAAGACTGTCAAGTAAGAAAACTGTCAGGGCAAGAAAACTAAAGCCAAATTAAAGAAAGAGAATTCAAAATATTAAATATGTTTTATTTTATTATTAGCATGTTTTTGTTTGTGTTCCCAGTCATTGCACAATAAATTATAAAGCTGATGGTTTTTAAATTCAGGAATAAAATGAAATCTGGCTCCAAAAAGGATTAAAAGGACAATGACCATATTTACTAGACTTTGGGAGTTTCTTGTCAAATGTAATTATATGCTTCAAAGAAGTAAGTCCCAGGCTCCGGGTTCAGTTACTAACAATACTATTTGTGTAAATGAAAACAGTAAAGGTTAGAATAGGGGGCCTGGGCAGCTTTGGGCCTGGTGGTAAAGCACTATCACTTTGGCTGACCTGCTGTTGCAAATAATGGGCACTTTAGAGACAGGACATTTTGTTACTGAGTGAAGTGGGTCAAATTCTGTCCAGCACAGGGATAGGTTTAAATGACCAAACAGGAAACTATTATATATATATTATTTCCTTTCACACAAACCACCACCAGATGTGGCACTACCCAGAGCCCCAAGAGCAGAGAGATGAAAGACAAAGGCCTGGGATTTGAAATCAGTTCCTGAGGCTGTTACAAAGACACTTTTTCTTAGAATCATCTGAGAGGCAGTGAAGTGGTGCTTTGACTGAGAACAGTCATTCTGGTTTGAGCAACTTTGAGGGGATTAAATCCAGGTTAACCCCCCTTTCCCCCTCCCACCTCCCCTTCCAACTCTGTATTATTATCAGAAAGCTTTACAGCGAAACATGAATGAAAAACAGTCCTGTGGGAATTTTTAAGTCCACCCCCATTTTACCACTATTCATATTGGTTCTTCAGTCACTCTTCTAATGGGCTAATCATCCCCCAGAAATCTGTCCCTTTAAGCCCCAGGACTCACCCCAAGCATTATATCACCAGCCTACTTTTCCCGTTCAGCTCTCTGCAGTCACTGTCTACATTTTACCAAGTCACTATCAATTACCACTAGCAGCTTTCTGAGGACACATACTCAATACCTTCTATATTCAGGAGGATGCTAGAGCGGGGATGCATGACCTAAATAACATAATGAGGGCATGTCACTAAATGGCAGCCTTCGAGATAACATCACCTTTTATCCCTGGTTACTCACCAAGCTTGTCTTGACAAGTCATTTCTAGATAAATCTTACTCTGTAGAACAGTGGCCAAATGCCTGACATTTAAAAAGATAACATTCTGAAGTGTTTGGATGGACAGATAATTGGGGGCATGGGTGGAGACTTTCCCATCTCCACAACTCTGGTTAGAGCCTCAGTCCTCTGAGGCGAATCGAGAGGGCTTCCCCCACCCCACCCCCTCTCCCTGGTTTGTTCACTCAAAATATGAACTCCAAGATCCCAACTGTCATTGGACATGTAAACACACTCTAGAAATTAAGTTCATCTTTACCAAGTTAACTGTTTTTTATTTGGCAAGTTAGGCAAAGGTTCCAACTTTAACAGAATATGCTGCACTCTTTTTTTCCCCCAAACTGCTGGTCTTTTGCCTTGCAGTCAGTTGGACAGCTTGCTGGGTACTACTACTACTTGGGCACGCTTTAAAACAAAAGGAAGTCCTCTGGAATTAGAGGATCTCTCGGGATTATAAACTTAGGCAGTACTCTTTTCAGCAGAGGACCTCTGCCTTTTGGTCCTCTGCTTCAACTTGAAGACCCAACTGTCTATTTATATAGTCTAGACTTGTTATCTTGCCACATCATGTCTCAAAAATGTAAGTGGAGGGAAACCAGTTTGGCAAGATAGCAACGGGACAAGATAATGGGTTTAAATGATGAAATAGGAAATCCGTTCCTGGGTGGTGTTTGGCAGTTTAATGTTGCAAGAGGTGGGTGTGGAATACGGATAGTGGCCAGGAGTACAATTTACATACTTGGTTCATGAGAGCCTTGGAGGAGGGCTGTAATTCTGGATCAATTCCTCATGTCACTTGCCTACTATATAGTGGATGTATCAATTTTCATTAGCAAAATGATTTTAAACACACGTTGAAGATATAAATAATAAAACTAATATGAAGCCATAATTACAGAACCGGTTTCTATCTTTCATCTCCATATAAGTATTAATTGTCTGGTTTTCAGTTAACTATTTCCATGATGCAATTCCTATCTCAAAGTGACTGCAGATTTAACCATGTAATTGGTTGTGTTTTTGTGTTTGTTCAGAATCTTTCATTTGATCTTGAAGTGTTAAATGGAGCTCAACTAAGAGGCATTGCTTCCTGTCTCTTCTCTGGTGTGGTCAGTAGGTAGCTGATGGACAGTGGAACAAAGGGGTGTTATTGTGTAACAAGAATTGTCTAACAAAAGATTGCTATCAAAGATTGAGGCAGGTTCTAGCAAAAAAGTTACATAAAATTGTTGCCTTTTTGAGCAAGTAGAATAAATACTACCTGTCAGATGGTAGCACTTTTTAAGAAGAAAAATCAGTTGAGAAAATCAACTTTTAAAACATTTTAAAGTTTTTCATTGGCCTCTTACTTCGCAAAAAATGTAAGTTTATTTGAAAATTCTCGTGCTTGTATTGGCTCAGCCAAAACAATGAGCATGAAGATAAAAGGCTGTGACTCAAAGATTCATAAAGAAATTTAATCATTCAGGGAGCCTGGGTGGCTCAGTGGGCTAAGCCGCTGCCTTTGGCTCAGGTCATGGTCTCAGGGTCCTGGGATTGAGTCCCGCATCGGGCTCTCTGCTCAGCGGGGAGCCTGCTTCCCCCTCTCTCTCTCTGTCTGCCTCTCTACTTGTGATCTCTGTCAAATAAACAAATCTTTAAAAAAAAAAAAAAAAAGAAAAAAAAAGAAATTTAATTATTCAATTACTTAAAAAAATCTTTTTTTAAAAAGATTTTATTTATTTATTTGACATAGAGAGAGATCACAAGTAGGCAGAGAGGCAGGCAGAGAGAGAACGGTAAGCAGGCTCCCCACTGAGCAGAGATTCCCAATGTGGGGCTCGATCCCAGGACCCTAAGATCATGACCTGAGCCGAAGGCAGAGGCCTACCCCACTGAGCCACCCAGGCATCCCAATTACTTAAAAAAAATCTTGTTATTGCTAGAACTCACGGTCAAAAAATGTCCCACTTCAAGTACTCATAATGTGTGTGAAATTAGGCTAAATGAATCTCTATTCCAGTCCCTTTCTGGAATAAGAATCAAGCTAATGTGAAAATGAAGTTCGTGCTCATCTCTATTCTTCTTTTCATATGTACTCCATTAAGACCGCAGAATTGGAGCATCGGATGACATCATCTGTGAGGTCAGGAGTAGAAACCTGGACTGATGTAGCAATATCACATGTGCCTCTACTAGACCTTGGTAGTTTATTAACAGATCAAGTACCCATTGCCTTGCTGGATTGCGAGTTGTCCAAGGGTAGGGGCTAAACTTTCACTCATTTTTATGAACAGCTCTGGCACACAGAGAATCCAACGACTGCTATCTGAATGAAATAAAAATTATTAGTAAGGCCAGAAGTCCCATTACCTAACACAGCATTCTTTTGTAGACTGGTGCCTAGCCCAGGGCTTTTTTTCTCTTTTGCTTCCATAAAGACCTGCTTACCCAAAGCTAGGGATTTACACTAGGCTGCACTTAATTGACAATAAGCACTTGATGAATAAAGTGCCATAGCCACAGTAGCAATGGAGTGTCATCTCTTTAAAAGCAAGGGAGGAAGGGGTAAGATGTACCACTGGTCAGGTTGGTCAGGTTCAGAATGGAACATGATATCCAGACTGGGACTCCCAATTTAAAGAAGAAAACAGAAATGAAAACCACATCAGGAGTAGTGGCAATAACAAAAGGCTTGGCTTGTGTGAACTGAACATTCTTTACATTTTAGGGGCACCTGGCTCGCTCACTCAGAAGAGCCCATGACTCTTGGTCTTGGAGTCATGGGTTGGAGCCCCATGGTGGGTGTAGAGATGACTAAAAGAAATAATAAACTAAAAAAACCACATTCTTTACATTTTGGATTTCAGGAAAAATCATGGGAACTATCTGAAATACAAAAGAGTAATATATCGACTGACATGCTGTTTTTATTTTACTTGATTAAACTGTGACTTTATACATTTTATAACATGAAACCAACATTACAAAATATTTGTTTTAAACAAAGAAATCAAAACTTGCTGACTTAGTTAACCCTTTATTTTTTGCTGAGACTTAAAGAATTTGCACGCATCAAACCACCCTATGAAATGCAAATTAACTCAACCTCTGTATTTCAGCATTTCCTGAATCACCGTAAACCACTGAAGATAGCTAAAATATTTCTTTCATACTTTCCTAATTTGACATTCCTAAAAAAATAAAAAAAGCGTTATGGGGATGGGAAATAAGGTGGTAACCTCACTTTGAAATCAGTATTTTGAACTTAATACTCATAGAGGATAGTATACTGGTTTTCCCCCCTAACTCCAAGAAACTCAAGATACACATACACGCATATGTGTCTACTGGTGTGTGTGCTTCTCTATTTCTTTCACAAACCAGATAATATATAACTTTAAACAACAACTAATCAAGCCATATTTTCCCAAAGTGGAAAAAAACCAAGATGTGTAATTTTTTTAAAAGATTTTATTTATTTAGGGATGCCTGGGTGCCTTAGTCGGTTAAGCCACTGCCTTCGGTTCAGGTCATTATCCCAGGGTCCTGGGATCGAGTCCCACCTCGGGCTCCTTGCTCAGTGGGGAGCCTGCTTCTCTCTCTGCCTCTGCCTGCCTCTCTGCCTGCTTGTGCTCGCTCTCTCTCTCTGACAAATAAATACAATCTTTTAAAAAATTGTCAAAAGAAAGATTGTATTTATTTACTTGACAGAGAGAGATAACAAGAGAGGGAACGCAAAAAGAGGGAGAGAGAGGGAGAAACAGGCTTCCCACTGAGTGGGGAGCCCCATATGGCGCTCGATCCCAGGACCCTGGGATCATGACCTGAGCCAAAGGCAGACACTTAACAACTGAGTCACCCAGGCACCCCCCAGATGTCTATTAACTGATGTACGGATTTAAAAAAAACAACAACACTAAATCCATACAATGGAATATTATTAGGCCATAAAAAATAATGAAGTGCTTATATGGGATACAACATGGATGACCTTGAAAACATTATGCTAAGTGAAAGAAGCCAAACAAAAAAGGCCATGTATTGTATGATTCTATGTATGTGAAATGTTCAGAATAAGTAAATCCATAGAGACAGAGAGTAGATCAGTGGCTGCCAGGCGCTAAAGAGGAGGGAACTGGAGAATGACTGCTAATGGGTACAAGGTTTCTTTTGAGGGTGATGAAAATGTTATGGAATTAGTGGTGATGGTTGTATAACTTTGTGGATATATTAAAAACTACTGAATTATACACTTTTTAAAAAGGTGAATTTTTTTTTTTAAAGACTTTTTATTCATTCATTTGGCAGGCAGAGATCACAAGTAGGCAGAAAGGCAGGCAGAGAGAGAGAGGAGGAAGCAGGCTCCTTGCCGAGCAGAGAGCCTGATGCGGGGCTCGATCCCAGGACCCTGGGATATGACCTGAGCTGAAGGCAGAGGCTTTAACCCACTGAGCCACCCAGGCGCCCCTAAAAAGGTGAATTTTATGGTAGGTATATTATATTGCAGTGAATTTTTGAAAATAAATATAGCTAACCATGAAAAAAACAAAACTTCCAGTGATTTTGAAGCAAGTCACTCAATTTTTTATGAGTTTCAATTTCCTCACCTCTAAAATGAGGTGGTAGGATTAGATGCTGTCTTTAAACTTCTAGCTTTAAATATTAATAATTTTATTTGGAATATAATAGATTTTTATAACCTGGGAATGTCTCACAGAAAGAGCTCTATTGCAAACATTTCTCTTTAGAAATAAGGAGGAAATCCAACTCTTTGATAAAACCAAAGATGCCATCAGGATAAAAAGCAGAAGCATTGCAAACAACAGAATTCAGTTGGCCAGCTCCTAACACCATAAAATAGGCTTTATCTAAAAGAAAAGTTTCCTCTCACTCAAAGTAAGTACAGCTAGGCTACTAATGATTTCCACTCCATTTTCCCTGAGTTTCACATTATTTTTTTTCATATTTTTGTAATCTTTCTGTTTTACAATATTCAAACCATTCAACAGCACCTACTGCTGGCAAACAACACATCCCCTAAGGATTCAATACTCGGAATACACAACATGTCCAATTAACCAAATAAAAATGTCAGGCAACCCAATCTATGGAACCAGAATAACAGTCACCTGCATGGGACAAAGGACAACTGCAAAGATGTGACACAAAGACGTTTCATGCTGTTTCAACTGTAGAGTGAGAAGGAAATAAAACCACAATTGATATATGAAAAGCATCTAGTGTTTCAACCAATTGCCCCTAGGCATATAATTCAAAACACTGAATAAAATATGATATTCCTGAAGCCAAAGACAGACATCACAATAAATCATATGAGTAGATAAGTATATGATTTGAGGGCTTTGGGCAAAGAAAATCCTTGTAGTGTTGTTGTTGTCAGTGTTTAAAGATATTTATTTATTTATTTATTTATTTATGAGAGAGAGAGAGTGGGGAGGGGGAAAGCATGTGCATGGGTAGGGTCAGAGGGAGAGGGAGGAGACTCCCTGCTGAGCAGGGAGCCCAATGTGGGGCTCGATCCCAGGACCCCAAAATCATGACCTGAGCCAAAGGTAGACACTTAGCTGACTGAGCCACCCAGGCGTTCTGAAAATCCTTGTAGTTTTAACTGACTCAGCCTCAGCCAGCCCTCAACCTGCTCTACTCTTAATTGCTCTTTCAGGGAATGGCAACTGCATTCTTCATCACATCCCACATCAATCTGTTAGGAAATCCTGTTGGCTTTACCTTTAAAATGTTTAGAGAATTAGAACATTTGTCATCACCTCTACCACTACCCCAGACACAGTCTTCTCCCACTTGAATTACTATAATGGCTTTCTAACTAGACTCTCCAAATCCCAATCTTGCTGCAAATAAAAATTTCTTCTTAATAGCCAAGTAGAGTGATTCTTCTAAAATGAAAAGTCCAATTATGTTACCTCTCAATTCAAAACCCTTTGAAGATCTTCAGTTTCACTTGGTAAAAGCCACCCTTTATAATGGCCAACAAGGCTTGATAAGATCTGGTTTCCCATTTCCTTTCTGGCCTCATGTTCCCTTCCCCACTCTGCTCCAGCCACACAGGACTACTTATACTTCTTCAAATTCAAACTCAAGCCACAGGGCCCTTGCACTTGCTATTTCCTAGTTCTCTGCAGGGTTTTCTCCTTATCCCTTTAAGTCTGTTCAAATGTTGCCTCCCTGACTTACCTTCTTTCCCCCCAGGACGTACTTCATTTTGCTTAATAGTACTTACTACCTTCTAATATACTGTATATGTTACTTATTTACTTTGCTTATGGTGGTCTGCCTTTCCCCATTAAAATATAAACTGCAAGGACAGACTTTTGTTTGTTTGTTTGTTTGTTTGTTTACTATGTCTCCCATCACCTAGAAGAGTAGATGCTCACTACATGTGTGTAGAACGAATGAACTCACCAGTCTCACCCAGGTCCGTGTTCTGAAGTAATGTACGGCAGCGCTCCTTATGCTCCTCGAGGGAACTTCTCTGCTTGTAACTCCTTCCACAAAACTCACATTTATAGGGTTTCTCAACTATAAGGAGAGCACAAGGGGGCACTCAGTGACCTTTAGGGGTTACAGAACAAGTGGTGTCGTGGGGCTCTGTGCAAATTGTCCTTTAGGAATGAGGCTGCTGAAAGAAGTCAGGGTATTTGGATACCTATGCAGCTATATTATTTTTAAATTTAGTAAACTGAAATAAGATGATAATCTTCAATTGACTGTTATATTTAAGTTTTCTTTAAAAGAATAGCCTCCTTTCACATGTGGAAGGATTTGGATTTAATGACTATCACTGAGCACAGTGTTTTGGTTCTAGATGAAATGTTATTTCTTTAGGAAAAAATATAAGGCTGTTTGTTTGTTTTTTTCTCCTCAAGGAGGTTAGTGTGGCTTAAAAATGAAATAGAAAGAAATCCCTTATTTTGTGACATCCATCTGGTTGTAAGTAAAGAATGCTGGGAATTAGACATTCAGCCAGAAACTGATGGATTTTTCAGAGTTCTGACATATTTGGATAAATTTAGTTTATCCTTGCTAAGTGGTTATAGTGAAGTCTGGGCTTGAAAAAAACTGAGCTAATTATAAGTAATAACTTCAACTCTGTGTCCAGGGCTGGCCTTTCTGATTTGTTGATAAATGTACCCTATGAATATGTCAGAGTTTTAGGAACTGAGATTTTTATTTTCTAATCCTGCTGCTCTGGTTAAAACAGAGTTTTGGGACTTAAAGTACTAAAAGATCCCTCTCGAATCCCAAATTAAAATAAATGCAGGTTTGCTAGGGCTAAAAATGTTGTTACTCGCATAGTCCTTGAGAATCTATCTAAAAAGTGACCACTATGTTTGGATCTTACTTGAAAAAAGCAACAAAAGAGAACTATTCTAATTTATTTGGACCAAATTCATCCTTAATTCATTACTTTGAACAATGAACTATAAAAGAAACCTTTCTCTCACTACTTATGGTCTCTCATGGTGGGTTTTGCTTGGGCTGACTTGTTTAATCCTTAGTCTCTGAATTGTGACCAGTTGTGGGTTTGGGGCTGGGTTTTAGTCAAAGCAGTATGTGGATTGACATAAAAACAAACCTTTTTTTTTTCTTCAATTAAAAAGTTTGTCAGATAACATCAAGAACATGAGGTCCCAAATTTGAAAATAAACTCAGTTTTATTTTTCTAGGAGGGAAATTCTAAACGTTGAAAAAAGTTTTATTATCTTGCTTGGTTAAAATAAAGAGTGAAAACATCAAAATAGAACATAGTTGGGTTTTTTTTTTTTTTATGAATTCTTTTGCTGCTCATCTTCTAGAGATTAAAAATAAATAGGCTGACCAAGAAGAAAGTTAGGTTTAAGAGATGCACACTTAAAACCAATACAACGTTATACTGTCAATTATATCCCAGTTTAAAAATTTTTAGCCCAGAATGGCCAAAAGGAACCCTCTGACAATGATTTATACTCCATTTACACTTTTATGTAACTTACAGACTGTATGTACATCATGTGCTTGTCCAGACTTCTGAATGAAAAGTGTGTCTGTGTGTTTTTTAGGAAAGTAATCTCTTAATAAAGTTTACCATAAGAAAATACTGATGACCATAATTTTTTCACAAAAAATTTAAAAGGCATTTTTATAGAGCAGACTTTTCCTGTCTCACTGTCTTGTTCTCTAGGGGAGCAAGGATGGTAAGGAGATGATCATCCCCATTGAGCCAGACGGAGAGCAATTAATGCCTTAATGGAAGTGTAATTAGCCCTAGAGGTCTCTGCTGTTGTAACCCTTCAGAACAGGAATGACGGATTGAAACCTCCATACTTAACTCTTTCTAGTTTCCTCAGTGGGCACCAAGGAACACATATTTACTAGATATGGAACGCTCATTGCTCTCACTTACCAGAATGTGTCCTAAGGTGACCTGTGAGTGCGTCTCTTCTCTGGCATGCATAGTTGCAGAGGTGACACTTAAAAGGTTTTTCCCCTGTGTGCAGTTTAATGTGGCGGAGGAGGTTACCTTTCTGAGTAAAAGATGCCCCACACTGATTACACTGGAATGGGCGTTCACCTTTAAAAAGGACAAAAAGGAGACTTCTGATCACCCAGCAAGCAAGTGGCAAAGCATATGCACAGATTAGATGCCTATGGCAAAAGCTCATCTTTTAGATAATATCTGTTCATATCATATTGGGATCAGCTGGAGCTATACTTCAAGGCAAGTGTACAACTTACTTCTGGAGTCTTCCCTGTAGGAGAGAAAAAACATTTCCCTTCTTCAGTCCTCCATTCCCAAATAGCAAGACTATTTTACTTATCGTCTTGGATTACAGCAAAAAATAAAGAAAGAAAGAACCAACATTCCCCCCCCGCCATCAAAAAAACAAGAGTAGCTCTGGAAGTGCTTTCCAGATGTAAGTTTGTAACACCACTTACCATTCTTTTTTAATATAATCTCAATCTGAGAAAAAAAGAATCACAGACTCAAATCTTAATAAGGTATGGAGGGCCAGAAGTGCTTCTTTTTTAAAGTTTCAGATGTCAGATGGAGTCTATTGGGCTCAGTGGGACTGTGCGTTTGTATGCATTTCTACAGGCTGGCTGTTTATTGTCTGAAAATAAAATTTTTAAACTGGTAATAAAAACTATATCGTTTCAGCTATCAAATTTGAACCCAAATTGTCTGCTTTTTAAAAAGTTATGCAAAAATGTATGAATGATGCTTAGGAAGCACATCACACAATTCAACTTTTACTTATTAAGTGAAGAAAAATATTTGGCTGACCTAGAACACTCAGCTTACTACAGTATTTTTATTCATGACATTTGCAATGTTTGCCAAATGGATAGTAAAACAGGAATAAAAATCACTGGGTAAATGAAAAGGCAGAGAGGGAGCAATACATCAGAATTACAGCAAAAATCAATGGAAGTAATCAAAAGTCATCCCAAATTCCACCATTTCACTTCTCACATGGTTGCATTAGGACAGTTTTCAGAAGAATGATAAAGAAAACTATTTACCAGTATGGCTCCGCTTATGAACCATTAAGACATTGAAGCTAATGCAGGATAATCCACACACATCGCAGTTCATCTTGCCACTGGCTGGCCTGCTACTATCATATGAGACAACATGTCTTTCCAACTTAATGTTTTCATATTCATTATATTCTCTTGAATAGCTGTATGGAATTTCAGGCTCTTCCATATTTCCCATGGGCTCTGGCTTTAAAATATTCTCATCCCTTTCAGAGTATTCATCTTTCACTTTCATGCAATCATCTGCAGGGAAGGAAATGCAAGAAATGAACAATGATTGTATTTGGAGTTATCAAAGCGGCTCAAAGAGAGAGACCCACAACTGACAATTAAATACCAAATGAAGCTAATATAATACAAGAAACCACCATTAGGATGAGCATTCATTATTTGAATTCAGAACCACAGTCAGTGGAAAACACACACACACAATCACACACACACACACACACACACACAAATAGATAAGAGTTTTAGACCATCCAGAAAATGAGAGAACGGATTTAGCCGTCACTGCTTAAAGCAACCATGAAAAAAACATTCTGAGCAACTCTTCTCCAGTACTGGGGGAAAAGAAAGGTTCTCAGATTTAGTACCTTTTCTGGTGGCTGCAGTTAAAAGGCAAGGTGGTGGAGCTCTTCAGTTTCAAGAAGAAAATACTGTTTTAATCCTTTAAATGCATTCAATTTAAGCAACTAAGAGTGAGGTTTGAATATTTAAAATGGTTTTTCTGATTTTAAGAGCCATGCTTTGCCTCTTCCCCTTCCATGTATATGCACTGCTAAAATGAGTCTTATCTCTCTGTTTCTCTTGGAACTGATAATGAGACAACCTTGTATATAGAGGAAGCTGGCTGTACTAGTGAAATACTGTTGAGAAAGATAAAAAGAGAAGTAATTCTTTAACATACTCTTCTAAGGAGTCACTTTCATTGACATAGGTAAATGGAGCTCAGCCTAAGCAAGGGGAAGCACACCTACACCCATGGCAGGGCAGGTGGAACTCAAAATCTTAGAACTGTAGGACTGGACAGGAGAGGAGGGCCTGGCCCACATGATTCAGCTGACCAGGCACTGTCTTACAAAGAGCTGCAATACTCTTAAGCTGAAGAAATAAGAAGTGAAGAAGGCAAATTTATGTAGTGACACTAATAACACCTAAATAATTGCCTGATAAAATCATAATAAATACTTGCCAGGGATTTTCATATATAAAATAAGCTGTATAAATGCTTACTTTTTCCCAACATTTATTTTTAGAAATTGGAAGTTATGCTTCCTCATGAGGAATCATAAATCAGTGGAGTCTTTGGCTGGAAGAGATCACCTAGTCCAACCCTTTGGTGTTTTGGGTAAGAAAATCTGGCACCAGAGATCTTTTCAGTGACTTGCCCAAGGTTACACAGTCAGTTAACAGCCAGTGGGTGATTAGAATGCTGACCTCACACACTAGATGTAGAAAGTCTAGGTGGCTTCTTACTAACATATTCCACTCTCCCATCAGTGGTGTAGACATTAAAAAACAAAACACTGAACAAAAGATACTTTAAAAAACTGCATCCCTTCCAAAAAACACCAGTAAGTGCAGCTCCTGTTGCCACATAGGAGGAAGTACAACTGCAGCTGTGCCTGGCTTGCTACCTTCAACTCAAGTTTCAATTTTCACTTCTATCAAGGTTACCTTTTATCTATATTAACTGTGTTTGCTTAATAGAGCAAGACAGGGCCTAACCACCAACCGAGGAGCCATTGCTGCAACACTGTTCCTCTGCTTCTCACCACGGTTCATGGTTCATAGCATTTCACTCTTTGCTTAGAAGAGATGTAGGGCTGTAGGATCAGTCCAACATGTTTAAAATTTGCCCATTTAATGCATCTGAGTCACATATGAATTCATATCCATTTCCTACATGGAGAGAGATTCATTCCCTTCTTTCTCTGGATAGGTCTTGCCTGCCTTTCAGATAGAATTTGTTTGCTTAAGAGGTTTTGTTTAAGAAAAAAAATTTAAAAGAAGGATGCACCTGAGGCTTGTACCCTCCTCCCTTCCTTCATCACTCCAGCTGTGGGTGATATCCCACCAAAGCTTGAGTGCTCTTCAGTTTGCATGTAGGCGTTTAAAAGAACCTCAACGGAAAACTTCAGCTACTGAAAACCAAAAACAGCAGATAGGGGCCAGCAGAAAGAAGATCCTTTTCATTTTGGTTATAAAATGTTAATATGAACAGACCCAGGCCAATCCATGGACAATGACAATTAAAAACTAGGAAGATAAATGTGTGAGGTCTTTCTGAAAACACAGGACAAAAGAGAGTTGTTCCTTCCCTCAGTACTTGGTCTTTAATGGGTTTGACATCAAATTGAAATACTATACCGACCCGGCTCAAGAGAAAATCTTGGATTTTGTCCCTTAGGATTTAGCTGTAGAACAAAAAAGATGGTATTTGAGACACAGACCTCTGAGGGAAAGATAAGAGACACATGGATAGGATATAGGAAAAGTCCCTGGTACTTAATGGACCAAGAATTCTTCGGACAGTTGTTGGTTTGTCTTTGGAATTGTACTATTTTTAGATGAAAGAACTGAATGGCCTCTCTGTATGGTTACTGGGGATGAACAATTCATCATGCTCTACCATGTAAAGATACACAGAATTGAATATTAGAATACATTAGTACTGAGATACACATGGGATTTCTGAGAGATTACTGGGTGTAGCACTTAGCCTCCAAACAGAGCCCACCACAAAGATCAGCAAAGACACTAATCTCCTTCTCTTGGGAAGATTTATTGGAATCAAAGGGGAGCATTCTACTACTTAGTATCCCTTGAAAATATTAAAAGTATGTCTAAAATCAAACTTGTCATCTTTGAACCCAAGCTTGTTTCTAATTTTTTTTTTAAAGATTTTATTTATTTATTTGAGAGAGAGTGGGTGACAGAGAGCATGAACAGTAGGGAGGGGAGCAGCAGAGGCAGAGAGAGAAGCAGGCTCCCTGCCGAGCAAGGAGCCCGATGTGGGACTCGATCCCAGAACCCTGGGATCATGACCTGAGCCGAAGACAGCTGCTTAACCCACTGAGCCACCCAGGCGTCCCAGCTTGTTTCTAATTTATGACTTCATTATAATTCCAAGTGGCATCTTCCTTCTTCCCGTTCCAAGTCTTAAAAGTGGAATCCTTTTCCTTTAAATCTCCACATCAAATCAGTCTTCAAGGCCTACAGATTCAGGGTGCCTGAGTGGCTCAGTTGTTAAGCATCTGCCTTCGGCTGGGGTCATGATCCTGGGGTCGAGCCCCATGTTGGACTCTCTGTTCTGAGGCAGAAAGCCACTTCTTCTCCCACTCCCTGTGCTTGTGTTCCTCTCTCACTGTTTCTCTGTCAAATAAATAAATAAAATCTTAAAAAAAAAAAGACCTATAAATTCTATTTCCTCAGGCTCTCTGGTGACAATTCCTCTTTTCTGTTTCCTATTGCAATTTGGTCTAGCCTCTCATCCCATCATACCCAAACTCATCCTGTCTCAACACTCCTTTCCAGACAGATCTACTACAAAAGTAAGCTATGCTTTCTATATCCATATTCTCAAATCTCATGTAAAATTCCCTCTAATTGGGCTCCCACTTTCACAATTCACTGAATTCACTGAATCTGCTCCCCTGAAGATTATAAGTCATCTCCTGATTCCTATACCAAATGGCCTTTTGTGTGCTATTCTCCCCAACTTCTCTGTAGCCCTTTATACTACTGACCATCATTCCTTCCTCTTCTATACTCCTATTTGTTCAGTGAAACTGTAACTTCTTTCCTTACCTCTCTGATTGCTTCTTTCTATCTCTTTTTCTCCATCTGCCTCCTAAACACTACCTGTAATGCTCTTTTTCCTTCCCTTGACATCTTATCCCCTGTGGTAATTTCATCTACTCTTCAGGCTTCAACTACTGTTTTATATATGATTAATTCCTAAATGTGTGTGCCTGATCCAGATACACACACACACACACACACACACATGCAGGTGTAATCTCTCTCCCCTTCTTCAGTCCTTCATTCCCAAAGGACTCCATAGGTATCTCCCCAGTTACTCAGGCTAGACTCCTTACTCCTTATCTTTCCTTCGTCTTATTTTTGCGTCCCACTTAATCACCCATTGGTTCTATTTTTTATCCTCTCTCCAATCTGTTTCTCCTCCCCACTACTTTGTATTCCCAGTATCCTGGATCTCAGGTAATCTCTGATTACCCTCCACATTGTTCTCCCTGCTCCCTTTCTCTCTCCTTCCCAGTTCATCCTATACTATACTACCATACTATCCTTCCTCTACTATAGCTCTGGTCATATCATGACCCTGTCAAAATTCTTCAATATTCTCTATTGCCGAGTTTAAAAGGCCTTTCAGCGGGGCGCCTGGGTGGCTCAGTGGGTTGAAGCCTCTGCCTTCGGCTCGGGTCATGATCTCAGGGTCCTGGGATCGAGCCCCATGTCGGGCTCTCTGCTCAGCAGGGAGCCTTCCTCCTCCTCTCTCTCTCTGCCTGCCTCTCTGCCTACTTGTGATCTCTGTCTGTCAAATAAATAAATAAAATATTAAAAAAAAAAAAAAAAGGCCTTTCAGCATCTGGCCCCAACCTGTCTTCGTAATGTTTATTTTGAATACTCATATATCTTTAACCAAACTAAACAACTTCTAAATATTCTTGCTTTTATTTATTTATTTATCTATTTAAGATTTTATTTATTTATGACAGAGACAGTAAGAGAGGGAATACAAGCAGGTAGTGGAAGAGGGAGAAGCAGGCTGTCTACTGAGCAGGGAGCCCAGATTCCAAGCACTGAGATCATGACCATAGGCAGATGCTTAATGACTGAGCCACCCAGGGGCCCCTATTCTTGCTTTTATTATTTCCACTGCCTATAAGGTCTTTCCCCAATGTTGCCACAGGTGGGTCCAAAACCTAAAGATTCTTTAAAGCCAATACTAGTATGTTACTTCTTACCCACCCTCCATCCCCTCCAGGTGCAAAATAATCTGTTTCTTGTTTCTCTGAGTTACTTATAAATTCACCTCATCTCCCATATGATCATATAAGCTATCTGAGGTCAGAAGCTACACAGGTTGTTGTTGTTGTTGTTTTTTTTAAGATTTTATTTATTTATTTGACAGATCACAAGTAGGCAGAGAGGCAGGCAGAGAGAGGAGGAAGCAGGCTCCCTACCGAGCAGAGAGCCTGATGTGGGGCTTGATCCCAGGGCTCCATCCCAGGGCTCCATCCCAGGGCTCTGGGATCATGACCTGAGCCGAAGGCAGAAGCTTTAACCCACTGAGCCACCCAGGCGCCCCCCTCCCCCCCCCCTTTTTTTAAACTCAGTATCCCCTTTGACACTACTTGACCTGTATCTGTAGAGACCAGAGGCTTTGTGGTTTGAAGATAGAAATGTTGGGGGTCTCATCATAGACCTACTAATTTGGGTGTGGAGACTGGAAATATGCATTAAAATTATGCTCTGCAGGTAAATCTTAGGTACAAATGGACTTTAAGAACTGCCACTCCAGGGGGATGGGATGGGGGCAGAAAAAAGCACAGCTGCTCTACAGTTTGATGCAATGCTCTGCATAAGCTACACACACATTAAATACTTAGTACACGAATATACCACTGCATTAGCCTCCTAACTGGCTCACAGTGTATGTGACCTCTATAATACATTTTATTTCCAGATTAATCATCCTGTAACACTAAAACTCCTTTTCAGAAACTTTCAATGATTTCATTTTGCTTATAGAACAAAATCCAAACTCCTCAGCAAGACCTTCAAGGGCCTGTCCAGAACCTGCCCTGTGCCTACCCAATCATCTCATTCCTCCTCAATCAACCTTTTCTCTATACTAGAACCTTGCTACTCGAAATGGGGGCCTTGGATCAGCAGTTCCAGCATCCCCTGGGAGCTTGTTAGAAACACAGACTCTCAAGTCTCACCCCAGACCTACTTGATCAGAATTTGCATTTTAACAAGATCCTCAAGGATTTCTATGCACATTAAAGTTTGAGAAGTTACAGCAGCAATTTAATGGCAATTTTCCAAGCCTGTTTTCTAGTCTTTCCAACACCCAAATGCCCTTCCCTCACATCAATATTCTATTCAAACTTCCAGATGCTATTTAAATGCCATTTCCTCCATGCAGTCTTCCTCGATATCCTAACATAGAAAAAAATTCTCATTTCTATTCTTTCTCCTATACCCACTTCACTCAACTTTATGTATATAGCATGATGCCATTAATCTCTACAGATTCACCTTAATGTAGTTGATGTGTTCATAAAATGTTACATGTAAAACTGATAATATTGTTCCACTGATTTACATTACACGTTCAGAGATGTTTCTCTTCATTTTTCTTTGATTTTCAGTTGTCAGTGACTAGCAACATTTGAACTGTTAATAAAGGCCAAAAATCTTAAAAGATCTGGCAAGAAATATTTGAATATAGTGAACTGCTCCAAAATACCCTAAAGTTTTTATGAAGCGAATACAACTTTTGTGATGTGAATAATCTCCCATTTTAGTTTTGTAAATTCCAGTTTCCTATAATACATGTCATGTTTCTTAGACACTTAAATTGTCACTTAAAATACTATCAAGAATCTTCACAGGCACTAGCAATATTTTATTTCTTTTTTTTTTTTTAAAGATTTTATTTATTTATTTGACAGAGAGAGATCACAAGTAGGCAGAGAGGCAGGCAGAGAGAGGAGGAAGCAGGCTCCCTGCTGAGCAGAGAGCCCGATGCGGGACTCGATCCCAGGACCCTGAGATCATGACCTGAGCCGAAGGCAGCGGCTTAACCCACTGAGCCACCCGCGGCTTAACCCACTGAGCCACCCAGGCGCCCAGCAATATTTTATTTCTTAAGCCAGGTGGTGGGTCCATGGATGCTTGTTTTGTTGTTATTCTTTAAAGTATACATGTAATTATATCTGCCTTTTTGCATGTATGATGTATGTCATACTAAAAAATGTTAAAGGCTTCCTGAGTAAATTTTTTCTAAGTGAACTTGTGGAGAAAAGAACATACCAAACCACAAATTGCTGATAAAGGTAATTGCTAAACATTCCCAGAGGGGGGAAATAGATGTCTAAATTGAATCTAACCCATAGAAAATTAGATTAAACTGAACTTCTTCCTAAAGGAGCTACTCTGGGGTACAATTGCTCCCATCTTTGTCTATGTTCTGGAGACCTCTTAGGAAGATGACACACACTAACACACACACACCCCCCCAGAGAGAATTTTGTAGGCTGAAGAGAACAAAGGCTTGGCTCACTGGGGCTGATGCACATGGTTTCATTTCCTGGGGTGATGGTTATCACATGAAAGGCTTGCACTCCAGAGTAGACATTTTTGGTTTCACCTGAGACATTGCAAAAACAATGGGTCTTGGAAAGGATCCAAAATCTAAATCCTTCAGGGGCAATAGCAGTCTCAGCCAACTGTGCCTCAGTTTGTTTTTACAGGCACATAAAATGCTCAGTTGGAGAGAAGAACCTATCAAAGATGGCAAATGGAACAGACAACTTGGGTGTCCTGGATAACATGTTAGTAGGAATTTCCCAGTGCAAAGAGGGGATTCTGAATTTCCACTCTGAATTACGGGCTCTCAGAATCCAACTCAAAGAACAACAAAGTTTAGAGTGATAGCCTTAAGTTTGCCAGAGATACTGTGAGAAGAGGCAAAACAAGATAGAGGCTGTTAGACAAGGAAGACACAAAAGGGTGATGTTGTTTAAGTGTTTTACAAGGATTAGGGGTCATAACCATGAAATCCTCAGCACATGCAAAAGTCAACTGGATAACAAAGAAGCTTAATCATCTTAATGTGGCATTTTAATGATGCCACTGATTTGCTATGCCAATTCAGAGATAATGAGGCCCTAATGCTACAGATGTTCAGCCAGGCTAAAAGAAAGGGGGGGTAGGGTGGGTGGGCTTTTCTAGTATGCCATTTTCTAACTATCCAATTAAACAAATTGTGAAAGCATCTAAATAGTTTACCAGGTTTTGACAGCTGTTAATAGGATTTAGAAGCTTGAAGCACTAAAGAGCAAAATGGGAGATATATGTATGGTAGGTATTTAGTCTACAGAATTTGTTGCTATCATCCAATACCTTAGAAATAGATAAACTAAAACAGTCTTCCTTATAAAATTAATATCTCTAATCCTTTCCCACAATGGCCTCTTTGTATTAGGAATAAGAACACTGAAATCATGGGTCATTTTCATTTTCTAATTTACATTTTTATTTGTAAAGTGAGGAGGGGGGAAAACCAATGATATTTTGCCAACTAAAGAATACAAAGTTCTAGTATTTGTTAACCCGTAAAATTATAAAGCTTCAACAAAAGCAAAACTTCTGGGCATTGATTTACAGGATCCATTGTGTTGTCATGTTTCTCTTCTTTTAAAATTTAAAATGATAGGTATCCATTAATTTTTAAAACATGTATTTAAAAATTAGGGGAAAAAACTGGAAAGGGTGAATCAGACCACTAAGAGATTAAATATTAATATCTCATTAGTAGTGAAATAAGAGATAAGCAGTTTAGGTAATACTTGGTTTAGTTAAAGTTTGCATTAAAACATATTCTCATCAGACTTTCAAATTTGCCTTTAAAAAATCTAAACTGGTAATTACTAAGTCATGTCACTTCAAATTCAAGAACATTAGCATGAAAACATGAAGAAAGTTTCAGTTGCAAAGGAACCACCCTCTGTTTTACTAATAACATTAATCTTCGTGTTATTATCTGACTATAAAATAGATTATTCATTGCCATAATAATAAAAATAATTTTAATAATTTCAGTATAATGCTTTACTTCCCCATTAGAACAAGAGGATATTTATTGCTTTTAATGACAGGAATATACTACATATCAGCAGTAGGTGAGATTCTCACTGCTCAGTTAGCCTAACTTTACTCTTCAGATATGTGGTTGGGTGAACTCTTCATCTACAGTTGTGAGGACTGAAGAATATGATGTGTGGAAGTTCCTTCTAAACTATGAAACAGTATATAAATGTAGTGACTTTTTCATTTCTGTCCATTGTAACTATGAACTCTTCCTATTGATCATGTAACCTATATATTATATTATTTTATATTTGTATTTCTGAGAAATAACAGCAATCCATTAGAAAATAATGAATGAAAATCTAAAAAAGATGCAGTTTTAGATGCTGCCCAAACTTACTAGAGATAGATTAAGGTATTTACGTGGTAGACGCTTCATTTATAAACCCAGAGGAAAAATATTATTTTTCTTTTATAATTCCTTTGTATAGAATATTCTATTTTTTGACAGAGTTCAATCAAAAAATTTAAAGCACATTAAAATATGCTACTTAGAAAAACTAAAAAATTATCACCCAAATACAGTTAAATTGGCTAAAAACATTCTGATTGTCACAACATCAACCTCAGGATCATATGTTAGGGAAGGAATGAAAATGTCTCCATATCTACAACATAACTTCCTGGTATGCATAGTATGTGTTGTGTTACATGACAGTTAATTTATTCCCCACATAGATTAGGAGTATCTTCAAACCATGGGCCAGGTTTTGATAATATTTTGTGTCTCCAGAATCTTTCAGAGGACTGGCTTATAACAGATGTTAAATGAATGAATGAATGAATGAATGAACTCTTTGATCAGCCTGAATCAATTTAAGAAGAAGGCGGCCAGGCAGGGAAGAAGGAATAGGGCACTTTTCTGTACCATTCTCTAATTTGTCTACAACATTCTGAGGCTGATACATAGTATGCAGAATTTCTCCTCATGATACATAAGAAAAAGACACAAGCCCCATAGTGATAACCAGTCCTCTAGCTTACATCTTTGCCCATGGTGGTCAGCTTTTATCTCCACTATTCCCTGCTTTGGAAAAGGATGCCATCCTTTGGAATAGGTTGACCAGTTCCTGCTTCTTGAACCTCTTCCCTCAGTTCTATTCCTGCCTGATTCATTTCTACCTTACTTATTTCCTCTGTCTACTCCTCTTTTTCTATTAAGTGTCAATGGTTTCCTCAGGTCTGTTTCTTCAACCTTTTGTTTTCTCACTTTACATATTCTCCTGATCCAACCTTCTGTGGCTGATGACTCCAACATCTATATTTCCAGCCTAGTCTTCCCTGTTCAGTCCAACAGATATTTCCAATCACTTCTTAAATTTCTTACACTTGTTCCACACTCAACGAGTTGCAACCTAGCTCATTATTTCTCTCCCTTTGACTTCTCTTCTAAATCTGCTCTTTCTGATAGTCCCTGTTTTCCCCCTCTACATAGTGGTTGCTTGATATCAATGTCTGTATATTATTCCACTCACACCCTTAACATATAGTAGCACTGAGCCAGGCACACAATTTAGCAATTGCTTACCAAATGAACAGAAGGAAGGCAGGAAAGAGGGCAAGAAGGAAGGAAGGGGTGAATGATTATCCTGTTCTTTGCTTCAAATACAAAATTAAGGTTGGAGACTTTTTAAAAAAATTGCACATATTGCAATTTTGCCCAAGGCTAGCGTATTAGGCCACAGCAACAACAAATTGTATTTCTAACTTAAGGTATGCCAACCTGACCTGAAGGGCATAAAGGGTTCTTGAAAGAGAGGAAAATTAATATTAGGATCAATAATGAAAAGATTCTTGCTCTTTTTTAACATTAAATCAATTAAAACAGAACACATAAAAAATAATATAAAATTTACTATTTGCTACATATTAATACTCTTCCTCCTCTATGCTTCCTCCATTCTCTTCTCTCTGGCTAAGAAACATGGAAGGACTCAGCACTGATTTGTCCTAGGTGAATGTATAACACTAAAAGCCCATTAGGGAATAAGCTATCTTGTCACTGGAACAGGCTTGTCCCTGGGGGTAAAGTATAACAACTGCTTAACAGCTGCCCAGTAACACACTTCAAGGCTGCAAGCAAAGATGCATCCTTGCTCCACTAGAAACAGTGGAGGGAATATTGTCTGGAAGACTATAACTAGAAGGAATCTAACCAGTAAACTGGAGTATAAGTTTTTCTTCATTTCAAAAGGCAACTTCCAATGATCACGAATAGAGGGGTTTGTACTAACAGTATTCAAATAGCACCAGAATGGGTACTGATAATTACAAGGAAAAGACAGTATAGTATTTCACTCTTATTTTGCCCACTGAAAATGGATTTAAAAAAAATTTTTTTTAAGTTCTGATGAAAGAGCACAGGCTTTGGAGTAAGATGACATCTAGGTTCAAGTTGTACTCTGCCTGTATGATCTCAGCAAGTCACTTGATTTCTGTGAATTTTCTCACTTGTGCAATGATGATATTATCTACCCTTAACAGGGTTGTTACTGTAATTACATTAGGCAAAATAATGTACAGAAATATAGCATAGTAGCTGACACATATTATCTTCATGACTTTGAATTAGGCAAAGATTTCTAAGATATGATATCAAAAACATGAATCATAAATGAAAACATCTTATAATTCAATAGTAAGTCAAATAATCCAATTAAAAACGTGAAAAATATTTGAATTGACATTTTACCATAGAAATTATACAAATGAGCAATCGGCAAATGAAATTATGTTCAACATCATTAGTAACTAGAGAAATGCAAATTAAAACCACAATGAAATGCCACTTCACACCCACTGGAATGGCTATCATCAAAAAGACAGACAACAATGAGTGTTGGTAAGGAGGTGGAGAAAATGGAACTGTAATCTGTTGTTGGTGGGGGTGTAAAATGGTATAGTCATTTGGAAAAAAATTTGGCTGATAGCCTTCTGAAAATGTTTCTAACAATCCCTGACTCCTAGTATTCGTATCCTTGTACAATCTCTGCTCCTTGAATGTGGTTTGGACCTGGATGATTTGCTTCTAATTAAAAGACCATGGTGGGGCACCTGGGTGGCTCAGTCAGTTAAGCATCTGCTTTCAGCTCTGGTCATGATCCCAGAGTCCTAGGATCAAGCCCCGTATTGTGCTTCCTGCTCATTGTGCTTCCTGCTTCCTCTCCCTCTGCCTGCTGCTCCCAACTTGTGCTCTCTCTCCTTTTCTCTGTGTCAAATAAATAAATAAATAAAATCTTAAAAAAAAAAAAAAAAAAGAACATGGTCAAAGTGATGGGAAATCACTCCTGTTGTTAGATTATAACTGTGACTTCCATTTTGTTCTCACTCTTTCCCTGGTGCTTCTCGTATGCTTCTCTGACAAAGTACGCTAGGGAATCCACATGGCAAAGAAGTGAAGGCTGTCCTGGCCAACCTACAGTGAGGAAATGAAGTCTATTCCAATAACTGTCAAGGAACTGAATCCTGACAATGACATGAGTGAGTTTGGAATTTTATCCTTCCCTAGTCAAACCTTCAGATAAGACCACAGTCTGGGTCAATACCTTGACTGCAGCTTCATAAGAAGCTGAGGACCCAAACAAATCATGCCTGTATTCCTGAGATAATCAATTTGTATTGTTTTAAACTGCTAAGGTTTGTTATATAGCAATCAATAACAATATAGATGTTTCTTATAAAATTAGACATAAATTTATCATACAACCCAGCAGTTTGACTTCTAGGTATCTACCCAAAAGAAATGAAAACTTATGTCCACACAAAGACTTGTACACAAATATTCATGGCAGGATCATAAGAGCCAAGAAAATGGAAATAGAAGGCCTACTATTTCACAAATTAATAAACAAAATGTATTTTATCAATACAGTAGGATACTGTTCAGAAATAAAGAGAAACGAAGTACTGAAACATGTAACAACATGGACAAAGTTAAAAAAAAGAAATATGCTATGCAAGTGAAAGAAGCCATAAGCAAAAGATTATATACTATATCATTCCTTTTGGGGTGCCTGGGTGGCTCAGTGGGTTAAGCCTCTGCCTTCAGCTCTGGTCATGATCCCAGGGTCCTGGGATCAAGTCCCATCAGGCTCTTTGCTCAGCGGGAAGCCTGCTTCTCCCTCTCTTCCTGCCTGCCTCTCTACCTACTTCTGCCTACTTGTGATTTCTCTCTCTATCAAATAAATTAAAAAATATATATATATAAATATATAATATGTAGATATATCAATATATAGTATAGAAATAAATAAATATTTTAAAAAACAAAACAAACAACAACAAAAAAACCTGTATCATTCCTTTTATACAAGATGTCCAGCAATTGTAAATCTATAGAGACAGAAGTCAGATTAGAGGTTGCCTGGGGCTGGGAGTAAGAATGGGGATTCACAGCAGACTAGAGATTTTTTTTTGGATGATAGAAATGTTCCAAAACAGTGCTAGTTGCACAATTCTGTAAATTTACAAAAAATCCTTGACTTGAACACTTAAAGGTATGTGAATTAAAGCTGTTAAGGGAAAAAACTCAATAAGTATTTAAAAAAAAAACAAAACCGGGGCGCCTGGGTGGCTCAGAGGGTTAAGCCTCTGCCTTCAGCTCAGGTCACGATCTCAGGGTCCTGGGATCTAGCCCCGCACTGGACTCTCTGCTCAGCAGGGAGCCTGCTCCACAGCCCCCCGCCACCTACCCCTCTGCCTACATGTGATTGTTCTCTCTGTCAAATAAATAAATAAAAATATTTTTAAAAAACCCAACAACTGATATTTAGCTACACTGATACTGACTCTGTCTTAAGAGGGTAGAGTTGTTACTCATTTACCAACTATTACAAGAAGCATTGTGACAAGTGTAGCTTTTGGTCTACGATTGAGCCTTTATGACAAATCCTCACGAGACTATCTTTAACCCCTTTTGTTCCCATGTAACTAAAATCATGTCCTTTTCACAGAAATTAATAAGTGTTGTGTTAAAAAACACAAGGTGCATCTGTTACTTGGCAGTAGGGAAGACTTCTAAACCAACTCGAAGAGTTGGCCTCACAGGACATTTCTCATACTTAACTATTTTATTATCAACTTCAGAGAACACCTAAGTAACTACTGATTTTGCTATTTTCCTAAGTTGTGCTAGAATCCATAAAGATCCTGATTTTCTAATTACATTTTTTCTTTATCATATTTTGTACTTTTATGTTTTCATGTCTCACTTTCTATTCTGTTAATAATTTAGTGCCTTACTAGGCTATGATTATTAATCAATGAGCACTATTCCTGACCTACAAGTCAGCAGTAGTATAAAATCACATGGGGAAGCTCTCTGAGGGTTTACTCAGTGATATGAGAGTTTAGTTCTCCCATGAGAAAAGAAAAAATAAAGAAAAATCTTTTTTATATCATCTCAGAGACGGAACTAGTACAACCTGAAGTATTAGACCCAGAAAATCAAGATGATTGTAAGGAACAGTTCATAACAAAATGCCAGGAATAGTCCTGGGCTCCAAGCAATTAAGGGACGTAATAAAGGGACAGTAAATTGTGTCCAAATTTTGGTGAATGAGAAGTATGGCCATAAGCTTAGACTGACTTAAGAGAAGCTAATAAAGAGCCTTTCCTGTTTTCTCTAGGGCTGCTATGAACTTCCTTAAGGGTAACAAAGGCATGACTAGGATTTCTGCTTCTATAGACGCAGGTGCAAGAAAGCCTGGTTCTAACAAATCTTGTCAATGTTTTTAATGCCACCAGACTGACTAATATAGTGAAATATCTACCACGATCCCATTTTTACTTATTCACTTGACATAATTAAATAATCTATTAAGGGTAAGGTCACAAATTATTTTTAATTATTAAACCATCGGTCTCCATATGTTACTGTTTAGACAGCATCACCCCCTGCACAATAGAGTTTTCAAGACTGTCATTTCTACAGCCTCAAATCTAGATCCAATTGCAGTCAGTTAAAAAGCAGATTTCAACCACACAGCTGAATGAGAAAACATCTGGACCTAACCAGTCAGAATGAGAAAGGTCACATGTTAAATCCAGATAATCTTGTTTATTGGTGTTTGAAGGTTATACACCAAGGGCTGGATTACCAGGGTCCTCCTTTAGGCTTGGCTCTGACATCTTCACTCATCTGCTGTGTGTGTGACACTTTAAAATCCAAAGCTTTCAAACTACTGTGCTGTCAGTCACCTCCAAATATAAACTTCCTAATTCTAAGCCTGAATACTACATCAACCTATTATTAGACTGCTGAGTATTAGGCGCTAAATTAGATGCCATATAACAGAATCATCAGGGGTAAATGCTGTCTATCTATTCTTTAAAAAACTGTTTTCAGAATTTCCATCTGGAATTTTTCTATGGATGAAGCATCTGTAACTTTCTTTATCAAAATTAAGAAAAAGGCCTTTGATTTACCCATAAATAAAATCAAAAGTTTGCCCTACGATAGCTTTCAGGTTAGTGAGAAAGGAGGATTATGCCTATTTCATGATTTTTTATAATAAGTATATGTTATTTTATATACATACAGAGCCGATCCAAAATTCTTTATGTTGGAAGCTGTTCTATAGACCATTACATATGGAACTATTATAAAAACAACAAAGTCTAGAAGCTGTAAGACCTTATATACCTTGGTCAGAGCTTTTTAATCTTTTGAGTTATGGACTTCTATGAGAACTGTACTCTTGGCCTAGATAAAATACACACATACCCATAAACACAAAATTTCATATAGTTTTGAGACATTTCCCAAACCTTGAGATTTCAGGTTGAGAATCTTTGTATTAGGCCTTTAAATAGGCTGAGGCTTAAACTGAAGGCTCCTCTGTGCTACACTGTCTATACTTTATATGACAGGGGTTGGTCTTCAAATTATTGGCTCAAGTACCCTAAAAAGAATTTTTGAAAAGTTATGTTTCTTCCTTATACACAGCAGATATTAAGTGGAAATCAAGTTGACATCTACAATTTTTCATCATAGTTTAAACATTTTCTAAACAAATACAAATTTTGTTTACTATAAATAATAATGATTTAAACTGTTAATGCACTCTTTGAAATGTTTCCAATGAAATATAAATATTAGTAATTTTATTTACTCCATCATAAATTTAAAAATATATAAATAAGTTTAAAAAAAAATCAGAAAAATTTCTCCCTGAACTTCTATATCCGTTTCACTTTCCCCATTGAACTTCATCCTTAGGTACTGTTCTTTAAAGATTTATTTATGAGAGACAGAGAGAGAGTGCATGCACACACACGCACATACACCCCTTTGCACTTATGTGCATGCAACTGGGGGGAAAAGAGATTCTCAAGCAGACTCCTTAAAGAGCACCAAGCCCTACATGGGGCTCCATCTCACAACCCTGAGACTATGACCTGAGCCGAAATCAAGAATTGGATGTTTAACTGATTGAGTCACCCAAGAGCCCCCTTACATACTGTTCTTTTTTTTTTTTTTTTTTTTTTTTTAATTTATTTGACAGACAGAGATCACAAGTAGGCAGAGAGGCGGGCAGAGAGAGGAGGAAGCAGGCTCCCTGCAGAGCAGAGACCCCCAATGTGGGGCTCGATCCCAGGACCCTGGGATCATGACCTGAGCTGAAAGCAGAGGCTTTAACCCACTGAGCCACCCAGGCACCCCACATACTGTTCTTTTATTTTTATTTATTTATTTTTAAAAGATGTTATTTATTTATTTATTTGACAGACAGAGATGACAAGCAGGCAGAGAGGAGGGAAGCAGGCTCCCTGCTGAGCAGAGAGCCCAATGCGGGGCTCCATCCCAGGACCCTGGGATCCTGACCCGAGCCGAAGGCAGAGGTTTTAACCCTCTTATCCACCCAGGCGCCCCATATACTGTTCTTTTATGCCTGAATCTTTATTGCTCATCCTATCATACTTTTCTACAGCAACAACAATATATGTATGTATAAATAAAAATATTTGTTAATATGAAGTGCTAGGGGTAGAAAAATTTCTTCTGGATTGAGTTATTATAATTATTAGCATATAATTGATTAAAACCATATAGGTATGTTACAAATCTTTATGAATAATTATTAAATATAAAAAGTAAAATTTGTTGGGAATGTATCTTTTTAAGATTTTATTTTATTTATTTGAGAGACAGAGAGAGAAATGAGAGAGAGCATAAGAGGAGAGAAGTCAGAGGGAGAAGCAGACTCCCTGCTGAGCAGGGAGCCCAATGTGGGACTCGATCCTGGGACTCCAGCCAGTATCATGACTTGAGCCGAAGGCAATTGCCCAACGAACTGAGCCACCCAGGCACCCTGGCAATGTATCTTTTAATGAGATGGATGGAGGAGGAAGGATTTACAAAAGTTTGATTAAAGAAGTTATCTAATTGATCCTTTATGTGGCATCTTGGAAATATTTACATATTAGGGCAAAGAGTAAGGTTTGGGATAGGTGAATGATGTGTCCTTCTTTTATAAGAAGGATAATTGTGAAGGATAATGAGAAGGATCATTGTGAATGGGGAGATGGGGAAGAAGAAACTTAACTATAGCAGTCTTACAAGGCAGATCAGATTTAGGAAAGAGAACATACTGAAGTTGAAACCCCTGGAAATTGATTCACTTAAAATTATCCACACCCACTTAATCTTTGAAAAGTCTTCCCGTATCTCAGTTTGATGGCTAAAAGAGACCCAATGCCAAAATGTATTCACATGTGCGCTTCCTTACTCTGCTTAACTGACTGACAGTTATTTAGTGAGCACTTAGAACAATGCAGGGGATGAATGGATAAATGGATGGCTGGATGGTAAGGCAGAAAGAAAAATGGATAAATACTGAGTATTAACTATATAGCCCAAATTCTGGCATAAAAGAATAGTACCACTGAAGAAGATTCTACCCTTGCCATGTTGTCAGCTCATTGGTGGACAAAGTACAGGAGCAAGTTAAAATTCTTATGTTATGGGATTCAGAAAGAAGTAACTGATTCATGATTACTTGGGACATTGTAAGTTTAAGGTACGGTCAGTTGTGTCTAATCTAAACCTCACTGTTGTTGCTTTGTGCTTTTTGTAACCATATCTACCAAAAAACTCCTATTATTTCATTAACTTTACAGTAATGTGATCCTCATTCTTTAAAGATAAAATGTACTTTTCTCATCTCCAACACTGTTTTCCTTCACGCAATTTACCAAAGAAAAAAGAAAAAGGTCCCCTCTGACAAATTATGAAAAATGATGAGCTAGGGAGGAAGAACAGGATTTCATTCAGTCAGTCTGGTGGTGTGCTAGCAAGTGCTCAAAAACCAACTCAGAGTTGGGGGAAGGGCTTATTTGTAGCATTTGCTGATGTCAGTGGTATAAATACCATGGCTGAATTCAAACTACCAACATGAAGCCAGCCAGCTGACAAAATTCCTGAAAGTTTAATAAGCGATTATGAGCTGACTCAGGCACACCACTGGGATTCCTCACTTATTCCTCAGCAGGGTGCCTTCGTGTGATTACCAAATTGCACTAGAGTACACAATGGCCCAGGTCACCATGCCCAGTGCCAAACTTAGTTTGAGAAGCTGAACTTGCAAGGCAAGATGAGATGCTATGAGAATTATCAGGCATACATGGGTGTTTCATGCACACAGCTAAATAACTGGACCGGAATTTACATTTTATTTTGCACCTTGTTTCTACTCCAAGGAGGTACAAACACTATTGCTCCACAGTTTAAAAAAAAAAAAACACACACAAAAGAAAGGGGGAAAGAGTCTTCAAGGACCCACTAAGGACAGTGAGCAGATCCATTTTTCTGTCAACCATTACAATTACCCATTCCTCCTTTGCAGATGCCAAATATTTTCCTATTAAGTTCCTTTTAGTTCACTGTGCTACACAGCTTGGTTTAAAAAAGAAAAAAAAAAAAAAAAGAATCCAGAGATGTTTTTTGTTAAAAAATTCACGGAGGTGTTCTGTCACCAAAAGAACATACCCGTTTGACACAGTAGAAACGGTAAAGCCTCTGCCCATTGTGAGCACTTACAGAAATCCCCTGTGAGTGAACTTCTGCAGCAAAGCACTGCTGATTTTGTAAGATAACCCCTGCATCCCATGAGCGACAGGTCTTGATCTGGGCTTGAGAGATGTAATATTTTGATAAAAAACGGCACTTCCTTTTGAAGCATATATTTGCGTGTGCTGAGCAGTACCACTGGAACCTCAGTGAGCGCCTCGGCGAGGCTCACTTGGTCTCTCCCAGCTCGCTCCAGCCATAGACCCCTCCTTCACACATCTAAATGTAGCAGTAATTAGCATCCATAAACCACAAATGTGGCTTGGGTTTTCTGCCTCCCCCTTTCAGAAGCATCAAAGTAGTTTTTATTTCTCATGAGCGCAAAAATGTTGTACACCTCTGAAGAGACAGACTTTGACATGGAAAGCTACTGAAGACAGGAGCTGTATCTCCTGAGGTGGGAAGAATTTCTTTTCAGCAGACTTTCTAATTAAATTTATCTTTGATCTAAGGTATCACAATAGAAAATAACACTGTACAAATAATTAAAAAGCAATCTATTTCATCTATTTTATTTCAGGCATATTTGATAGTTGTAAAGATGAGAGAGAGAAAAAGTATAGTCTGTTGAAGTGTCTCCCCAAAATTCATGTTTGCCAGGAAATTGAAAATGACTTTTGTAGATGTTATTAGGTAAGATGAGATCACACTGGATTAGGGTGGGCCCTTAATCCAATGACTGCTCTCTGTATAAGAAAAGGAGAAGAAGGCCCCTGAAGGAGATGGAGGTTGGAGTCACACTGCCACAAGTCAAGAACACCAGGGGTTGCTGGGAGCCAGCAGAAGCTAGACAGAAGCAAGGCAGGATCCTCCTAGAGCCCTTAGAAGGAGCATGGTCATGCTGACAACCTGATCTGAGACTTCTGACCTCTAGCCCTGAAGTCCAGTGGCTTATATTTTATTGTGTTCCTTGGGGAACATGGGGCCCATACAAGCAATAGGGATATTCTTTCTTACAGTATGTTATAAATATTTCTTTAACTTCTGCTTTTGACCTTATGGTATCTCAATGACATTTTAGGTCCAACACAAAGGTCCCAATGTCCTTTGTATTCAGTGAAGTGCCTATGGTACCCCTGCACTCATCAAATTGCTAAACAAAACCAAAAGACTTGGAGATCCTTGGTTATTTCCTACTGTTCAAGATTAGTCTGATGAGGGTTGTGGTTGGTCACTGAAAAGAGAAATAATAATAGTTCATAGGAGTCAATGGCCAGGCTTAAAAAAGAACTCTGAACCTCTTCATTTCTTGTGTTTTTAATCCACTTTGATTACATTACTTTATATGGTAGGTATTTTTACAAAGATATAAATGTGGGCTATTAGGGCTCTTTTTTTCAAAAAGCTTATAATGTAATGGGGTGAAAGTTTGTCATGCAGAGTTTCAAACACAGTATAATTAGGTGCTTAAGCAAGTACTAATTAAACACACTCCAAAAACTCAGCCCTAAGACTACACTTGAGGGAGCTGAGATAGTACAAGGAGGTCTCATGGAAGAAATAAACTTGAATTGATGTAAATATCTCCAGTGTATTAGTCTATTAGATTTAAATTTTCAAGAAGAAACAATGAACCAACTAAAACCAACTAAGAGGTAACACATTTAATCCACAGATCATTTTATTTGTGACCAATTAATTTACATAAGGAGCTAATCTATGTATAAGATAAACAAAGCTGTTAGTGATATATATTTTTTCTCTTTACAAAATAATAGCATTAGACTCCCCATTGATGTTCTTTTGAAATATTTACATGATCATTGTTCCTTCAAGGAGCAAAAACATTCTTAACTCATCACACAATAAATGTTACATCAGGCCAAGAGTCAGCAAACTATGATCTAAAGGACAAATCTGACTCACTGCCTGCTTTTGTACATAAGGTTACTGGTATACATATGGCCATGCACACTCATTTATATATCTTCTATGCTGTTTTACAATACAATAGAAGAATTGAGATGCTGCAACAGAGATCATTTGGTCACAAAGCCCAAGATATTTGCCATCTGGCCCATTACAGAAAAAAATTGCCAACTCCTGCACTAAGCTCATAGGAATATATAGTTTTAAAAAAAATCATCTCTGGGTCGTGAGTTGGAGCCCCACATTAGGCCTGGGGATTACTTAACACAACAAAAACTCTAAAAAACGGTCAATATCCGGATGATAGGAAACAAGTGAATTTATGTTAAATGTTAATATCTTTTAGAAGTTTTTTTTTTTTCTGAATATTTTTTGTTTCTCACTCAATACTTCTAGCTGGGTAAACACTTTTTCCCCCTAAAAAATTTAGTTTTCTTTCCATAAGAGAAAAATAAAGTGAGCACTTTTAATCTTCTATAAATAATTTTCTAAAAGCTGGAAACTTAGAAAGATACAGATGAAATTTCATTATCTTTAACATATAAATCAGACATGATTACAATATTCTGAGTTTAAAACATTCTAGGACAGATCTTAATTTCTAAAACTTTTTGGAGAACTTAAAAAAATGCTTTCATTAAACTTAAATAGAATAGGATCCTCTAAAGCATGCTTTTAGATAGCTAAATTTCCTTTAAAGGTATAATTCTAATTATCTTATCTTTTCTTTTTTTAAAAAAGATTTTATTTATTAATTTGACAGAGAGAAATCACAAGTAGATGGAGAGGCAGCCAGAGAGAGAGAGAGAGGGAAGCAGGCTCTCTGCTGAGCAGAGAGCCCAATGCGAGACTCGATTCCAGGACTCTGAGACCACAACCCGAGCCGAAGGCAGCGGCTCAACCCACTAAGCCACCCAGGCGACCCTCTAATTATCTTTTCTTAAAAGATTTTTATGTATTTGAGAGAGAGAGAGAATGAGCAGTAGGGAGGGTCCAAGGAAGGAGAGAGAAAGAGAGAGAAAAGCAGACTCTCTGCTGAGCAGGAAGCCCAATGAAGGGCCTGATCCCAGGATCTGGAAATCATGACCTGAGCTGCTTAACCGACTGAGCCACCCAGGCACCCCTAAGTCTAATTATCTTTGAAAGTATAATCCTAATTAGTTTTAATGTTTCCCTATGCTGAATGTAACAGTAGTACTTTATTATGCAACACACATAACTTCTTCCAGGCAATGCTACTTTCCTTTTTTTTTTTTTAAAGATTTTATTTATTTATTTGACAAAGATCACAAGTAGGCAGAGAGGCAGGCAGAGAGAGAGAGAGAGAGAGAGAGAGGAGGAAGCAGGCTCCCTGCTGAGCAGAGAGCCCGATGTGGGGCTCCATCCCAGAACCCTGGGATCATGACCTGAACCGAAAGGCAGAGGCTTTAACCCACTGAGCCACCCAGGCGCCCGCTACTTTCCTTTTTTTTAAAAAAATATTTATTTGAGAGAGAGTGAGAGCGAGAGCATGAGAAGGAGGAGGATCAGAGGGAGAAGCACACTCCTCACTGAGCAGGGAGCCTGACTGGATCCCAGGATTCCAGGATCATGACCTGAGCTGAAAGCCGTTGCTTAACCAACTGAGTCATCCAGGTGCCCCAATGCTACTTTTCAGTTCTATTATTTTACAGTTTAGCATGTATAACTTGTATCTACTGATAATATTTTATGTTTTTAAAAAGTAGAGTCCTGGTAACAATCTTTCCAAAGGTATATGACTCAGATTAAGTTCCAACATTAATAGTAATCAGTTTGGAGCTTAATTGTGAAATAAAGGATTAATCTTTTAAAGCTAAAGTCAGCCTGTTCGTTTCTTTCTTTCTCTTTTTTTTTTTTTTTTAAGATTTATTTAATTTAGAGAGAGAATGTAAGGGGGGGGAGGGAAAGGGAGAGAATCTCAAGTGGACTCCCAACTGACCACAGAGCTGGAGCCCAACTTGGGGCCTGATCTTGCAACCCTGAGATAATGACCTGAGCAGAAATCAAGAGTCGGATGCTTAACGAACTGAGCCCTTCAAGTGTCCCTCATTTCTTTTTAAATCAGGGTTAGTGGAAAAAGCCATTTCTTCTGTTTTTCCCAAATTATTTAGAATGACTGATTATATCTTCTAGTCTCTACCAAGAAATGTTACAACACTCTTAGATCCCTAACAACTGGGAAAAATACACTGATACTCCATTCATCAACTGACATAGAATTGGAGGTAAGGAGATTGAAATGACATTGGAAGCTATAACAGTCAAAGATGATCCAAAACGAGTGGACCACAGAGGCTGAATGTCTCTTTTTTCTCCTTGGATGTACTCCTGGAACAGGGTCAAAATGCAGAGGCCTGGAATCTATTGTATGGATTCCTATGGAAGTGCTATATCACATGGGTTTTTACAATATTTCTTTTAAATTCCTACTATTAAATGGAGTTGTTTGGGTTTTTTTGTTGTTATTGTTTATATTTGAGTATTTATTTATTTTAAAGATTTTATTTATTGGTTTGAGAAAGAGAAAGAGTGTATAAGCCGGGGCAGAGGGTGTGGGGCAGAGGCAGAAGGAGAGAACGAAGCAGACTCCCCACCAAGCAGGAAACCCAATGTGGGACTTAATTCCAGGACCCTGGGATCATGATCAGAGCCGAAGTAGCTGCTCAACCAACTGAGCCACCCAGGCATCCCAATATATTCATTTGAGTATTTAATCTGGTGCTTACTTCAGAAGCAAGTATACTAAAATTGGAATGATTGAGTATTTAATTTTCTGTGTTTTTTTTCTGACCACCTGAGTGACTTCTAACATAATTATAAATTTCCAGACCAAAGGTCCAAACATAAACTTAATGGCATCACCTATCAAAATTCAGAAACCCTAACTCAGAAAAATACAAGCCAAAGGCAGAGTTATCACTTGCTTCATTATGAGTATGACTCCATGGATAGCATCTTCAAGAGGTTGCAGGGTGAAGTTGGTAGAACATTGTATGCCTTTCCTCAGCACAAATGACCACATCCTGTGCCAGGCAGCATTTTTCGTCTCTGTGGTTAAGAACTGGTACAAATGAATGTATAGCTAGGCAGAGCTGGAATGTTAGTTGAAGCTGTGATTTGAATCTCAGAAGTTTTAGACATAGAACTATATTTCTTGGTCCCTTAAGAATCTAAAACAAAAGAAAAAGATCTTGAGAAGGCCAAGTACTATTCTAAGTGTTATAAATACTAGCAGTAAAAAAGCCCAAGACCTTGGCTCATAAAAGATAGAGAAAGACAATAAAGAAATAAATAAAACTCCAAAATTATCCATGGTAAGTGCCACGCAGAGAATTAAAATAGGGAATGTGTTAAAATAGTGACTGGGCTGTCAGGGAAAATCTTTTGAAAAAATTGACATCTAAGATGAGATCTGAGTGACGTTCATAAAGTAATAGTGATCAGATTTATCAACATAAATATTAGCATAAAACGTGTGCAATGTTAATATAAATATAGTGCTCAGAATTCACAAAAAAACCTAAAAGTATTCCATAGTGCTGATAAAGACTAACTTTGGGTGGTAGGGAGAGAGGTAAGTTTTTCTTTTTTCATTCTATGAACTTTCTAAAAGGTGGTAAAATATTAAGCCATACTTAGTCTTTGTCCCCTGTTCCTGACAGAGTTCCTAAAACCCTTGGAATTTCCCAAGGTTTAAGAGTGTCTTTTGTTATTCATAACAAGCTCCATTCAATCACACCTGAGTTTATGCTAATGAACATAGGGTGGGGCTTCTAGATAACCTCAGGATGGGAAGATCACTGGGAAGACAAAGTGACTAAGGGTTAAAGGTTTCAGCTCCAACCACCAACCTCTGGGAGGGGGAACGGGACTGGAGATTGAGCTCTATGAAAACTCTTGAACAATGAGATTCAGAGAGTTTCTGGATTGGTAAACACAACAAGAGGATGGAGGGTTGTGTGCCCAGAGAGGGCATGGAGCTCTCATGAAGTTGTATCCTTTATAATAAACTAGTAATAGTAAGAAAAATGCTTTCCTAGATTCTGTGAGTCATCCTAGCAACTTATCAAACCTGGGGTGGATAGTGGTGGAAAACCCTGCATATGTAGCCAAGCAGGACAGAAGTGCTGGTAATGTGGAGACCTGGTAGCTTCAATTGGTGTCTAAAGTGAGGGCCGTCTGGGGCACCTGGGTGGCTCAGTTGGTTGAGTGTCTGCCTTTGGCTCAGGCTGTGGTCCCGAGGTCCTGGGATTGAGCCCCCATCGGGCTCCCGGCTTAGTGGGGAGTCTGCTTGTTCCTCTCCCTCTGCCCTCCTCTTTCCCCTGCCTATGCTTTCTTCCTCTCTCTCTCTCTCTCAAATAAATTAAATTTTAAAAATAAAATAAAGTGAGGTCACTGAGCCCTTCAACTGTGGGTTCTATGCTAACTCTAGGAGTTATTATTACGAGAATTGAATTGAATTTTTGGATGCCCATTTGGTTTATGGAGAAATTATTGGTGTTGGAAAATAAATCCCAGAATTGGTGTCAGGGGTGGGATTTGTTAAAACAATCTGGGCTCATGGAAACATGTGGTTTGGGAAGAGAAAAGAAGAGCAAGGAAGGAGGAACCTCTGATTCCTGGCCACATGTTATGGAAAAGCAGCTGTGTTATGATCAGTGACTAAAGGTAAAATTACCAAGGGTTTTCAGAGATGGATCTCCTTCCTGTGGAGCTGGCTCACTGGCTGCATAAGGAAATGCAAACTAGCAGGAAAAAAGTTAAATTGGTTACTGTTTTCTGAATTAACTAAAATGAAATGAAAAAAGAGTGTTAGATCAAACCTTGATGCTGGACCAAGCTCAGACTTCAGTCACTTTAAGCTTCAGATACTAAGCTCAAAGCTGCCCCAAAAGGTAAAATTTTGAGGGAACAATAGAGAGTACCTCTAAGGCCTCTGGTCACCAAAAAGATAGTTCACACAGTTGGAGGGCAAAATCGAGGGGATATAGTGTTGAAAGGGCTGGGCTGTCTCATTTTGTGAATCAGTATCATTAGCTCCTGAAGAACCATTACTAAAATGGACAGTAAGAGTGACTAATTTAGGGACGCCTGGGTGGCTCAGTGAGTTAAAGCCTCTGCCTTCAGCTCAGGTCGTGATCCCAGGGTTCTGGGATTGAGCCCTGCATGGGGCTCTCTGCTCAGCAGGGAGCCTGCTTCCTCCTCTCTCTCTCTCTGTCTGCCTGCTTCTCTGCCTACTTGTGATCTCTGTCTGTCAAACAAATAAATAAAATCTTTTAAAAAAAAAGAGTGACTAATTTAGGGGAAGTATATTTGGTTTTGATTCTATAGAGAAGAAAAGCATGTTTGGGTTGATATCCAACCCACAGCACACTATGGAATAATCAGATGGCTGTATGTGATCCAGAAGCTCAGCAGCCTTGTAGATTAGATGAATGCCACTGTTAGAGTCAGTTTTTTACTCTGAGAAGAGGACTATCTGACTCCCTCTATAAATGCCAGTGGAACATCCAGATGAAACAGCTGATAAACTTTGTATGTAAGCCATATGGGACTGGCTTTACGATAACAGAGATATTAATTCATTAAATATGCCTGTTCCCAAGGTCATGATAAATGCTGTGCTTTAAGGGGGTGTTATAAGAATGTGCATATTGGATATGGTATGGTAAAGTTAGTAAAGCCATAGGAGGAGATGAGGACAAAGATTGGAAGGAAGAAGTTTATTATATTCACAGGATCCATAGAGGGGTAGTGCCCTCACAGGGCTGGAAAGCACCAGTGTCAGTCAGGAGGCAGAAAAGAGCAGTTAAGGATATCCTAGGCCAGAGTTTTTACTGGAGTTTCTGAGAAAAGGCAAGGCAGGCAGAGTAAACAGTTTAGGATTGGCTGCTTTGAATAATCCTGGAAGACTTTGGGAGACAGAATGGTCTTTAGTTACCTGATATACTTGGCTGTGGGATGATTTTGGGCAGGGAAATATTAGCTTGGTATATGAGAAATAGGTAAGGAGATAGTTGGGAGGTACAGGCTCTGGACTGATTGGTTTGTATATGAAAAGCATGATCCTGGTTAACCCTTCTGCCATCTGTAAGAATTGGCTACCCCTGGGAAAAGCAGTCTTTTCCCCAGTCTATAAAAGCCTCAAATATCAAAGCGTACAAAAATAAGACAATACAATTAATAAAACTGGTCCTATGATGAATGGATTCCAAAGAGACAAACACAGAATCTAAGAAAACACAAAATAGGGAGCCCCTTTTGTATGGGTACCCCATGTAACCTTCCTACTCCAAAATCAAGCAACAGTAGAAGAAACCAGAGTGAATCTGCAGTCTTAGCTTCCCCTCTTGGGTTTTACAGAGGCTAATGAAAACATTAAGTTAATTAATGAGAAAATGAAGAAAGGCAGAAGGGAGAATCAAGGGACTTGTCCCAACAAGGTGGAAAATTGTAAATGGTTACTAAGAAATAAGAAGAATAAAGGAAACATTGGTTAAGGTCAAAACAAAGAAAAAGAAAGGGGAGAGTCAAAGGACTCATTTCAGCAGGGTGAAAATCTTTAGATTTTTATTAAGAAACAGGATAAAGGAAACAGACATTGAAGGGTTTGAAACAAAGATCTTAAGACAACACTGTGCAAGATTGGGTGGACCAGACTTCTTCCATTAAAGTGCCCAAACAAGTCCACTCTATTCATTCCAGTGTAGAGGAACTTACAAAGCCAAAAGACAAAGATTACAAACAGAAATCTGATCTGAAATTAGCTAAGGCAATAGGCAGATTAATCTTTGTTATGACAAAGGGGACAGGGCTCAGCCTCTCACTAGGGATGAAAAGCCTTCTGCACATGAAAGGGTAAAATGGTCAGGGGGTGGAGAAGAAAATTTTCTGGGACTCCCTGACATGGCAACCTCATCCACTGTGGTATCAAAACTTGTTAGTGGGGTGCCTGGGTGGCTCAGTTGGTTGAATGACTGCCTTCGGCTCAGGTCATGATCCTGGAGTCCCAGGATCGAGTCCCGCATTGGGCTCCCAACTCCATGGAGAGTCTGCTTCTCCCTCTAACCTTCTCCTCGCTCATGCCCTCTCTCACTGTCTCTCTCTCAAAAAAAAATAAAAAAAATAAAAAAAATAAAAATTTAAAAACAAAACAAAACAACTTGTTAGTGAAGCCCATCAGGAATATTCACTTTGAGAGAATATAGAAATGTTTAAGGGTTGATAGGATTAAGGTGGAAGCTTAGATGGAAATAGGAATGTTTAAATAGGCTCTATGTGAAGAAATTGTGTCTCCTTTACCTGAAAGTATTATGAGAATGGATATTTGTCTGACTGGGGAACATCTCCCTTACCTCATTTTATAAAACCAAAACCTGTTGATAGGTCACAGTTAGGAACGGAAGGGTTGAAGGATTAAGACAAAAGTCTGGAGGAAAGCTAGTATGTTTGAAGCGGCTGCATCTCTTACCTGAATGTCTTATGGCCGTGGATATTGTGTGTGACTAGGGAATTAACTGTTTCTATAAAACAGAAGGCATGTAAATCTGTCATATTAATTCAAAATGCTAAATGGGGATGGATGAGATTGCCCAAGTCCACAGTGTAGGTGAGAAGTGGCAGTGCTGGGTGGGGACAGAGTCTGTGTGGTAGCTCTATGTGGAGCATAAACTGGGGTTTATCGAAAAAACCTGAAATTGCTTCCCAGCAGCTGTTAGGACTATGGGATGGAGAATTCCATTTGAAGGGCTATTAGCAGCCTGCTATTGGACATTAACTGAAACTTCCCCTATGACTGCAGTACAAAAACAGTCTTAACATCTGAAATACACATACTGTCTTAGGTGATGTCACAGAAATGCTCTAAGGCTTTTGGGAGAGCAATGCCCAGGAGAGTTCCATAATAAGACAGAAATGGTTTATACAGGATTATGTTACCTGAGGCATGCAAGCAGGAGGTACTCACAAGCAGAGAATCTTTCCCCCTATGGACCGACTTCGGAACAATGTGAAGCTATATCATTACTTGGATGGTGCATGATAGACAGCTGTGACTGAACAACAAAGAGCTTCTTGGTTTATGGGTGGCAGTTCCAAGGTAAATGAAAAATGTCCTGTGTGGAAGACCACCACTCTGACTGAAGTTGGAAAAACAAATCAACTCAGTGGATGAATTCCGTGCTGTTTTCCTAGCAGTGATGGAGGAATAGAACAATGACAAAAGCCTCTGTCTACATTTTGGGTTTTACCTGAGTCATGGGTGAGGGCCAGTGGCCTGGCCATAGGGATAGGCAGAAGGAAAAAACTGATCTTTTAAAGGGATGCCCTTTGAAAGCATGACCATACAGAAATTTGAGGGGTACATTAAAGTAGGACATGTTGATGCCCATCAGAAGAATCCCCTTCCAGGCTTGGAAGGTCATTAGAACCAAGTGGATATCACACTGTACTTATTTGAAGTGACTACCTGGGTTCATAAAAGGAGGAGACATTTGGGGACCACAGCAATACAGAGAGCTGAATCTGGACATATTCCCTTTGCACTCAAAATGCCAACAAGAGAGACAGAGGCAGCCTATGTCTATGGGAAAGGGTCCTCAGAGGGAAGGCCCCTCCCACTAGCAAGTAAATTATACTGAACCAATGCCAATAACCAGGGTAGAGGGCTACAAATGGGTTTTAGACATTGATTCTGGACTGTGCATTGCTTACCTGGTGGTAGATGCAAATGGTCAGAGTATTAGCAAAAAAATGGATTGGAAGATACTGTACCAATTTGGACCACCAAATCACATTTCTTTAAGACAAGAAATACACTTTACAGCCTATAATATTAAATGACAGGCAGAGAGATATTGTCCTCAGAAGAATAGTTTCATAGAGAATTGGAATAGGCAGCTGAAACGTTTAAAACAGGGAAACTTGTAGTCATGAAGGGCTTGTGTATGTCTTTAAGAATGTGTGCTCACACTCAACATGAGCAGGGCTAAGGGAGTATCCTCACTGATGGATGCCTGTTTTTCTGGTGGATCTGGGGAAGAGGGTTGGGGGAGGGCACTAATGTGACTATGCAATTTCTTTCCATGGGGGGAATATATTGGTATGATTATAATTCTTCCCAAGGGGAGAGGACACTGGTTTGATGACCATACTTTTTCTTTCACCCAATTTTTTTTTTCTTCATCACCTCAACTTTCTCTTTCCTACTTGTTGGAGTAGTCATGGGATACGGCTGCAACAAGTGCTGGAAACAAAATGATTTTCAGGCAAGAAACCATAACTACAGTTTTAAATCTTTATGTTGGAATAGCTAAAGGCCTGATAGGGCAGGTTATACCTTCAATCCATTTGCCCAAACTGAAGATAACAGTGAAACCAGCTCTGCTGCTAGTGGTGTAAAGATTCAGCAGGTTTTGTACCTGAGTACCTCTACCCTGTAGGAACAAGAATGGATTGAGGGGGAGGCACTTGCTAGACTAGTATTGCTGCCTGCAATCTAGACCAGCGCAGCCATTAAACCTAAAGTTCCTTCCAAACATGGAAAGGTTCAGGTAGAAATTAAGACGGAATAGTAGCTGAGGGTAAAGAAATGAATCAAAATGAATGAAATGAATAAAAATGAAATGAATCAAAGGGTAATGAAGGAAATCCAGTATTACATTAAAATTTTAAGAGAGGCTCAGAGTAAGATGATAATGTATATTGTCTCTCAGTTCAATTATACCAGATGCTGAAAAGGGGAAGCTATATATTGCGGAGACCAGTCCTGTTTTTGGAACCTGACAAAATCAAATGGAAGCCTGCAAATCTAAGTGGCCTCACCCTGGGAGACATTTTCATATGATACAATGATGGGCTGGAATAATTATTATTTTTTAAAATTTTTTATTTTTTATAAACATATATTTTTATCCCCAGGGGTACAGGTCTGTGAATCGCCAGGTTGGGCTGGAATAATTATTAATGACTGAATGTGACTGTAGTAATGTGTCAGTTCCTTGACTTTATTTATTTTTAAAAGATTTTATCTATCTATCTAACCTATCCATTCATCCATCTATTCATTTATTTAAAGCCCACGGACAGGGGGAACGGGCAGAGGAAGAAGGAGAGAGAGAATCTCAAGCAGCCTCTGTACGGAGCATAGAGCCAAACACAGGGCTTGACAGCGGCTCAATCCCATGACTTTGAGATCATGATCTTGATAATGTGACCTGATAACCCACTGAGCCAGCCAGGCACTCTACCAGTACCTTGACTTTTACAATCCTTTTGCTGTAAGAGATTCATGGTCAAAGACCAGTAGGTAGCTTATGGTAAAATACAAAAATATATTTGGTCTTTGTCCTAGGTTCCTGGCACAGGAGTTCCCCAAACCCTTGGAATTTCCTGAGTGAGAGGAGTATCTTTTGTTATTTATAACAATCTCCTTTTGATCTCGTCTGAGTTTATGCTAATGAGATGACTTCGGGTAAGGACCTTAGATAACTTTAGGACAGGATGGTCACCAGAAAGACAAAGTGATGGGGTGAGATGGACTGAAGACGGAGCTCTATAAAAATTCTTGAACAATAAGTTTCAGAGAGTTTCTGGGTTGGTGAACACACCAACACGATGGGAGGGTGGTGTGCCCAGAGAGGGTGTGGAAGCTCCATCCCCTCCTACTTCATACCTTGCCCTATGTATCTCTTCCATCTGAGTTTTATCCTTTGTAATAAACTAATAATAGTAAGTAAAGTGTTTTCCTAGATTCTAGCACCTTATTAAAATTGAAGGTAGTAGTTGTGAAAAATCCTGCATATATAACCAAGCTGGACAGAAGTGGAGGTAATGTGGAGACCTGGTAGTTTCAACTGGTGTCTAAAGTGAGGGCAGTCTTGTGGGACTGAGCCCTTAACCTGTGGGTTCTGTGCTAATTCCAGGAGTTAGTAAGAGAATTGAATTGGATTGTTGGATGCCTAGTTACTGTATGAAGAATTGGAGAACTGGTTGTTGGTGTTGGGAAATACCCCAAACTTTCTCTAATGAACATTCCTTATTTTTAAAATGGAAAAGAGTCAAATACACATTTTAAAAATGAAGTTGGTATACTTGAACTCTGAATAAGCACCTCAAATTCTCAAAGTTTGCTGATATCCTTTGGCAAATAATTAAATATTAATTTCTAAAAAATATTTTTAAATATCTCTAAAATATTTTTTTAGAAATTAATATGAAAGTGAGACAGAGTGGGTGAGAAAGCACAAGCAGGGGGAATGGCAGAGGGAGTGGGAGAAGCAGACTCCCCATTAAGCAGGGAGCCCGATGTAGGGCTCCATCCCAGGACCCTGATATCATGACCTGAGCCAAAGGCAGACACTTAACCAACTGAGCCACCAGGAGCCCCTAAATACTAAGCTTATAAAATGAAGAAAACTTAATTACTCCCAACTCAATCCATAAATCCATGTTTTCCTTAGGAGATCCTGATTTCTTCTATATATTAAGCCTCAACCATATCTATAACTATTTTTAGTCCGTAACAATGACTCACCTCCTAGATCTTCATCTTCATTGGTTGGGCCTTCTGCACTGTCCACATTTTCTGTTTCATGTGGTTTGGTTAAATCATAGTCATTCAAAATCACTGGGCCTTCTAGGAGATAAAAAGAATTTTAACTGTGTAGGCCAACTTTAAAGGATTTTTACAATATAAAATTTTTTATATGTAAAAATGTAATATTTTTATTAAGAAGAATCCCATTTTAGCATAATCTCTTAATGACCCAGTATCCCTTTCATATATACCCCAAGTGGAATATATGTGAAAACTCTTGAGGTTCAGAAATATGCCCAGGGTGCACCCGAGTTAAAATGCATTCACGTTCTTTCCTGGCAGAAATTCTCTCTCTTTTGGGATGTCTCACAATATTCAGTAGAACACTACTGCTATTTATGAACAAGAAGCATTTATGTAGTGTTGAGAAATACTGAGCTCAACAACACTGGCATAACCCAATTTGGGAAACATGTTTTCCTGAGAGAAAACCATAAGCAACAGTATATCAAAACTTATTTTCCTTTTCTGTTCACATTATAAATGTGATTCTGAGGAAGATGTATTGACCCTCGTGTTCCTTTATTTCCTTGAACATTTACTAAATGCAGACAAGGCTGCAGATATGAGTAAGTCATAATTCCTGTCCTTAAGGAGCTTATAATTTACAGATGTAGATAAGACAAGATCATAACTATAATGCAAGACTCAGACAAGAGATAATACAGGTCTATAATGTAGACTCAGACAAAGGAGTAAGGGAAATATAACATATTACAGGAGTTCATAAGTGAAAGGGAACAGACATAATAAAAGCATGCTTAAACAAATAGCAAAGATATTAAAAATCAAGTTTAATAGAACTATATTTAAATATATTTGTATATTATATAAATACTGATAATATTAGATATTAGAAAAAAAGGAATATGTAGCTGGTATTATTTCATATTCAAACATGGTAGCTTAAAAAGATGTTATCAAAAGAAATAAACTAAAAATTCATTCACTTTCTATCAAACTCCTAATGTCCTCCCTAATGTTCAGTGAAATATTTATTGAATAACAATTACATACAACAAATAGTCAAAGATACTGAATCCTATGGCTTTTAAAGCTAGGTGAAGTAGGAGAAGTGACTAGAAACTTTGGGGTGGCATTCCTTTCAGCTGCACCCTTGACTGAACACATGGAGCAGGACTTTTGCTGGAATCCAGTAGTAAAATGGAAACATATTTCATAAAATCCATGATGAAGAAGTGCTAAAAATATGGTTATCATGGACTCATGTTTTTATTTATAAACACATTAAATTGCTCATTTCTGCATGCTGTAATATATACTCTGTGAACTCTAAAACACTGTTCTAAATAGTAGCTCACTTTTCTCAAGCTCAAAATGACTAATATAAAGTGCACACCTGAACAACTAACATGAGGTACAGGTTCAATTAAAATATAAGGTTATAATTGATAATATAATTGACAAAAAGATACTTGAGTGATAAATTTTGTAATATAGCATAAATTTTTATCCAAAGTGAGTTAATCAATCTAGAAAACATATAAGTTATTTTTAGGAAAATATTTTAAATGTTTATAGTTTGTTTTGGAGCAGGAGTCAGCAAACTATGGCTTGAGACCCAAATCTAGCCATGACTTGTTTTTGCATGGGCCTAGGAGGTAGGAATGGTTTTTATATTTTTAAAGGATTATTTAAAAAGTAATATGATAATTAACTCGCTTCTTGATTTATTTCACTCAGTATCCAGTTATCACATGGTTTCACTTACTTGTGGAGCATAAGGAATAACATGCAGGACATTAGGAGAAAGAAAGGAAAAGTGAATTGGGGGAAATCAGAGGGGGAGATGAACCATGAAATACTGTGGACTCTGAGAAAAAACCTGAGGATTTTGGAGGAAAGAGGTGTGGGGGGTTAGGTGAGCCTGGCAGTAGGTATTAAGGGGGCCACGTATTGCATGGAGCACTGGGGATGGTGCATAAACAATGAATCTTGGAACACTGAAAAAATAAAATAAAATTTAAAAAAAATAAATAAAAAGGAATATGAAACAGAGACTATATATGGCCCACACAAAGTCTAAAAATGTACTAACTTTCCCTTTACACAAAAAGGTTTGCTGACCTCTATCTATAGTGAAAAGCACAAGTAGATAAAACAGGAGCTACTACACCATTCAACAAAAACTGTCTTTATTTAAACCAGTCCATTAAAAAAATTTTTTAAGGAAAAAAAACAACAGTGATCAACATTAAGTAGGGTGTGATTTGGCCCAATAATGCCAAAGAATTTATGTAATCTAAATGGATGAGTTATTTTTGTGTCAGAAAGAGACAACCAAAATTTTTCCAACATACTTCCATAGCATTTTTATTGTGATCAGAATATTCTTCTACCTTTGGTAATTTCAGTAAAGATGTATTTCTAGAAAGACCTGATATTACCTGTGGACACAGACTGTTCCTGAGTGCTTTTCAGTTCCACATTTGGTTTTGTATCTGAAAATAAAAAGGATTATAAATATTAGCTACTTAGAGTAAATTTTTTTCAGATTTGGAGCATTTAATAAGGATACCATTTTGGAAGTTTTAGCAGATTTCCTCTTCAGAGCAGGACTGTTCTTTCCTCCCTCTATCCTCCCTAAAAAGTACCTCAAGGAGAATAAAAGGAATTATCTATACAGTAATTGTATTTTAAAGAGATTAAAAGAAAAAAATTATTACTTTGTACTTAACATTTCTAGTACTTTTCCATTTTTTCCTGAAAACATGAGTTCCCATCTGATATCATGTTTCTTTGGTCAAAAGAGTTTCTATTAGCATTTCTAGTCATGGAACTATGTGAATGACAATTTTTCTTGGTTTTCATTTATTTGTAAATATCTTTATTTTGCCTTCAATTTTAAAGGTTTTTATTTATTTATTTGAGACAGAGAGAAAGAAAGACAGCAAGGGAGGAGTGGGGGGGAGTGACAAAGATGGAGGAAGAGGGACAAGCAGACTCCACACTGAGTGTGGGGTCCAACATGGGGCTTGATCTCGGGACTGTGAGATCATGATCTGAGCCAATATGAAGAGGTGGCTGCTCAACAGACTGAGCCACCCAGGCATTGCCCCCACCCCTTTTTAAAGATTTTTATTTAATTTCGCTTTTAATTTTAAAGGATATTTTTACTTGATACAGAATTCTGGGTTGACAGTTTTCTTCCAGCACTTCAAAGATGGCATTCTACTACTTCCTAGGCTCTATTGTTTCTGATGAGAAGTCAGTGATATTTGTATTATTTTTTTCCTATATATAATGTATTCTTTTTCTCTGAATGCTTCAATATTTTCTCTTTATCTTTGATTTTCAGCAGTTTGACTATGATATATCTAGTTGTGATTTTATTTGAATTTATCCCACTTAGGATCACTAAACTTCTGTAAAATTATGTTTTCCACTAAACTTAAGACATTTTCAGCCATTGTTTCTTCAAATACTTTTCCTCTTCCATCCTCTTGCTCCTTTCCTTCTAGGACTCCAACTGCATGTATGTTAGATTTTTTAATATTTTCCCACAATTCCCTGAGTATCGTTCTCCCCCAACCCCAGTGGCTTTTCTTTCCTCTGTGTTGTTCAGATTGAATACTTTCATTGATATGTCTTCAAGTGCACTTCCTATTTCTCCTGTCATCTTAATTTGTTAAGTTTGTCCAGTGAGTTTTCTATTTCAGATATTATAACTTTTAGTTCTAGAACTTCCATTTTGTTCTTTTATCATAGTTTCCTTGCCAAGATTTCCTATCTGTTAATTCATTACAAGCATATTTTCCTTTACATCTTTGGGTATAATTAGCATAGCTGTTTAAGATCCTTTCTTCCAGTTCCAATACCTGTGTCATCTTGACGTCAGTCACCATTGATTTCCTTTTATCTTGAGTATGGGTCCCATGTTCCTACTTCTTCATATGACTTAATGATTTTGGATTGTACTCTGGACATCATAAATGAAATGTTACAGAATTTCTGGATTCTGTTAAATTCCTCTGGAGAGTATAGGAGTTTTTCTTTGTTTATTTTACTTTTTAAAGCATGCAGTTAACTTGCCTAGACTCAAACTCAAATTCTGTCTCTAGTGAGCAGCAACTAGAGTAACCAAATGTTCTAGCATGCCTGGAATTGAGAATTTTTCTAGATCAGAGAACTTTCATAGTCCCAGGGAAATTGGCACAAGCTGATACCTTGCAGAAGCATAAATCTCTGTTCAATATTTTAGCCTCAGATGGGCTGCTCAGAGTGTGACCCCATATATGTGTGGTTCAGTGATCAGCTAGAGATCTGGAGCAGCCAGAGAATTTACAGATAAAAAAGCCATCTGCCGGGGCGCCTGGGTGGCTCAGTGGGTTAAGCCTCTGCCTTCGGCTCAGGTCATGATCCCAGGGTCCTGGGATTGAGCCCTGCATCAGGCTCCTTGCTCAGCAGGGAGCCTGCTACCCCTCTCTCTCTCTGCCTGCCTCTCTGCCTACTTGTGATCTCTCTGTCAAATAAATAAATAAAATCTTAAAAAAAAAAAGCCATCTGCCTTTTTCATATCGATTTCCCTCCTTACTTCCCAGCCTTCTATGGTTGCTATGGCTTCTTAAGCTAGTGTAACTGCAGATTATCTACCCAAGTTTTGGTCACCCTGAGGCTAAAATTGGTGCCTACCCTTGGGTTAAAACAAACAAACATAAAAACAGGTTGGTTCTGACGTTTTCCAATGCTTTCGTGTAATAGATTTTTTTCATATTTTGTCCAGAATCTATCATTGTTATCTGTTGGAAGGCTGGGTCAATAGGAGGTACTCCTCCATTGCTGGAAAAATCTTCTTTGTTCTTTAGTTTAATGATGATCATATACCCAAAACTGTTCAGGACAGTATTAATTTCAAATATTCAATACTGTTGTCTGGTCATATTTTAATTTTTGTTTTGAAAAATATAGTCACTGTATTTATATTCTATTTTAATTTTAAAATTTTAACAGATTATCCATTAGATGATAGCAGCAAAGCATAAAGGCAGGAAAAAGACACATATTTTTAAAATAAGCAAAGGAGCAGACTGGTATGGAGTGTCAAAACCTAAGATGGGAGAGAGCAATATCTATGCAAGGAAGGGACAGAGCTCAGGGCAGGCTGCTGGAGACTAACTACCCTGAAGAGTATGACATATAGAATGGGCAGTCTGAATGAGGTAAGGACGGATTCTATATGGAAAGCAGACAAATGGGAAATCAGATCCTGAGTAGGCTAAAGAGGGCATTCGGGCAGGAGAATTGCCTGACCTGGAATGCTGGAGTTGAAGAAGGATAAAGAAGGTATCCAAGATAAGGGACAGCTTAGCATGAGTCAGAACCTAAGCACGATACATAGGATATCTATGCATAGAGGTGGTCTGGTGTGAGTTTTAAGAGCCGAAGTGGATTAAGCAATGCACCTACATGGGGACAGTGGGCAGAGCTTCCATGCAGAGGGGTGCTCCAGTGTAAAATACCAGAACTTGAGTGGAATGAAGAGGGCATTTACATGTTATGGACAGCCTTGCATGGAGTGTCATAGCCTGAGCAGTTGAAAAGAATGTCTACATAGCACCATAGCTATTGTACAGGATGTCAGAACCCAAATGAGGTAAGAAAAGCATCCGTGCTAAGGAAGGGATGATAGAGGCAATGGATGATTGATTGTACAAAGAGGCTTGATCCAGTAAGTAAATATAGCAAAGATAAGAGCCAGATTTTTCTCTGTCAGAGGAGGGAGTTACAAATACAAAAAACCCTGTGGTACTGTATTGGAAATGAAAGTACTGGTGTGAACACATGACTTCTACTCTATATAACAGATATAAAATACAGATGTAAATGTGTGTATATGTATATGTATATATATATAGTCCCTAGCCCTGTCCACTGAGAGCTCCTGGGAGCAATGACACCACAACAACTTCTGGCATCCAGTTATTAACTTCTAAATATCATTCTCTGCCTAAAGGAACCAGGCTCCTTGGAGAAATGGCTTGAAGAAATGGCAGGGAAAAGTGTAAGATGGGCCTGGAATATTTTGTTGTGTTGCAAAGCAAGGAAGTGCTTTCTGAATAAAGAGGATATGTTAAAGGATACAGAAATCATCTTGAAGGGGTTTCTATTGGACAAATATGAGACAGGGAAAGTATCAAAATAATAATGATAGTACTGGATTATAACTTATTGAAAAAGACAAATTCATGAGTCCATATTGACATTAATAAGTAAGTAAACTGAAAGTCAGATGTTGAATGGAATATTTATATAGTTTCAAGGCGCTTCTCCCAAATTACTTATTATTACAAAGATGAAAAGAGCACTACTGTAACTAAACAAAGTGATCATCATCAGGAATGGGACAAATGAAAGTTATGTGCCATCTGATAACAAAAGGCAGAATCACTTCTGTGATATTTCTGCCAAACACATACAAGATGAATATAACCATGAGAAAATGAACTCTAACTGAGGAATATTTGACACGATAACTAGATTTGTAATACCCAAAATTGTCAAGGTCATGAAAGATGAGGAACCAAGAAGTTGTTCCAGACTGAAGGAGAGTGAGGAGACTTGACAACTAAATACAATGTGTGATTCTGAGCTGACTCCTCCTGCAGTAAATTCACACTGTAGAATCAAATGAAGAAATCTGAATAGGGTCTGAGGATTAAATGGTAGTAATGTATCAGTGTTTATTTCCAGATTTGGACATTGTTTTATGTTATGTAAAGTAGTACACTTTAGTACATTTAAGTTTTCAACTGTGATAGGGCATCATGTCAGCAACTTAGCCTCAAAATACTTTTTTTTGTTTAAAGATTTTATTTATTTATTTGACAGAGAGAGATCACAAGTAGGCAGAGAGGCAGGCAGAGAGAGGAGGAAGCAGGCTCCCTGCTGAGCAGAGAGCTGATTCAGGACTCGATCCCAGGACCCTGAGATCATGACCTGAGCCGAAGGCAGCGGCTTAACCCACTGAGCCACCCAGGCACCCCACGCCTCAAAATTCTTGAAAAAATAGTTTTTGTGCTGCACTGCAACTTTTGTTTAAGTTTGATAGCGTTTAAAAAAAAGTTAAAAAGAAAAACCTAAATGTGAAACTTTTAACTGCACACGAAAGGGATTTGTAACAGGAGAAAAAAAGAAAGAAAACTAGCTCAAAGGTTTCACATAAACAACCTTCATGTGAAAATATCTTTTAGTTACTACAGAGCAAGGTGGCTTTTGATTTGGTGACCTAAAGGAAAAAGGTCCCAGTCCCCTGAACCTTTTAAAGTCTCTGACAATGGCATTTAAATAGCTCTCAATATTTTTTCAAGCAGCTTTTGTATGCTGTAAATAACACTAGAAACAACTCAGTACAGTTTCTAAGAGAAAAAGGAGATTCTGACTAGCTTAGTATTCAGATAAAGGAAACATTAAAATCAATTATAATCAGGCTACATGGATATTCTTCGTAGGCACTAAAAAAAACCAAAAACAAACAAACAAACAAAAAAAACCCCACAAAACATAAAGACAAAAGAGATTGAAGTACATTTTTTCCATCTAAACTTAAAGGTCCTTATAAAAACATAAAGCCCGGTAGTGGGTAGTGAAGGAATTTCCAACTGAAGACTAGAACCTGTTAAATAGTTCTAAGCACAGCAAAAACTTTTCAGTTTTTAATGGATCATTTTGTAATTTCTTTAACTTTAGTCCAAACTCTCAGAAATGTTCTATTTGATGGGGTCTGCTAGGGTTTTTTTAATATGTTGGCCATCAACATAGCTTTAAAATATTTTCCAAAAGAATCCTCTAGAATGTTAAGAACGGAGGGTCTTTATATTTCTTTTGAAATAAATATAATTTCCGGGGCGCCTGGGTGGCTCAGTGGGTAAAGCCGCTGCCTTCGGCTCAGGTCATGATCTCGGGGTCCTGGGATCGAGTCCCGCATCGGGCTCTCTGCTCGGCAGGGAGCCTGCTTCCTCCTCTCTCTCTCTCTGCCTGCCTCTCTGCCTACTTGTGATCTCTCTGTCAAATAAATAAATAAATAAATCTTAAAAAAAAAAAAAAAAAAGAAATAAATATAATTTCCTGTGCTGATGTTTACACATAAATGGTGCCAATGATGGAAGAATTCCAAAATGGGTTAATTTTAAGTATAGATCTCCTCAAAAAAAAAAAAAAAAAAAAACAAAAACCTCCTCTATTTTCTACATCTCTTCTCTTACTTGATAAGTAAATCATACTCCTGCCTCAAGACCTTTATATTTACCTTTCCTTCTGGCCAGAATGCTCTTTCCCTAGATCACCATGGGGCCCACTTCCTCTCTTCATTCAGGTGTGTGCTCAAAATTCACCTTACCAAACAAGCTTTACCTAACTACCTTATATAAAACATCGTCCTCTATGGGTGGAGGAATTGCAGGGTTGGGAGAGGGTGGGTAGGTGAAACAGGTGATGGAGATTAAAGAGTACTCCTATCATGGTAAGCACTGATTAATGTAGAGAATTGCTGAATCACTATATTGTACACCTGAAACTACTATAACACTGCATGTTAACTCTAGTGGAATTAAAATTAAAAACTTAACAAAAATGTCATCCTCCACCACTATGTTCTTCTCTTTTACCCGTCTTTATTTATCTTCATTAAAATCTCTTGTCACCACCTGGCACATATACACACATATTTGGGAGGGGCTGGGCAGAGGGAGAGGGAGAGAGAGAATCCCAAGCAGCTTCACACCTAGCATAGACCCCAAAGTGGGGCTTGATCTCACAACCCTGAGAAAATTACCTGAGCAGAAACCAAGAGTTGGACACTTTACCAACTGAGTCACCACGCACTCCTTGTCTATATTTTTTATTGCTATTTTGCTGTATCTTCAGGTCCCAGAAGAGTGTTTACTCATGATCGACACTCCATAAATATTTATTGAATAAACACATGAATTTTTGCATCTCTATTATTTATCCTTATGGACACTCTAGATCAAGGTTCTGCAAACTACAACTTACCACCTATTTCTGCATGGCGTGTGAAATAAGAATGGATTTTTACCTTTTTTTCCTCCTCTCCTCTGCTGGCTTTTACATTTTTATTTCATTCTATTTTATCTTATTTTGGTTTTTACATTTTTAAATGGATAAAAAAATTATGATACTATTTTATGCCACTTGAAAATTATGAAATTCAAATTTCAGTATCCAAAAATAAAGTTTTTATTGGAACACAGCCAAACTCCTTCATTTATATGCTGTCTATAGCTGCTTCTGTACTCCAATGGCAGTCAAACAGTTGTGACAGAGACTATATGAGTCAAAAAGCCTAAAACAATCACTGTCTCTGGTCCTTTACAGAAGCTCTGCTCTAGATCTTTTATTAATACTAACACTATATCATCCAATACAGTAGCCATATGTGGTGATTTAACTTTAAATGTAAATTAATTAAAATAAAAAATTTAGTTTCTCAGTCACACCTGCCACATTTCAAGTACTTAACAGAACATGTGGCTAGCAGTTATTATATTGGACAGCACAGATAAGGAACATTTCAATCATCACAGAAAGTTCTACTGAATGATTCTGCTTTAGATTTTAGAATACCCTGCCATTGCTTGGGATACCGCTATAAAGCTATTTCTTTAAAACAAACAGTAAATCTCTGGATCGGGAAAAATTAAACCAAACCACATATAAAAATTATGGATGCCTGGGTGGCTCGGTCGGTTAAGTCTGCCTTTGACTCATGTCATGATCTCAGGGTCCTGGGATCAAGTCCCGCATCAGGGTCCCTGCTCAGCGGAGCTCCTGCTTCTCCCTCTGCTTGCCTCTCACTCTGCCTGCTGCTCCCCCTGCTTGTGCTCTCTCTCTCTCTGACAAATAAATAAATAGAATCTTTTAAAAAAAGGCATATAAAAATTAAATATAAAGCAAAATTTTAAAGATACTATGTCAGGAAACAACAATGACCTTCTCCTACCAGTATTTCCAAAATTCCTGCAATTGGAATTTCAGGAAAAAGTTATGGTTTCCAGTAATGCAGTAATCAAAGATATAAAGCACTGAGACAGCCCCTTTCATACTCTTTGAAATATTAATGTTACTCTTTGGAGGGTAAAAAACAAAAATGAAGCAAAAATAAAACACTATATGATACCAAACACCCAGATACAATATTTTAAAAATATACTTATATGTATGTGTACAAATAAATATTTAGCATCATATTACCATTAGGGTTATTTTGCTATCATTAGATAAAACTATTTTTCTTATCTTATTTGTTTTTAAGATTTTATTTATCTTAAAGAGAGAGAATGAGAGAGACTGAGCATGAGAGAGTTGAGGGTCAGAGGGAGAAGTAGACTCCCTGCTGAGCAGGGAGCCTGATATGGGACTAGATCCCAGGACTCCGGTATCATGATCTGAGCTGAAGGCAGTCGTTTAACCAACTGAGCCACCCAGACGCCCTTCTTACCTCATATAAAAGCCAGAATTATAATCTAGCAGAAAATCCTAGCAAACACTCTTTTCCAATCATTTGCCCTCTTGCCCTTCCCACAACTAAATATCTAATCTCCTGATACAATTTAATTAAATCATCAGTGTTATCCATTGACACCTTATGTCTTAAATAACAAATCTTATAAAAGGTATAACCATTCTATTACTGAGATAGCTGACAAAAGTATTGGACTGTCTTCTGAAGCTTTCCAAGTACTCTAGAATTTCAAAGTTTTACTAGCAATCCCAAACAGTTTTCTACCGGTATTGAAAACCACCCTTTATCATGTTTACTGAGAGATGACAATTTCAAATTTGTTTTTATTCCTTCAGACTCTCTTCTCATTGACAAAGATGGCTTTGAAAACAATTTCACTTGTTAGAATTTTTTGTTAAGATACTGAGATTTTTCTCAGAGATTCTAGCGATTTATGTACTGCTAAATGAAAGGAGGTAGATTACAAATAAAATTTAAACTTGGAAATGACAGTAGTCTGGTTAATTGAGAATTCATCAAAGTTCCTGGGTGAAAGTTTTTACCGCTTAGCTCTATTATAAATTATCTATGAACAAAACCAAATATTTATATTGGCAACAAAATTTGTAATCTTATTTTTAACTCAAATGGTTGTAAACTTGCCTTTATTTTAATACTATTATAATTACCATTCAATTTAAGAATACCAGCTAACAAAATTCTCTTCTTAGTTTCAGAAATCAGATTTCTATTCACTGGTCTGTTCTCCTGGTAGAAAGTGGAGGTGCTAAAGAAGAGCCAGATGTTAAATCTTAGAGAACTCCTCCACTGAGTTTGCCAGCTGCCAGCGACACTGATGCCTGACAGCTGCCAGAAAGCTGTCTCTCAGTGTTGACACTCCTTTTAATCTTCATAACGGTAAACTGACTGCCTATCCCCATGCCTCTTTTGAAAAAAATATTCTCTCTTACATAAAATGTTCACTTTTTCTCTTTTACTAAAACCTTTGTAAATTGAAACGCTGACTACAAAAATGTTCAATCGCAACGGTAACAGTCAGTACAGTAAATGTGGCAATGCAACAGAAGTATGAGTTACTATTTCTGAAAGGTCTTTCACCAGTTCTCTTAACACTACCACTTAAAATCATTCCTGGATTCTTAACACCACAAGAATAATATTATGTATAATGTATAGTATAGTATTATAATGTATAATGAAAAATAACCTCTATAAACAATGAAATTAGAATATCAGCTTTAGAGCGGTTATCTTAGCTATCTGGCTTCTTCTTCCCCTGAATTTCCTCAAATATCCCATTTGAGTTGCACAGTCTCCACTTAGACACTTCCAGTAATACAGAATGTTATTCCTTTCCATTTCAGAAAAACTCAAATGATTTTAAAAAGTTCCTCCTTAAATATAGCTGAACTCAAATTTCCTGAAATGTCCATTTTGGGTCCTAGTTCAGCTCTCTGGAAACATACAGGATAAATTATCATCCAGATGCTACCACTCAGTTCCTAACAATGTTGTGAGAGCTTTCTTCTGAACTTGGTTTTGTTTGCTTCTGGCTCTCCAAAAATGGGACATTCAGCACATAGTCCTGTGGTGCAAATGAGATTTCATATTATCTCACAATATTTCTGCAAGATAAACAGGTGCAGTGGCATTTATTATTCTCCTGATTATACACACCAAATTCAAGGCACAAAGACAAAAAAATACAAAGTCACAAAATTGTCTAGAAGTATGATGTCAGAGACACATTAAGAAGAGAAGCAGGATTCATGTCTTGAATTATACTTAGTTTCAAGTAATTTAAACAATGTTTTAAAGTATTCTATATAAATTATACATTTTAGAAGTAGGTCAGATATTGCAAACACTTCAGTTGACTATGATCGAGGAGAAAGGAAGATATAAAATGAGAGTAATTCCTCTAACCCCAAAATACTTCTTTCCTTTCTACCTTGGGCTAAGGTAAAAGTTGAGAACTAGCAAGGTTACTTCTGTAGGGACACCAGATCAAATACAACCCACATCACCATTCCAGTTTTTCCTACCTTATTCTTTTTAAATAAAATATCCCATTTTCTCCCTAGATTAAATGTCTAATGAGGAAATTAAAAACTGTTGGGCACAGGGCTAAAATAAGCAATGCAACATCTAGTGTTATTTTCTTTAAAAGGTCAATTACTCTAAAATTGTAGAAAAATAAATATGATTTTATTTTACCATAGATATCATGTGCCATCAAACAAACATGTAGAGAGAAAAGGAAGAATGGGCATTTCATGTCATTGCTTCTTAAAAAGAGAAGTGCTAAAATGATTGAATCCAACATATTCCAAGTAAGATTTTTATCTTATAACCACAAAATATATAGTTTCTGTTATAAAATAACTGGAGTCAAAAACAATCATTCTTTTGGATGTCTGGGTGGTTCAATCAGTTAAGCGTCTGCCTGCAGCTCAAGTCACAATCCCAGGGTCCTGGGATTAAGTTCTGCATTGGCTCCTTGATCAGCAGGAGCCTGCTTCTCCCTTCGCCTGCCTGTCTCTCTCTCTCTCTCTCTCTGACAAGTAAATAAATAAAATCTTTTTTTAAAAAATCATTATTTTGATGTGGGTAATAAAGCTAAATGTGAAAGTTAACACAATCAAATTTCTAGAGAAGAATATTTTTATGGTCTTTGAGTAGGTAAAAATTTCTTAAACAGGATGTAAGAGGCACTCAATTCCAAAAGAAAAAAAATTGATATATTTGCCTTAATTACAGTTAAGAATTCGACTTATCAAGTAGATTAAGAAAACAAGCAAGTTATAGGCCGGGAGAAAAAATTTGCAATACACATCTGACAAAGTACATATTTCTTTTCTTTCTTTTTTTTTTTTTTTGCTTTTTGTTTTTGTTGTTGTGGTGGTGGTGGTTGTTTTAAAAAAGATTTTATTTATTTACTTGACACAGAGAGAGAGATCACAAGTAGGCAGAGAGGCAGGCAGAGAGAGAGGGAGAAGCAGGCTCCCTGCTGAGCAAGGAACCCGACGTGGGGCTTGATCCCAGGGCCCTGAGATCATGACCCAAGCCAAAGGGAGAGGTCCAACCCATTGAGCCACCCAGGTGCCCCCAAAGTACATATTTCTAAAATATTTTTTAAATGTCTATAAAATCAGTAAGAAAAAATACAGACAACCCAACTTAAAAAATTGTACAGAAGACTTAACAGAACTTTAGGAAAGAGGATATCCAAATGGCCAATAAACATATGAAGAGGTATTAAATATCATTATTTATCAGGAAAATGTGAATTAAAACCACAATGAAATACCACTACACATACACCAGAATGGCTAAAATTTTAAAAGATCAACTGACAATAACAAGTGTTAGCAAGATGTGGAACAACTGGAACTC